>NC_138242.1:23658025-24323025 GCF_964197995.2 Scardinius erythrophthalmus
TATTAGGTATTAAGAATATTTTAAATAAAATAATTAATAGCATTTAAATGTGACAGCATTAACATGAAGTTATGAACAAATACATTTACATTACATTTCTAATCAAATGTAATCTAAATAACTGAATTAAAAACATAGTAAAAACAGCAGTAATTAGAACATCGGCCAGCAGCAAAGTATTAATGTGTGATCTTACCAGACCCTCTGTAGGTTTAATATTAGCCAGTTGAACCACCTCCAGATGTGCCGACTGGGAGACCAGGGGGTCTGACGACAGTGAGATGATGTGGTCGCATACTCCAGATAATGTCTTACACTACAGAAAGAGAAAAAGAGAGAGCATATCAATTCTTTTCTGCACTGGGTGATCATTTATTAGATACAACTCATCCTCATTAATATGATGTAATTTAGGTTTATAATTGCATCTATATTGCACAGACTAGTAAACTTTAATGCTCTGCCATGACCCTTTAAGCTTGACTAGTTGCTGATCATGGCCAATAGAGGGCGCAACAGGATAAGAAATCTTTGAAGTACACATTTTACCCTACGTTTGCAACAGTTAAAATGACAAATAAATGCATTGCTCCTCAAGATATGTTTGATTATACTATATGGATAAGGATGCTCAAAATTGATTGGGTGTATGCATGTTTTAAACAGGTTATTGTACACGCAAGTTAATCGCCTTTCTAAACTAATGCGCTGCTGTATTGTAACGCACATACATACAGAGAGTAGCTCGCACATCACTTGCAGATCGCGCGCACAAAGAAACATTTAGTAGCGCAGAAATGTATTGTCGACACTATTCTGTGATTTATCAAAAAAAAATAGCTTAGAAACTGAAAAGTTCTAGCACATATTTCTTAGAAACTAAAATCCACAGCTATGGATTTTATTAGAATGAATTCACACACAATCGCTCTCTCAGTAATGCATTCATAGAGTATAAATGTAATCTTTATCTGCTTTATCTGTATCCGATTTAGAATGAGCAGAAATCTGTGAGAAATATAACGACCCAAAGACAAAAGAACTGATAAAAATAAGCTGTTATGTAGGAGCAATAGCCTTGTGGGTGTTCATCAATGACGTCATCCGCGAATTATAGTCAACGTCGACTCGACTTTAATCACATACATGTAAATGTCGTCTTAAAAAATCTTAAGTCGTTCAACTATTGTAGCAACCTACAGTAGCTACTAATTCTATCTCCCTATCCTACCTACCTACCTAAAGTTATGGACCCAACCAACTCTATAGGAGGGGAGGGGAGAACTCCCTCACATGGTACAACCCATGCAGAGGCTGCGCGCTGCGGTGTCAGAATGTGAAACGTGTGTAGCCTATGTAACTAACGTGACATTGAAATGTGGAAAAAAAAAAAAAAAAAACATTTCCTCGACCGGCCCAAAAGTGAAGCCGCCCACCGGGAATTCTCCTGATTCTCCCGATTACCCACTCTGGGCCTGCTAAAGTACCTATATCTACCTAATCCCATGTTGAAAGGCACACTGTCTTGAAGGTACGATACTAATTGCTACTGGATTTGCAAAAAGTGCACCTGGATTTCTCTGCTTAGCATTTCTGTAGGTATATTGCAGATTTATATTTGCTTTTTAGGGTCCTGTAGCACTTCAATTCACTTTGTTTTATGGTTTCATCTCTCGCTTTACTTCTGCTTTCATCTGGTGTCATTGGTGTGTTTGTTTCTCCTCCTACAGTCAGTAACTGAGGTGGGGTGGTGCTGGAAAATGAAATCTGCTGCTAGCAGGCGCAATGTGAAGGTATTTATAGCTGTGGGACTCAGTGAGAATGACAGCTGTGCCCAGCCCAGCAGTCTGTGGCGACAACAGGACCTGCCACACACACACGGCTGTGTGCTGGTGCGCATGAGACGGGAATCTCACAAAGAGCCTTGATGTGGGTCTCCTGTGACTGCAAAGAGAGCTTCACCTCAGGGCTTGAAGTAGCATAATACATGTTCACTAAATGATATCCACTGGTCAGGTTACCTGACAAATTGTACAATAACAAACACTGACATGAAGAATCACATCTTTTACAAATCATAAAAGCCATCCCTAAAATTGATTTCATTGTTAAATTAAAAGGCTGGGATTACTTGGGACCAAAAATACATGCAGGGACAACACTAATGAATGAGGAGTCAAATGAATTAGTTTTTTTGAACATTTAAAATGTCTATTCGCATCACTAAAAATCAGTCAAGAGTTTACATTTTATTGATAATTTGGTTTGGAAAAGGTTCCATATGTCACCAGTTGAAGATGAAGGAGAGTTCAAAAAGGTTTCTATAAGCAAAATGGTTCTTTAATGAAAAGAAGCTGAGGTAATCCACAACGAGAAAGAGAAAGAGAAAGAGAAAGCTTGTGTAACACAAGCAACGCACAAACAACAACCATCACACACAGAGTGAATGTGAGGAACTTAAATACACAGTGATAATGAGGAGATGACAAACAGGTGTGATGATCTGATGAGTGTCCATGACAACTGATGAGTGGTGGGAAAATCAAACAAAGGAACACATGTGATGAATGAAAACAAACTAAAAGGTTATGAAAGTGAAACTAAAGATGAATAATATAATATAATATAATATAATATAATATAATATAATATAATATAATATAATATAATATAATATAATATATACAGTATTTACAACCGTGAGCAATAGTGTTATTTACTGCAATACTAGATCTGTTTTTTAGAGAAGCTTATTTCCGCCACTGAATAATAAATAAATAATAATAATTGCGACTTTTTATCTCACAATTCTGACTTTTTTTCTCACAATTGCGATATATCAAGTCAGAATTGTGTCTTTTTTTCTCAGAATTGCGAGATATGAAGTCAGAATTGTGAGAAATAAAGTCGCAATTCTGAGAAATAAAGTCGCAATTGCGAGAGATAGTCAGAATTGCGAAATCTAAAGTCACAATTCTGAGAAATAAAGTCGCAATTGCGAGATATAAAGTCGCAATTCTGAGAAATAAAGTCGCAATAGGGATATATAAAGTCAGAATTGCATGATATAAAATCGCAATCGCGTGTTATAAAGTCAGAATTGTGAGATATAAACTATTCTGAGGTAAAAAAATAAATAAAATAAATAGTCCCTCTTTTTTTTCCTTAGAATTTGACTTTATATCTCACAATTGTGAGTTTATATCTCACAATTCTGAGAAAAGATGTCAGAATTGCGAGATATAAACTCGCAATTATGTGTTATAAAGTCAGAATTGCGTGATATAAAGTCGCAATTGCGAGAAAAAAAGTCTGAATTCTGACTTTATAACACGCAATTGCAACTTTATTTCACGCAATTCTGACTTTATATCTCAAAATTCTGACTTTATAACACGCAATTGCGACTTTATTTCACGCAATTCTGACTTTATATCTCGCAATTCTGACTTTATAACACACAATTGCGACTTTATTTCACGCAATTCTGACTTTATTTCTCGCAATTGCGACTTTATTTCACGCAATTCTGACTTTATATCTCTCAATTTTGAGAAATAAAGTCAGAATTGCGAGATGTAAACTCGCAATTGTGAGATAAAAAGTCGCAATTATCTTTTACATTTTTTTATTTTGTGGCGGAAACAAGCTTCCATAGTTTTTACTACTACTGTTACTACAAAAAAAATCTTTTGGGGCCAAAAATGCAGGGAGTTCTGAAAACTCTACCGAATGATGACTCAAATTTATCATTTTTTTGAATGCACTACATTTAAAATGCCTATTCACAGCACGGTGTGGTTATAAAATCAGTCAGGCATTTTGTCTACCACAGAAATAGCAGGCAGAGAGAGTATGTGTAAGAGAATCCTCACGATTCTTTCTGTAAATGAAGAAATGGGGGCAGAGCTCACAGGAGAAACATTAGAGCTCATTATCAGCCTCATATTGCAGCATAAAAAAAGAAGAGAAATTCTTACCACATGGAGGATCTTATTTTCGGTTTCATAGACGGCGCAGTCCTGCAAAGAAGAGAGGTAAGATATTACTGTCATTTAAACAGTTTAGGCCTCTCATGTACACATTCACCCACACAGGGCGTTTGAGAAAACATTTACTGAGCAAAATATGAGATAATCTTTCAAACAGCTGGGTCACTGTGAAATGTCTCTCTCTCTCTCTTTCAGATGCTGATCTAATGTAGGAAGGTTGAACAGAGGAGAGCCCCAGGCTCAATTTAACATTCATGCTCTGATGGAGACATTTCAAGGAGCTCCCGAGGTTCCCGTTGGGGGCCGGGACTGCTATGAAAGTTCATGGAAAAATAGCAAATCTGCCATTTGATTGTGTTTGTACAGGTGTCATATACAGTACAGTAAGTCCTACATGAAGTGTATACATACACAGGGAATTTTCTACAGTTATTTGCTTGTCTATTGGTCACAAGATCAATTTTATCAGGTACATTGATTGTTATTATCTGGAATTAACTGGAATTAACAGTTTGAGCAGGTCTATACAATTGTTGAGGCTGTACATTCAGAATGTGCACTAACCGTGGACCAATCAAATGTGAGCTTGACGTCAGATTTCAGCCACGGTAAAATAGAAGAACTTTACTTCCAATATAAAGTTAATTGGTATAAAACAGGTGTTGAACAGGCTATTTTACAGTAGCATAACTATTTTAAGCTTTATTTTCAATGAAAATCCAAAAATCGCTTTGAATTAGGCATTTTAGAATAATTATACTATACTGTTTACCACTGTTTTTTTTTTTTTAAGAAATAATACTTTTATTCAGCAGGGATGCATTAAATTGATCAAAAGTGTCAGTTGAGAGATTTATAATGTTACAAAATATCTCTATTTCAAATGAATGCTTCTCTTTTGAACTCTATTCATTAAAGAATGAGACATGTAATAAACATAATGATTGTCTTCTGTAGTCTTCTGCCTTTGAAGTTGTTTTATAATTCATGAACTAACATTGACAGTGATTAAACTGAATTAAATCAACACTGAACTAAATTGAGCTGAATAATGATTATCTTCTGTAGAGCTGCTTTAAAGCTGAATCAAATTTGGTTCATAATTGATGAACTTTGCGACATTGACACTTTCATTAAACTTAATTTTGCAATTCTACCGCTTTACAGAAACCATTGTGACATTTTTACTGAACAAGGCTGTTATGAAGTGTTTTTTTGAAGCAGCCAAGTAAGTCATATAATATTCTTAATAGACCTTACATAATTCATAAATGGTCAGTGCATCAACCAAATGGCGTGATATAGTTTTCTATTCATGGGACAAATGTCCATAATAAAACTTGGAAAAATGACATTGGGTGAGGACATTTGGTCCATGGATAGACAAACAAGACTATAAATCCCTGCTTAGTATATGGATACATTGAGCATTTATGAAATATTAAAGAAAACATAATGAAGAAACTGATTTCTAGCCATCAGCCGTCACCATGGCAACACCCACTCGGATTCATGTATCCATCACTGACCCCCCAAACCCAACAATGCCAGTAGGAGGTCATGATTCTCTTTTTAAAGAAATATGTCTCCGTTTCTGCAGCTATAGTGAGAGAGTTTATTTTTTGTCATCATCTTTGGTGCTCTCACATGCTCCTCTTCCCTTTCATCACAATAAAGTAATAACCAGCCCTCACACCTTAGACTCTGGCACAGCAAAAGCCTTGAGAGAGAGAGCGAAAGAAAAGAGTGTTCCCGGGAAATGAAACCGCATTGATTCACTTCCCTTTCGAGCACCCCTGAGCATATCCGTACCTATTCTCCAGTGCTGTCACTCAATCCATCGATCATCACGCAGAACGCCAGTGTGCATATATATGTGTAATTAGGACTTAAGGTGCACTTAAGACATGTGCATTCTCATGTCACAGCATAGTGTCTAAAGAGATAGTTCACATTTTAATTGTGTCATTATTTGGTCATGCTCCTGTTGATCCAAAGTCCAAACCCAAATTAATTTCTTCTTTTACACACACAAAAAAAGTATTTTTTTGAGGAAAATTAAACAGGGACTGAAACTGTCAAACACAATAAAAGTAACAGTTTTTTTTAAATTGTACTACTATTTTAATTTGTAATAATAAATCACAATTTTACTATTTTTACTGTATTTTTGATCAACTAAATGCAACCTTAGTGAGCATGAGAGACTTTTAAAAATGATATATCTTACTGACACCAAACCTCTGAACGATAGTGTTAATAAATACTATTTAATAAATTAAATGTATTGTTAGTACTGCTATAACTGCTTATAAACATGATTGGAAATGCAACCCAATTTCCAGAAATGTTGGGACATTTTGTAAAATGCATTTAAAACCACAATCTGTGATTTGTTAATCCTCTTCAATATCCAATATTTTCACTGACCAACTTTATTGTATTTTGTAAATATACATTTTTTTTTTAGTTTAATGGCTCCAATACACCCCCAAAAAGTTGGGACAGGGGCAAAATAAAAGTGAAAATATTATATAATATCGAAGTTAAACTGTGTTTTTTTTAAACAGTCCATAATTAGCTGGTGAATTGGTAATAATAGGTGAAGGTATCGTGTTTGGGTATAAAAGAGCTTCTTCTTAGTCATTGCAAGCAAAGATGGGTCATGGCTCACCACTTTGTGCCAAATGTCATGAGAGAAGATGGATTTCTCAATGCAAGATAGCAAAGAATTTATGTCTTTCATCATCTAAAATACATAATATTGTGAAAAGATTCAGCTAAACCCAAGCGGCAACATTCTGATCTGAAAAATGAAGCCTACCCGGAAGTGCGAAAAACTGCAATACATCGAAAATCCGCTAGGGGAAGGTCCCAAAAGGGAGCAAATGTCCATAGCCCCCATGTTAAAATGTCCGTTTTCACAGCATAAATTCATGTCTTTACAGGTTGGTCCCATGGACTTTTATTGTATTTTTCGATAGGTTCCGAGTGCCTGACCACGGCGAGGGTAGTGAATTTTTTTCTAACTCGTTAGTTAGATCGTATTTAGATCATACCTGTCAACCCTCCCGTTTTTCCCGGGATTCTCCCGTATTTTACATTGCTATCCCGCTATCATCCCGTTTAAATATTTTCCCGTATTTCTCCCGTATTTTTAATCTTTCTATAATTTTTTTTAAAAAATCCCAAAGGGCGCAAACCAGTTAAGCGGAAATCCCGCCCTGCAGCTAATTTCATTGGTTAAGGTTACAATGACGGGTAGGTTTAGGGGTCAGTGTTTGGTGTAGGCAATCAGTACTGTGATTCACATGACCAATAAAATCTTTAGAATCGGCTGCAGGACTATGGGGTGAGATTTCGGTCACAATTCTGCGCGCGCGAGATCACATTTTGAGCGCGCAAAAGGGCATTTCGCACGCGCGTGAACTGAGTTTTGCGGAGAAATGTTCGTCTCGCAGATAAGAAAATATTGCGAGCGAACGAAAATCAATTTTGCATTTAAAATAAGTATTTGGATGTGCGCGGACGTTCTCTTTCGCGTGTGCAAAGTTTCACTTTCTTGCTCCTTTCATACCAGCCGTGAGCGCTCTCTAAGCGCAGACAGCTCGCTTGCTCAACACAACCCAGCGTTACAATATGCCATAATTCCAGCCAATCAGAGATAAGACTGCTAAATTCTGATTGGCTGGCTTGAAAACCAATCACAAGACTCCCTGTATCACCGACTGCGGAAGAGAACTAGTGCAGTTGAGTTTATTATTTATGAAAAATATTCAAAAACTTCAGTGTAATTCAATGTATTGTTGGCAAATTCAGTTCACACATCACCGCTGTCCTGATGGTTATACTACAAGACTTATTTTGTATAAATATCGTTTTGCGTATTTTTTACGATTATTATTTATGAAAAATATTCAAAAACTTCACTGTAATTCACTGGCAAATTCAGTTCACACATCACTGCTGTCCTGAAGGTTATACAACAACACTTATTTTGATAAAATATATATTTTAAATTGTATATAATTGTACTCTAAATGTATAATTTTTATGATTTTTATGAAAAATATTCAATAACTTTACTGTAATTCACTGTATTGTTGCCAAATTCAGTTCACACATCACTGATGTCCTGATGGTTATACTACAACACTTATTTTGAAAAAAAAAAATAAAAAATTAAGTTGTAAATACAATTGTAAATTTATGATTTTTTTTTATGATTTTTATGAAAATATTCAATAACTTTGGACATCAGTGATGTGTGAACTTAATTTGGCAACAATACAGTGAATTACAGTTATGTTATTGAATATTTTTCATAAAAATCATAATTATACATTTACAATTGTATATACAAATTAAAATATATATTTTTCCCTAAAATAAGTGTTGTATAACCATCAGGACAGCAGCGATGTGTGAACTGAATTTGGCAACAATACAGCGAATTACAGTGAAGTTATTGAATATGTTTCATAAAAATCATAATAATTCTACATTTACAATTGTATATACAATTTAGAATATATATTTTGCCTATAAGTGTTGTAGTATAACCATCAGGACAGCAGTGATATGTGAACTGAATTTGGCAACAATACAGTAAATTAGAATATTTTTCATAAAAATCATAAAAAATCATAAATGTACAATTGTATATACAACTTAAAATATATTTTCCCCAAAATAAGTCTTGTAGTATAACTATCAGGACAGCAGTGATGTGTGAACTGAATTTGGCAACAATACAGTGATTTACAGTTATGTTATTGAATATTTTTCATAAAAATCATAATAATTATACATTTACAATTGTATATATAATTTAAAATATATATTTTTCCCAAAATAAGTGTTGTAGTATAACCATCAGGACATCAGTGATGTGTCAACTGAATTTGCCAACAATACAGCGAATTACATTGACGTTTTTTTAAATATTTTTCATAAATAATAATCATAAAAAATACGCAAAACAATATTTATACAAAATAAGTCTTGTAGTATAACCATCAGGACAGCGGTGATGTGTGAACTGAAATTGCCAACAATACAGTGAATTACAGTGAAGTTTTTGAATATTTTTCATAAATAATAAACTCAACTGCACTAGTTCTCTTCCGCAGTCGGTGATACAGGGAGTCTTGTGATTGGTTTTCAAGCCAGCCAATCAGAATTTAGCAGTCTTATCTCTGATTGGCTGGAATTATGGCATATTGTAACGCTGGGTTGTGTTGAGCAAGCGAGCTGTCTGCGCTTAGAGAGCGCTCACGGCTGGTATGAAAGGAGCAAGAAAGTGAAACTTTGCACACGCGAAAGAGAACGTCCGCGCACATCCAAATACTTATTTTAAATGCAAAATTGATTTTCGTTCGCTCGCAATATTTTCTTATCTGCGAGACGAACATTTCTCCGCAAAACTCAGTTCACGCGCGTGCGAAATGCCATTTTGCACGCTCAAAATGTGATCGTGCGCGCGCAGAATTCTGACTGAAATCTAACCCCATACAGGGCGGGATTTCCACTGAAGTAGTTTGGGGGGGAAAATCGCGCAAAGAACAGCAGCATCCGAGGATGAACATGAGAGAGATGGCATTAACACACGCAATTATGTCAAAATGTCCGTTTTGTCGAGTATCCTCATAAGAACAGTCTGAACAGTCTATTAGTTAAAAAAAAAAAAGTCGTAAATGAAAGTAAAGAGTTGTGAGAGAATGAGACGCGTGTGAGATCCGTCAGCGGCTGTTTTTAAAGAGACAGTAGCCAATAAAGCTTTCTGTCAGTAAAGTTAATCAAAGAACAACGGTAACAGAGAAAAGCACTCACTGCTCTTGACTAAAGATATTTTTTTACTTTAATAAGGATTAATCTATGTACAATTTAAATTGTATGCAGTGCAAACTGTTTGATAACTTCAATTTCTGTATATTTTTCCTACCTGTTAGACAAATATTTAAAATATACTGTTTTATGTTTTTCTACATTAATTTGGAGATTAATTGTGAAATGATTACATTATAAAATGTAAGTTTTTTTTAATGGCAATTAATCGTGATTAATTAATGTAGTTAATTGTTGCAATTGATAAAAATAAATAGAGAAACATGAATAAGTCTTATGTTTATTTTAATTGAATAGTATGTATGTATTTATTTATGTTAATATCTGCGCAATTAATGTCTATTTAGCCTGCCTCTGCCACCCCCCCCCCCCCCCCGCCATTCCCTCCACCCCCCCCCCCCCCCCCCCGCGTTCAGATTTCCCGTATTTTGGTATCCAAGTGTTGACAGGTATGATTTAGATATAAAATGTATGACAATAAGGGCGTGGTTAACTTTGATTGACAGCTTGATTGACAGCTGACAAGGCAGCGCCACGGAGAATGACAACAAGAAGCGCCATTTTTTAATACAGTTGACATATAATACTACTGTTTCTGTATCATGAAATGTAGTTTTAAGAGTTTTTCAGGCGAGAATGTAGTTGTTTAAAGCTCAAATCTGTGGTTTATTTAAAGATTTATGAAAATTTTATCCAGTTGATCCAGCGATGACCGGGTGCTCGGCGCGATGTACCCCGCCTGGAACGGTCTTTCATCGGCTTGACGTTCTAAGGTTTGCCGCCAATGCCGCGGACTCTGGCGTCTCTGTAGTGGTTAAACAGGAGATATAATTCATCTTGTGTATATCTAATGGGCGATTTTTGGTCTCGTGAATCTATATTTTTTTCCCTGGGCAATCGTTTTGGCTGAGGGGAAGTTTCATAACTTTATAAGCTATTTAACTTCACGATGTATGGTTAAACTCGCGCTGACTTTGTATGTTTGAATGAATTATTTGCTTTATTTGTATAGCTTCTTATACTATATTTAATTATACTTTTATAATGGCTAACATTGATAAAACTGAAATTTAACAAAAAGAGACTGGGTTGAGTTTTGTCATTTTAATACAACGAAGATGATATGTTGTTTACTGCAAAATCTGTTGTTTAGTACAAATGCACATATTGCCTGGACCATAAAATGTTTAATATTTTTATATTATATTTAAAATGAAAAGAGGCAGATTTGTGTTATATTTTGTTTTGTTTTTCATAAATAGGCAAACGTTATGTGCAGTTGAATATAATCAATATGCGTTGCGTGAACCACATTTGTGTGGCTATAATGTTTAAGATTTCTTTAAATGAAAACGAAAAGAGCTAGTATGGTGTTTTATAACATATTTCGTTGCCATAGACTGTAAAAAAATAGTTCATTGCCTGAAATATAACCGGAGTAGCAGAGCGAGCTGAGTGACGCGCGCTGCGTTAGAAGGTGGGCGGGGTTAGCATTTCCCAAGATTTTCCAAGATGGCGCCGCCCATACCCCCCATAAACGGCTTCAAACCCGTTCTTCAGAAAGTCTATGGGTGACGTCACAGACGCTTTGTCCATATTTTTTTACAGTCTATGGCTAAACCAGAGAAATCTCAGTATATGTAGAGCCAGGCAGGAGACCTCCATTGAATGTGTGTGACCTTTGAGCCCCCAGACAGCACTGCATGAGAAACAGTCATGCTGCTCAGTTAAATATACCCACATGGGCTCTGGAGTTCTATGGAAAACCGTTGTCACTTAACACAGTCTGACGCTGCATCAAGAAATGATGCAGGAGAAAGCTACACATTGTTTCGCAAGGAGAAAGCTACACATCTGTTCAATGCAGAGATACCGTGAGTTCTCTGGGCCCGAGCTCATCTCAGATGGGCCAAAAGACAGTTGAAATGTGTGCTGTGGTCAGATGAGTCCATGTTTTAGCTTGTTTTTGAAAAAAATGGACATCAAGTTTTCATGGTCCCTTTCAAAGACGAAAGGGACCATCCAGACTTCCATCAGCGACAGGTGCAAAAGCAAACGTCTGTCATTGTATGGAGTTGCATCAGTCCAAACAGCAAGGGTGACTTGCATTTGTGTGAAGGTATCACTGACATGGAGGCGTATATTGGGATTGTACACACATTTAATGGTATCAAGATGTCATCTTGGGAAGACACTCTACACAGTAGACTGGATGTGCCTGACTGCCAGGCAGAAGTCCAGATCTGTCACTTATTGAACACATGATGTGCGGCCCATCATGAAAAGGAGAATCAGACAACGTCGACCACGGACTGTTGAGCAGCTGTCTTGTATCAGACGAGATTGGGCTTGCAAAACTGCAACAGTTAGAATCCTCAATTCCCAAACATTTAAGTGTAATTAAAAGGAAATATGATGTGAGACAGTGGTAAACATGCTTTTGGTAAACTTTTTAGGAGTGTGTAGCAGCAATCAAATTCAAAATGTGTTTATATTTACAAAATCCAATAAAGTTTATCAGTGAAAACACTGGAAATCTTTTCTTTGTACTAAATATGGGTTTAAGAGAATTAACAAATCACAGATTCTTGATTTTATCCCAACTTCACTGAAAAGATCCGACACAAAAGAACAATTTATCCACAAATCAAACGTTGCAAAACATGCCAAGGAGAGCTCTGTGGATGAATACATATTACAATTTTGGTCTGTTTATCACAAAGCTGTCATATGTGCTGTTAGGTTGCTTCTTTTTTCTACTGGAGCAGCCTCAGGCCTTATTCTCTTTCATTGTATTGAAAACACTCATGTTCCATGGAAGAAAGTTAGAATCTTTGGAACAAAAGAAGTAAAAATGTATACATTTTCATTTTTGGATAAACCAATACTTTAAATCATGAGAAGACACCACACACAGCGAAACAGTGAGAGAGAGACACACAAACAAACAAAAACTAAGATGGAGGTAATAGTGATGCCAGCAGGGGGCGCTCATCCATACAAGCGATGTAAGCTATAATGCAATAATGTAGTAATTAGGACTGTGTCATTAAAGCTCGTTTAGGTGGTTGACTAGCGACTATTCAGTGGTAGACTACCAGTGGATAAATCAGATGGTCAAGCAGGTTTTTGGAACATGTTAGGCTGGCACAAGATCGTCTACCAGCTCAGTCAGGTTCTAACCAGCTAAAAGTCCATCTGGTCATCTAAACCTGTTTGAATTATCTTGAATCAGGTATAAACCAGCTAGCATGTCCAAAAAACACTCCTGCTAACTTAAAATGGTTTTATTTGGGAAAAAAAGGATTATGAACTAATCTCACAGGGGCCGATCAGGGAAAAGGACCTCTGCTGGTCCTGAATGCTCAATACTAGTTGCATTAGTTGAGATTAGAACCAGATCTCTGGCTTCAACGCTGTAATCTCTCCTGGATTAAGAGAGAGTTTGCGCAGTGCTCAGGCTGAGCTGGCTGTGACAGACTCATCCATTTAATGCTGCTCTTGCTGGCCATGATCCTCTGACCCTCCCAAAAATGATCTGCTGGGTACAGACACATACTAACACTAGCATGCACATGACTGCAGCAGCCTTGAATCCTTCTCCTTTCTCGTGTTTCTCTTTTGTCTAGAATGATTGTTTCAGACTGATCAAGTTTCCCTTCCTGCTCTGCTCTAAAGGACTACATTACCCATGATGCATTCAGAAACAAATGAGCTGTAGTTCTTGACATCCTCATAGTGCTTTTTAAAACCTCTTTATATCATGTGGAAGAACGTAAAAGTAGCAGGTATGTGAGAGATTTAAATTCATTTCATATTAATATCTTAAGCGCACTCCTTTCATCTTTTTCATCATTAAAAAATTCTGTAATAGAAATTAATATGAGATTGGTGTCAGTACAAAGGCATATAACTGTGTCGTCTTGTTAGCTAAAAAACATCACAGTTGAGGGACTTTAAAAGTTGAGTTTTTTTTTAAAATAAATAATTATTCAGCAAGGATGCATTAAATTAACCAAAAGTAACAGTAAAGAGATTATAATGTTACAAAATATATACATTTCAAATAAATGCTGTTCTTTTGAACTTTCTACAGTATTCATCAAAGTATCCTAAAAAAGTACTGTATCACAGTTTCCATAAAAATATTAAGCAGCACAACTGTTTTCAACATCGATAACAATAAGGAATGTTTCTTGAGCAACTAATATGCATATTATCATGTGACATTGATTAATTTTAAAGGAACACTCCGACTTTTTGGGACTTTAGCTTATTCACAGTATCCCCCAGAGTTAGATAAGTCCATACATACCTTTTTCATTTCTGTGCGTTCTGTAAGTGTTATTTGACGCACCCACCGCTAGCCACGCTTAGCACAAAGACTGGATGTAAATGGATAAGGTAGCATACTAATCCCAATAAGTGACAAAATAATGCAAACATTTTCCTATTTACATGTTGTGATCTGTATAGTCACAGCGTGTACAAATAACAAGGCTATATGAGACAGAGACCATTTTTAATCGTATAAATACTGGGAACTATATTCTCACTAGGCGTAGGAGCACAGCTACTTGGGCGGTGTGGCTACTTTGTTTACGGAACCATCAACAGGGCGTCTCGTGTGCTGCGCTAATCACTCCGCCCAAGTAGCCACTCCGCATTTTTCAGTTAGTAAAAAAGTTTTAATTTAATAAAGGTAAATATTTTCCAGATCATTTAACAATTTTCAGTGACAATAAAAAACCAACATATTTAATTTTGGAAACTGTATTTATTTATTGCCATGAAAATATACAGCTGCCTCAATATTTTATGTTTTAGTCCCTCATCATCATATTTGGCAAAAATGAAAAACCCCTCACTGCACCAATCTCAGAGCTAAATCTGCTCTGAAAGTCCTTCTCCACAGCTAGAAAACAGCCATATATAACCTACATAAATGTTTCAAAGAATTTCCCCGGTTGAATTAGACTCGTTAGAACATTAGAAATGTTGTTTCCATGCGATGTGTCAATTTAGCATCTAATATGAGTGTGTTTGATTTAGTTGGTTTGGTCAATGAATGTCATTACCTGTTGTACTATGGTAGTGAGTTCCAGGCACAGCTGGATCACGTTGTTCCGGGTCATGGAATAATCTGTTACGGCAGCGAACGGTGACCTGCAAAAGAAGTAGCACCTGGAATTAACCGTTAGATTATTCTTAGAGCCAGACCCACAAGATAGACAATTTGAGTGTGTGTGCTTGTAAACTTTAGATATGTGTCGGTGTGTGCTGTGCTATAGGTTATCCCCGTTGGTCGTGAATGTACTCCAGACCCAGTTTCTCTCTTTCTGTGAGTGACGAAGTGAATGTGGGTCATGTGTATTGAGGCTGTGTGCTATATATACAGGGCTGTAGGAACATTGGTTCATCGTTTCCATCTTGTCTCTAAATATTCCTCTAAGACCGCTGGGAATACCAACTGACGCAAACCCAGAAGCCCCTCACAATTTAAGAAACTCTAACAATCTTTCACCGTTGGGCTAAAAATCGTTCATTCAAAGATCCCACAAGTGCTCTTATACCACCCGAACACACATTCCTGAGTCAAACTCTCTTCTCTAAACAGGATTTGGGATGCAGCTCTAGGCGAATACCAAATCCCCATTCAAAACTCCACTCCTAAATGTCAGCGACTTCGCTTGATTCCCAAATATCACTTTGCGGTGATAGTACAGCAACAGCGTCTGACCCCGGTTAAAGGACACCTGTCAGCAAGCATGAACGCAGTGGACAGACGCTTCACGAGAACTGTCTGAAAGAAACCTGAGGGGATGGAGAGGGAGGGAGAGACAAAGAAATGATAGCAGCAAGAAAATAAGAAAAAGTTCAAAAACAAGTCAGCCGAGCTAGTCTGCGAGACACTGAAATCCATGCAGCTCACTCGATTCTCTCCAGGATTGACTAGACTTCATTACATCCAACCTTTGCTCTTTAGAAGCATTTGAGCACACGCCGCCATCTGGACACGAAGGCTCCAGGCTGACAGGAAATCCGTCAGTTGGGCAAAAAAGACCACTACCATCTCCTCAAGGCCAGGCCTTAAAGTTTCACCTCTTCCTGCTCCAGTTTTTCGATCTATGCATGAGAGTCTGGGTGCTTTTGTAATTGCTTATGTGCTGCTGTCTATCTTCATTTAAAAAGATACTTTTACACACGGAGAGAGGATCCGAAGCTCCTATCTGAACAAATCAATGAAAAAGCATTAGCACTAATAATGTCAGGGCATTTACATTTATGCATTTGGCAGATGCTTTTATCCAAAGCAACCTGCAGTGCATTCAATGTATACATTTTAGCAGTTCACATTCTCCCTGGGAAACAAACACATGACCTTGGTATTGCTAGCGCCGTGCTCTACTGTTTGAGCTACAGAAAAGAGTCAGGAACCTTTATCTAGGTATAATGATTACACCATAAATAGTAAATATGGGTATCTATAGTGGGGGACCATCAAGAAATTTGAGGCTGATATTGAGGCTAGAATTCAAAATTATTTATTTTTATTTCTAGTATGGTTTGCTTTTCATTTTAAAAGAATAGAATTTTAATTATTCCGAATTATTCAGTACGAAAGGCTTATTTAGGCCAGAATTTGAAAAGGAGTGAGTTTGAAAACAGCTGAGCTGAGTGTAATATCAAAAACTATAGACCTCAGTTAGAATAAATGCCAAATTTAAAGTGACACAAATGAAAATGAGACTGTGAGGAATGGAAGTACACTGCAATGTTCTGAATAGAGGTTGAACATTCAGTCCTTTTCACAAACTTCAAATGACATTATAAGTGTTTTGTCGCCTGAATTATCAACAATCAGTATGGCGAGTACTGATCTATTATGCCTCTTACGGGAATAGTTCACCCCAAAATTAGATTTTTTCCATTAATTACTCACCCTGATTTCGTTCCAAAAATTCAAGGCATAAATTCAGTCTGTTCATCATATAAATAGATCAAGCCTCTTCAGAAAATGTGGACTAAACCTGTCAATTCATATAGACTAATTTCACAATCTCTTTGAAGCGTCAAAGCGTAGCTGTCAATAGAGGGACAGAAATCGCTCAGGTTTCATCAAAAAGATCTTCATTTGTGTTCTGAAGATGAACGAAAGTTTTACGGGTTTGGAATGACATGAGGGTAAGTAATGAATGCCAGAATTTTCATTTTTGGGTGAACTAACCCTTTAATGTAATCGAAGGGTAAACAAACATGACGGAACTTCCCCTGCATTTTTCAATAAGCCCCTCCCACATGGAGCTCTGCCCACAGTGAATGAAAATGAGGAAAAGCCCACAACAAACCCAACAGAAGTAGCCAGATATCATTAAACGTCAACGATGATCACCGGCTTGGCAAGTGGCAAGGAGAGCTGGTGTCAGCCTGGATGGATATCAACCAATAACACTTAAGGGACCGAGACTCTCAAGTCAGTCATAACGTCTCTTGGCTTCAGATCCATTCACCTGCGTTAGTGTAACTCTGTTCGTTCCTCCCTCCATCTCTCTCTCTCTCTCTCTCTCTCTGAGTTCCTTCTGTTCTTCCACTATGTCTGCAGGGGAGACGACAGCTCTACTGGGGACTGTTTGGCAGAGAAGAAAGGCCGGGAAGCGTAATTAGGCCATCATTAATGAAAGCGGGGAACGAAGCACCCCTCCCACCCGGTGGCCTTGTTCCTACAGTGTGCGTTCCTGATAATGGATACTGAAACTCAGAAACCTCCCTAACCCAAACACTGACTGGCTACAAGATCACCTTAGTCAGCAAGCCGTGAGCTGGTGTGGATTAGCGCTCTAAGCTTGATCCCAATCCAGACTGGGCCAATGTGAACTGTGTGTGATACTGTATGGACTTCTCTCGGGTCCAGGATCAGAAAGCGGGGTTGCGGGTGTCTGGGCACAGCAACAGAGAGATGGCGTTCTCAGTGGGGTGTAGCTGAGAGGAAATCAAATGCCGTCTGATGGAAAGGGTCCTACTGTGCGGTGCTGTCCCAGTCCAGAGCTTTAAGCCAGGCTCAGTACCAGAGGGAGCTGGACCGAGTAAAGCAACTGGGTGCCAAAGGGATCCTTCAGCACAAACCACCCACTTGATTTACATTCATTGCAAAATTAAAAAGTAGAAATATTGCAGCACTACAGTCTATAACTTAAGTGTTTTATGAGGGGTTTTATAATGACAGCGATTTGCAGCAACAAAGTTAAGCAGAATTCAAATTTATGATAATAAGAAGCAAAGCAGTACAACGAGCACACATTTGTCTACTGTCAGCTCTGTTTAATACACTTTAACTTGTCAGGTTTCAAAATTAATGTTTTTTTGTTTTGTTTTTTTCTTCTGGCCAAGGTTTGATTTTTTTTTTTTTTACTGATCCCAACAACAAAATATAGATAAAGTTGTTCACCAATGCATTTTTATACTTGTTATAAATAATAATATTTAATATTTTTTAATTGGACAAAATTCTGTTCACTTTGTTTTTTACAAAAACAAAATGTATTAAAAAGCATTAAATAATTTATATAGCTATAATTTAACAAAATAATGAACACATCTTTGCTTTAAACACAATGGAATACGGTGCAAAATCAGTTACTGATCGTTCTTGCTGATGCTTTCAAGATTCTAAAGAGGGTTTTTTTTTTTTGCACATTAAAAAAATATAAATTCTACCTTAGCCAGCTAGAAAATATTATCTTGGTGACAAATCAGCAGAATTTGCAATAATCTACAAGACAAAAAGTAAAACAGTGGTTCTCAAACAGGACCCTATCAAGCTTCCAAAGGGGCCAAAAGATATTTTAAAATTATTTTAATTATAATTTATTAATATTAATATATATTAATACAGTCTAATGTAATTACAATGCAAAAAATCTACATGCAGTCAAGATCTATTTATTCTTTTCCCTCAATAACTTTTGTTTTTATTGAAGAACATACAGTTCTTAAATTCTGGAATCACAACATAAATTGTGGTTTAATTTATTTACTTATATTGAAACTCTTAGTTTCTTTTAATAATACAGTATATCATTGTTAATATACTGTATATTAGATATATTCCTGTTAATATTACATTTTACAGGAGATTTAAAATTTTGCATTCGAGTCAAAAAGGTTAAGGGCCCTATTCTAACGATCTAAGTGGTCTAAAGCGCAGGGCGCAAGTTCACTTAGGGCATATCCGAATCCACTTTTGCTAGTTTAACGACGGGAAAAATGGTTGTGGTCTAAAAGGGTTGTCCCTATTCTCATGATGAGTAATGGGTGTGTTTTGGGATTTACATGCGTTAAACCAATCAGAGTCTCATCTCCCATTCCCTTTAAATGCCAGTTGCGTTCGCGCCATGGCAGATTCGCTATTTACATGACGGAATTTGATAGTGGAAAGACTGAACGCATCTCCAGAGCGCAAACGGAACTGCTCGCGCACGAGGTAAAAGTGCACAAGCAGACCATCTACGGGACAAGCCGGATTCCACCATATCTTTATGTACACAATAATAGTACATATTATATTGTAATCATTTTATTTTAAATATTTCGCTCATTAAATAACAAAAAAATATTGCGCCATTGACTTTAGACCAGGTTTCAGTTGGTGAATGGCGCAGTCTATTTCTGTTGCCTCAAAATAGCAACGCACCAACAATGCGCCTGAACACACCTCGTTTTCAGACCAGTACGCCCATGGGCACACAAATGGGTGCAAATGCATTTGCTATTTAAACAACATGGCGCAGGACGTGAAAATGATAACTGCGTCGGACTGAAACTAGCAAAAAACACTTGCGTCGCGCTTGGCGGGTGTAAGATAGGGCCCTAACCCCTAATTTCCACCAACTGCGGAATGGCTGCGGATCTGCTCCGGAACGGCGGCGGAGTCAATAGGTTTCCATTAAAGTCAATGGCCCTCATTTATCAATCTTGCGTAGAAACGGGCGTATATATTGGCGTAAGATTATGCTTACACTCTTCTCATCGCCTTATTTATGAAGCTGTGCGTACCTTTGAAATTCTGGTGTACGCAATACCTGCCCTTGATAAATGCCGCGGCTGAAATCGATCGTCATTAGAATAACACGCCCCTATATATTCAAGTCTCCGCTTCCCCCACGCCCTCATTTTACGCCATGGACACACGGAAGACGGCAAAGAAGAGAAACTTCTTTGAGAAAGAGAAAGCGAAACCAGGGAAGTGGAAAGAAACAAAATTGATTTCTAGATTTTTAGAAATTCTAGAAGAATTTCGTTATTATTATTTGTATTATTATTATTATTTCAAATAAGAAGAATGGCATTTTTATTATTTTGTCAGTCTGAATTATTTTTTTGGTCATTGAAAGCCTTTCATTACTAAACCCAGTCCGTGCACACCTGCCGGGCCTAACCCTGGCCTAACCATCGTTTCAAAGAATAGTACAACGGCGAGCGCGTCGAGTATAAACGCCTCGTCCGTTTGGGGAGGTGCGCGCAGTCTATAAACAAGGCTTGAAACGTCAGGTAAAGCGCACAGGCTCGCAACTTATGGAATACATATGCCTACAATTCAAATGCTTTGGTAAATTCACACAAATTAAACATTGAAGTCCATGTTGCACAAAAATAAACACTGAAGTTTATAATTACTATGTTGTTGTTGTTTTTTACAGTGGGTCATAATATATTATATCTTTTAGTTTGTCAGTGCGTTTTGTGGTGTTAGGAATTGTTTTTTCTGCGCATTCCCGCACTCAAAACGTGCGTACACCACCTCCTGAGCTGGCGTAGGATTTGAGCGTGCCGTACGCCAACGTCCATATTGATAAATCTCAAAGTCACTGTGGTTTTGGGTGTACGCCAGGTGTACGCTGGAAATTTGGTGTACGCACTTTTGATAAATGAGGGCCATTGTGTGTATTTTCACTGACTGTGGAACGGCTGCGTTCCGACTCCAGCGATACGCAGCCCTCCGGAGCAGATACGTAGAGCTTCTATTTTTGCCGGATGCCGGAGAGCTCCGCAGCAATTTAGCACTTATATTGCACGATCATACGTGAATTTGCGAGATCTCGTGGGTCCTCGTGACTTCAGGCATTCCGCAACAAATCCAGACCTGGTGGGTATTGAAGGACGACGGAGCACAGAGCCGATCCGCAGTTGGTGTAAATCCGGGGTAAGAGTCATAGAGGATAAATGGATGTGAAATTACAGTATAAGTGGCACAGCAGAATTTCTACAGATTTTTCCTCACAATCAGCAAGACCAAAAATGTGCACAGATTTCACGTGGACCTACTTATGAGAAGAAAAAACTGTTTCAAACAACTGCTGGACAGAAATGTTCCTGTTCTTACTTTCCTCACATCTCTCTTTCTTTCTTTCTCTCTCTGTGCTCATCAATATATCATAATAATAATTATAATAAGGTTTATTTATAAGGCGCCTTTATAAAGCGGAGATAACATAAACAGCATCAAACGTAAGCAGGCTATGCATCACATAGTACATACAAATATAGAGTAACAAAAAAGCAGAACACTAAACAGAGGAGGGTTGGAAATACTGTGAGAAAAGATAGGTTTTAAGTTGAGATTTGAATGAAGATATAGTTGTCACGGGGACACACAGGAAAATAGGTAGATCCAAATGCAGTATGGCAGTAGGTGTTTATTAAAGTGTAATCCATCTCATAGTCATCCAGGCAAGGTTCAAAGTCCATGTTAGCAATCCAAAATACAAATACAAATAAACAAAACAAGAAACAGGCAAGAACGCAGACCAGAAGTGTAGTGACGGTTAACAATGACTCCGTGACATGAACTGAAACAGACAGGGTATTTATACACAGACACTAACAATGTGATAGGGAACAGCTGAGTGGAATCACGAGTGATGAGAACAGACAAAGGATTATGGGGAATGCGGTTCCAGAGTGTATAGTGACAGGAAGGGAAGGAGACCTCTAGTGGACACCCGGGGAAACAGACCAGACACTGTGACATAACCCCCCCTCTACGGAGCGGCTACCAGACGCTCCACGACAAGAAACAAAAACCAAAAACCAAAAATCAACAAGAGTCCAGGAGGGAGGTGGAACGGTGGAGGATCAGGGGGAGGAATGGAGGGCCAGGACCATGGAAGGGAACGTAAACAGGGGGTGACGGTTTAGCCGGCGGCCAGGGCGAAGCAGGTAGTCCGTCGGATGGCCAGGGCGAAGCAGACGACCCATCAGGCGGCCAGGGCGGAGTAGACAATTCATCTGGTGGCCAGGGTGGAGACGACCCTTCAGGCGGCCAGGGCGGAGCAGACCATTCATCGGGCGGCCAGGGTGGAGCAGATAGTCCATCGGGCGGCCACGGCGGAGACCTCCCCTCAGGCGGCCAGGGCGGAGTAGACAGTCCATCAGGCGGCCAGGGAGGAGACCCCTCGGGCGGCCACGGCGGAGACGACCCCTCGGGCGGCCACGGCGGAGACGACCCCTCGGGCGGCCACGGCGGAGACGACCCCTCGGGCGGCCACGGCGGAGACGACCCCTCGGGCGGCCACGGCGGAGACGACCCCTCGGGCGGCCACGGCGGAGACTCCACCGGCTCAGGAACTGGAACAGACTCCACCGGCTCAGGAACTGGAACAGACTCCACCGGCTCAGGGACTGGAACAGACTCCACCGGCTCAGGGACTGGAACAGACTCCACCGGCTCAGGGACTGGAACAGACTCCACCGGCTCAGGGACTGGAACAGACTCCACCGGCTCAGGGACTGGAACAGACACCACCGGCTCAGGGACTGGAACTGACTCCACCGGCTCAGGGACTGGAACAGACCCCACCGGCTCAGGGACAGGAACAGACACAGGCTCCGGCTCAGGAACAGACACTGGCTCCGGCTCAGGAACAGACACTGGCTCCGGCTCAGGAACAGACACTGGCTCCGGCTCAGGAACAGACACTGGCTCCGGCTCAGGAACAGACACTGGCTCCGGCTCAGGAACAGACACTGGCTCCGGCTCAGGAACAGACACTGGCTCCGGCTCAGGAACAGACACTGGCTCCGGCTCAGGAACAGACACTGGCTGCGGCTCAGGAACAGACACTGGCTCCGGCTCAGGAACAGACACTGGCACCACCGGCTCAGGAACAGACACTGGCACCACCGGCTCAGGAACAGACACTGGCACCACCGGCTCAGGAACTGGCACCACCGGCTCCGGCTCAGGAACTGGCACCAACGGCTCAGGAACAGACACCACCGGCCCAGGAACAGGAATCACTGGCTCAGGAACAGACACCACCGGCTCAGGAACAGGAACAGATATCACCGGCTCAGAAACAGACACCACCGGCCCAGGAACAGACACCACCGGCCCAGGAACAGACACCACCGGCTCAAGTGTGTGCGTAGCCCACACACACCACATGGCTGTGGCCATAATGGCCAGTGTCGCGGTCACTGAGGGCTCAGGCTCAGGAACAGACACCACCGGCTCAGGCTCAGGAACAGACACCACCGGCTCAGACACAGGCTCGACGGCGGCCATCTTGTCCGAAGACACAGGCTCGGCAGGCGTGACGTGAACAGGCTCGGCGGCGGCCATCTTGTCCGAAGACACAGGCTCGGCAGGCGTGACGTGAACAGGCTCGGCAGGCGTGACGTGAACAGGCTCGGTGGCAGCGACGACCATCTTGTCCGAAGACATAAGCTCGGCAGGCGTGACGTGAACAGGCTCGGCGGTGGCCATCTTGTCCGAAGACACAGGCTCGGCGGCGGCCATCTTGTCCCGAGACACTGGCTCGGCAGACGTGACCTGAACAGTCTCTGGATCGGTAGATTGCATCGGTGGAACCGGTAGGGTAAAGCACTGGGATGGCGCTGGCAGAGCGAGGCGCTGGGGCGGTGCTGGCAGGGCGAGACAATGGAGCGGCGCTGGCAGGGCGAGACGCTGGGGTGGCGCCGGCAGGGCGAGGCGCTGGAGAGGTGGTGGCAGGGCAAGCTGCTGGAGCGGCGCCGGCAGGGCGAGACTCTGGGGCGGCGCCGGAAGGGCGAGGCACTGGGGAGTTGCCGTCAGGGCAAGCAGCTTGGGGACGGCCTCCGGGACGACAGCGGGCTGTACGGGGAATACCTCCGGAACAACAGCGGGCTGCACGGGGACGACCTCCGGAACCACCACGGGCTGCACAGGGACTACCTCCGGAACCACAGCGGGCTGCACGGAGACGACCTCCGGAACCACCACGGGCTGCACAGGGACTACCTCCGGAACCACAGCGGGCTGCACGGAGACGACCTCCGGGACATTAGGGAGACGAGAAGTCTTCTTCTTCCTCCTTGTCCGCGAGCGACTGGGTGCTGTTCTCTCCCTGGAATTAACCGGGAGCGCAGCACTCTCCTCCCTGATATGAGCACACAAGGCATAACACTCATCTAACGTCATGCGTGGCTCCTCCTCTTCAGCTTGATGATTCCCATTCCGCTGTTTCCTCTCCTTCTTCGTGATTGAGGAAAAATCACGAAAACTCATACCGCTGGATCTATATGGTGACGGAGTCATTCTGTCACGGGGACACACAGGAAAATAGGTAGATCCAAATGCAGTATGGCAGTAGGTGTTTATTAAAGTGTAATCCATCTCATAGTCATCCAGGCAAGGTTCAAAGTCCATGTTAGCAATCCAAAATACAAATACAAATAAACAAAACAAGAAACAGGCAAGAACGCAGACCAGAAGTGTAGTGACGGTTAACAATGACTCCGTGACATGAACTGAAACAGACAGGGTATTTATACACAGACACTAACAATGTGATAGGGAACAGCTGAGTGGAATCACGAGTGATGAGAACAGACAAAGGATTATGGGGAATGCGGTTCCAGAGTGTATAGTGACAGGAAGGGAGGGAGACCTCTAGTGGACACCCGGGGAAACAGACCAGACACTGTGACAATAGTAGATGTGTCACGAAGAGTTGGAGGAAGAGAATTCCAGAGTTTTGGAGCCACAGCACTGAATAGAGTTAGGAGGTGAATAATAGTGTAGAAGTGCAGATACATAATTGGGAGCAAGTCCATGAAGACATTTAAAAGTTAACAAGAGAACTTTATACTGAATGCGGAGAGGAACCAGTATCCAATGTAGATTATAGAGCGAAGGAGTAATGTGATCAGATTTCTTGACTTGATTGATGACTTTGGCAGCAGAATTTTGTACATATTGTAGTCTAGTGATTCATAAAGAAATCACCATGAACAGAAGCAATGCGCAATCTAGACCTGAAAGAAGCGGAAGTTACTGAGAGAGAAAGAGTCAGTGTTATATAAGACCTCTTCACTCATCTATGTACCTGATTGCTGAGGGGTGGAACACAAATCAACATGACTGAATTTGAACAGACTCATGCACACTAAACAAGAGACCCCAAGTCGCTAACTACTGTCCACCCTGCAACCCAGAATTTGTGACTCTAATTCTAAGTGCCATCCCTTGACGGGAGAGAAGACCGTGGACAAAATGATTTGCCGAACAGGAAATGTTCCTGGATCAACACCCTCTGTCATTCTCATTCCAGGAATAACATTTGAGGAATCACAACCGTATCTCTGAGCCGAAGCCCAAAATCAGAGGCCTTCTTTAAGGAACAACAAAGGATGCTAATACAGGAATACATATTAAATTCAAACTAATCCATAAAATAATTCATGTAAATAATAAAACTCTCATAATTTCATGATATACACTACCATTCAAAAGTCTGGGATCGACAAGATTTTTTATGTTTTTTGAAAGAAGTCTCTTATGCTCACCAAGGCTGCATTTATTTGATCAAAAATACAGTAAAAAAAAAAAGGCAAAGCTGATTTTTTCAGCAGCCATTACTCTAATCTTCAGTGTCACATGATTCACGAAACATTTCTTACTTTATAAATGTTAAAGGGGGGGTGAAATGCTATTTCATGCATACTGAGTTTTTTACACTTTTAAAGAGTTGGATTCCCATGCTAAACATGGACAAAGTTTCAAAAATTAAATTGTACATTTGAAGGAGTATTTCTGTGCCAAAAATTGTCCTTCCGGTTTGTCACAAGTTTCGGAAAGTTTTTTTCGAGTATGGGTCTGCGTGACGTCAGCTGGGGCGGAATTTCCTTATATGGGTCCTAAGGGCACTTCTCCATGAATAGCGCGGGCGCGCGCGCACTCGTAGACCAGAGAGAGAAGAGAGCGAAAGCAGTACCTCATCAAAGCGCTCTGCTCGGCTTTTGGAAGTCAATGTCACCAAAGAAGTGTGTTTTTGGTTGCCAGGGCAAGACAACCCTGCACAGATTCCCAAAGAACCCAGCGTTAAGGGACCAGTGGATGGAGTTTGTTTTTTCAGAGCATCAAGGGAGTTGTGCAAGACTGTTTGTTCCCTGCATTTCGACGATGATTGTTTTATAAACAAAGCCCAGATCGACGGATTTGCAGATCATCTAATGCTTAAGGATGGAGCAGTCACAATGATAAAGGTTTGCGGTCGCAGGCGGTGAGTAAAACTGCTTCAAATGTCTCTGTGTGTTGTTGTTAGCTCGGCGGGTAAGCACAGCTTTAGCTTCGCCCACATGGCCCGCCTCCAGCCGCTCGTTTTTTTCCGGAAAGACTCGGTACAGCCTATCTTTCTTTTATAAATATAATAAAACTAAAGACTTTTTGGAGATATGAAGGATGCAATACTACTCTATAGGTACTCAAGATTAACAGGAGATTGAGTGAAAATGAGCATTTCACCCCCCCTTTAAAAACAGCTGTGCTGATTGATATTTCTGTGGAAATCATTATGATGAACAGAAAGTTTAAAAGAAAAGCATTTATTTAAAATAGATCTTTTGTGGCATTATAAATTTCTTTATCACTTTTGATCAATTTAATGCATCCTCATTGAATAAAGGCATTCTATCAAGTCACGAGAATTCAGTCAGTTACTCGCGTCACAACAGCATTTATCTGACCATCAACAGCAAAAGATGACATGAGACCCTGGATTTCAGGAGAAGACCCCTATTAACCTTTAAGGTCATGCTTCTTCAATCTTTATCTGATGTCAAACATCCTTTTCTCTAGTGTTTGAGAAAGTCATTTTTCAAGAGTACTGAATTTGGCTATACCCCAACTTGACACATCAATGTGGAATTTGAAATCAATTAAATCGAATATGTGTATATTTATTTTAAGTATGTATTAATTCATGTATTGATTCAGTGTGTATGCGGCTCTTAGCAGGACTAACCTATCCAGCCAGGCCAGAAGGCTCTTAGCGGCAGCGATGAGGTCCACCACAGAGGTGAGGAAATCGTTGGGCAGCTTGCGGGTTGTCCGACCATCATAATGGCCGCTGCGTCTGCGACCCGTGATGAAGTTCTGCAGGTTTTTGGCGGAGGCATTGAGCTTGTGAGAAAGAGTTTTCAGGTTTTCTGTCTCCAGCCCATAGTTCTGTCAAACAGAGATAAAGAAAATGAAATGCTTTAGAGACAAAACTCCAACAATTGTAGGAATGACTCAATCAGAACATCGCTTTTTGTTTTCCCACTGTTCTTTTCAGTGTCCCTTTTTTCATGATTCTCCTCTCTCTGTTTTCAATTTTTATTGTGCATTATTGGCATGACAGAAATTATAGTTTTCTAAAACTAGAAAAGGAACGTTTATTAAAACAAATTTTGAAGGTTACTTGACAAAGGCTTGCCAAAGCAGAATAAATTAATTTAACATTAATTTAATAATACATTTAAATAGTTAAATACTTATTGCAACTTAAAAATTGCAAAAAATAAAATAAAAAATTGTAACAATAAAATAAAACTGGCAATCAATTAATTTAAGAAGGAATAAATAACTTCAGTTATTAACAAGGTTAAACTAAAGATGTATTTAAATTTGGTAATAGAGACGAGCACAAAACACATCACTCACTGGCAGACACATTCTCTCTATCTCTTTCTCTCTCTCTCTCTCTCTCTCTCTCTCTCTCTCTCGCTCTCTCTCACACACACCCTCAAAGATCACTCAGAGATCCCAAATGAATATTCAGCACCTGGCAGAGAGAGAGAAAGAGAGAGAAAGAGAGTGAGCGCTTCATATGTAGAGGTGTGTTGAGTGGGTGGAGACAGAACATAAAGTTCAGAGTATGAATAATGCACTGAGAGTCTCTGCTGCCAGCTGATAGGAGCTTACACACGCCTCACTCCTCTGTGAGATAAAACAATCAGCTCAGACAAATCTGCATATCTATATCTGACAAAACCATGTCAGAAAAAAAGCCAAAAAGCACACTAGTTATCACATACAGATATAGGCGTCTTTGGCATAGGACGTAAAAAAAAAAAAATTGCAAATTTTGCTGTGTTTGTGTTGGACAGAGGTCGCACCAGGTGCCTTTGGCAGGGTACCAAAGTAGGCTACCTTGTTCCTGCATAAAGAGTAGGGATCAAGGAGCGAAGGCTGATCAAAAGCAGCATTATGCACATACAGTACATTCAGGAGAAGGAACACACACATTAGTCCAATAACTTAATCCATAAACCTTACACTCTTTATTTTTTGCATTATTAGGTGACCGGTGTCCAATTTGATGCTACAATTCTTTTTCTGAGAGTGTAGTAAGCAGAACAACATATTACTGTAAAGGTACAATATGACATAATTTTAGATTAAAATATCCAAAAACCACTAGAACAAGGTTATATATTTTTATTGAACGTAAACTATTCCAAAAGTTTCCAACATTGTTTAAATTCTGAGAATTAATTGTTATATAGCTCAACACATTTAGTCTTATTGTTTGATTCTCTTGATTTCTTCTTGATTTACCGCAAGTAACATGCCTGTGCCATGCCTCAGAGACAACACTATTTTGTCAAGTGGCTAACATAGCATGATCAGAAAGAGTATTTGTAGTATTTGTAGAGTATTTTTAGTAACTGTAATACACAGTTATCCACCATACAATATATTTTTTTATTATTTGCATGCCATTTAGCAACACAAGTCATCCAGCTTTTATTAATATGATATTCTAATATTGATGTAACTTACTGCAATGTGCAACAAGTGTCTCATACCAGCCACTAAGCAAACACACAGAGTAACGTTATAATATAACTTTCAAGTAACACACTCAAATGTATTTTTAGTAGGAGGGTTTTGATCAAGTAAAACAGAGCTGCGTTACCCCACAATTTTAATTTGTCAAATAAAGAGAGTAATTCAGCACTTGTGGCTATTTCATTAAATGAAATAAAATGATGAATTTAAGTGTTCAAACATAACTGTAAAAAAGTTTAAGTTCAGGGAAGAAGGAGGCGGACATTAAATGTAACTTTAATCATAAAATAAACATAAAAAAAACAAAACTAAAGGAGCAGCAGCCGAATGCTGCACACAAGCATTAAAACAGCAACGTAAAATGTCCCAGGCTTTCAGCCCTCCCCTGCTTCATACCACAGTAACGTTAATAAAACTTTAATACGTTAACTAATCCATGAACATGATTTCACGAGTCCTGTTGGATTGCTTTCCATCCACTGTGGAGATGAAGACGACAACTCCAATGATTCCACAATCATTCACGGCGTCATCAAGCTACGCCTTTGTTATTGTTTTGACTAATGACCTCTAGTGATGAAACTTACTGTGGCTTTATAGGGGCTATATGTAGAATTCAGAGACCATTGTTATTAGCGACACCGGTGGCCGTTAAGTGAACTGCAGCCAGCAACTTACTGCTCATGCTTGTGCACACGTAACAAACAAGAGACTGAGCGTTTAATAAAAAGTATACATATTCCTGCACTATTAGAGGATGATTTAACTGATGATTAAAAAGCTATATATATTCAGTATATACTGTCTATGTGTGCATGCATTTAATTGTATTATTATTATTATTAGTAGTAGTAGTAGAAGCATTGTTATTGTTATTAGTATTATTACTAGTATTAGTATTAGTATTAGTATGACTTTTCTCAAGAGTTGGTCACAAAACATGTTTATGGCTTAAAAAATCACTCCAAATAATGTCTTAATAGAAATATGCAAATGACAAATGCAAAATGGTATCTGTGATGGCTGGGTTTAGTGTGTGTGTGTGTGTGTGTGTTAAAGTGTGCAATGTGCATCAATTTCAGTAGGGCCTATCTCCTCTCACATCAGCAGGAGATCGATCAGAGTAATGTGCTCCAACTCGTCCGAAGAACAAATCCCACACACGCACTCACAAAGTACAAGAACAGGTAATAAACACACCTGCAACACTAAAACAGGCTTGTACAACATACACACAGACTCACAAAAGATACATTAATCAGCTTCAGAGTGGTGGGAGACTTGCACAGAAGATGTGTGTGTGTGTGTATGTGTGGTGGTGGTGTTGGTGGTGGTGTGTTGGGGGGGGGGGGCATTCATGCAGCAGATAACACACACCACAATGACAGAAAGATAAAGCAATTGGAAGGGGAAGAGTGAGATAAACAAATATGTGAGAGAATGACAGCTTTTTAGAGTTTAGAGAGACAGGAAAGGAGAGAGTGGGCCGCTCTGTGTCTCTGAGGTCAATATGCTGTCAAACAATAAAGACTCAACAGTTCTCTGGCTTCCATCAATATTTGTGTGCAAGTTTGTATCTAAGACGGTTTCAAAGACACCTTACAGTGGGGAAACAGGGCACATCACGTCTTATTCACTTATGGTTATTTTTATACCATTATGGCACTTTTTGTATGTTTTACATCTAATATTTATATTTTATTATTTCAGCTTAATCTTAACCAGCAGACATAGTCTTCAATATGACAAAGATTTGAAATGATGTTTTCTTTTCATCTTTCAGTCATTAAAAAGTTTAATTTTGATACTCTCGAAATTGAAAGCTGCAAATGAGATTCGAGAGCTAAAAATGTCAGGGATAGTTCACTCTCAAATTAAAATGCTATCGTCATTTACTCACCCTCGTGTTGTTCCAAACCTGTTTCCTTCCATGGAATATAAAAGAAGATATTCTGAGAAATGCCTCAATGTTTTTTTGTCTATACAATGGAAATCAAAATGGTTTGGTTACCAACATTCTTCAAAATATCTTCTTTTGTGCAAAAAAAAAGAAAGTCACAGGTTTGAAATGACATTTTTGAGTGAACTATCTCTTATGCTCATTGTATGGAAAAGAGCAGTAGGGACATTCTGCAAAATATCTCATTTTGTGTGCAGTTTCAGTGAATGATTCAGCTGAAATATAGCTAATTTCATACGCACATGTCTACAGGCTGACATTCACACACACACACACACACACACAGGCTGTGTAACGTGAATGTCATCCGCTCTGATTTGGGATCAGCGTTCAGAACAGATAGAGAGCACAGCAAAGTCATCTATTTATGATTAACGCTCTCCTAAATGTCAGCAGCACAGGCCAGTGGTTCACAGTCACTCACAAAGCCTCACACTCATTATAGTTCACCTTGTGTTAGAAATCTCACAGATCAGGAAAAGGCAACAACAAACATGTCTGATAGAAAGACAAGACAGGTTGAAGCGAAGATGGAAAAAGAGTAAAACATAAAAAGGACAAGGATAAAGGCTGAGGAGAGACTCAGGATGGTGAGACGGCTCACACGGACGTGATAAACATCATCCTGTCGTCTGTTCCCTCCCGTCATGTTGCTGACATTCTGAAAGCGTGGGCTGGTAAGTCATTGTTTTAATACCTCAACTGAGAGATTCGAGAGAGAGGAAGTGGAGGAGAGAGAGAGAGAATTAGATGGAAAGCTAGTTATTAAATGCTAGATAATGTAAAAGGCTCAAGCGGTGCAGAGCAAATTTCAGCCTAAATCCTTTCCCATCTCCCAAACTGTCTGTACTCTTGGTACCGTTTTGAAAATCATTTTCAAGCAGTCGAACATCTCACAGCAATAAAAAATAGTCAAGAGACACACATGCACGCAGAGCAGTAACAGAATAAGGAACAAGCTAGCAAAAAGCCTAATTTAAATACTGATTGAGTGACATTTTAAGAACAAATCTGAGGAAATCTTTCCCAGGAGAACAATATTATCATCTTATAAAATTGAAGCTGCAACTCTTAAATCTTCTAACTTTTAGGAGAGCATGAAATGGCATTTGAAACTTGTTTCATCTCCGTAATGTGACGTTATTCAAAGTGAAATTGAATATTAATTTGAGTGGATTGTAAAAAAGAGGCTCCAATACTATTATTATTATTATTTTATATTTCTTTATAAAATAGTAATATAAAGAAATCAGGGATTACCAGAAAATTCGATAACACTTTATTTCGATAGTCCACGTTAGACATTCTACTAACTATAAGTAACTTTGCAACTACATGTCAACTAACTGTCATTAGAGTATTAGTAGACTATCTGCTTAATATTTGCTAACACTTTATTTTGTTGGTCCCCAAATAGACATTCTACTGACTATAAGTAACTTGGCAAGTACAAGTCAACTTATTCTACTAACCCAAACCCTAACACCTAACAGTCTACTGAAAGATTACAACAGTCTACTAATACTCTAATGAGAGTTAGTTGACATGTAGTTGCAAAGTTACTCATAGTTAGTAGAATGTCTAAAGTGGACTATCAAAATAAAGTGGAACCGAAAATTCTGTCAATGACGGGGATGTGTTATGTCATAAATTGCATAAATAAATGGTCGGGGCAAGAGTTAATAAATAAGTAAATAGAGCCTTTTTAAATGTTTAAGATTGACATTCATTGTTAGTATATGCAAACAAACATTTTTGTAGTCTTTTCGGAATGTTATATTCTTTTTTCTCAAAGTGATATCTCTATATCTTTGTCAACATTGTGCAGTAGGTGACTCTGTGTCCACCATGCTGACAGAGTGTTGAACAGCAGTTGTAGGATCAAGCGTATAAAGAAAGGCTCTCACCAGAGCGCACAGCAGGTCCACAGCTTCCAGGATCAGCTCTTGGTGTCCGATGCGGGACACCCCCAGATCCTCCAGCTCCTGATGGGTGATCCTCAGCAGCTGATCACCTCCTACCTTCTCCCGTTCAAAGTTCTTTATATACTGCTGTAAGCAGTCATCCAGACCTGTAGAGACATTAAGAAAACATCAACAACCTAGGGTCAACTCTGATTCACTTTGCAAATATTAGAACATCGCAAATCATCCCAAAGCCATGGGATTTATGGTTAAAGTGCCCAAAAGATAGGAAAGATGAGAGAAGTTCCCCTTAATACAGCAGTACATTTACAGCTTGTACAAGACGATATATCATCCAATATATTAACGAAAATATATTGAAACATTATTGTTATTGCACAAAACTGAAAATCAAAAAGGTTTACTGTCATCTGATTCAGTTACAAACTATGTTTGTAATGTATTTTTATATTGCAGGCTACTTCATTTAAATGTCTATTTAAATGTCTGAAACCTAAAATAAACATTATGTGGTTGAAAACACTGAATAGATGTGAGGTCTATAACAGGCATTTAGAAAAAGAGTGAATATTCATTTAATACCAACTAAATGAATTACTGTGTCCATAATTCCCTTATTAAAAAATTAAAAATATCCAACAAAAAAGAAGAGATCACTTTTATCCACTTGCAAAAAAAAAAACTGTTGAGATGGAATAAAAATCACACAAAGGTTAATGTTCTTAAAAAAAAAATCAGAGCATAAACATAATAAACAATAAAAGTATCTAATATTACCCACACCCCCTTGCGTGAAGATACTGGTAAATGAAGCACTGACCTGGTTTCTGTTAGAGAGCAAATGAGTAATGCAGATGCTGTTGAACATTTAATAATTGCTCATCAAAGCTTTAATAGTGGACAAGAGCAAGGTCTCTGAAATAAATATTTATGCATATTCTGTTGATTAATTTCAGAAACATTGCACTTGACCACTATTAATAATTAACAGAGTCATTTTGATATCTACATTGTACTGTAATTATCTAAGTAAACATTAAAATGAATATTGCCATAGTTTGTATAAACAAACAACAAGATTCAGATCCACTTTGGTGTAATTTATTTCAAAACACTTTAGTTAACTTAAAGCAGCTGTAACTGATAATAAATTATAATGTCATCAGAGCTGTCCGTGCCAAATGTAGCACACAATCCTAATAAATGCATCTGCTTCAGACTCTGTTTACCCCAAAATCAGCAATGACAAAGACACACAAGGGCTGCCAAACTTATACATTATGACTGAGTCGACAACCTGTATTCCGCCCTATAATGTCGCATATCCATCAAACTGACAGTAAATGACAGCTAAGCAACATCATAACCTCTAAGCTTTCCCATGTTTGAGGGAGAGGTTCATTAGATGGACAGAACACTGTAAAAAGTGAACAGTTGGATCAACTTAAAAAAATTACTTCAATTGGTAACACCTAATGAAATTAAGTTTTCTCAACTTAAATTATCACATTTTTCACGATAAAACGTGATATTTAAGTTGAGAAAACTTAATTTCTTTAGGTGTTACCAATTGAAGTAATTTTTTTAGGTTGATCCAACTGTTCACTTTTTACAGTGAATGTACTGTCCCAAAAAAGTGCATGTAAATAAAATTTGTGTGGGAGCGAAATAAAGTTTGTTTGAATGAGACAGTTTTGAGATCTACATTCTAGAAAAAGGTTCAATGGGGGTTAACGTAGAACCTGTTCTTGACTAAATTAAAAAAAAACCTTTATACCAAAAAGTTTCTATATAATGAGAAAAAGGCATTCTTCACGACTGGCAAAATGGGCTTTCAATAAAACTGGGCTGCCTATGCAGTAGAAAGGCGAACCAATTTTTGAAATTGGTGCTACCTGACTAGATAAAACATAGGAAAATGGCTGTTGTCTTTCCTTTAGGAAAATAGGTAGGAAAACTTCAACACACTGTGCTGGACATGTTGTCGTCCAAGGCCACTACCAGTTTGCTATGGATATGCTTAACCAGTCAAATACCGCCTTGCTTTAGTAGGAAAAACGTCTTAGCAACCTTTTAGTCGTAATTGTTCCCGGGTGCAAGAATTCAAAGAGTAAACATTTATCAGGAGCGAGTTATTTCCGGTTTCCAGTGAACAATCTACCGCATTGGTAGCGGCTAAAGGCTGTAAAGGATCGTAAATATGGAACACTGCGACGGAAAATCTGAAAAGCCTCAGTGTTTGTAGTCAACATTTCAAAATTGGATGGCAAGCACAGTATTTTAGGCCAAATGGAGGGGAAAAAACTGCAAGAAACTGCTGTTCTGTCAGTTCCACCAAACCAAAACGCTGTCGCGTAGACATGTATGAAAGATGTTCTCATATTGTTCCATTTTTCCCATAATGCTGTTTAAAGAGTTGAAAAAGTACGATACAATTTTCAGTGTTAAACCTACTCTTGCAATCACTGTGTTGTTAATAACCCTCTGTCGATTCACCTGTCCGGGGGCCGGTAAAATGTTGAAGTTTTTGTAGTCTTCACAAAAGCCCTGGAGCTGTCAAAAGTCCGCCTGAAGGCGCGTTTTGCACCATCGGGCAGACGTTTGCTCATGATTAATGTGAATTTCTTGGTCCAGGTAACAGACAACAAGTAAACATGGTTCATTTATATATTCTACTGACATTGTAACAGGAAAAAGCGAGGTGAAAATCGGTGAAGTTACACTTTAAATGATTGCATAATACTTACTTTAATAATGTATAATTACATTTATTTTTTTCAACTGATAAAGCATGTTTATGAGCTGTTTAATTAATTAAAATTGAATTAAAATTAATTCAAATAAAATTAATTCAAACTAAATCCACAAAACAATCCCATGATGGGAACCCCTATATATAGTTTCTATATATAAGAAGTGCCTGACAGAAGGTTATATAGAAAGTGTATATCAGTAAAGCTGCGTGTCCAGAATCAAAACCATCCTAAATCAAATCATAAATGATTGCTGCACTGTCTGCGGTAATGCTTCTGAAAACCCGATGGGATGCACACACAAATCAAAATAATAAAGCTACCGTCAGCTGTACAGGATAGATGTGACTATGAAAGCTATAAATACAGAGAAAGAGTCTAATAAACAGTGAGGGATCTAGCAAGTTTCGAAAACACCACCATTCACAACTGTCACCATCAAACAGGTGACAACACACACTCTCTCTATAGTGACACACACTTGTTGGACTGCATTTGTCAGTCTTGGGCAGTCTGTTTCCCAACGGCACGTCTCACAGCAGCCGTGATCTCCCAACAGCTGCTGTTCGACACAACGTACATAACTGCAGGATTTACATATTTTGCTTACAGCATGTGCATGTGTTTATGATAGTGTGCGTAAGAGGACTCTTTTAATCTCACTAGCTGCCCTCTAATAATTAAACCTAACACAGCCAGCTCATTAACAGAACGGGCCAAAACTCATTTGCCAAGACAGCAAGAATAACAGTCATTACTGCTAAACAATATCTGACTCATTATAGAGCGACCCTTTCTGTTGTTGGTGATCCGAGGTCTGAATTTAACGTGGAAGGTACGGCTAAAGATGAGAATCCTGAAATGAGCGCAATGACTAACTTCTGCTGATGCTGTGGCTCTGATTCGCAATCACACACTGGACAGGTGCAGTGAACAGTTAATTGTTAGTTAATGTTGTTAATGATGTGTGGGCAACAGGATGAAGAGATTTAGAAAGGAAAGAATGAAAGAAGGGTATAGAGAGAGCGTGAAAGATCAGTTGTAATCTTGGTAATGTACCTATGGCCATCATCAGAGGGAAGACAATTGGGCCCTGTGACAAGGCCCTTAAATATTTTGTCTCAGGCCCTATGAACTCAAGCAACGATACTAGATAAAGACATTTTGTTTGATTTATTTACCAGTAGCGGCTCCTGACCGTAAATTTATGTAGGGCAGATTCTGGGTCTTAGCGCTAGTTCATTATAAACATTTTTTAAGATTTATATTCTAATCACCAGTGCTACAATTTTCTATAATAGCATAATCATAATCATTTGGTAACAAACAAGTATTCATTACTTCAATGAGCTCATTGTTTCTGCCTTAAATTATTACATTGTTTAAATTGGTACATTTTTATCTAACTGTGATTCTGAAATTCATAACTTAGAAAGCAACCTCTGATCACTCTAAATTATAATGTAGACACATGCATTTTCTGTAAAGCTGCTTTGAAATGATGTGTATTGTGAAAAGCGCTATACAAATAAACGTGAATTGAATTTAATTGAACTGAATACAGACTGATACACTTTTGGCAGAGGTCTAATGTCCTTGCGTTATTCAGGGTGGCGCTCTAATGTTGATTGACAGGCTTTAAGTTAACAACAGACACATGGAATGCTATCTTAGAACTGCCTTAATGTAGTATTCATTGCCTCCGAATGTTGTTTTAGAATGTTACAAGTTGTGGAGGAATCAAAAGTCATGTCTATTCTCAGAACAAACATAACTCAAACAACAGAGCTAGGCTATAAAGGCTATTCACATAAGCACATTTAAACTAAAGGGTTTATACTTTCATTTATTTGATACGCTACTCCACATAGGAAGAACAGACATGCCAACAAGTTACTGACCTAATGCAGACTACAGTTACACATAGTTGAAGCCGATTGATTTTGTCTTGGTCTGGAGCGAGGTTTACGTAAAGTAATGTGAAAATAAGCAGGGCAGTCTCAAATCTGCCCTTAAAACCTCTCAATTAGAGCGTGCTGCAGTTCCATTTTTTCTCCAAATATTTACATTGAACTTTACAATTTATTAGTGATTCAGTTAATAAAGAGGTCTAAGTTTTTCATGAATATTTTGGCCCTTACAGATGAGCCAGGGCTGATTTTTACACTATGGTTTAAAATTATTGGTGATATTATAAGGTAATACCAATAATTAATTATATAATAATAATATAAATTATAATAATGTGGCCATATGATAATCAATAGTATAAATCTACAGAATACTACTGACGCTTCTGTCAACCCTCATGTTCTGTTGAGACTGACTTTCACTATCGTTCAAAAGCAGCCATTACTCCAGTCTTCAGTCACATAATCCTTTATGTATATATTTTTTTTAATATAATTTGGTGCTCAAAAAAACATTTCTTCTTATTATTAATGTTGTAAAATAAGTGCAGCTTATTATTTTTTTGTGGAAACCATGACATTCTTTGATGAATAGAAAGTCAAGAACAGCATTTATTTGAATTCGAAATCCTTGGTAACAATATTGCAAGTCTTTATAGTCAATTTTGATCGATTTAATGCATTCTTGCAAATAAAAGTATAAATTTCTCTCTAAAAAAAATCATACTGACCCCAAACTTTTGTACGGTAGGCTATGCTATTATGTACGTTGGTATGAATTATGTGTAAATTAAAAATAGCAATTTTAACCTATGTTCCTTTTTTGAGTTAATTAACTTTTTTGTGTTTTGTGTTGATCAAATTTATTGTACCACAAAGAAGACAGAACTGTTTAGTACCACCAATATATTGTTTCATCCTAATGTATAGACCTTATGTAGCCCCGCCCCTTTTCAGCGCTGCACTCGTTGTCTTTTGACTTCCGGTCTGTATTTTCACAGCAATCTTGCGTATTTATGAATGAGCGGCTCGTTTTAAAATCTTCCCGGTCTACTGACATTTGTTAAGACATTTGTTTAAGTAAATCCACTTAAAAAGCTAATTACTCCTGAACAGCGATGCCATGGGGATATACAGAGCAACCGCAAAAACGGAAGTTCAAAGACAATATTCTAAAGATTTCGGCGCCCTCGTTTCTCTGGCGCATAAGGTCTATAGGGAAGAACAGAGAGAAGGTGAGAAACACTCAAATGATCGGCACTGTAAAAAAACATATGATCAATAATTTATGACAACATTTGTTTTTACTTTGCTTTAACTCATAAAAAAGTTGAACAATGCTAAACTTATTTTAATAAGTTATACAAGATTCAACTAATTTAAGTCAATGTAATGTAATTTAAGTTGAAATGACTTTAACATCTAAGTTGATTGTATTTAAAAATTTAATGCAGCAACTTTTTTTTTTTTTACTGCAGTGAAGACAGCCAGGGTGCCTCCTGCTTACACTCAAGCAGCATGCCATTAATTCATCACTATAGTTGATTTATAAACAAATTATTTACCGATTATATATTCTGTCCTGAACAGACACCTATCTCGATCTCGCTCTCTGCACACACTCTCTCGTACAGGAGTATTAGAATAGCCTCGCTCTGTTATAGTGCATTATTCATTGCACATGGCCTGCTCCCTCTGACAGGTAGCACAGTAAAACTGCAGGGAGAGAGAGAGAAAAAGCCAGAAAAATGGGCCAAAAGGATATAAGGAAAAAAGCTTAGCCTGAGCACTTAAAATATGACACGTATTAAACACCTCCCTGGCTTCCCGTCATTGAATGATAGATAAAACTATCTGGTAAAAAGCTCTAGAGTTACGGATATTCTGAACCTTCCCAACTCTCCCAGATGCAGTCTAAGCAATGTCATTTATTCGTGCTCTTCTCTCTATATTCTATCAATCTTCATTCTTCATCTCATTTCTGGCAGCTGTGCTGTGCATTATGCAGACTTGGTGACCACTGAAAGGGTTGTCGTGACAACCGTTCAAGGTGCACAAAGTGCTCAAGGTCTTATCGGAAACTCAAAGTGCTTTTCTGATTTGTTTTAAGGCTCCTGTTTTTTCAAAATGTAATGGTTTACAGATAGCGGTGATGGGGTAACTATGTTGATTTCCAAGTTCCAAGTTACCTAGTTGTTAGTAGTTAAACTAATCTAAAGCTACACTTTTAAAAACGTAGTTCAGTCATGACAACTCTCGGGATAGTTTGTAAAACATTGTATTAATGTAAATAGAATGTACATAGTGCAGAACCTGATTTCACCAAGTGCAACATGTTCCTGGATCAACATCTTTGTTGATACTGGAACAACATTCCAATGAACCAATCAGATTTGAGGGACAAGTTTACAGTTTAGGTCAAGTTTAGGCTTACAACCAGAGTAGGTGCTTCTACGTCACTTATTCACCTATCATTTCCCTCTGATTTTAGGGATAACTTATGGGTAGGGTTAGGTTTAGAGGTAGGAATATGGTTATAATTCCATTTTTGGACTGTAATGTTGTTCCAGGATCAACAAAATATGTTGACCCATGAATGCGTCTAACCAGGATGTGCCTACATAGGTTTGGTCTTTGCAGACTAGATCTGCTATACGCTGCCATGGCTGCTGCTGCAGAGCAAGTATGACTTGCTTTTGCTAAATGCTCGGAACATAAAATTAATGGACACATGCTGCTGCTGCTAGAGAGAGGGAGACACCTTCGTAACAGATCTAGGCAGGTGGTGCTGAGGAGGTGGGGAGCTAGAATAAGAATTTGCATATTGCATTTGTTTGGTAGTATGCAAAAATAACAACATATTCAGTGTATATGATTATATTTATTTTAAAAAATGGATGCAGCTTTATTGGGACATTACTTGTCCCTGTCTTTAAAGCCCAACCTTACACCTACTCCTAAACCCCACTCCAAAACACTTTTTTTCCAGCTACTAAATACCCATTAGGCACTTTATTTCCACTTGTTGAATATTTATTTAAAATAAACTCCTCTCCGAGCTGATATGCAATTGGAAAATAATAATGTTCCTTAGGAGATAAATAGCCTTTGCCAGCAGGGTGGGCCATTTACACTTGGTGTAAATAGACACTCCGTAATCATAAATGTTTCCTGAGTATCAAATATTAGAATGATTTCTGAAGGATATACGACACTGAAGACTAAAGTAATGGCTGCTGACAATTCAGCTTTGCCATAATTAATTTTTGCATAAAAACACTAGATCACAGTGGCAACTGGTAAATCTACCCTAAATACCACTAATAAAACTAGAAAACACACTGATTTATGTAAATGAGTCAAATACAAAGTGATTTGGCTACAAAAAAGTGTTAATGCCTCAAAATGATAAGTGAATAATTTGAACAAATTCATTTAATGAATCATTCAAACAAACCTAATCAGACTTTCGAAAGCCACATTAGAGAGTTTGCTTGGTTTTAAAGTTGTGAACATAGTTTATCGACAAAATATCACCAATTTAACGGCTTGGTGAGATAAAAGGCTTCTTGTTGGGGAAAGTTATCTTGTTTCTGAAAAATATATACTAAGCTGTCTCTCTACTAAATAGTCAAGTTAGTAGCATCGCTACTTTTAGTCTGGGTTCACACTGCAAGTCTTAGTACTCAATCCTCATCTTCCTCCTCTTTACCGCCTGCACTCAAATTCACTGGCTTCTGCTGCAAATCACCTTAAATCCTGACTTTAATGGTCTCCATGACATTTACTTCCGTATGACATCATGCTGCATGCCGTCTTTGTTATTGTTCTTTTGCGCAGAGCTGCGACCAGTTCACCCTCGAAATCTGATATTGGCCAGAATGGCCACATTTAAAAAGTAATGTGAACAAAGAAACAAAAACAAAACAAAAAATCGGACCTGATCAATAAGCACAAAGGCTTACAGTGTGAATGTAGCCTTAGTTATGGTTACTAAAAGGTGTAACGTCCCTGAAAAGAAACATGAATACAGACTGCAAAAGGATGGGATAAGAATACCCATGAATCAGCTGTGAACTCCTACACAGGTTTTTCGTTGTTCTGCCATGACACCTGCGAAGAGGCTCTATGTGTGTGTGTCCACCACTAAATCGTCCTTGCTCTGCCGTCACTTAATCTCAAAGCCATAGGGGACTTCTGGAGATGAGAAATTCATCAGTTAAATAAACCCTGTCTTAAAATGAGCCATCCAGCTGTGCAGAGCTAGACCTCAAGCCTCTGCTGAAGTAGGAGAGCTGAAGGGCTGGTTCTTGGACCAACAGTGAATTGTTCATAAATACAGTCTTCCACAACAAAATGAACACACTATTCTAGATTGGTTTCTTTTCTCTGGCTGTGAACATAATATAACTGGTTCTTTGTGTATAGTCCTTGAGATGCCTATAGTCTTCAGAGTAACATTCTTCATGTTACACTATACAGTAGGTTCTTCACATCAGCTTGTTAGGTTTTACAGTATTATAATAGAGTAAAAGATAGCACATGCTCTGACTTGTGATGTACAGTGTACATTTTAACGCATGGGAAAGAATATACTAGCATGTAACCATTTCTAAAACTCCAGAGAAATTGAATAGTTTAACATTTTTCTTTTCTTTGCTCAGGAGACTTAACTGAGCTCTCAGTTAGGTTTCATTGAAGTGCCAGCTAATGGGAAGATCAAATAATTTCACTGACTTGATCTTCAAATCTCGTTCAGTCAACCAATCAAATCTTCATATATGATTTCTATTTTTAATATGCAAATCCACCAAACACGTCCACATACATATTTTTGTTCATATTCGTAATAATCCCTTGCCTATATTCTCAGATGTTTCTCCTAAAATTCCTTCTAAGAGAAATGGACACAAATGGGACCTATATAAAAATATAGAGCTATAAAAATAAAATGACGATATTACAGCTCAGATAATTAGGTCTTAAAAGAATCAGACAATATGAGTTCATATCTCTGATTTTTGATTCCATAATCTTGGCAGAACTAGAGCACTTTTTCTGAAATCCCTACCTCTTGTAAGAATTTAGACATGAAAAATGTGAGATCATATTACAGATTTGTGTGCAGTTTGAGATCTCTTCTGTAACTCTATTGAACACATAAGATTCATTTTCTTTCCTAAAATAATGACAACAAACTTGACTTGGACCATCACAGACGCAATTTCTGTTCTCCAATCTATCTGGTTGTTTATAATGGCTCCCAAGCATTAACACCTGATCATGAATCCCATTTTCACGTCAACCATCTAAAAAACGGTTTCTGATTGCTCTCAGGTACTGACTCTTGAGTAATGATCTGAATCCAGAGCATCAGCAGAGGAACCCAGGTGTGTTTCCCACCAAGTATGTCTCCTAACAGATGCTCTACTCCCTGCAGACACATAACTTTATTGTTCAAGCTAATCTGTTTCCCTCCCATCTGTAAAACTATGCAGCTCTTGGCCAGTTTGATTAATGACTTTTTTGGGGTGGCCTTTTTGTGGTGGTTTCATTCCTTATAAACTACAGACAATCTTAAAATCATCATCCTGAAAAATGTGAGCACTGACAGACAGGATACGGCACAGAGCGTACAGTCTCTTACTGAGTACATACTGTATTGCTACCTTTCTGGAGTGTTTTGCTGAATATTTCCCTCTATACTGCGGTTTTTCGGTTCTATAAAGTGATTCAGAGATGACTCACACCCTTTACACCCACTGACAGCACACAAACACACTTTTACACTTTTTCACAGGAGGGAAGAGTCGCCCTGAGCCAAGCCACACACCCACACACCCGCCCCTCGAAGCTGCAGCCCAGGACGCAATGCTAAAGCTCTGCGTGTGTGTGTGTATTATTATTCAAAGGTCTTTAACCTCGCTTTCTTCTTCTCGCTCTCTGTATTTCTGTCACACACACGCAGTCAATCCTCCCCAGCTCTGCCACATGTCATACGAAATACAATATTCATGTGTTCCCTTAGGACACACCCCGGAGACAGGCCTGGAATCCCCAAAATGCCTTGGAGAGCCTGATACGTGTGCGCGAGTACATATGCTCTAATGACCTCCATAAATGCGTGCTATACATTTTCCACTCAAGCACACCAACATTAGCCTCATAAACCATCAGAAAAAGTATCAAACCAAACCATTCTGAGCTGAAAACCGCTAAACGACAGCGTGTCATTTCAGGCAAACATCCCAAAAAGCAGCTAATGCACCTTCCTACATGACAATCAATTATGAATGTGTAGTGGAGCGAGAGAGCCGCGCCGTAACATGGTCTTTCATCTTTCTGTCAAGATATTTCAGCTGAAGCTGCGATTCTTTTTTTGCTCGTTTGTTAAAAAAAAAGTTTAAGTGAAGGATGCCAGACAGGAAAATGAGTTCAAAGTGAATAAGTTGAAATTTTTGAAGGGTTTTGAATTATATATATAAGCCTAATCATTATATCTATGTGCATGAAGCAGCCGGAGGGTTATTTACTAATCTATTACAAAAAAAAAAAAAAAATATATATATATATATATATATATATATATATATATAAATTATTATTGTTGTTAATATTAATAATATATTACAGAAACATACAAGTTTTGAATTTTCAAAGGATTTTGAGGAAAAATCCGAGACAAAGTTGATATTTAAAGGTGCTGTAAGTGATGCGACGTGTTTTTTAGGCCAAAACATTTTTTGTCACATACAGCAAACATCTCCTCACTATCCGCTAGCTGCCTGTCCCCTGAACACACTGTAAAAAAACGCGGTCTCTGTAGACACCACAGGCTCCACAAACGGCAACAAAAACAAACTGGGCTCACCCGCACCACGAAACATAATAAACAGTGCTCCAGCCAATAACCGACAAGTATTGGAGGGTGGGGTTTGGGGGGTTAGTGCTCGTGCACGTGAAGGGGGTGTGTGGAGGAGAGAGAACAGAGAAGCATGAAAAGGGAAGTTTGAATTATGGCCGACACACGACCAAAGAGACGACGTTCCGATGAACAAATTGCAAAGAAGAGGGACAAGGATAAGGAACGCGTGAAGTCCCGAATTTACATCGAAAAACATTAGAAAGGTGGCGAGAACTCCGCCGGCAGAAGGGCTTCCAATCCGACATTCAGTTGCTGTGTTTTTGCAGAACAGGTAAATCCATTTTTCTTTCTAAACTGACGTTCATGTTTGCCAAACCAACACAAGGATGTAATTAGCTAGATCTATGCAGTCAGCGTTAACTTTGGTGAATACAACATGTATGTTTTTAGCAGCGATCAATCTCTATTGTAAATGATCAAGCAAATTCACAGTAGGGCGACAATTTGTGTGAACGATTGTTTTCACCCACTGTTTGTTATGAATTTGAATGTTCATTTATAGGCTATTGACAACTTTGACTAAATTTGTTTACGCCGCCGCCGTTGTTTATGCTCACTGGGAAACGCGAAGCTAACGTTATCATGCTATTATTGCGTCCTTGTATGGGAGCTATAGTTATAACCTCAGGTGGCGAAACGATTTTAAGATAATGTTTCTTTTTCTGCATTCTGTTCTGCAATATATAAAAGCATTTATCTAACTTGGCGACATTACACATTGAATGAAGTATCAGTAAAGCTTAACTTTGTTTGTAGTGACTATTTTGACTTTCCTTTATGTCGGAAGGGAGGGGAGGAGGGAGGAGACGGGATGAGGAGGAGGGAGGGTCTAGCTAGCCTCCGTTTTGTTTGACAACAATTCGAATGTCAACAAGAAGTAACGTCTCCCGGGATCACTTACAGCACCTTTAAATAAGCATTACAGCCAGCCAATCAGATTTTTTGTATAGCTTTATAATATATTATAATGTTAAAAATAATAATAATTATTATTATTATTATTTCACAAATATATTCAAAAGAAAAGGAAAAAATCTAAAACAAAGTTGATATTTAAATGAGCACAACAGAGTCTAATGAGCCATAAAAGAGTTATCACTCAGTCATCTTTATCTATTCATCACAGGCATTCGTGTGATGAACGATTCTCAGCTGAATTGATTTTGATACCAAAATATCTCAGTAGGTGATTCAGGACTTGAATGGTCCATCAGCACATTTATAGGCTCCAGTGCACAGCTTCTAGTGTCGCTTGGTTATTATACTGAATACTCCTCTGAGGCAACGGCTCTATCTGAAATAGTGCTGCCTTCCAGTAACACCACAAGCCACAATAGCACAGCAAAACCATGCAGGACCACAGTCTAACTGGGAAACCACAGATGCTGGTTCTAGTTTAGCCAAAGTGCTCCACCCTGATCTTTAGAGATGGAGGCATTGGCATCAGAGACAGGCCTCCAATCAGAAGCTGAGATGTTTATTTCTCTGTTCCCTGGAACGTGTGCAGATACATGCACTTTTCTACAAATACAGCCTGAAACACTAAATAGGGCCTGAAAAAAAAAAAATCTACCAAAAACTTGAATAAAAGAAAAAATTTAGTGGTTAAGCTGGATGAATATTCAACAGCATTATAAATAAATATGCATATTTTGCTCTTAATTTTATGTTAGGTCAATTTTGTTCAATTGTTATGTAACATTTCTAATAGGCTAGTTCTCACAATAACAAAAATGAGAGTTGTGCCTCTGTTGCTTTTACCAAAGCATACCGTATTCAAGGAAAGTGATGCATACTGGTTAGCCGCAGGAGATGATTATACAGTCATTCAGTAGCACTTATGGGAAAGAGCAAAAAGAAAGTCAGAGATGGTGATAGAGAGATGGAGAGAAGAGGCTTGCTGCCTATGAGAGTTTGTAAGGCCGCAGTGATGTGACAGAACTTGATTAGATCGAAAGCCCTGCGGTCAGAAAGCTAATCAAGAGGAAGGAGTAGGCATACACACCCACAGACACCCTGAAGATGTGTTTCCAGCTGTTGCATTCCGAACACTGGGAAAAAAATGGTCGATCTTTAAATAGTGATGACATGAAGACAACAGCTGGCTTAATTATTTCAAGGAAATGAACTTAAAAGGTCACGTTTCCATGACTTAAAATCTGCCATCATTACAACAATTACAAATTTAGGTTAAGTATCTGTAAGTTGTTCAATGCAAATTACAATATTGTGTCATAATATTATGAAACGCATGGAGAGCAAAACATCACATGAATAGTCAACTGGACAAAATTAAGACAAAAACCAAACCAAAAATACATTTTAGTAAAACATTATAATATTTATATCTGTAAAATATTTATTTTAAACAATAATAAAAAAAAAAAAAAAAAATATATATATATATATATATATATATATATATATATATATATATATATATATATATATATATATATAATTTATTTATTATATTATTATTATATCAAAGTTCACTTTCAAGGCCAGTTACAATGTGTCTTCTAATGAGACATTATAGGCAAAACACAACTTGGAGATCAAAGCACTGCGATTTCTTATGTATTTTTGTTATTGTATCCTTGACATTTTGAATGTTTAGGCTATCATATTGCAGTTCAAATCATAAAAACAATATTAAACAAAATAATTATAATGTGATATTTTGGCCAAAATGTGCAGCTCTTAGAAATAATCATACATAAGCAAACATATTGTGATTTGTTGGTTTGCAACATCTGTTGATAGTAACCTTTTAACCAAGACACTGAGGCCACGGTATTTCAGAGCAGAGCGATCGTTCTGTTAAACCTTTTAAGTCTCCAGGGTACAGGCTGATGTACCATTACATTTCCTTCTGTACCCGTTGTCCCATCTTTCCTAAACACTGTTTATTAAAGGCCCAGCATGGCTCTGAGACACCACAACAACTGCATAGAGGAAAGTAATATATTCATTCAAGAGCATTAAAAATGCAAGTCTTAGGAACCCTCCATTTACCAATAATCAGCCTTAGCTCTACCTCTCACTTGCTTCTTCATCTCCATCTTCACAATCCTTCTCTTTCACTGTTCTTTCAGCTGCACATCTCTCATTAAATGCATATTAATCACAGTCTCAATGATTCCAAACAGCTTCCTCATCTCAGGCTAATCAAATACAACACCAGTCCCTTCTTGGCAAGTTTTCCGAAGCCATACAGTTCAACCAAAAGGGAACAATTTTGGTTCAACCCAAATTTAAAGGGATAGTCCATATATAAAATAAAATTATAATTTACCCATCCTCATGTTGTTCCAAATATTTTTCTTCTGTACAACACAAAAGAAGTTTTGTCCTTTTTTGCCCATATAATGAAAGCCAATGGGGTCTAATGTTTTTTTGGACCCCATTGACTTTCACTGTATGGACAAACACATTTTAATTTTTTTTTACAGAATATCGTCTTTTCTGTTCCACACAGGTCTGGAATGACTTAAGGATGACAGAATAATCATTTTGGGGTAAACTATCTCTAAAAGTCATTAATAACAGAAAATCTACAAATTAATGTACTACCTCCGTTAACCAGACACACACAATTCTAAAATAAGAAGAAAAAAATGCAGGTGCTACACTGTAAAATACTATTAATACAAAATGTCATGTAAGATTCAGTGTATTACTTGTTGTTTCTTTGTAATTGTTTGTGAAATTTACTACCAATTTCTATGTGAAAATTGTTTCTATACCAATTTTTTATTTTTTATTTTCAGTGTAAAGATCATTGCATCTGAGGTGATTGGTGAATGACTCTTGTTCAGCATGGGCAAAATTGCTCCTATTCCCACATGAAAGCTGTTGGAGATGTCCAACACTTTATTCCAAATGTTTTGCTGATTCTGATTTTATGGCACTCCAGGCAGCCTTCAGAGCACCGATACACTATTAGCAAGACTTTAATAATGGCATTTAGAGAGGGCCATAGAGGGGGTGTGCTGAGTGTAATGTGTAGGCCTGGGGAGGTGCGATCAACACTCACAAACTCTCTGAGTCACAAACTGAAAAATAGATTAACTATAAGTCACAGATGCAGTTTGACCTAAAGCTGATGTACATATGTACCCCTCCAACACACACGCACACCAAAGAAGCCTGAGCCTCCACTTCAATTTAGCCTAAACCAGACTGATTCAGCTACATCCCGTCTCCCTTTAAGCTGCATTAGCCATGCTATTAAATTAATCTTCTCTTCACAAGCAGGTAAAATTTCACAGCTCTATTTCCAGGTTATATGCTTGTAATTGGGAAAGTAAGGGTCAAAACCAAGCCGCTAATGTGACTAGGTAGATTTTATAGCTTATAGGTACACATCTGAAAGGACAAATCATGAGACAAATTGATAGAGAGCACATCAATAAATTTGATTGCAGTAACTGGCTGCACTAAACCTGGTACACAACAATTTGAATCCAAAATGAGGGCAAATATCCCTCCTGAAAAGGCCTTCTTCTCTGATAATTAGTCTCTCAGCTGTTCTCCACAGATGCTCACATTGACAAACAAATGCGTCAAGACACAAACACTGAATAATTTTAGTGCACATGCAAAAGTCCATAGCTTAAAGGTAGGGTAGGCAACTTTCGGCACTGCTAGCAATAGCAAGCTAGATTTAAAAGCATGAGATTCCACCCTCCCTTCATAGCGCTCTCCAAAGCCACACCTCCTTCAAAACACATGATCACACATGACACAGCAGAGTTTGCAAAGCGTCACAAGACGATAGACGGCGTTAAACTACCTCATGTCTTAAAGCACATAACACTGTATACAATGAACATGAACAACTTAAAGAGCACTGACCTGTACCACCTGACTGCTTCAGATTCATTTCAGAGTTGATAGTGTTGCCATTGAAACACATACATTTGAGTATAACGTCACGGGTTTGCATCTCTTCCAAATTACAGTAGTTATGGCGCAGTTAACGCAGCATAAGCTCATTGTTTTGGTTCAGGAGGAACTGTAAAAGGTCAAATGTGGCTGCTGTTTTGGTTGCGGTGCTCGGTGACTGACGTCTGTCTAACTCTGCATAGCATGAAATGTCTGCGCGAGCAGGGTGTGCGGAGGTATGGAAGTATATGTTGACAGGTAGGTAGGACATCGTACCATTGCATTCGGACCGAATGCAATGATTGGATGAACATTTTATGGTTATACTCCTTCCACAGACAGATATACTATAATGTATATAAATACATTAAAACCACTTAGTGATTGCTATCAGGATGTGAAGAAACTTTCAACCAGCATAAAAAAAATAAAAAAAAAATAAAAAAATTCTAGAAACCAATCGCCTACCCTGCCTTTAATGACAGGATTTAGTTCCAGCCAAAGCTTTGACCTATTCAGGATTAGGGAGACCCAATGTATTAATTTATTAATACAAACTCATATCTGTCAATAATCAATGTTACTCCATCAATAGAACTATTACTATTATAGTAACTTTACATCCGAGGCTTCCAGTGAACCAATGCAAAAGTCTATTAAAATGGCACAATATGCTGCTTTCATAACCTTCATCTTTTGCACATTTGCAAAATTTGCCAGAGGAGTTATTCTCATATTCTCACATATTTCTATCATATTAGCTCCAGGACATGATATTAAGAACACTTTTGACTGATATCATAACAAGCCTTATATCACAGATCTGTGAATCATTATCCCACTGGGATGCACTCGAATCCTGTCAAACAACCTCGATAACTCACTGCTCGATTTGTTATTCTGGTGACGAATCTAGACACGCCGCCCACGCCCACGAGAGCAGAGAAGGCGCGTAATGGCCCCTCCGCCTCCGCGCGTCAAAGATTCTGCTTCTTTTCTTCAACTATATGCTTATAAAATTTAGATTACCTAATGGCAACGGTGATTTTTGACGCTCCGTATCCAGCATTCCCATTACTGGCAGTGCATGTTGGAGTTCAAGCTCTTTTTGTGAAATAACAAAGTTAAATTCTAACAGGACATTATTAGTATCTAACAGGTTATTTGTGATTATAGATAAGTAGCTGATAGGCTATCTTTAGTTGGCTGAATTATGCGAGTTAGTATTATGTATTAATCAATGGCTTTAAGGGCGTTCGACGTTTTAAAGGAATTTCTGTCAGCAAGTTTCTGTCGAGGTTTGTAACATCAGTGCCCCTATATCCAACAGTCAGCTATTTTAAAGACATTTTAACAAAACTTTAAAGTTCTTGTGATATATTTGTGATGTGTAACTCAAAAACAAATAGATAAATAATTACATTAATCGTGTTCTTATATCCCATACCGATCCTAACGGAAAGCGCTCGAGCAGCGCCAGCGAACTGTTGCTATGGTTACCTCCTCAGGCAAACGGGACTTCTGTTCGCTAGAGGCTATGCTTTCTGACTTGTAAAATAACTTTTGTGTGTACTGAACTAATTGACACACAAACATATAGTTACAAGTAAAATAAGACAGGCTACTTTTAAACTTTTTGTTTGACTCCCTTTGAGGGGTTCAAGCCATTCAAGTGAGAGTTAGAGACTCGAACGGTCCACCAATAATTCATTGCCTGGTCGCTATCATTAACACCAGACACCTGTACGCTTAAGAATACCCAACTAGAACATAAACGATTTGGTATATATCACAAAAAATATAAGAATAGGCCTACCCTGCGCCATTCGATTAGTAGGCTAAATAATGGGCTTTGTGGGTTTAGGGACCAAAACGCATCACGTACCTTTCATCCAGTCCACAACTTGACTGGGGCTCCATTTACTAACAGGTTCCATGACGAGAGCCATCGCGAAACTTTCTGTGGTTGCCCCCTCGACACGGATCTTGATGTGGTTTCACGCAGCTCTGGGGAGCTCGGATCGATGGTCTCACGTTAAGCGCCTAGATTTGGCCCCCGGTTACGCGATTTCATCCCATCCAGAATTGCGCATCCAAAAGCGTCACACCGAACGACATCAGGCACATTCCTAACCCTTTACTCCAGCAAACTCAAGCGTTTCTTATTATTAACACCCATATCTAAGAGCCCAAACCTGGTCCCCGTTTCAGTTCAGATCCTGGCATGATGTGCCATGCTCTGCCGGGTCCCCAACAGTCGCGTCTTCATGCCATGCACCAAATGCAGTCTCTCCGGTTTCTCCCTTCGTTTTCTTCTCTTATTTAGGAGTCTGTACCTTTCAGAGGCGGACTAGCGGGTATGTAGAGTGAGACAGAGAGAAATGAGCGGTGTACCCACGGGGACTCAAGTGAACGTCGCTTTCAAATGCAGCGGCGAGCGTTGATTCAATTGGGCGCGCGCTCCTCCTGTGGGTGGTGCGGCAAAGTGAATTTGACTCGCGCGCTCGGTTTATTTCCCACGAGGATAAAAGGCTTTCGGCCGTATTCGTTTTAATGAGGGCACGCTGGTTCGCCCTGCTTCAGAAACTCTGTAAAAACAGTGCACGCAAAGTATTTGTCTGGAATATGTAATGATGCTCATAGAGGCGCTATATTTGCATGAAACTTGGGCACCTGGGGCTATGTAATGTGGTCTAAACCAAAATTATGGAGGACTATGGTGGCATAAACCATATGAGTGACAAGAATAACTCAAAGATTTATAAATGGGAGTTTAACCGGGGCTAGTTGTCACACGTTTCAATCGGATATTTCTCACAGTAGGTTTATTTTTGAAAGTCAATTTTTTGGACATTGCCCAGGAAAAAAGATGCTGTAAGAAAACTTTGGTGAAACTTGATGGGCAAGTTGTCTCAATACAAGGGGACATGTCATTAAACAGCCTATTTCAGGCTTTTCTGCAAAATGTAAAAAACAATGCATTCATGAAACATGTAGGTAACATACAAAGTTACCTAGGCTATTGTGGCAAGAAACACTAAGTTTTTGAAACCAACAAAGCCATAACACATAAAATATCAGTAACTTTACAATAAGGTCTCATTTGTTAACATCAGTTAATAAACTAACATGAACTAACAATGAGCAATACATTTGTACAGTATTTGTTAATCTTTGTTAACGTTATTAAAATACAGTTGTTCATTGTTCATGTTATTCACAGTACATTAAAGGAGAACTCCGGTCAATTTTAACATTGAGCCCATTTTTTTGTAAATTTGGAGTGCTGTCAGTACAGAGAACAACGACAAAAATCGGTGTTGCCTACACCGTGTTATCCTCTTTTTAAAATTTGCACCCTGTTGACTTCAATGGGGCAAGTTTTAAACCTGCTTTTAGCCTCTTAACATCCTTGATGTTTCATTACAAGTGCCCAGCCATGTGAGTGATTCCTTCAGAGTGATCACGGGTGAATCTGACTGCAGTAGATGTGAAAGATATTAATAAAAATGATGTTATTTCAGCCAGCGCACATACCTGTATTTTCTTCCTGTTTTCGGTCGAAGTCCATAGTAATCGATTGTCGAGTTCACGCGCGTGATCATAGGTAACTAAACCTATGCGTGTGAACTCGACAATCGATTACTATGGGCTTTGACCGAAAACAGGATGTAAATACAGGTATGTGCGCTGGCTGAAATAACATCATTTTTATTAATATCTTTCACATCTACTGCAGTCAGATTCACCCGTGTTCACTCTGAAGGAATCACTCACCTTAGCTGTGCACTTGTAATGACACATCAAGGATGTTAAGAGGCTAAAAGCAGGTTTAAAACTTGCCCCATTGAAGTCAACAGGGTGCAAATTTTAAAAAGAGGATAACACGGTGTAGGCAACACCGATTTTTGTCGTTGTTCTCTGTATTGACAGCACTCCAAATTTACAAAAAAATTAGCTCAATGTTAAAATTGACCGGAGTTCTCCTTTAATGTTAACAAATACAACTTTTGATTTTAATAATTTATTGGTAAATGTTAAATTAACATTAACAAAGAGTAATAAATGATGTAGAAGTGCAGTTCATTATTAGTTCATGTTAACTAATGTATTTAACTAATGTTAACTAATGAAACCTTATTGTAAAGTGTATCATACTATATAACTCATAAACTGAGAGAGATTTGAAACAATGGATACAAAAACATTGTTTAATGTTTTATTATCGTTGGCAGTCTTTAGCTAATAGCACAGTGTAAAGTAGAAAAAAATGCTTCCTTTTTCTTATGAATTCTGTCTTAGACATCTGTAACTGGTTCACTGAACTACAAAAATATTAAATTCCGTACTTAGTCAAACATTTCTGTAAAAAAAAAAAAACAGAATTTTGTTGCATTTAGAATGTATTATCTTGAACAAATCAGTTATGTGAGTGTTTTCAATACAAATTGAAGTGGTCTAGCAAACCCATCCAACATAGACAGTTTCGCCAGTTCACCATCATCCCTGGCCTTCATCCTGGCAGCCTATTGATTTTTTTCCAACTCATCCTTACTTCAGAACCAGAGCAGATGGAGCCAGGAGGCTGGATTCGGGCCCAGATCAGGCCCCAGTATGTCAGCATGAATCATACAACAGATTCTGTGGAACCTCACCACAGAGATTCAGTGATCAGTGGGCTCTGCCCCATAAACATGCACTCTTAATCACACGAGGAGGGTAGAATCAGAGCAGAAAAAACTGGAGCTGTCGGATTCATTTGCAGCCGATTGCATGCAGCACAGTCCAGCTCTGGGGCTTTTTTTTAACTCTGCTTTCATATTTGTCATCTAAATCTGCTCTTTTACGAGGGCACACAACTGCTTTTGAAACGGATTTTGTCATTGAATGTCGTTTTGATTTTACTTTCGCATATTTGGGGTTGTGTGCCCCCTTCTGGCCATCCAGAGACAGGAGACAAAGTTGCAGTTCTTTAAGAGCTTTAAGGAAAAACAGACCTCACTCTTTATTTGAATACTTTCAACGTGTCTCAACAGTGCAGATTTACATATACATATAGATACATAGACAAGTTGTGATCTAGTAATAATCACTTGCTTAGAGTGAGATCTGGATATCATAGATTTAGATACAAAAGAAAAGCTTGTCCTTTGTTCTGGGATGAGTGCTATGAAAAGCAGGGAAAGCACTGCTTCCCATGGGGATAGGGAACGTCGGATAGAAAGATTCTGTCATCTCTGCTTCCTTACGCTGTTTGTGCTGTGCAAACAGGGTGGTAAACAAACACCTCCAGAAGGATGGCGGGGGGGTCGGCTTCAGAACGCATTGCTGCTTTTGAGTGGGAGGAACTAGGGTGTTTTTATTTCCTGCCGGCCTAGATGTTGTGGAGACGTCAAATTTATTCCTCTATCCTACTCTTCTAGAATGCCACAAAGAAAAAAATGAGCGTATGCCGTTTTGGAAAATGAAGTGGGTTAGCAGTGCTGTCTGACAGCTGCCACAGGGCTCCTTATCCATAATAAACACAGTTGGAAGGAATATGCTTGTCTGGCACCAAGATACCTGTGTGTATCCTGAGAACAAGCTGAGAGGTTTGGGGCGCATATTCATGCTCATTTTTTCCATTCCATTAGAGTTATCTTTAGGAAGACTGATGTTAGAGGAATGTTCAGGGCTCAATATATGCTTTATCAGCATATCTGGCATGCTGTCAATTACTACAGAATATTTCTCCACAGTTTGTAAACAACTGAACAAAAATCACATTGCAGTAATAAGAACATTACTGCAATGTGATTTTTGTTCAGTTGTTTACAAACTGTGGAGAAATATTCTGTAGTAGGCTACATACATACATAGCCTACGTCTTACATAGACGTCTATGGGGCAAATCGAGTTAAAAAGGTTTAAAAAATTAAAGCCACAATATTTAAACATTACTCATGTTAACATAAGAATAGAGTCATCTGCCCTTTACTCTTATCAGTGACATTTTTGAAAATAAGGCATTTCAATAACTGAATAATTACCTTTTCATTGCCATTAAAGTGAAATTACTGAACCTAAACATAGGAGCCTGATAAAAATGCTAATAAAAAATAAAAATGTCAGACGGACTTAGAGGTTTTTGCATCTTATATGTATATCATATATGTTATATGTATGTACGTCGTTTCATAATATTCTCCACAGCAGTCACATGGACTATTTTAACAATATCTTTACTACCTTTCTGGGCTTTGAAAGTGTTTATTTCAAAATAAAAAAAAATATTTTGAATTTGGGGGGGGGGGGGGGGGGTCTTGGATTTATTCAAAAAATATCCTAATTTGTGTTCCGAAGATGAACGAAGGTCTTACGGGTTTGGAACGACATGAGGGTGAGTAATTAATGACAGAATATTCACTTTTAGGTGAGTTAACCCTTTAAAAGAGTGCTTTATTTACTAATTTAGTTCTGTATTTTAGTTTCTGTATAATTTTCTTAATAATCATCACCCCTCCAAGAGGGGGCGCTCTAGGCATTTGCCAATGTCACCTTACAATAACTCAGAATTGTAAGTGCTTCAACACAAATGTGAGCTTTACAGTTCTAATTTTAGTACATGATACTGTATTACATCAGTGCAAGTCAACCAAAGATTAAATGTCTGTACAGTAATCACAGTGCCTGCTTTTGAAGCTATTGGTCTGGCTGGTCTGAGCTCTCTCTCTCTCTCTCTCTCTCTCTCTCTCTCTCTCTCTCTCTCTCTCTCTCTCTCTCTCTCTCTCTCTCTCTCTCTCTCTCTCTCACTATAATAGCATAACCGCTCTGCTGATGGATGGCCGTTTCCACACAGCTAAACAAACACTCTCCAATAGAGCGATTGCAGGCCATTAAGCCATTCTATCAAGACCAATGGACACATGTCTAGAGGAGCTGGGGTCCCAGTGGTGGGGATATAGATCCATTCTTCAGCCCCCCACCGTCAACAACTTTGAATTAATCTCCAGTTTAAAGTTCAGATCCAATCTCAAGGCCAATATGTGAGGACCACAGTAACAAGGTTTCTAGGAGTCAATCGATCAAAGTTACTACCAACTTCCATATCATTTCCAGACATGATAGAGCGGCGAGTTATTTTCACTTAATAACTCACGGCATGTGGACTATTAATTATTCATTTGACAACTTCGGCGAAGGTTGAGCTGCAGGGAAGGGCCTTGGACTGTAATGGTGGGAAAATCCTCATCTAAATGGGGCAAAGACACTCTAGAGAGGACAGTGTGGCCTCCTATCTGAGGCTTGGTCTTTTTTGCATGTTCTTTTAAAATAGATAATGACAGACAGAGTTTACTGGGGCCTCCAAGCAGTGGCTTACACAAATTACAAGATTGTGTGTGTGCAGGCTACTGATAGGGAGAGAATGCTAATTTGCACCGTTTATGCAAGTCAAGGAGAGTTTGTTATTACTTTAGGAAATCAAACCTGGCAGGCAAAAATTGGCTAAATAAATCCCATAGTCTTGCATTGATGGAGGGGGATAAAATTGAAGGTAGGCTGATTTGAGTAATGCCATGTTCAAACTACACAATATCAGCTAGATTGTGGCACAATAAACAATGTCCCAATTCAGAGACTTTTTTAGAATAATTGCTGAATTACACTTTAAAACATGAGTATTTGGTTTCAGCTTACTCAAATATCTAATGATACAAATGTAAAAAAAAAAAAACATTTAAAGCGGTTCAAATGTTGACGTATCTTACTAAGATGCAATTATTTATAGTGTATACTCTTTACTATTTACAGAATGGACCATGGTGACAGTTTGTGAACCCTGTTTTTTTTTTTTTTTTTTTTTACAATTGAATATAACTCTAAAAAAAGTCCAGTAGCCTACAAATGTTACTGCCACTCATCAACGGCGGCTGTCACAGTTGCTAGGCGACAAGAACAATCCTCCATAGGCTAGACTAGGGGTGTGCGATATCATAATTTTTGATTGTGGATGATTAAAATGTCTCCACGATCTGCTTTTGAAGAAATATCGTAGTATCGTGCTACAGTGCATTCTATCAGTTGCAGTTCTGGTGTCTCCGTCCCAACATACTGTACAATGCGATGAAAAAGACCGGTGCCGGTGTCCGTACCGGTGTGTCTGTGCCAGTGTCCATACCAGTGTGCTGGTGCCAGTGTCCGTGCCGGTGCAAGTGTTGGGGCCAGTTTCCGTGCCGGTGCTGGTGTCCGTGCCGGTGCTGGTGTCCGTGCTGGTGCTGGTGTCCGTGCCGGTGCCAGTGTCCGTGCCGGTGCTAGTGTCCATGCCGATGTCAGTGCCGGTGCCGGTGCCAGTGTCCGTGCCGGTGTCAGTGCCTGTGTTCATGCCGGTGTGTCCGTGTCTGTGCTGGTGTCCGTACCGGTGTGCCCGTGCCAGTGTCAGTGTCTGTGTGTCGGCGCCAGTGTCGGGAACAGTTTCCCGCGCCGGTGCCAGTGTCCGTGCCTATGTGTCCGTGCCGGTGTCCATGCCAGTGTCCTTGCCAGTGTCAGTGCCGGTGTCCGTGCCGGTGTGGCCGTGTGTCCATGCCAGTGTCCGTGCCTGTGTGTCCGTGCCGGTGTCCGTGCCGGTGTGTCCGTGCCAGTGTCCGTGCCAGTGTCCGTGCCTGTGTGTCCATGCCGGTGTGTCCGTGCCGGTGTCCATGCCAGTGTCCTTGCCAGTGTCAGAGCCGGTGTGGCCGTGTGTCCGTGCCAGTGTCCGTGCCGGTGTGTCAGTGTCTGTGCCAGTGTCCGTGCCTGTGTGTCCGTGCCGGTGTGTCCGTGCCGGTGTCCATGCCAGTGTCAGTGTCGGTGTCTGGGCCAGTGTGGCCGTGTGTCCGTGCCAGTGTCCTTGCCGGTGTGTCAGTGTCCATGCCAGTGTCCTTACCAGTGTCAGTGCCGGTGTCTGTGCCAGTGTGGCCATGTGTCCGTGCCAGTGTCCTTGCCGGTGTGTCAGTGTCCATGCCAGTGTCCTTACCAGTGTCAGTGCCGGTGTCTGTGCCAGTGTGGCCATGTGTCCATGCCAGTGTCCTTGCCAGTGTCAGTGCCGGTGTCTGTGCCAGTGTGGCCGTGTGTCCGTGCCAGTGTCCTTGCCGGTGTGTCCGTACCTTTGTGCCTGTGCCGGTGCCGGTGTCCGTATTGGTGCCGGTGCAAGTGTCAGGGCCAGTTTCCGTGCCGGTGCCAGTGTCCATATAGTATCAATGTATAATTCATACAGTGAAGTCTATGTAGTGTTTTATTTTTATATTTGTTAATTTAATTTCTTTCTTGAATGCTTCTGTTAAATACTCCTACTGTAGCTGAAAAAATAATACACTGTTTATTTCATTTGTATATTGTATGTTGTGTACATGTAATGTGTGTATTTGTTCTTTTAATAACAAAGAAAATAATTACAAAGATTTTTATCTTAGCCACTTTGGCCTAAATGTCTGCCTTTTATATTTATATATATATATATATATATATATATATATATATATATATATATATATATATATATATATATATATGTATATATATATATATATATATATATATATATATATATATTGTTACCTTGTAAGGCTTTGTTTTTTAAACCAGGGACATTAGTTTGGCTGTAATGCTCAGTCACTTGCAAAATAGTAAAACCAACATGAAAAAGAATCGTGATAAAATCGTGAATCGTTATTTTCCTGAATAAAATCGTGATATGATATTTATGCCACATATCCGCCTTCTCAAGGACATTAAAGACAGCTAGCTATGAAGCTACATGTAGTCTGACATGTTTCTTTAGGAGTCAAAATCGCATCTGACACAGTGACTATCGTAACAGACAAAAATATTGTGTGGTCTGAACCCGGCATAACCAGTAAGTAACCACCTAGCAACCACCCAGCACACCCTAGCTACCATATAGCAACACACAAAAAACACTCAGAGCATGGTGGCAACACCCTGGCAACCACCCACAAAATCTAGTCTTCCCTATTTCAAGCCTGTATGTGTTTCCAATTTCTAACACCAAGGAAGATTTATGTACTTTAATAACAGGATGTGATTTAGACCTAAAGGTTGAATGAATCAGCTACGGCCTATTGCACTTTGCATAATCAAACCTCTATATTTTTCACTCCAATCTCTTCTCTCCTTCTCCTGTCCCTGTGGTGCTGTATAATATCTCAAGCACAACAGCGTTAATTATGAAGGGGAAGGTTGATGGACAGATTTTTTTTAGGGCAATACTAAACCCTAGTGGTGAAGCATTGCAGTGCAGTGTTTATGATTTATTCATATAACTACATAACAGACAGGCACTCTTAAGCTGGTTTGTGAGCTGTGCCATTTATAACTCTATTTATAATTTAAAATACTCAGTTCTACTTTCCTTGCATGTCCAGGATCCTCTCGATGGGTTAGGTTATTTCTGTTCTGAACATGTCCCTGTGAGATTGTTCTGCAATAACAACACTGCAAATATGGCTGGGGATTTTTTATTATTTTTTTATTATTATTTACCCACTGAAACAAAAATTACACCCAGGAGGAAAAGGCAAGCAATATTATTTTACGCCCCCCTTCTCACAACAGAAGAGGTTCATTCAGCACACTTATTAAACAACATAATGTTAGTTATCAAGTCATAAAAAGACTAAATGGAGGGTAATTTATATTCATGCTTTGTATTGCTGTCAGAATAGCTTTTATGATATTTCTTAGAGCGCTTCAGCTATTATTTATAGCCTAGCGGTAGTGTTGAGAGGTCACGAAAAGCGCTTGTTTTCTTCAGTGTAAGTGAAGGAGTCTCCTTGGAAGGGCAGGGCTGGTGGCTGGTTGTAGTTGGCCATCATGAAGATGAAGATGGTTCCTAACGTCATAACTGGAGTGACCAGAAAGAAGCAGAGTCGGTCCACTGTCCTGGCAATCCCACTCCAGTTGTCCTTTTCCTAGAAACGGTAAAAGATTGTAAGTTCAGCTTGTATGACACATATTATATATATATATATATATATATATATATATATATATATATATATATATATATATATATATATATATATATATTGTTTTTTAATAAAGATGTTCATGCAATGCATTTGCACACACACTGTAAAAAATAAATCACCTTTACTGCACCTTAACTTTAGTAGTTATAATTTGCTGTATAATCAAATTGGATGTACAAGTCATTTCAACATAATTATATTATGAACTTAAAAAAAGTTTAAATTGGTCAATTATTTTGATGAGTTAAAGTTGTTGTGTTGACGTATTGATCATCGTTACAGTCATTCGTGTTGTGCATTTAATTAAATGAATCATTAAATTAAATGAAACTTATTAAATGAATCATTAAAATTTTAAATATAATTTATCTAAGATATATTTAGAGTGGAATCTCTAACATATGTATTTTTATATATGCAGCCTACTATATAATTATTGAAGTACACACAAAAAAAATTGTCAATATCATATATTTTATTGTTATGATAACTAAATTACTATAAATATAATAAAACTATTTTTCTAAAATTCGGTTTAATATGTCAGGCTTTACAGGGTTAAAAACAGGAAGTCATCTCCTGCAAAGTGTTTACTGGATTTAATTGTATTCATACCTCATTATAGTCATTTTTATCGTGCATGTGCTTGACGATGTAATTGGCTCCTTCCACAGCTGGCTTCATCTCGTTGTACAGCTGTTCCGACACCTCTGAGTCATTACTGGATGTGTATGCTGGGAAGAAATTACTTTTAGTGGCACTAAACTGTGATAACACTTCAAAAACAAGATCATAATGCGAGTTTAATGTATCATTCTGGTGATGTGGGACTGACTGGCTTTGGGAGTGGGGCGAGCGGCCATGCCATGCCTCTCTGACTGCTTCTCAAACATCAGTTCGCTGCGTGATTTAACGCTGTAGTATTCCTCGGCCTGGGCGATGTATCCCAGTGAGCTGGAGCGTCGCGGCAGCGCCCCCTCCAGGCTGGGTTTGTCATCGGACGGGCGGGACATGTAGAGAAGGCGAGGCAGGCGCTCCAAAAAGAACTGTAGACGATAAGATGAGAAGTTGTAAAATAATCCAAAACAGGCTTAGAACAGAATCTATGTTTTGTTCAGTAAAGCTGCTTGAAACTTTGCAATGACATCTCTTCTTTGATGTGTTTACCGGCACGAGGGCGGGGCAACCTGTCACTCAGCAATAGCAAACAACGACCGTCCAATCAAATCCCGGTGGACAAAAGTCCCTCCCTACATTTTTTCTTGTTCGAGAAGAGGTTTCTTTCAGATTAACATCACAATAGGGAAGAAAAGACTATAAAAACTTCTGTTTCATGCCAACTTTAAATGTCTTTTGCACATCATTATTAAAAAATAATAATAATTTTTAATAATGTACATTACAATGTCGTGATGCTTAAATTTGCTTGTACAGTGTAAAAAGATTTTTAGCAAAAGAAGCAATTATTTGTGAATTTTTCTAGTGTAAAAGTGTCAATTGTTTCAAAGCCAATGTTTTCTTCAGTGTAGTATTTAAAATGATTAATTTTACTTTTTAGTGTTTAAATTTTCATTTATTTAGACAAAATAGTACAGAATTTTAGTATTGGACATAACATGTAAAAGATTTTCAGTGCATCTATATGTATGCAACCATGCTAACATTTTTTGCAAGATGACGGGCACAACAGTCAAAGTTTGTACCTATCATGTTTAAGATGTTTATGTCACATTCAAAAAAACATTACAGACAAGTGAGGGCCTGACCTCTCTGGTCCAGTCCGTCATGACATGGGTGCTAGGGGTCCGAAAATGCAGGTTCAGCACAATGACGCAATTCAACACCACCACAGTGACCAGTACCATGATAAACATCAGATACCTGTCAAATACATTTTTTTACTATTATTTAACTTTTCTTTCTTAAAAAAGGGATACTTGTATGCAGTATGTATTTAAAATCAATACTTAATATTGTCATAGTGATACTGAAATATATCGGCATACTTGACAATTAAGGGAATCGCCATAGACGTCTCAGGCAGACGTTGTGAAATCAGCAGCAGAAACACAGACTGAGCCAGCAGCACAGAGATGGATAATGTCATCTTCTCACCACCTGAAACAAAAAACATTTTATGTTATATATGTATTCTAATATATGTTAACATGTTAAAGTGCCCCAATTATGCTATATTAAATGTCCCTAATTTTGTTTTGGAGGTCTCCTACTACAAGTTTACGCACATCAAAGGTCGAAAAAACACTTTTCTCATAATATACATTGCAGCATCACCTCATCTCTTAACGAGTCTGAAAACGTTTCGTTTGAAGATTCGTTCTCTCTAAACCCCTCCTTTCAAAAACTACTCTGCTCTGATTGGTCGGACAGCTCATTCTATTGTGATTGGTCTACTGCTTACAGAGCATGTCGGAAACAAAATGTCTATTACCATATTTTAATTTCAGCTCCAGAGGCTTCCTCGGTACTTTATACACAGTGATATGAAAGGCATACATGTTTCCGTATCAATTCCAGCGCGAGTCCTCATCCTTTGGAAGTGCATGCAAAGTGGATATGCAGCAGTGAAAACGGTGTTTTCAAGGCCGAACTCTTCCAAGCCTCTGCTACAACTATAGTGTTTGAGGGCGGGTCAAAGTAGACGGAATTCGCAGACAGCCAATGAAGACCATAGGCTGGAATTATGCAAATTTGTTACATTGTTACATAGGTATATAACAGGAAGTGAGACTGGAATTGCTGACCACTCGTTTCAGGCAGTTCAGAATCAATTCTTTTTTAGGAGATGCACTTTGATCTTTAAAACTTTACATACCTTATAAATTTACAAACAGTTACATTACACACTTCATGAAAGGTAATATTTGAAAAAGCATACTGGGGCGCTTAAACATAAAAGGATTGCCTGTTTATTTCAATATTCTGTCATTGTCTTTTTCAGGATGTACTGTATGAGCTATAAAATGATGTAAATGGCAGGATCACTCACTGTCTGCAGGCAGGTAGTAGACGAGCGAGGCCAAGAAAGAGATGAGAACGCAGGGAATGATTATATTCACGATGTAGAACAGCGGTTTGCGTCTAATGATAAGGTAAAATGTAATATCCTGGTGCTTGTTGCTTTCCATAGGGATGTTTTTATAAATGTTTCTCCTGGCAGGCTTGTGAACAATTTCCCACTCGCCATTTTCTGCAAGAAATGAGACAGGGAGGGATCTTGAATTTAGATGAAATGGCAGAAAAAGAGAAAATCATCATGTCAGATCTCACCTGTGAATCCCTCAGGATCAATAACGATCCATTCCACCTTGTAGGACTTTCCATTCTCCTCCTCCTCCTCTTTCAGATGTATGCTAATCTCTCTGGCGTTGTAAGTTAATGAGCTAATTGAGACAGAATAAGCGTTGTGGGGCTCATAAGACTATAAAATACATGAAGTAATTCATACAGTAGTTAGTGTGTATAGACATACTACAAATCGTACCTGAACTTCAGAGAGCAGTTCTGCCAATCAAAAGGGAAGTAGTTGACGTTTATAGAGCAGGAGCTCCGAAATATAGCTGGAGGTAACCAGTAAACGTATCCAGTGGGATAGATCAATACGTTGCAGTAGTAGGCCACCTGGAACTGGGCATCATTGCTATTTAAAAGAAACAATGAAATCAAAAATTCCTTCCTAAATAAATAAATACTGAGAAATAAAACATGGTGACGAAAGGTAGCATACTTGTTTTCAAGGACAATCTCTGGTAACCACACCATACTTGGCGGTAGACGAAGTACAGGGATGTTATCAAATTCTGATTCATTCCATTCAAGTCTATAATCAGTCCAGCCCTTAAAAGAACAAGAGAGAAATATATGTTGGTGAACACACATTAAATATTAATCTAAAAATAAAATAAAAATGATATATATACAGTATGTATACAGTACTGTATATATATATATATATATATGTGTGTGTGTGTGTGTGTGTGTGTGTGTGTGTGTGTGTGTGTGTGTGTGTGTGTGTGTGTGTGTGTGTGTGTGTGTGTGTGTGCATTGCATGGAGCAATTAAAATACTTACATGCTCCATCCACACATTTGTTAGTAATGTCTCATCAACTTCTTTCTGTCATGGAAAAACATCTTTGTTAAACAGACTGACACAGTATCAAACTATAAACATCAATACAATCTATTATATATCTATATTACAGTCAATGTTGGGGAAAGTTAATTTTAAAAGTAATGTGTTACAATTGCACTACTCTCTAAAAAAGTAACTAATTACGTAATGTTTCAGTACGTTACTTTCCACACATGCATGACTGTGCATATGTAAGTGACTATGGAGAAGTTTAATGTTTAAGCAAATTAATTAAACTGAAAAGTAATGTCCATCACTTTTTTAAAAAGTAATTGAAATATTAATGTGTAAATTTATAAAATAATCATTATTTGTTACATCAAAAAAAGTATTCTGATTAGATAATGCATGTTACTTGTAATGTGTTACCCCCAAACACTGATCGCAATATAATAGTACATAATAATATCTCCCCTGCTCTGTGTACAAAAAATGCTCATATTGGTGATATTATGCACTCACCAAGGAAATTAGATTAGAAAGTGTTAGCGCCAGGTAAATATCTATAGTTTCATCTTTACTTTGGACCGGCCGAAGCTCTTTGTTGTAGCCACGTTCCTTGAAAAGGTAGTTGATGAGTCGCTCCTCTTCGTTCCGTCCCCAACATTCTGCAAAACACATTGACAGTCAGGCCTATTTCAGGATAATCTATCAAAAAAATCATTTCTGATTGATAAGATGTGTTCTATCTCAGAATGAGCTTCCTTTAACAGTTTAGTAACGGTAACAAACACCTTCACCTAATAGAAAATAGCAATATGGATGTTGTAGTCTTACAAAAAAAACTAATTCTACATGCCTCAAAACAAGTATTTAACATTGTCATCATAAAAATATGAAAATAATCAACTGATTCAATAACAATCTTTTATATAATGCATTCAGTCCTTAGTTCACTGTAAAACTGCAATCTAATTCCCATACATCGACTTCCAAACACAATTCGAAAACATAATAAAGTGGATGTAAATAAGTTGGTTTCAGTTTGAACGTTAGAACAACTACATTTAGTAGTTGTTTTACTAAATAAACACCATAGAACAACAGCTGACAGATGGAGGGTCATAAAATCCCATATTTTAAATATTAATTTAGCTTGTCCTACCTTGGAAAAAGAAGAAAAACAAAGACACTGTCGACAGATGAAGAATGCTTCTCATCATGGCATGCCGTTGAATGACTTCCTTTTACTGTTATTGCTGTGCCCGTCCAAGGCTCTACTGTACAGCCTTTCCCTTGACTGACACAGACAGGTGTGGAGTCATTCCACAGAGGAGAAAAGCACACACACACAATCTCCAATATCCACTGCCGGCCTTAAAGAGAATGTAGACAATGCTCAACAAGATTCAAGGGCCCAGAATTAGAGGCCAAAGTAGTCAAGAAACATATATGTGCTCTTACTTATCTTTCCAAAAAAGTCAACCCAAACCACTCATCATCAGCTGTGAGATGCCAACTGTTTTGCTCTTTACTTTTGTCCACACGGCCCCGGTCTAAAAATGGATCACACAACATTCCAGTGGTGATCCTGGCAGGCCATCTGTCAATGAAAAAAAAAATGTGTTTGCACAGACCATAAGTCTTTAAGGCAAAAGTCAGATCTGTTAGACGCCATCAGTGCTACCTGACATAACATTGATAGTAAAAAAAAAGTTGGATTGTCCAGTTTTAACACTGTTTTCATGCAGCATGTAGCGTTGCTACTGTACACGTTTTAGGATGTCTTTGAAATGTCCAGCAGAGGGAGCCAAAAGATAACTGAAGGGTTGTTATTAGGAGATGACAGCATAATGTAGGATGGGCAGCAGCTTTTTACATATTTACCCATTAATGTACTTTTCTAACTACCTTTGGTATAACATTTTGGGTCAGTGACGTCTTAAGATGTGCATTTTAGAAATTGACTTATGTTACATGTGTGATTCTGAAATGAATGATAAATTACAAATTAAGCTGTCATAGCTGCTTACTTTGTCACAACTATTCATATATATATTCACTCAGTCAACTTTTCAATTTCAATTACTTTACTAAGTACTAGTAAAGCTTGAATTGTAATATAGTTAATTATAAGAATGACTATACTAGGAGGGGGTAATTTCACTTTAATGCTAAAACTTTGTACTGCAATTACTTTATAAATTAATAAAATGTATAATATTATTGCTGTCGGGCAGAAGATTAAATCTCCATTTTTCAAAAATCATTACTATTGGTCACCCTTTACGTTTGTCTGAGGGTTTTGCGAATATTTAATCAATGAAAAGTATTGAAAAGAGCTTGTGACTAAACCTCGTAACTCCATTGGTTCATCAAACTTTCGGTAAAACCTCATAACTCCACCCCGTCTATATAGTAAATGAAGTGCCGGATGCAGTTTGGACCGTCTCTGCTTGTTTGCAAGGATTAATAAAGAACTGGTTCGTTGAATAAGTATAGCATTTTCTTTACTCAAAAAAACACTCTAAAAATTATTTAACTAAGTCACTATATGAGGTAAATTCTGGCCCTGCTTCCGAACCATAAATTGGTTACCAGTTGGTTACCATTAACAAGTTACTTAATGGTAGTTTATCCAAAAATAAATAATTCTGTCATTAATTACCCAACCTCATGTCGTTCCAAATCGGTAAGACTTTTGTTCATCTTTGGAACACAAATGAAGATCTTTCAGATTTCTGTCCCTCCATTGACAGTCCATGCAACTAGCACTTTGACGCTTCAAAAAGTTCATAAAGAGATCTAGGCTATATTATGAATTGAGCATTTTAGTCCAAATTTTCTAAAGAGACATGATCAATTTATATGATGAACATTGAATTTAGGCCTTTATTCACATATAAACATTCATCAACTCAAATGGAAGCTCAAGCATGTTCGCTTGACGTGCGAGAACCAATGAGAACCATTCTTGTGTGTCGCATCACATTTGAGCTTCCGCAAGAACCAATGAGGTTTGTTCTCGCACGTCAAGTTATTTCGGTTGAACTTCTGTTTATGTTCGCTGATCAAATAAAATAAAAGAATAAAAGACTAAATTAAATCTGTTTAGCGATCAAGTGATCAAGACTAAACCGCTCAATTCATATGGGTTAGTTTTACTGTACAATTTCTTTATGAACTTTTTGAAGCGTCCAAGAAAGTGGTAGTTGCGTAGCTGTAAACGGAGGGACAGAAAGCTTATAGGGTTAGTTCACCCAAAAATGAAAATTATGTCATTAATGACTCACCCTCATGTCGTTCCAAGCCCGTAAGACCTCCGTTCATCTTCGGAACACAGTTTAAGATATTTTAGATTTAGTCCGAGAGCTTTCTGTTCCTCCATTGAAAGTCAATGGACGGCATACTGTCCATGTCCAGAAAGGCAATACAGACATCATCAAAGTAGTCCATGTGACATCAGTGGCTCAATCTTAAGTTTATCAAGCGGCGAGAATACTTTTTGTGCGCAAAAAGTAAACAAAAATAACGACTTTATTCCACTATTCATTTCCTTCTCTCTGGGCCTCGAGTGAGTTCACGTAGTGTTTTTGCGTAGCGCGTCTGTGTTGTACGTCACACGCATCACACATGACCAGCGTCGGCCAATAGTGAGCCTACGTGTGACGTACAACACAGACGCGCTACGCAAAAACACTACGTGAAATAGCTCGAGGCCCAGAGAGAAGGAAATGAATAGTGGAATAAAGTCGTTATTTTTGTTTACTTTTTGCGCACAAAAAGTATTCTCGTCGCTTGATAAACTTAAGATTGAGCCACTGATGTCACATGGACTACTTTGATGATGTCTGTATTGCCTTTCTGGACATGGACAGTATGCCGTCCATTGACTTTCAATGGAGGAACAGAAAGCTCTCGGACTAAATCTAGTAATATCTTAAACTGTGTTCCGAAGATAAACGGAGGTCTTACGGGCTTGGGACGACATGAGGGTGAGTCATTAATGACATAATTTTCATTTTTTGGGTGAACTAACCCTTTAAATTTCATCAAAAATATCTTCATTTGTGTTCCGGAGATGAACAAAAGTCTTGCGGGTGAGTAATCAATGACAGAATTTTCATTTTTGGGTGAACTGACCCTTAAAACAACTCTGATGTAATAGCAAACTAATAAACACATAGTGAGTGTACTAGTCAATAGTGGGGAAAAACGCTGAAACTAAGAAATATAGTATTTCATTAGCCTACTAAATAAATAGATGCTTCTTGTTTAGATGCTAAACGTAAGCTTACGCTATTTAACTCGCGCATCTTTATTTATTTATTTCTCCCTGCCTGCAACCCTCCCCCATTCAAACCCGGATGGATGACTTCACTTTTCCGTCTGGGTTTCCTTTCTGGTTTCGGGATCTCCCTCTATTTCTCTCAAGAGCTCACCAGCAGGCGGACGCAGCACTCCTCTCTCCAGATACACCCGACGGTTCGGCAAGGAGAGATAGCCTAGTTATTATTCCAGGGTTTAAACTGGACTTTATCTTTCGACACTGAAGGGGGGGAAAGTAGCCTGAAAATACTTTTTTTTTTAAATAAAATCTACCCCCCAAATAATATTTATTTTTCCATACGACTTTACCTGGGAACTTGATTGTATACTTGAGTATAGCCATGTCCGAAGTGCTGCCATACAGCGAGGGGAAGATGAACGGCTACGGGGCGGACAGTGAAGTCTCCTTCAGCTGTCGACTGCAAGACACGAACTCGTTCTTCGGAACATCACAGTCCAAAAGGCCACCGAAACTCGGGCAGATTGGCAGGGCAAAACATGGTATGTATCTGCAATATACTGGTAACCACCATAACATATGGGTCTTACCTGTAACAATGGCTAATAACATTGTTTGTGTGTAACAACAGAGGTTACACACAAACAAAATTAAATCAGGTCAACACATGATACTAAAACACGATACAAATTAAGCATTAACCAAAAAGCATTAAATGTACAATTTTAATATCTTAATAAATTAAAAAAAAATTTGATACATTGATAAAATGTAGCCTATTATTTCACTCAAAAGCATATGGTAATTCATAGATTTTTTTTTCTTGCACATACAACATATAAAAAGACATTACATTTGTATTTTATTTTTACATTTACTATTCCTGTTGAATCTAATATAATTTTTCACTGCATGTGGTGAGGTAACCTACAGTTAACCAATTACAGTATTTTATAGGCTATTTATCCATAGTATTCTTCTTCCATTAAAACGGTAGGTTTCCAAAATAACTATTTTCTTGTTGAAACATAGATATGTGCCCTTTTTTTGCCTTCGTGCTTACTATTTAAAAGCTCTAAAATAACATCTGTGTCCTCTCTCCACAGTGGTCATTGAAGATGACCGAATAGATGAAGTTCTCAAAGGGATGACAGACAAGTCAACTCCTGGCGTGTAAACCTGAACGATTACGCCTCGTCAACCTTTTCTTTTAATCACTGGTTTGAAGCACTTGTCGCCTGTGCATGTGAACGAGAGGTGAAGATGATGGTTCAGTGTACAAGTACAGGATGATGGATGAAGAGCCACTCTGGGCAGTGGGTTAAAATAGTGAGATTTGAAGATGCTGGCAATTCTCCAACCGAAACCCATCCCGAACTGCCGCTGTGAAGAAAGCCGTTCAAGATTTCTGGTCATTTAGCCCCTTGTCTCGTAGAAGCCGCGGGTCTGGGTGTGATATTTCATCCCGACATCAGCAAACCGAAGCCCCTGTTTCATAGGCATCTATCATACTATGAGCTGCTCATTCAAGGGAGCTGTCCAGTTCAGCACCTGACGCACAACTTGACTGTCTTTCCAGAGAAATAAGCTATATCTTGCATGGAAATGGGATGATGTATGTAATCGAGGGGAGATTGATTACATTTATTCACTGCTGTCATATCTACACACATTCCATTTTCAATCCTTGACTGATTAAATGCCCAGAATACATTTTATAGCGAATTAAGCCACTGAAACGCCAGCAAGGAAGAGCTGAAGAATGACAGCAATGGAAGGAAAATGAGAAAGAGGAGTATAACTTCTTGTTTGATTTATTGCGTCTTTTCTATGACTGTTTTTTTTTGTTTGTTTTTTGGCGTTGTGTATAGATTAATATATACGGTTCTCTTTGCATGAACTTTTCTCTTGTGCCATCGCGGGAGTTTCCACCTCTTTTAAACCCAGGCACGCTTGTTTTTACCGAAATCAGTATTTGTATTTTTTATATCTGAATATTTGTTATGATATTATCATCTAAGTCCATCGACACAGACAGGGTATTTGTAGATGCAGAGGCATAACACATAATCATAAAAGGACAGATTGAATGTTATTTTGGGGAAGGGGTTTCACACATCTGCATTAACATGCTTTTCATTGCAATAAGTGATCATGCCTTTGTTGATAACGAAATGATTAGGAAATATAATTTCAGAGTATGTTCAACAGCACTCTCACTGCAATTCAGTTGAATATTTATTTATTTGTTTGTTTTTGTATTCATAATGTTCAGTGTATGGTTTATTGTGCATGAAAAATGAATATCTTTCAAGCTTATACATTTATGAAGCAAAAAACTGTACACAAATGTCTCAACATTCTACAAATGAATTAATAAATAAATTTAGAGGATTCATTCATCATGAGGTTTCATTTTTACCTTAAATGTATTCAAATCACTGTTAAAAATATATATAGCTACATAAATACCAAGTTAAATAAAAACGAGAAAGGAGTGAACTGCAGATCATGGGCTATCCTTTAATTTGGATATAATCTGGTGAATTTGAGGGGTATCTAAGGGTCTTAATGCAGGAATGAGTTAATAAATGGGATGATTTCTGCAGTTGTCAGAAATTAGAGCGAATGTTGCCCCTCCAGCTAAGCCGACAGCATGAGAACAAATCAGCAAACAAACAAACCTAATGGCTCACACAGTCTGCCAACCACACATGTGCTCTAGGCGTGCAAACCTTCAGGATTTTAAACCTGGCATCTAAATAACCAATGCCAAAAAGCCAATGTACCAGAAAATTTAAAAATGCCAGACATGAAATATTATTACTGCTTATTATTACTAGGAATACCTGTTCCGCATTCAGCGGTCTCCTTTTTTCCAGACCAGGGGTGTCCATTCCTACAGGGGTGGACCACTGTTCTGCAGAGTTCAGCTCCAACTCCAGTCAAACACACCTGAACCAGCTCAAGGTCTTACTAGGCATACTATAAACATCCAGGCAGGTGTGTTGAGGCAAGTTGGAGCGAAACTCTACAGGACAGTGTCCCTCCAGGACCAAGTTTGGACACCCCTGTTCCAGACATTCGCTGTTGTCCACGGCAATGCTGCCACACAACAGCGCCTCTACTTTCATGGCCCTGTCCCAAATGGAACCCTAAGCCCATATACAGTACATTCGTGACGTAATGCTGCTTTGACTGTCGGGTAGATGTCTGCTGTGGAGATTGTAAGTCTACAAGACTGCAAGTGCACATGAAGGGTGCTTCTCAGTCGGAAGGCTTCATATCTCGGCAGCCACGTCATCAAAGGACGTCTCAATTTGAAGGATCCTTGGAAGGCAGCCTTTGTTTCTCCTCCTTCTTTCCGGTCATTTTGAAGGATGCATCAAGCGTATCCTTCGTGGCCTTCAATCATACACAATTCTCTGCACACATTCAAATTCATGACAAAGAGTGGACGGAAAACGAGTCGGCACTGAGTTCATTATGAAATACAAGACAAAAATAAGGTTTTCGGAGATGATGGCATACGTTATCTTTTGTTTTGGTGTAAAGTAACACTACTGCCAATACTGGGAGACCACATATGGCTATCATTCACTGTATTGCATTAAGAGAAAGCTGTATTTGGTTTAAATGTGTTTCTTTAAATAGACCGCATCAATGATTTGCATAGTCATGAATATTACGCATAATTGCATTTGGCAGTTAAAATGTGCTTTCATCTGTTTTACAACAACAAATCCTGAAGGTTCAATTTCAGTTCAAAAGTTTTATTTGCTGTATCAGTTTTCATGATGACCCAAACCAGTGCCTCCTAGGAGGTGTGTAACGGGCCATGAAGTAGTGACTCAAATAGCACAGAAGAGTCTAAACAACCCTCAAGCTCTATTTCTTATCGAGCTCTAAAATAGAAAGAAATTACATTTCAGCGGAGGATTAAAAATGAATGGTTTCTGGTTTATTAATGCAGACCTCAGAAGAGTTTTGCGCTGTGCTGTGGCACGGTGTGGTGTTTGATGTTTCTCTGCAACGAATACAGAGGAGAGGCGTCGGAGCACGACACAGGCAGGGCAGGGCAGGGCACCCAGCATCCTCTGCAGGGACACTGAATCCTGCTGTGCTGATCTGCATGTGGCGCACCTCTCTGCTGACTCACAGAGACACAAACATAATTTGAGCTTGAATTTTAGATCATTGAAAACATGGATTTAGGGCAATGTTCTGAAAGGCTGAGTATGTGAAAACAGGTTCCAATACAAACGAACAACATAAGTCAAATGAGGGGAGACAGGAGGACAAAGAAGAGGGGAAAACAAAGAGATTCTCGTGGAGAGGAAAGTCGGAAGTTAATGAAATCTGTTTTTTCATGTCATATCATTGTCATATCACCCATAATCTCAGCATATTCTTTGTGACATTTGTGACTTTGTACTGTAAGTGTAGTTTTTACGTTACAGTATTAATTGTCCACAAATGTTATCATACACACAACATACAGGATTTTTTTTTCATGAACAAAATATTAATAACCTCTGAAAATGTGCATTTAATTTCTATATTTTAAAACTAACTATCATTTATTGTAATGCAATTTCATTATTTATTCATTTACATAATTCATTTATTATTAATTAATTAATTTAGTAATTTAAAATTACATTTCTTATGTAGCCTATATAATATACAAATAATTATTTTATTTTTAATCATTATTTTTATACAGTAATCTAAAACAATATGGACTTTTTTGATTAATAGGTTAATTGTTTTGAAAGTATTAGAAGTATTTAAGAATGTAGAAGTTTATTGTCCAATCATGCTAAAGTGTTTTCTATACATATGACAGAATATTCAACACCTTTATTACAATAATAATAATAATTATTATTAATATTAGATTTGGCTATGTTGAATTGCATATTGAATTGCCAGTTTACTGGTTGTGGGTTTGTGTTGGGTTCGATTAAAATATTTATACATGGCACATACTGACTTGCTTTTGTTTGTTTTTATACCTCACTCCAGGAACACACGATTTAATATCCATCCCTACAAACTGGTGAGCAATAGTTTTGACTCATAACTATGACATTATATTCTGTGATGCTGATGATAATACATAAGAAAGAGTTGGGGTTGAATTAAACATTATCCTTGAATGACATGGAGCTTTAATGGATGTTTCATGAATTCACGTTTATATAATCCTTAGATTATCCCTTAATGTGCACATCCCATAGGAATCCCCATAATGGGATGGTTTATGCAGTGGTCATGTGCTTAATTTAGGCAGGATTAGATGAACTCTTCACTCCCATGCATCCTTGATAAATTTCTGTTAGAGAATCGCAGTAGGCCTACACTACTTTTTAATCAAATTAACAAAACAATTAGTAAACATTCTAAATCCTTTTTTTTTACCCTGATTATGGTTAAGCCTATTATAATTGTTAATATTTTAGGACTGTCGGTGTGGTTTTCGCGGTAAATCGCGTACATAGGCTACGTCACTCACCCGTCCGTTTCTAGTCATATCCGTAAATAGAAAAAGTTATTATGTGTGTATGTTGCGGAAGTCGTGGCAGCATAGGTTATTAGTTGTTACAACGAATGAGATAGATTGACATGGAACAGCTAAATCCCGAAACTCCGGGTTTAAAAAAATAAATAAAAAATCGCTGAACACAAAAGAGAACGACCGAGCTCGCAATAGAACGAGAATCAATTTTGGCTTTGCTTTTCGAAGATGAGGAGAACTGAGGGATTTGAAATGTTGTAAAAGCGGCGCGATGACATTTTTATTACTTAGCAGGTGAGTAAGGTATTTTTATTGAAAAGATCAATTTCCATATGTAGCTCTATAAAGAAAGCTCATTGTAAACAGGCATTATCTATTGCGAAGGGTCATATCCATCCGCAGTCACGCAGAGCAGAAGCACAACCAAAGTAGTATTCTTCCGCAAAATGCATGCAGTTTTTGAAAAAGTTACATAGTGTTTCATTAATAGAGAAAGTTACTAAATATAAATATTATATCAGATATAATAGTAATATATAATAAAACATGTTTCCTTAACCATACACTACACATAAAACTAATATTCACGTACTTTGTCTTGGAGTGTAAGCTACTTCAGATGTACTGATAAATAGGTCAGTCTGTGAGAGACTATGAGGTAAAGAGAGACCCTTCTCTTCTCATGACTCAAATCATCCATAAATTATTTATAGTAACACTGCGCAGACAGTGTTAAATATGCCGTTGTAAGCCGTATCTGATGTCTATTGTTTATTTGTCCTCCCTGCAAAGCTAAAAATAAATCACTTGATATTCCTTTTTTGATAACCGTAACAAGAACAGGACATAAACAGCAGCGACTGCTGACTTACAACTCATAGCAAAATAAATCCAAATGTGAAAGATTGAGAAACATTCTTTATGGAGAACAGCAGATAGTGATGATGAAATTGTTATATTGGCCAAGTAACATCTAGATCTCTTAACTCACTACACTTGTTGTCATGCTCAGGTTTAATGACCAGAACTGCACAAACAGGTAGGTTTATTTGCAGATATGGCAGGGACGCAATGTATAAACAGATACGTGGTAATACTTGAGATTGTTAGCAGATGAGAGCTTTGAGTCTTTGTCTTTCAGAAACGTTGAAGCACATACACACGAGGGAACAACGTTGAGACGAAGGATGACTGGAAGACAACTTGAATGACGTGATGACAGGAGATAGCAGTAAGTAGTCAGGAACATCAAGCAGGGCTGCGTTTCTCAAAAGCATCATAAGGCTAAGTATATTATAGAACCATTGCTACCATGGTCTCTACGATCAACTTAACTCATGCTTTTGGGAAACGCAGCCCAGGTAAGTAGTCTGTAGCATCAGACGAGGCCTAACAATGTGTGCTCTATATAGTGCTGGTGATGAGAGCTTTTGTACTGTATATATTTGATTTGATGAGGAATGACATTTTAGTTGTGACTCATTGTGAATGCGACCCATAATTCACTTTTCATTTGCTCACCATGGGACTTCCCTTAAACACCAACTACTGGAATGTATTCAAGCTAAATTGGGCCACTATGTCTCTTGACCATGAGTCAGCCTGTGTTTCTATTTTTAACAGATGTGGGCATCTTAGGTGTTTCTATACTGATTATAAACTGAATACAACCTGTGCATTGAGTTTGTTGTCATGAGGAAAACCTCTGAAACAAAACCAAGAAAAAGTAGTGCTTCATGATTTGATTAAATTAATAAAACACAATTAAGATGACTCAGACTCAGAAATTATTAGTGAAATTTACACTTGTATTAATATAAAAAGAACAAACTAAATTGACACATGACAACTACACCTTCAAAATGAAATCCAAATAAACATTTGTTTTTCTTTATGATAAAATCTATGGCAGTTTTTAGAATAAGTAGTTGATTTCATGATTTCTGACCAGTTTTTAGAAAGCAGAACAAAATAGTATAATTTCAAATTCTATAAATGCATTCAAGTTAAATTATTTAAATTACACATAAAACTACATTTAAAAACAATACATTTATTATTGATTATTAAATATTAAATATTTAATCAGTTGCTGCATTCACACCATATCGTAACCGTAATTTCGAGATGACAACACGTGACGTTCTACTCAGACTGGGTAATATACAAAGTTCTTTCATTAAACTCTAGATGGTTCATAAGTACTTACTCGTAGAATTACGAGTTCTATGAGGACGTGAACGCTTTTTACAAATGTTAATCTCTTAATTACGTAACTACAACATGGCACGAATACTAGGCTATTTTGGACAGTACCAGTTTCTTGGAGCAGAAATCAAAGGAAGAAAGGAGCGAATAGTGAAACTTTCAAATTATGGAAGAATAAATTGAACTGGAAAATGTTTAATAATTTAAATAATTTATTCTTCCATAATTTTGTGATTTCTATGGTTTCCATGGTTTGTTTGAAAACCCCTTCAGTATTAAGTCCAGTTCACACCAAGGAAGATGACTATAACGATAAAGATATAGTTTTAAAAATCGTTCTAAATGTAAAAGAACTGCAGAGTCTAAAACTATAACTATAACGGCAAAGAGAAACAGAAGGGAAGAAATTGGAATCACTTTCACAAAATATTTTGAAAAACATTGACAGCCAATAAGAATCCATCCTGCTTCAAGTGCTCGAGCATTTAAAGCGTCAGATGATAAAACCAGTGTGTGCTTACTGCTTATAATAAACAGAAAACCAAAACAGTTCTCATTATAGTTATCGTTATTGGTGTGAACGGGCCTTAGGAATGGTGTAGCCTACCTAATAAAGTAAGTGTACAGAACCAGAAAAAAATCCTTTAAAATGTGCAGCACTATGACAACACCTAAGGACACAGAATATGTTTATATATAATTATATCCTTTGTTATGCGCTAAAAAAACTAAATTTCTATCCAATATACTTTTTCCTGTAATAACCAGCCATTTCCCACTTCATGTTTATCACAGGTGACCTTTTCCTTGAGCACATCAGTTCTGGCATTTATTTGGCATGAGTCAGACAATTTTCCTTGAAGTGTGCACTGTCATCATCATGACAACCTTTCCTGGACTCAATAGTAGACTGTAAAAGAGTGAGACGAGAGAGGCTCTTTCTACTTGCTAGAAACATCCATTCATCATCACACAATTTCTGAATGATCAAAATTTTAAGATGAATGAAGAGAAAAACATGAATTTATAAATGCATAGTAAAGCTAGGGTTATACTCGACGCGTCCGCATGAGCGCGAAGGTGCGCGCGGCAAAAATGACGCCATTGCGGTGTGGGCGGTCGTGCGCGTTGGGTGTGCGAGACCCTTTCTTTGGGTCTATGGCAAGACCCATAGTTGGGTGTGCGAGACCCTTTCTTTACTGTCTATGGCAAGACCCCATTTGGCGGTGTGCACGGCTTTTTTTGTAACCGCATCCGCATCCGAAGATGCACGAGTTCGAGCCGAATCTGGCCGAGCATGTACGTCTCACTGCACCGGCACCCAGTTTGTGCGTTTTAAAGTAGTTGCTTATATTTGAAAAAAAAATAAAGGTCTATGTTTTATAAAATGTCCACGAAACTTAATGAAATGTTTAATGAAATTAGAAAATATTTAAGAGATCGTTAATTTAGTTGTATAGCCTACATGTTTTTATATCCACATATTCTGTTCTAATGTCACAAGTAATAATCTGAGGGTTTACTGGATTTTACACGATTCTTTTTGTAGTGTGGTATTGGTGGTGATGTACTAAAATAAACATTGTCACGTGTGGACCTTTCTTCTTCTCACTGTTGATTGATGGTTTAGAGGACAATGAGTCGCCCCCTGTTGTTTCACAGTATAGTACAACGGCGAGCGGGTCGAGTATGGCCCTGTCCCAAATGGCACCCTAAGCACTCTTGGTCTTCCTACGAGTCCGCACTTTCGTGACGTAATGCCGCTTTGACTGTCGGAAAGAAGTCTGCTGCGGACTCCGTGCGGGCTTGACAAAAGTCTGCATCGAGGGCGCATATCGACCGCAAAGGGGGCGCTCGCGTGCACCCTTCTGAGGCCTAAAATGACAAATGGGACACGCTGCTACGGTCTCACGGACTTAACGGACACGCGCACACGGCAGCCATTAGTCCACAAGATAGAAAGTTCATATGAAGTGTGCCATTTGGGACAGGGCCTATAAACGCCTCGTCCGTTTGGGGAGGTGCGCACATAGTCTGCGGAGCCAGGTGAAAGTATAAACAAGGCTTAACAGATGCATAAAACATCATTTAGCTGAATCACATTTCCGCTGAGAGAGGCCTCAAGCACATGTCCTTTTCTACAGTGAAATGTAGAATATCGCATAACTTCATATGTAGCATTGCTGTTCCCTTTCGTAAAGGGAACTCCCGCTGCATCGATACTCGATACTTTGGGGAATGCCTTCGGCATGAAGCGTCTGAAGTCAACTATGGAACTATTCCAATCTTGATTGGTGCAACGTCACCCGTGACGTCGCATGTGACGGTGATCCGGAAGCTACAAAAGGGTCACAGGAACCAGGAAATGTTAGCTTCTGGTCTTCAGCAAGCGCTCTATGTCAATCTTGTCTGTTCTATTTGGTGTTGTTTGTCCCGTGAAAAGAGTATTATTTATGGCGAAAAAAGAGAAGCTATTCAGGCAGTGTGCGTCCCCTTGCCCACGTTATTTAAGCGAGGATGACACACACACGCTTTGTGTAGTTTGTCAGGGAGTGGAGCATGCACGGGCGGTGCTCGAGGGCGCTGTCTGTGCAAACTGTTTTCAATGAAAAAGCTCCGCTCCCGTTTGAGCCTGATCGATCAGTTAGATCAGGCTCGCGTTTCCAGTGCATCAGGTCCCGCGTCTGTTGAGGCAGCGCGCCGCTTGTATGCATGTGATTCGCACGTGGGGCTGGCATATGATACTGAGACGGTTGCGACCCTTTCTCAGTGTTTATTAACCAGCTCCACTGGTCTCGCGCACGGTTCGGAAGCCCGCGCTGCGGCTTCTTCCGACCGTGTTAAAGACACAGCGTTTGATTTATCTGTCTCCGAGGAGATAGATATTATCTATTAACACTAAATCACGTGGATATGGGGATTCGCCACCCCATATTTCCGTTAGTGAGGAGTTGCTGGAGGTTGTAATCAGGGCAGTGGTTAAATTAAATGTTAAATGGCCATATAATAAGCAGGAAGCGACTAAGAAAAATAAAATGAATGAGCGCTTCCTGCAGACCCAGTCACAATCTCCGTGTCAGAGCCTTCCCTTTTTCACTGATCTCCATACTGAGGTATCAAGATCGTGGAAAAATCCATTTTCATCTCAATTATTTTCCCCCATGTATATATTTACTCATCCATTAGGGAATCTAATGAAAATGGTTATTAGGTGATGGCTCGGGTTGAGGAATATTTTGCGAAATATTTTCTCCCCGACATTGCGTCACCCCTGATAGCTCAGACACTTCCCTCCAAATCTCGTACATCGAATTTGTTAGGGAAAGCATATATGGCGGTGGTCGAGCTGGTGCATGCCCACACACGATGGGGTTATTACAGGCATACCCGGCTGACCTCCTCAAGCAGGTGGACTATAACTGGGAGGTCTCACTCTATATTACTGAATTTCGTAGAGTAGCTGACTTATCTCTCCATATTATTAAAGAGACGGCCCGTGCTATTGGCCGTGGCAGCACTAGTCGTCTCAGAGAGACATTTATGGCTTAATCGCTTGTGGATCGGGGAGAAAGACAGGGCTTTCCTTCTCGATGCTCCACTTTCACCTTCTGGCCTCTTTGGTGACGCGGCAAGAACCGTTGTCGAGAGGCTTCAGGAGACAGAGCGACAATCAGCTATCCCCAGTTGTCAGTCCAGGTCTCATGGGGTTGCTGCCAGGGGGTAGCCTCATGGGACAGCCGCCAGCTCCTCATATTTTGAGAGGGTTCCCTCTTGTGCCCCCCCGTATAAGGCTTGGGGCCAGAGGAAACATTCTCGCACGAAGCTCTCCATACCGAAGACAGGTCTGAGGACTGTCTCTCGGGCTAAGACGGCTTCAACTAAGAGGTCTTGTCGTAACACGCAGACCCTTATGGGCGTTCCCCCAGGAGAGCGAGTACAGTAGTCTAGCCCCCTTATGCAGCCCTTAGGAAATCGATGTTCGCTTCCCGCCGCCGATGGCGCTTCGGGACACATCGGCTTCCAGCGAACACAAATCGCAGTATCTGCCCGAAGACGTTGCGGCACTGTCGAGTTCGCCGCCTCTCAGGAGGTCTGTAGAGAGCATATTTCGGTTAGTTCCTGCCAGTTAGCTGCTTCAGGTCACCGAAGCCATTTGGAAATTTATAGCCGAGGCCAGTCTCGAGGGACTGGTCCCCATAATGGCATATTTAGACACCCCGAGGGGTCTTCAAAATACAGCCTAGGGGGTCCTGCTTACAGTGGAGTTAATATACAAATATTATCTACTAAGGGTGGTTCACATGTCGGCCAGCCCAGAGCAGGGTCGGTTTTTGGAACAGGAAGTCTAGTCCCTCTTAACACAGGAAACCTCAAAGTGGGCTCTTCCTTGGTTTACGGGAGCCCAGGTTCTACAGCTGGCACTTCATAGTTCCTATGAGGGGGGGAGTTAGGCCTTATTTTGGATCTCAGGGTACTGGATCAACCTCCGAGGGGGTTCAGATTCAAGTTACCGACTGTCAGTCAGACCAGCTCCAAAGACTGGTCTGTCTTGATAGATCCACAAGCTCCTTAACTCCTCTTTCCCTTCTAACCCCATCACAGGAAGTTTCCGAGATCCGCTTTTGGGGGGAAAAGCGCATCAGTTCTGGACTCTTCCAGTCGGCCTAGCCTTATCCCCTCGCACCTTCACTAAATGTATGGACACGGCCCTTGCTCCATTGAGACTTCAGGGGGTCCGTATCTTATAGATGACTGGCTCATTTTGGCTCAGTCAAAAAGAACTAGCAATTCAACATCGAGATGTTGTTTTGCGCCATCTGAGGTGCGTGGGGTTGAGACTCAATGTGAAGAAGAGTTCCTTAACTCCTCTTCAGAGGACTATGTCCCTGGGAGTAGAGTGGGACTTAGTCAATGCGGGCACAATTGTCTCCTGCTTGTATAAATACTATCTTAAACACAATGAAGAGTATTAGGTTAGGCCAGGCTATCACTGTCAAACACTTTCAAAGAGTTTTGGGTCTTATGGCTGCAGCTTCCACGGTAGTACCCTTTGGTCTGCTCCATATGAGGGCTTTTCAGTGGTGGCTCAGGAACAAGGGATTTTCTCCTCTGGGAAACCCTTTTCGTACGATCAGAGTTACGCGCAGATGCCTTCGTTCTCTTGTCGTATGGAAGAAACCATGGTTCCTGTCTCAGGGCCCGGTTTTGGGAGCACCATGTGAGAGAAAAACTCTGACCACGGATGCGTCCCTCACGGGCTGGGGTGCGGTTATGGAGGGCCGTTACACCCGAGGTACTTGGAAGGGCCATCATCTCACATTGTATATTAATCGCTTGGAGATGTTGGCTGTATTTTTTTGCCCTGAGGCACTTCCTTGTAGACCTCAGAGGCCATCATGTTCTTGTTAGGACAGACAATATGTCAGTGGTCTCTTATATCAACCGCCAAGGAGGTTTGAGATCTCGCCCTCTTTGTAGACTGGCGCATCAAATTCTTCTTTGGTCCCAGGACAAATTTCTCTCTGTCAGATCTATTTATATTCCTGGGGTTGAAAATATGGGAGCAGACATCCTGTCGAGGCAGGGGCCGAGGCCCGGGGAATGGCGGCTCCACCCTGAAGTGGTTGAGCTTATATGGAGAGAGTTTGGCCGGGCGGAGGTTGACCTGTTCGCTTCTCATGAGAACTCTCATTGCCCGCTCTGGTACTCTCTCTCACATCCAGCTCCTTTGGGCTTGGATGCCACGGTACAGATGTGGCTGAGGTCACATCTGTACACTTTTCCCCCGATCGCTCTGCTCCCTGGGGTTCTAGAAAGGGTCAGGAGGTACGGAGTGAGACTACTCCTTGTAGCTCCGTACTGGCCGGCCCAAATTTGGTTTTCGGACCTTATTAGTCTCTTGGAGAGTCCTCCATGGAAAATTCCTATTAGGAGAGATCTTCTGTCTCAGGCTGATGGTATATTATTTCATCCCCGACCAGAGTTATGGAGACTTTGGGTCTGGCCCCTGAGGGGGTCCCACCCATAATTAGGTTGCCCTTTCCACCGAGGTGGTCAGGACATCCATACTAGAACCCCACTCTACTAGGAACTAAACAATTAAGTTAGGGAGGGCATTGAACCCAGTTTATTACTGCCCACTGGCTTCAGTACTAGTGTTCCATCCCGCTCTCTAACGGGGTCTCCTGTTCATGCTTAGGGCCTCTGTGGCGGCCTCAGTGCCCTCCGCAAGCCTCTAAGGGTGTTCTCGAAAGGACGTTCCCACTGAAACTCCATGTTCCTGTAGATTGGAGGATGAATCCTTTTCTTCCAGCCTATTGGCATCAGGCTGATGGGTTATCCCTGGCACCCATCATGTCCTGTGGGTGAGGTATACGAATATATATTTGAGATATATAAGTATATATAGGAGAATCTATTGAGTCTGCTTCCTGCTCGTCTTACTCTCTGGAAGAGTGGTGGTCGTGCCCCCTCTTACTTGCTAGCGTGGGAGCCACTCAACGTTATTTTTGCCCTGTACTGAGGTACTTGTAGGCAATGTTAAGATTCTTCAGGTATTCCATCCTTCATCGCATGTGTCGGATGGTCAAGGTCATAGCCTTTGAGGTTCCTACATTAGGACTCAGGCTGAGAGGAGTCAGTCCATCTAGTTATGCATCAAGGGTTAGGAGCTATTCCCTTTATTAAGAGTACAGTTGGTTATCTAAAACCACTCATATTTGAAGTACAAGGTGCGCTTCTGCCTTCACCTCTCATCTAATATTTTCTACTGTCTGGGGCTCCCAGCCATGAGGTCAGTCGAGCCTCCGGCTCCAGACCTCCCCTTCTTGCACCAAATCTTATGACAAGCTAGTTTGGATCTGCCCTCTACTCATTCTATCGTCCGTGAGTGTACCAGATGCTTTATACCAGGGCGTTTTTACTCTCAGTGTGGCGGCGTGGGTATTCGTTCCCCAAAGTATCGAGTATCGATGCAGCGGGAGTTCCCTTTACGAAAGGGAACGTCTCGGGTTACGTATGTAACCCTCGTTCCCTGAGTAGGGAACGAGACGCTGCATCCCTCGGCCACACTTTTCGCGCCCCTGAGAACGACTTGCTTTGACCAATTAGAAGCTAACATTTCCTGGTTCCTGTGACCCTTTTGTAGCTTCCGGATCACCGTCACATGCGACGTCACGGGTGACGTTGCACCAATCAAGATTGGAATAGTTCCATAGTTGACTTCAGACGCTTCATGCCGAAGGCATTCCCCAAAGTATCGAGTATCGATGCAGCGTCTCGTTCCCTACTCAGGGAACGAGGGTTACATACGTAACCCGAGACGTTTTCTCCACACCTGTATTAACCAAAAATGTATCTTTGACAGTACCATACAGCTGATAAAATTTAGGAGCTGGTTCACAAAGAACACTTCTTTTACATGTGAACATTTAATTCTTTGATTATTTCACCATGAATCGCAACTTTTTCTCATCAGAGTTAAGGCCTGTTCACACCGGAACGAATTTCGCGCGCGATATTCGCCGACGTTTAACGCCTCGTGACTAAACAAAGGGCGCCAATGTGAGTGTGCACACCGACGCGAAAAACGCCACGCGTAAAAGCGTAATTTTTGACGCGCCGCGTCAAAAACTATCCGACCAATGAGATTGGCGCTTTTGCTCACGTCTCTGGAGCTTCTGAAGTTACAGTAAAACACAACTTGGGGGCGCTCAAACACAAAACGGTCTTGCCGAGCACACATACGTAACGGCGAAGAAGATATACGCCAAGTAGCGTCTACACTGCCGGGAAGAAATAAGACAAGGAAATTGCAAGGCAAGATGAATGTAGAGCTGCTGGTCTCCTTGGTGTCGGAACATAGAGAACTATATGACAAACGTTGATAAAAGAGAACTGTTATGGAGTATTTCTGTTTTACATTAAGCGCCATCTAATGTCAGGGAATGAATTTGCTTGTTCACTCGGCTTATCGTCAGCGAAAATCGCTTGGGTGTGAACACAAAAAATGCGTTGAAAAACGCTGGCGAATAACGCGCCCCGATATTCGTCCTGGTGTGTACGGCCCTTTAGTTTCCACAGTGGACCAATCAGAATAAGACAGGGGGTGGGGCAAGCATCTCCGGTGGGTTTACAGTGGCCCTGTTTCAAATGGCACCCTAAACTAGGGCTGAACGATATATCGTTATCGTATCTATATCGAGATATGAACTTTCAAGATATTAATATCGAAAAAAGCAACGATATAGACGATATAGATTTTCCCTCTCCGCGCTCGCCCTGCATACAACTCTGGCAGTCACAACAAACATCAGTTTTACGAGTGTCCTTGAATGCACCGCTAAAGCCAGCGCGCGCACACTACCAGGGACGTGGGAACTATATTGTGAGAGGGGGGGCGGCGTTTCCATGGTGACGCGTCATTGCTTGTCACGTGACACACCGCAGCAGCAACAGCGCTGAATGAATGATGATCTGCTTTTATGTCATTTTTCCTTTTTTATTCAGAATATTCACAAATGTGTTAGCTATGGCATGAAATATCTGATATTCCGATTGTCAAATACATGCAAGTGGAAGTATATTGTTGTTTAAACACCTTTATAACGATCGCTTTAGTTGAGCTGTATGCGCGATGGGCGCCGCCGTGTTAGTTTGTGCCGCAGACGCAGTTCAGAGAATCGGATCTGTTGGATTTACAACCTCTATGTTTACAACACGTGAATTCATCCACTTCTCCCGAAATACTGAAAAGTAAGTGGCTGGTGAACTGGGAATAGAATAGAGTAAACATTGAAGTTACTTACACAATGTGTATCTGATATGAATAAAACGTGTCGAATTATAATGGAAAGGATTATTATTACCTCTTCCATAGACATCAGTGTGTATTTTACAAACTCTAAATGTATTGTTTTTTTAGTACTTACGTAGTCATATCGTATTGTATCGATATCGAGATATCTGGCATGAAAATCGAGATATGAAATTTTGTCCATATCGTTCAGCCCTACCCTAAACACATGAGGTCATGTGTTAAACATAGAGAGAGAATGATTACAGATGTCAGATATGGAAGCTTGTTTCCACCATGGAATAAAAAAGAAAAAAGGTAATTGCACATTTTTATCTTACAATTCAGATTTTTTTTTTGCAATTCAGACTTTTTTCCCCCTCATATATTATGGGTTAAACAGATCGTAGTTGATCCGTAAGCGGATTAACTGCAAAGTTTAACCATCATAGAGTGAAAGTTTATCATTTTGCACGTTTTGTATTGCCAATTTAGTACTCACGCGGTGTTATCTGTGTACATAGCCGCACACACCCGAAACCTACACACACAGAGTGGCGCGTTTCAGATAACGTACGAACACTGTATTGATTCCTCTTTCGCATTTCCTTGAATTTGAACGGGCACATAACACAAAATTGTCAAAAAACACAGTCGGATATGTCTTAAGTGAATGCAAACCGTTAAGAAAGAAATCTAATGTGTGTCATTATATTGGATCCGTGCATTCGCTCTTAAAGTGACAGAAGCCTATTAATATCTGTTGCTGTCTATGTCATTAATTAAACAACAAAACACAGCTTTAACAAAGATGAATCGATATGTAATTTATACACTGTAGTGTAATTTTACATTAAGCCTAATTATTACATTTCTGTACCTGAAAACTACAATTAGACCTGGCTTTATTTGTAACATTGTATTATTATCCATGCTTGTAATTAGTGTATTAAACAATTTATATTAAACAATTGTGAGATGTAAACTTGCAATTTCGAGTTTATAATTCGCAATTCTGATTTCTGATACAGTTGCGCAATATAAATTAGCAATTGTGAAAAAATGTCTGAATTGGTAGATATAAACTCTCAATTGTGAGAAAAAAAGCCAGAATTAAATTAAAAACACTCTCGCTACAATGTTTTTTTTTTATTCTTCTTCTATTTACTGTTCCCCAGAGTCTCTGGTTTTAAATGCATTACAATGAATGGCATACAATGAACAGGAAAAATATTTAAGATTCTGCAAAACAGAAGTATTTTCACTAGATTATATCGGAGGATATCACTTTGTTTGTTTTGTATCAGAACAGACCTTCAGCTGTCTCGTTCAAACAAGAGGATGAAATCTCTTTCCTCCACTGGGCTTTGTTATATCACAACCTGATAATAAGTTGGTGATCATGCTCTTTTGTGTTCTTTGTTCAATCTATGGGGCCTTTGAGCAAACCAGTGGAATAATTGTGGAAGAGAGAAGCAAACTGGCAATAAGAGCCACACAGACATTCAGTTGTCCACTGGCTCCTCTCTGCCTGTTATGTAAGTTTCATGCACTAGTGCTGATAAGACTTGAAAAGGCAGGCTAAAAACTTACATAAACACCCTCAGTACTGTGACAAGCTAAGAAAATATTTAGAATGAGTTTTAAGGGGTAAATACATACATATTTTAAAATGTAAAAACCTGATTAACAGAATGCAAATCTCTTTTAATTACCAGTACCTGTATGTGAAGTTATGGCTTTTTGAACAAGAAAAAAAATGTAGGGCGGGACTTGATTTTGTCCATCGGGAATTGATTGGATGGTTGTGATTTGCTGTTGCTGTGATGTCATGTGAGTGACAGGTTATCACGCCAGTAAACAAATCATCAAAGAAGAGATGTTGCTTCAAGAGGGAGGGGAGGGTATTTTGATATTCTTTTTTAATGTGCAAGGAAAAATCATTTATAATAAATACTAAATTGTCCATTATGATTGATTTCATGGTGACTAAACAAATGTACAGTTTACATTGAGATGCCGAAGTTCTGCTCTATATCCTGCTTCAAAATAGTCTTGAGTCTTTTGTTCATGATCTGAAAGCATGCTAATGATTTATCTACACAATCCGTATTCAACAGGAGATGATTCGAGCTAGAGTGGGCTCCATCTTGTTTTCTGTAGAGCAGTTTTTTTATTATTGTTCAGAGGCTTCAGGAAAAGTAGGGCAAGCTGTCTGTCTCTCATGCCACCTCTGCAGGCCCCAGGGATGTGATTGTTCTCGGTGCGTAAGGGAGATCCTTGTGGGTGACAGGACACGTCTGCCTTGTGTCTTTGCCATCCTTCTGTTTTTCTCTCTATATGTCTTTATAGTCTGAATGGTTTTGAAATAAAAATCTGATGACACTGTGAATAATCTCATAACACGAAGCACGGGTTCTGGAGCACACAGTTTAACGACATGTCTTTCTTGCACATGACAAACTTGCTTTGGTTTGAAAACTCATCTTGGGCGTCTCTCATGCCTTAAAGGTATAGTTCACCCACAAATCCAAATTATGTCATGTACTCCCATGCATTTTGTTCCACACCCATACAAATTGATGTTTTGTATATTCAATTTCAGTAAGACCGTTTACATTTACACAGAAATTTGTTCTGCTCATGTTTTAAGAAGTGGTGTGTTTTCCATTAATTTTTCCAGTGTTGTCTGTGCGATTTAATGCGACAACTGCCATACTATTATGAATGAGTAGCCAATTTTTAGCAACCTCCTATTGTATATCAACTATTTTAGATTAATCCAACCCTGTGAGTCACATACAGTACAAATAAAATATATTAGGCAGTCAGTCAGACTTTCTACTCTAAGTTCGCTAGGATTTCGTCTGCAAATTGGACTATACTTTATATCGAATTGTCGAGCTAAAAAAAAAGTGATTTGTGCACTATTTCCCAAGTCTTCTGAAGCCATATAATAGCTTTAGAAGAAAATTTAGGTTAAGTCAATCTCATCCATTATCTCATACTCTAAAACTCTAATGGCCCCCAACTCTTGTGAACGGCATAAGTTCTAATCAAGTTGTTTTGTCAAATTGTGCAAAAAATGAAAATATTGTTTACCTGTGTGATTAGAAAAACTAGTTTTTGAGATTTTATTCCCACCACAGAATGTTTTTGTATGGAAGCCCATTTTAACCACAAAATTATTATTATTATTATTATTTTTTTTTGGTGAATCATAATTGTGACATAGAATGTTATATAATTAACATTCAATAATTCTGATGGCATAAGTCATAATTATATAATATAAGAGAAATAACTGTGACATAAACAGTCATAATAATGACAAAAAGTCATAAGTTGAAATTTTGAGATACTAAGTCAATTTACAAAACATTTTTGTTTTTACTTTTTTGGGATTTTGATGTCTTAATTATCTCATATTTTCAACTTTAAATTTTGTAACTTTTCATAATTTTTTAATTAATACTTTTTAAGTCATAATTACAATTTACCAATGCATTTTTCTTATGGGTTGGAAATGGGTATCCATAGTTTTGAGATGAAGACAATGACAGACAGAAATGCTTTTAGAAGTGTTTAATGTCATTTCTAAAAGTCGACAGGGCCAAAAGTTCAGATAAACGAGTTTAAAAAAAACTTAATACATTTTTTATTTTCAACAATGACCTTGTTCCCTGTGTGTGCCCACATAAACTTAATAAACAAATGACAAAAAATATCCTAGTAACACATTAACTTTATCCTGGTATGCACTGAACTGAATTGTAAGTACATTAGCATTAGAGTCATCGCATAAATTTGGGCCGTGTGTCCTGCATTGTGTTTCTAAAATTCCCTCCCGTTGATAACACAAAAACAGCCCATAAAAGCAGATTACAGGCGGCGTGTGTGTGTGTGTGTGTGTGTGTGTGTGTGTGTGTCCGTGTGAATGTGCGAAGCTCTCTCAGGAGGCCGCCTGCTTGCTGAAAGCTCACTTGCTCCAATCAATGTGGCAAGCCTGGGTTCTTAAGCCAGCTGGGAGATGTGCTTGCCTGGATCAATGAGCAAGAGCTGGCAGCCTGTTATTAAAACAAAGCACAACTACAGAAACTGGGGAGAAAAGTTGAGACAAAGCAAGTTTGTTGGGGGGGTTAATGCCAAAGAAAATTGAAAAATGGGTAAATGATGATCCCGATAAGCCAACACCCATGTATTAGTCAATATATCAATGCAAATGCCTGACAAATTACCTCATTTAGTTAGTTGAAGAACTTGGATCAGCATTAAATGTTTGCTCAAGGGAAGCATTAACCTTCCTGTTTTTCAGAATGATCTGAAATCTGTTTAGCTATTGGTGTGGGGCCGGATGTTGATTCGGCCCCAGATGTCATTGACGTGTGTTTTCAGCGGAGGGAAGACGGAGGACTTGTCCATGTCCTGTCCAATGATTTCTCTCTGAGCAGTCCTGCAGAAGAGAGAGAGAGAGAGTGAGTGCAATCGCTACAGTAGTAAATCAATGTGTCCTTCACTGAGACAACAAACATCTCCTGCCAATCAAACCACCTGATGAGGGAAATGAATAATCAATTACTGTATACTCTAGTCTAGAGTGTTTCTGTGAGGTAATGAACCATGAAAACGTTTATTGTAAGTGACTATTACGTCAAATGTCATTATGGGGACATACTGACAAATATCTAAAGTCTTTTGTCAGCAAAGGGAATTTTATGTTCCTGGGGTTGAATTTATTATTATTATTTTTTAGATTCTAATGTTTAACTTTTGCCTCAGACCCAGGCTTTCAATCTTAAGTTATTAAAACAGAAGTTTTCTTTCATATTCTTTCTTATTCATACTAAACACTGCAATATTCCATTAAAAAACAAGAATTGTCCATTTTGATTTTGTGGTGACTTTAAACTATAAAACATTTTTTAATCTTATAATGGTCTAAATAACAAGTCCAATAAACTTAAATAAAATTATATATAAACACATTATTTTACCCAAATTACGACTGTACCTCAGTTGTGGCATAATTTCCACAACAACCAATAGTTTTGCCTATAATAAATATTTTTCAAAAGTTAGTGTCAAAAAGACAACAGTGTCTGGGAAGAGATTGAGATGAAATGTGAAATATATGTAAAAAAAAAAACAAGGATCAACAAATCAAGGTAAATATCACTTGTGAACAGAATATATGTTTTAATTCCAATGAAATTACGCAAAAAATATGAAAATATTTCATTTTGTTTAGTTTTGACAAATAAAATTACGAAATTAGCCTTAAAGCACCTATTTTGTTTATAATTTGTTTAAAATGTAATTTCCACCACAAAATGCTATTAAACACAATTTCAAAAAACACAATAATTTGAAATTATAACAAATAAGTTAATAACATCCACAGGGACCCTGTACATCCCATGAGAGCACTCTTTTTGTCGGAGACATAAACATACAACAGAAGTAGAACTTTCTAAGAAAGATCATTTGTTACATTTTCTTCCTTCATAACCTCAACTTCTCAGTGATCTCAGTCTCTCTTTTCCCCTCTGGAGAAGGTGTATGAAAGAAAGCACAGTATAATTACCAAAGTTTCTGACTGCTTACCCAACTTTTTCCCTGAGCAGAAGTTTTCACTTCCTCAGACTGAAACCCAGTTTCCTTTTCAGTCAGATGCAATGAAACTCATAACTTTTACTAAAATAAAATATGAGTTCAGTTGGAAACGCTACAACATATGTGATAACATTTTTCAGAATTTATTTATATTCTGCAAATGCTTTCCAGATTATGTGCAATATCAGACGAGACTAACGAGACAGAGACCAGACCACCATTATTCGTTGTGAGATGGCAACAGTAAGCAACCAGAATACGTGAAGAGAAACTTGGTGGGGTGAATCATCCTCATTAGCGTCGACAGTAACTTACCCCGCAGTGGTCCATAAGCTGAGGGTCAGAGATTGTCTTGGCACCTTCTAAAGTTCCTGTCTGTTTCTATCATGCTCGTGTGACCTACATTTACATTTGCCGTGAGGCTGGATTCCCCCATCTTCAAGTGAAAGAAAGAAAGAAAGAAAGAAGAAGAGCCAGGTAGATTAAAGATATGCTGCTAGGTTTACTTCACGATCTTTTCAATTTATCTAATACCTACACATTATGCCTTGAAGCAAAACTTGTAAATGGAAAAATGAAAACACAATATCAGTCGAAATTTAATGTCAGAGTAAGTTTTTACTCAGAGGCAAGCAGCAGGGGTTTTAAACTCAAATTCAAGACTTTAAAAGATCTGCACTAAGAAAATTATTACCGTAAGCCATTCAGAACAAACCTATACAATCTCAAAATAGCCTGTAGGCTAAAATCTCAGATTTTTTTACTTACTTAAACAGACTGCAACACACATTCAAAGAAGGACTTAATACTGGTTAACAGCAAAACAGTAACTAAGTGTAAAATACTCAAGACATGTTTTAGTCAATATATTAAATTGGTTTGTGAAAACATTTGAATAAGAGGTTGACTGATATTGGATTTTGCTGATATGATAATGAGCTTAAAGAAATCACTAAACGCTAATAAAGAAATCACTACCCCGATTATTATTATTGTTCTGATACTTGTAAATCTATATAGGCTCCTGAATGTGTTAAATAATGTGGGTGCGTTTACACAGCAAAGATGTACTAAAACTGAAAAGTTTTTGCTGTGTTTTTCGTGTACGGACGACAAAGTCAGAATGATCCCCGTTCACAAGGATCCGCGAAAACGACTAAAAACGCTGTATTTTGCTGTGAGGCCATTGTAGGCGATGTCACTTTGTCAAGAAACATTAAACGGCTATTGACTGAACACACAATATGCATATTTGACGTCACAGTTTTCACAAGTGTGCTTTTTTGTAGTTTACACGGAGACGATGGATAACGGATAACGGTATTATTTTCAAAAACGTGCTAAACAGGCCGACCAAAATGGCATAGGTGTATTAATAAACACATTAAAAGTTTTCTGTTTTTAGTTGAAAACGGTGTTCTGTAAATGCCCCCTCAGTCTTTTCTTGCTTCCTATGACTGAGTGGCCCAAAGAAAAGCTAGGCAGTTTACATTGAATTAAATGCCATTTTATTGTGTACTCAGTAAACCCTACACTCAAAATAATTAATTTGTTTGAGTAGAGCCAACTCAAATTATACAAATTAGTTCTATCAAATTAACTTTTATGAGTATTTAGAACTTTTTTTTCTTTTGAGTTTATAAAACGGATACATTTTAAGTAAGTTGAATTGTTTTGTGGTTTTGAGTTTTCTGAAATTGTTTCATTTAATTTAGAAAAACTTGAATGTAAGTTAAACTGGGCTGGGATTTCTATTTCCCAGCATGCTTTGCCATGAAACTCAAAAGGGAGAGTAAATGCTAAAATTAAGTGTTATATGATGTTTTTTGTGCCAGATTAATATTAAGTGGGAGATTTAGTAGTGTTTAATGTTTTGTTATGCTTAGAAGAGTTTCTGTTAGATTCGGTTACCATCATGGTGACGAGTGGAGCATGAGCTTGGATTGAGAACAATGTTTGATAAATGTTTTATATTGCTGTACTCGTTCAGCACATGCTATGCTATGCTAATACTATCAAAGCATTGTGTAACCAATTAGCAAGGTAGCATTTATTGAAAAAACAGGTTAAAGCAAGAAATTTCCACTACTAAAAATATTTAAGTTGAGTTTACATGATAATCTAAAATTGTGTATGAATTAGCTTACTCAAATACGTCAAGTTAAGAGCAATTAAAATATATGAGTACAAAATAAAAATCTACAAGTTCTGCTTACTTAAAGGTTACATTTCTTAACTTAAAAATGTTATGTACCTGATTACCTCAAATTATTTGAGTTTTGACAACTTATTCAGGTTTAACCAAAACCAATAATAAGAAAATAATAACGAATAATGTTGTACAGAGTACAGACCAAACGCAAAATCGTTAATGTCACTTGTGTGCGCACACTGATTGAGAGCAGATCTGAGGAAGTTGAAAAAAATCTAATTATGTTTTTTATGTAGGCTACCAAAATCTATGTGCTGCAACATATTACATCTTAAAAAAGAACCGTATGCAGCTTTTGCCATATAGTTAGTTAATAATGTTCAGAGTCTTTCAAGCATTAAAAACATTGACACCAAATTACCTCCTCTCCCAAACTAAACTAACTTAAATATAAACAAAAGTAAGAACAAAATGAAGAGCACTGAGAATAAAATAAGCATTCCTTGGGTGAGATCAGGAGCACAAAGAAAGGTTTGGATGACTGACCCAATTAAAATTCACTGCTGTTGACAGCGGCGAAAGTCACTTATGCATGAGATTATCCCAGTGCTCATTAACAGTATTGTGTGCAAGTGTTTGTGTGTGTGTGTACAGTACAGTACAGTAGGTATGTGTGTGTGTGTGTGTGTGTGTGTGTGTGTGTGTGTGTGTGTGTGTGTGTGTGTGTGTGTGTGTGTGTGTGCATGTGAAACGGGCAGCACGTGCGGTGGATTCACGTGGTGAGTCTGCACTCACTAACTGAGGATCCAGGCTCCACTGTTGCCTGGTTACCAGATTAAACCCAGAGCCTAAACAGGATCTTTTCAAATTGTTTTGTTTCCTTTTTCATCCCTGCAACAAGAACAAAATCCCACAAATTAAAGAAACACGCACACAGCGTTCATAACAAGCGCAGTATATGAAATGTAATTCAGAGTGGCAGGTAGTAGATATCTTTAGCTTGACCTAGAAATATGGAGAATTATCAGATAAAACTGGAGAGATCAGGATTAAGAGTACAGAAAGTGGAAATGGCTGGTATTACGAGGATCAGTTATGAACAGAAGTGACATTTGCAATCATTGATTTTTGGTTACTGCTAGGTTAGAATATGTCAGTGTCATTGTTTTGTCTCTAGATGCAGACCAGTCTTTTTTTTTTTTGTTCTTTTTTTTTGTCTTAGGCACGTTTATGAAGGCTATTTGCATGTCCTAATTGTGCCTGAGGAAAATGTCATAGCAAGTGTTGACATAAATTGCCTGGAAAAAATCCATGTATTGTTGACCTAAAACTGAATTTAATATCGTTAACTAAATGATGAATGACTAAATGATTGAATATGATTTTTAAGTATTGAACTCATTTCCTTAAACAGACCACAAAGGAAAAAGTCTATAGACCACAGTCTATTTTTATACCCCTAAAAGGGCAACGTAACCCCTGAGATACAAACATTTCAGACAGATTATGAAAAGAATTTCAACAAACGTAATAAGCTGACGCTTAACGACAACTTTTTAAACATGTAAGTCCCCTCTAAATATTGTAAATATGTGAAATATATCAATTTCTTTACCACTACAGGTGGTCATGTCGTTTTTAAATGGAGCCGAAATGAGACCTACACTTTCAGTCAGTGCCTCTCCAGAAAGCCTCTCAAATGTTTGTATCCCCCAAAAACATTTTTAGGGTGAAAGGACCTGATCTACAGCATGAACTAACAATGAACAGATGTATTTTATCAACCAGTGTTAACCTGTAAAAATATTAATTTGTGTATACTGTATATACTATATATATATACACACACACACACACACACACACACACACACACGCACACACACACACACACACACACACACACACACACACAAACATACTGTACATACATACTTGCATACACACACATATATATTTACAAACTTTTATGTTAGATGTGATTAATCGATTTGACAGCACAGCTAAATATATGTTACATTTCTACATTTCATTTCTAAAAAAAATATTTAGGCATATTTAGTCAAATTAAGATAAATTTACTTGAAGCAAAATTGTGTAAGATATGCATTTTTAAGGAATATAAATATTTAAGAATGACTAAATATCCTAATATTTAGGAATATATCTTTATTTATTTTAAGCATACACCTTGCCGAAGTTTTGAATTATATATATTTACAAACTTTTATGTTAGATGCGATTAATCGATTTGACAGCAATAATATTTAGCCATTTAAAATGTATAAGTAGCACTTTAGTTTAGGGTCCAATTCTCACTATTAACTAGTTGCTTATTAGCAAGCATTTTACTAGGGTATTGGCTGCTTTATTAATGTCTTATTCTGCATGACCATATTCTACATCCCTTAATTCTACCCAATACCTAAATTTAACAACTTATAAACTATTAATAAGCAGTAATAAGGAGTTTATTGAGGCAAAGGTCTTAGTTAATAGTAAGCATAGTCACAATTTGACCCTAATCTAATGTGTGACCAAAATGTACTACAGTATACACAGTATAGATATATTACATGTGGCATGACATAAAAAAAAAAAAAGTTTAAAGCCCAAAAACATCCAAAGTTCTCAATAAACTATTCGATTAGTGTCTTTTACTTGATCTGAATATGTCTGAAAAGCTGGCTGACAGTTTGGCCTGAGTCAAAACACATATCTACCTCCTCTCCTGCCTTTTTTCTTCTCTTCCTCCCTCTCTCTGACCCTTCCTCACCCACACGCACATCCATCATGGGCTGTGAGTTACCCATGTGGAAAAAAGCTCTCAGCTCCAGAGATTAACCAAAAAAAGAAAGAAAAGGAAACAAACAAAAAAAGCTGTTTTCCCAGCCATCAAGAGATTCTCTGCACCGCAGAAGAAAGTGGCTGCCACTATCATTCCTGCCAATTACCTCCGGCCCCCTCAGGCATCTCCAGTTTCCACGGTAACTCACGGCAACCACTCTGGCTGGGATGCGTATCACCATGGCAACCTGAATCGAAGCCCGGTACCCCAGTGTCCGTTGCTTGTCTTCGCAGTGACAGTGCTGACTACCCTCATTACTGAAGGCTCATGCTGAGGCTATGAGAACCCTTTGATCACATGACCCAATTATGGCAAATATCCAGTATGTGTGACAACCCCAGAAAGGCTAGTTTCAGCTAGCTTATTCCTGCTATGCACAGATCACTTTTAACACACAGCAATGAATTCAGACCATGACACTGCTCTCTCAGACCACAATTCTCACACTGTCCTACTGAACAAAGGTTTCAAACATGTCTTATTGTTCAATCTACATTCTACAGGATGTAACTATGTATGGACGCTTGTTTCTGCCAAAAAAAATGTATTTAAAAAAAGGTAATGTGACTTCACATCCTGCAATTCTGAAATTTTCTAGAAAAAGTCACAGTTACCTTTTTTATTTGTTATTCTGGTGGAAACAAGCTTCCATATAGGTGTGAACTTCACAACTACTATCTTTAAAAACTTTCATTTTGACTCAAAAGTTACTGAGATGCAGCCTTTGTGACAACTTCCCTGAAAGACAACTATCCCTTGTCTTCTCAGTAATTTGTGTAAAATATAAGCAAACAAATAAAGTCTAAACTTCTCGACAGTGTAGAGTACACTTTCAAAAAGTAACCTCCGCACCTAAATGTTAGCTTATCTTGCATCTTGCACTAAAAAAAGTACGATGACCGGGAGGGGACATGTTCGGTTCACTTATTTTTGTCGTGGCCACAACATATAAACTCGTGGGAACGTGATATTAAGTCGTGGGAACGTCATAATATCTCGTGGGAACGTCATATTAAGTCGTGGCCACGAGATCATTTTGTTGAGGTAACGACATCATTATGCCGTGGCCACGCAATGCAAAGTCGTGGCCTCAAGATCATATGTTGAGGGAACGATATATTTTTCTCGTGGCCACGAGATCATTTTGTTGAGGTAACGACATCATTATGTCGTGGCCACGCGTTGAGGGAGCCACAGCGGCCAATACTGTAACCGTACCATAGACTGGGCTACAGCAGAGATGGAGATGACAGAAGAAATAACATTTTACTTTAAATTAGGAATGTCATATAAAGATATAGTGCGGTCTTTGGCATTAAGACATGGGTACGTTATAAGTGAAAGACATGAAGCGCATTCTTAGACTTTTTTGTCGCACGCATATTTAGGGACCGTCTCAAAATTACATGCGACATTGGCATAAAACATTTCTAACTTCAATAGCAGTTGAAGACAATGACTTACAATCATAAAACCAACTGTACATTGTTCACCCAGGTCTCATGTATGATGCACACCTTTTATATTTTTGATATTTATGACAATAAACTGCTAAGTCATATGCAGATATTGCTATGTATTTTACTACTGCCACATACCTGACACCTAGATGAACAATGTAGGCCTACAGTTGGTTTTATCACTGTAAGTCATTGTCTTCAAATGCTATTGAGCTTTAAATATGGTCAAATTCTGTGTATGATGATCACACAGTAGTGAAATGCATAGCATTATTTGCATATGATTTAGCAGTTTACTGTCATAACAAAAATCTAAAAGGTGTGCATCATACATGAGACCTATATGAACAATGTACAGTTGGTTTTATGATTGTAAGTCATTGTCTTCAAATGCTATTGAAGTTAGAAATGTTTATGCCAATGTCGCATGTAATTTTGAGACGGTCCCTAAATATGCGTGCGACAATAAAGTCTAAGAATGCGCTTCATGTGTCTTTCACTTATAACGTACCCATGTCTTAATGCCAAAGACCGCACTATATCGTTATATGACATTCCTAATTTAAAGTAAAATGTTATTTCTTCTGTCATCTCCATCTCTGCTGTAGCCCAGTCTATGGTACGGTTACAGTATTGGCCGCTGTGGCTCCCTCAACGCGTGGCCACGACATAATGATGTCGTTACCTCAACAAAATGATCTCGTGGCCACGAGAAAAATATATCGTTCCCTCAACATATGATCTCGAGGCCACGACTTTGCATCGCGTGGCCACGACATAATGATGTCGTTACCTCAACAAAATGATCTCGTGGCCACGACTTAATATGACGTTCCCACGAGATATTATGACGTTCCCACGACTTAATATCACGTTCCCACGAGTTTATATGTTGTGGCCACGACAAAAATAAGTGAACCGAACATGTCCCCTCCCGGTCACCGTAAAAAAGACACCTAAGTGTTGAGTATACAAGATGATATGCAAAATAAGGAGCTACAACCAGTTATGAGTTATTAGATTTGGGCCAGTTGTGGCTCATGTGTGGCTCTTGTCTATAATCCAGATCTAGGCTGTCATTCTGTATGTGGGCCAAGGGAAAAGTGGTTGTGTGGACTGGAACTGGGCCAGAAAAAAAATACCATGAGGATATATGTGTAACTTAATGTCAGTTGTGTTAGGGATAAGAAACACTGGCTTAAACAAAGCTTCAGCATCAGTTCACTGGCAGGCTACTATCAAACAATCTACCAATAGCAACCTGCAGGGCTCTGCCTCAGGCTCCGTGAACAGTCTCTCTCGCCCATGGTTTCTTGCAATAGTGCATATAATATAATTAAATACAAGTGGATACTGAGGGCAGGGAGTCAGACCTTTCCTGAGAGATTGCATAACTCCCCCAAATCACAGGCAACCATCAGAAATCTGAGATAACAGATGTTTATTTCACTCTGTATTTTAGTCATGATACATCCACTCACAATGGCCTCTCAAGGTAAAAATATGATATTTTAAGAATGCTTTGTCCTTCGCACACAGTTGTTGATATCGATACTGAATTGTTAAAATAAAGAATAAGCAGTTACTTCAGCCAAGTGGATGTTGAGTCATGGGATCTGGCACACAAAAAATGTTGTGTGCTCATGTTTTATGGGGACTTTAGACATAATGATTTTTTTACTGTACAAGCTGTAAATTCTATCCCTTTAACCTACCACACACACACACACACACACACACACACACACACACACACACACACACACACACACACACACACACACACACACACACACACACACACACACACACACACACACACACACACACACACACACACACACACATCTAGGGACATTGCATACTTTTTTTTTTTACAGTTATAATCTAACCTGCACCCTAACAGAACATTTTCTGCATTTTTACAATAAAAAAAACCACACACACACAAGCTGCACATTATACAAAAAATATGTCTGATAAAAATGTAAAGGTGGGAGTTCACATATAAACAACAGCCAAATTCATGTTAGAACACATCTGATGGTAGTTCCCTGCTGTATGAAGAACCACAGAGACAAGCGAAACAGAGAGTGTATAGCTATTTTTGATCACATGATGAAATATTCACTGAGTTCCGCATGATGAAATAGCTTTCATATTTTCTCTCTTCTTCTCTCCCACATACTCCATCTCTCTGCAGCTTCTCTTTTGCCTTTGAAAAATGAGCTTCTGTCTCAAGGTTTCAAGCTGTCACTCACGTCCCCCTGAAAACAACTTAATTACAAATGATTTGGGGCAAATGCCATTATTTCCACACAAACACATACACACAACAAACACATACAAAAACTTTAAGAAACATCTGGTGGAAAACACTGTAAATTACTGTGATTGTAGTCAGATTGCTCTATTCTGTGTTTGTGTGACTGTTGATGCCTCTTGTGTGTGTTTTGAGGGTCAGCGCTGATTCGATTGGCCGCAAAGACAGAGCAATTCATCACTCGCTGACCTCTTCCGTCACACGGGCCAATATCATTTGCCATGTAAGTGGGCGGATGAAAGGGTCACTGTCCAGAAAACCTAATGGATGAATCATCTTCAAAAAATGTGCACTACACACAATTCTGTGTGTACATAACAATATACTAACAGTAACTAAAAGGGACTATTTTTTTTTTGTGCTGTCAACAATAACTTGTTAACGCATGCGATCCATTTTTTTCAGTTTAACGCATTAAATATATTTCTTTTCACTATCGTCCACTATAGGACCACTATCGTCAAATACGATTGACAATTAGCATACAGTTGGAGGTATGGCAGCCTAGCATGGATAAGAGCAGGGAGAGCAGAAATAACCCTTAGGGTAAACAGAACAGAACCAACATGAATGTATTGCAGATATCATTAATTCAAGATTTTAAAGTACATGATTCTAGATTTTATTCTGATTCAAGGGGAATCAGATTGCCATACTGACTGGCGAGAACAGGAGCTGGGGAGGGAGAAGGGTAAATAGCTCCTGAGAAACGCGATAGCTGCTAATACTGAAGGAGCTTATATATGTATAGACGTCATATTCCTATAGGTAGACGTGGATCAGCTGAGAGTCAGCTGATGAGAGCTTGACTAACGTGACCTACCAGAACTGGTAGCATCCGTTTTTTCTGTCATCCATTGGCTAGCGTTACAATATACAATCACGCTCTTATACATGCAAATGCTTTTAAACCATTCAAGACAAAAGAATGTCTGTGAATGTCCTGCTATGTGACACACACACACACGACGCACAGAAAGACGCGCGCCAGACTCGAGTTCTCTTTTACGCTTGAACGAACAATAACATACACATTAATGCCAAACTGTCCGTTTTGTTGAGTATCCATTTAAAATAAAGTCTTAAATGAACGTGGAGTTGTGAGTAAATGGGACGCGTGTGAGACGTGCAGCGGCGTCAGATCTTAAAGTGACAGCAGCCACTAATGTTGTCTGTCATTAATGTTAATCAAAGAACAATTTTTTAAAACTTGCTCTCATGTCGTTCCAAACCCGTGTAAATTTCTTTCTACTGTGGAACACACACTCACAAGTATCCACACACAGGTCAGCAGCTGTGCAGTGCTGTTATGAGTTCATCAGACACACACACACACACGCCGACAGTTCAGTTCAGTCGGAGGCAGGTGTTCGTGAAGAGAGCGGGAGGCTTTTGTGTCAAACTAAAGGATGAGGGGTGGAAGAGAACATAAGGATGAATTGACATGAAGAGGAGGAGGAGGTGTGAAGATTTGGTGGGATGTTTATTGTTTCTGGGCGTTGTAGGCAGCGAAAAAGACCCTGACTGTCGTCGCAAAAGCATGTGACGGCATGCATGTGGGTTTATTGTGTTTGTGAGTGACAGCTGAAGGGTGGAAGAATCGCAGACTTACGTAACCTCGTTAGCGTGCAAATGACTTGGCAGTACGCCTCAGACAAAAATGTCATCTTAGGGATCAGAAATTTTATTCCAGGGAACCAACAGACTATTATCACTCAGTCAAAATCCTCAAGCAATCCACAGGCGAACAGAGATGCCGTTACGTGATTCTCCCCAGCCATATGTGTTCTTAGAAACAGCTTGCTGTTTCCACTTACAAGACTTAAAGTTTATCATGTTAGCCAAAATGGCCATAAGAAGATACACTGCAAAAAAAAAATCTGTTTTTAATCATTTTTGTAGGCCTATTATTTTTCATTAAGCCTCCTTAAAACAAGAATAATTTACTTGAGAAGGAAAATGTATAAAATATTAATATTTATTTTCATAGAATATGTCTTTAATTGCATTTATATTTATTAGCCATTGACAATAGCTTTTCTGGGTTTAAGCCTAAATATAATACATTGCAGTGTGAGGTTTAAGTCAGTTTTTCCTCACAAATACATGCATAGTGACTCTTTTACTGAACACATTAAAAAAATCTAAAATACAATATTTTCATCTTATATTAAAAATTCTGGATTTTTTTTCTTATTTCCCACAAAACAAGACGATAAATTTAATGCATCTTCATCTTCTACTGAGATGCATGTTTTTCTGGCCTACAATGCGTTCTGGGAAATTTAGGCCAGTGTTTCTGTTGAAGACGGTGTATATGAATTATTTTTATGATGTCATCCAGTGCTGATGAAATGCCCTGTTGTTTTGGTGTAAACATAATTGTAAATCTTGCATGCACATCTGTCTCTGTCTCATTCACACACACATATGCTTTATCTTGCACACACACACACACACACACACACACACACACACACACACACAAAAGGTCCAAATCTGCTATCAAAGTTTGAAGAGGGTGAGCCTCATGAAATGGTTCCCATAGCAACAGTCTTTCCGTGCAACTCTCTTTGAATGCAGTATTTTAGATTTGCAAATGTATACCTAATGATACAAATTACTGGCACAACCATCCTTCTTTCCTGACTGGTAAAAGATAAAGGGAAGAGACAGAGAGGGGGAAAAGGATGCACTATTTGAGATTTCATTCTTTAAAGCTTGATATCTCACCATTTTGGAAGTACTTTACAGGAAACACACACAGACAGAGGCATAAACGTATGGGGCGCCGTTTGTAAAGTGGCTCACGCTGAAAATAACAGCAACATTTTGTCACATTTAACTTCAAACAATGTTAAAAAAACTGGTATGAATTTTTGATGGTCACTTTTTACCACATTTACAACAATATTTGTCAACTTAGAGATATTTTAAATAGTTAAATCTAAATATTAAATGTTACACCTAAATGTTAAATATTAAATCTAAATGCTAAATCTAAATCTAAATGTTAAATCTAAATCTATATGTTAAATCTAAATCTAAATGTTAAATCTAAATGTTAAATGTAAATATTAAATCTAAATCTAAATGTTAAATCTAAATGTTAAATGTTAAATCTAAATGTTAAATCTAAATATTAAATCTAAATCTAAATGTTAAATCTAAATGTTAAATCTAAATCTAAATGTTAAATCTAAATGTTAAATCTAAATCTAAATCTAAATGTTGAATCTAAATCTAAATGTTGAATCTAAATGTTTTGGGTAAAACTAAATATTTAACTAATATCAGAGCCCGTCTACGGAGAGCCTTGGCACTCCCTATTCAGCCCATAGACTGTAAAAAAATATGGACGTAGTGTCCGTGACGTCACCCGTAGGTTTCTGAAGAGCATTTTTGAAGCCTAAAGTCTCTGGTCTCCGCTTAAACTTTAAAAAATGTGAATTACTGCCTCTTAAAGACTGTGATGTTGAGTTTATTGCTAATATTCCTGTGAAAAACTCTATTAATTACTTGGGTATTGTGATTGATAAAAATGAATCCCAAAGAAGCGAGAATAACCTCACTCCCATTGTTGAAAAAATGAAGAAGAAATTTAACATGTGGCTATTACGTGATTTATCTTTGAAAGGCAGGATTTTACTCTCAAAGGCAGAAGGAATATCAAGGGTAACTTACGCTGCTCTTTCTTTATGCATAGATCAACCAATGTGTAAAACCATAGATAAAATCCTTTATGACTTCGTTTGGAAGAATCGTAATCATTATCTGAAAAAGTCTGTTTTAATGAATGAGTACAGTAAAGGTGGCCTTAGTTTTCTTGACTTTACTACGTTAAATTACACTTTCAAAATTAAATGGATTAAGCGGTACTTAGAGTGCCCTACCAATCTGTGGAATTTTATTCCCCATTATATCTTCTCTTCAGTTGGTGGACTTCAGTTCCTGTTGGTTTGCACTTATAAAATTGAAAAAATTCCTCTTAAACTTTCTTCGTTTCATAAACAAATGCTACTGTCTTGATCAATAATTTACAAGCACAACTTCACTCCTCATAGGTTTTATATTTGGAACAACAGACATATTTTGTATAAAAACAAATCCTTGTTCTTTCAAAGGTGGTATGACAATAATATTTTGCTTGTAAATCAATTATTCAATCAGCATGGTCAACTCTTTAACTACAGTGAATTTCTTCATCACTTTGGAATACCCATCTCACCTAAGGACTTCTCTATCGTTTTCGATGCAATACCTTCAGCTGTCATTTCACAAAGGTGTTAATGGACTTCTTGTTCCACCTAAACCGGTGAATGTAAAGGAAACAGCTGTTGGAAATATCTGTTTTTCACTGCCTCCTAAAAGTATGAATAAGGCAGTGCGTCAACTTTTTCTACAGGATTCTAGGAGTGCACCCGCTGCTGTATCTTATTGGTCATCATTTGTTGGAGAGATTTGTTGGGAAAAAGTTTGGCTTTTGCCTCACAAGTTTTTTTTAACCAACAAAGTCAAAGAGATCTCATTCAAAATGCTTCACAGGTTTTACCCCACTAACTGTTACCTGAAAAAAATGAAAAAAGACTTGGATATCAGCTGTACTTTCTGTGAAGAACTAAACGAAACACTGGTCCATTTATTTTGGTCTTGCCCACATACCAAAAAACTTTGGAGCAAAGTGGTTCAATTTATTGTTGTCCATATTTACCCTCAATTTGCATTGAGGTGGGAAAATGTTTTGTTTGGTTTCACTAAACATGATAAAAATTTATGTTCAGAGTTTTATGTGATAAATTTGCTTATTATTTTAACCAAATTTTATTTGCACAAGTCAAAATTCTTAAAAAAGAAACCAAGCTTTCTGGAGCTTGCTGCTAATATTAAGAACTATGTTCTCTCAATATCTGAGTGTACAAACAAAAAAGCTGTTAGATCATATGACCTTTGTAAGCTTTACAAAATATTTATTTAATTTTTTTTCTCTTTGTGTTATACTTTGTTTTGATAACCCCTGGCCTAATTGTGTTTTGTCTATAGACTTTTTTGATGTACAGAAGATGTTGTTTTCCTCCTGTATGTCCTATTTTTGAATATAAAATAAAAAAATAAAAAAAAGACGTGCACGCAGGTGGAGGAAAAAAAAAAAAAAAAAAAAAAATTTTGAAGCCTAAAGTGGGCGGAGCCGGCCGTCGCCATCTTGGCCTTGCGTCACTCCCGGATAACAGAAAATAGACAAACAGGAGGGGGGGGCGTGAGTGGAGCTGAGGAGCCTGGCTATCTGAAATCACCTAGCTCGACGTGATCGAGTTAGCTGATGATGTAAAGCCAATTAAACGTTAATATTTTTGCCCTTCGAAATATTATAATAGTTAAAAGACATGGCTACAAGTGAGACTGTGTAGAGTGTTTGTGTGTGACAGTGATTTATGTGCATACATGTCCGTCACTCTTTCATGGTCCGTCAGCGCGGCATCGCTCAAGTTCGTAGAGAGCTTATTCAGTCCATTTTAAATTCTGATGTTGGCCGTCTCTCAAATGGGTTAAACCGTTAAACCATATTGCCTTTGAAGTGCAAGTAAATGCGCTAGAAAATCCGCGCTCATTCATGTGCATTTATTGCATGGACGGAGAAAGCGCCGACGCCTGCATGATTTCATCTGACGGTACATAAGCATATTATAATCCATCTGTTCCGTGAGAGCAGAACGAACGAGCATTTATTGACGTTTTAAATTTGAAAACTCCAAAAAGCAACTAAATTGTCAGACATCCATTAGTGCATGTTCACGGAGGAAAACAACTGAATACAGCGCTGGTTGTTCTCTCGAACGATAACGACGGAATCCAAAGACGTGGGCTTTGTAACGTTACCCAAGTATTAAATTGTATGAAATAATAATCCCGAAAAAAAGCACAAACACTGCAGAGATGGCAAGTTCAGCAGCTAACATTTGCTGAGGTGAAGTGACGGCTAGTAACAGCAGACAAACGGCTAGCACTGACAGCGGCAATCCATCTGTCACTCAAGTGGCTTGGCCACACCCTTACATTTAAATATTAATCAACTAAACGGACAAGTTATAAAATAATTCACCCCCCTCACAGTTGTTATGAAGGGCAAAATTAGCTGTATAGACCAAAGCCACATAGAGATCCAGGCTGTAAACATATTTTTTTCTGCTGTAAAGTTGGTAATTTTAACATGGGGGAGATACAGATTTGACTCACTTCTGCAGCCAGGCCAAGCGGCCAGTCAATGAACTGCAGTTTAACTCACTTCCGTGTTGGTTTCAAGAGAGAGACGGGGAGGTTGCCGCTTGATTCAGCCCCATTGTATTGATTTTGGTTGCAGTTCCATTATAATTCCACTGGGGGTGATCGCGAGCGAGTGCAGACTGAATGGGAGTCTATGGGGCTAGACGGCTAAATGTGTCTCTTTCACCCAAATGCCGTTGAGAAATCTCAGATTTTATTGTAGGTTTTGCAAGTTCAACATGGGTTATAGGTCGAAAGTTGAATGAACGAGTACTTATTTCTTTTCTATTTCTTACAGGTTGAGTTGTTGTTGCCCATAACACGCTAGCATTCTGCTAATGACGTCAGCATTCTGATGTCATTGACATTTTAAAAGACTTTTTAAACAAAATAAGTGACTCTAAAAAAATCGAACACCCAGCAATGTGTAATTTCTTTGCATCTCCTTTCGAATACAACATTCAAATTACTAGACAAAAAATTATATCCTGAGAAAAGTGGGTTTTGAGGGGTATTTCGCCATAGACCTCCATTCATTCTGCACTCGCTCGCGAGCGCCCCCGCATGGACAGAGACGTGTTACTGCAACCAATCCAGAACCCGGAAGTAAGCAGAGAGTGCCAATTCTCTTCCTATTAGACATTCTCTGCTAATATGCAAATTCAAAATGCCGGAAGTGGCAAAATAAAAGCTCGAGGTGGTCAGTGTGTTTATAGCATGGTTTATAGTGTCAAATAATGAATAAAAACCATCTCATAATAATAACTATAATTTAACGATAATAACTACCTAAAATAATAAACACGTTTGGAGAAACTGTAGAGCAGTGGTTCCCAAACCTGTCCTGAAGGCCCCCCAACACTGCACATTTTCGTTGTCTCCCTAATCAAACACACCTGATTCAACTCATCAGCTCAATTAACCCATGTGATAATGAGCTGATGAGTTGAATCAGGTGTGTTTGAGTAGGGAGACAAAGAAAACGTGCAGTGTTGGGGGGCCTTCAGGACAGGTTTGGGAACCACTGCTGTAGAGTATCGTGATGACAGAGTAATGAAATGACATTCAGTCAAAGTGAGCCCCCTAGTGGCTGGCTATTATGGCTACAGGTCATAAGTCCCGCACTTTTCATAAAAGTGACACTAGCCTACTCTTCAAATACAGTTTCTCCAAACGTGTTTATTATTTTAGGTAGTTATTATCACGATAATCTATGTCCAAGAGTCCATTTCCTCGGATGAGATGGTTTATATTCGTTATTTGACACTATAAACCATGCTATAAACACACACTGACCACCTCGAGCTTTTATTTTGGCACTTCCGGTTACCGGCATTTTGAATTTGCATATTAGTTAAATATTTAGTTTCAACCCAAACATTTAGATTCAACATTTAGATTTAGATTTAACATTTAGATTTAGATTCAACATTTAGATTTAGATTTAGATTTAACATTTAGATTTAACATTTAGATTTAGATTCAACATTTAGATTTAGATTTAGATTTAACATTTAGATTTAACATTTAGATTTAGATTTAACATTTAGATTTAGATTTAATATTTAGATTTAGATTTAACATTTAGATTTAGATTTAACATTTAACATTTAATTTAACATTTAGATTTAGATTTAATATTTAGATTTAACATTTAGATTTAGATTTATATTTAACATTTAGATTTAGATTTAACATTTAGATTTAGATTTAGATTTAGCATTTAGATTTAACATTTAACATTTAGCTGTAACATTTAATATTTAGATTTAACTATTTAAAATATCTCTAAGTTGACAAATATTGTTGTAAATGTGGTAAAAAGTGACCGTCAAAAATTCATACCAGTTTTTTAAACATTGTTTGAAGCTAAATGTGACAAAATGTTGCTGTTATTTTCAGCGTGAGCTGCTTTACAAACGGCGCCCCATATAAACGGGTCTGTGTTTGAAACTGTGATGCAGAGAGCAGCCTAACAGCCACCAATTACATTCTCCCTGAGGGGCTCAAATAATTAGTGATGATGAGGCTTCCAAATTGATCTGTCACAAGCAAATGCATCCATTATTTAAGCATGGCAGCACTCACTTAACACACATGGGCAAACTTTAATTGAGTGAGTGTGTTTAGGTGTACTGTATGTGGGGCTAGTGTGAGACTGTGTGTGTATGCATGCTATGTGTGTTAGGTATACAGTAGACTGCATGTTGTCACGCTTAATCCAAGAGAAGATGGAGGTAATTCCAATATAAACATATAAGAGCTGAAACGCGAACGAAACAGTGTGCATAGCACAAACAATACCGGACAAAGAAGTAACCAAACTGAGGAACTTAAAGGAACACTCCACCCATTTGCATTAAGCTTTGCATTGTTAGAAACCCAGTCATACTATTGAATGGTCGTTCAACACTCTCTCATTTTCCCCTGAGACGGGAGAAATCCGTATTTACCTCTTACACTTCCTCCCACAATGACGCAAAAATCGTCATTTTGCGTCATTGTCGGAGGAAGTGTAAGAGGGGCGGATTTCTGTTGAGACTACAAGCACTAGTTCCCACCCTTTCAAACCCGCCCATAGGGGGTTGGACCTAATGCGCTAACAGACCTATCACAGATCAGTGCCAGTGTGTTTGATTTCCAATGCCATCCTCTTTTTCCCGGACATGTCCAGCCGTCGAGATCGTCCAAAATGTCCGGGATTCGGCTTTTGCTTTCTGCGGTCGCCATTCATTGTTTACATGCTCACCTTTTGTTTCAATCTAGCTGAATTCATTCCAATTGGTGAATCTGAATGTAGTGTTTACATGAACGCTAAACAAGTGATCGGTTGATGTGCGCTTTAACATTGCTAATAAAATTCCCGCTCCTCCGTGAGAGATGCAAGACCGGTGCGTCTCAGTAATGACGCCACCGGCCTCGCGCCGTTCTCCCGCGGCCGTCAGCCTCGTCCTGCTCGCCACAGTAAACATGATGAATGGTGACTGTAGAACGCAAAAGCCGAATCCCGGACATTTTGGGCGATCTCGAAATCCAGGGCAAACTCATCACGGAGACTCGCTAGTAGCTTAGCTTTGTTGTTTTCAACTGCCCTCTCTTACCGGTAGGCGTGGCTTGGGAGTGGCCTCCTAGGGCAGCGAAGCAAGTGCATTCTGGGAGTTGTTGTCTTTCATCCACAAAAGCCAAAAATACATTTTCTGGCTTTTCTTAGTCTAGAAAGCTCCAAATTCAAGAGTAATTTCAATTTCTTATACATAAATGACCTATTTTAAATACACATTCATCTTTCCAGAGGTGAAGTATCCCTTTAAGTACATAATAATGAACGGAATACAAACACATGTGATTGTTAATGAACGTCCATGGTAACAGATTAGTGGCGGGAAACTTGAACAAAAGGAAACAGGAAACGGGTAACTGACGAATACAAACTAAAAGTCCATGAAAACGAAGCTAAACACACAGTATGTGCATGTTATATCCAGTCCTGCATGCACTCCTTTTAATCATATTTGTGATATATAGATAGAAGAACTTCTTAAAAACGAGAGAAAGATAAGTTTACTTCAGACTCTCTGCTTTATCACATCCCTTTGATTTTATGATATCAAAATATCTTGCAAGAGACATATTTAATGTTTTCATCACCTTTGCTTAATTCATAGGCCAAATATCAGTTTCTGCATACATCATAATGTAATACAATGATAGAAAGAGACAGAGATTGCATAATTTTCTATGTAAATTTTTTTTTTACAAGAAAAAAAGATGGACTTCATTCTTGCACTTAAAGTCTGCATGAACCGGAAGTTGCAAACGACTTTTCTCCAGTGTTGTGACGTATTTCCCAGTGAAAAGGAATATTGAACAGAGGGCAGGGTTTTAATCTAGCGCTCCTCCTCTCCATCTCTGCTCATAGCAGACTAACGGTTTGAGGGGAGTGGTTAAGCGCTTCCCAAACCAAGCCGTCAAACCTACATCATCAGAGAATGAACGCCATTCCAGACCGGAAGTAACTTTTCAGACTTTGATTAAAGATTACTACGGCAAACTATTTTTTTCTGTGTATTTACTTGCACGGATTAATTGTTCACCACAAGACTAGTAATATGCGCTAACAAAGTAAATAGGGTAAATTTTGATTTCAGTTGGACTCTAAAAAAAGCTATTGTATATTACAACTTTATCTGATTTTTTGGTCTCGTTTTAAATATGAACCTCACTAATTCTGTTGCTCTAATGCTTAAAAAAAGCACACAAAATTTCTTATAAAAGCCTATATTTTCAGATTTAAAGAGGTTTTCTTTCTATTTTATTATTCTACATCTTAATAAATGTCAAGTCAAGTCAAGTCAAGTCACCTTCATTTATATAGCGCTTTTAACCATATAGATTGTTTCAAAGCAGCTTTACAGTGATATTAAGAAATTACAGTAACAGAGATTGTTTAGGATTTACAGCAGCTCTAGAATAAAGTTATTGTCCAGCTAAAGTTAGTTTTGATTGATTCATTTACTTCTGTTGCGAAGATCATTAGTTATTAACTCAGGGGCCGCTTACACGACACCGTTCTAACAGAAAACACTCAACGCGCTCCGGCCCGCTCATCCGCACAACAACAGTGCCTGGTGGCTCGAGAACCTGAAATAGATTCCAAGGTGCAAGCCTTGAAATAAAAAAATAAAAAAAGGTTATCTCTGCGCAAACCTCAAAAACGCAAACCCGCGAAAACGCAGACGGCGTCCACATGTGCATCACGTGTTTAGTCCATAGGTAAATGTCAATATTATTGTGTACTTTTCATCAGTGCACATTATTCTAAATACTTTTTTCCCCCCAATAAAATGTAGTGTATATCTGTGTATGTTTTTGTCTGTATATGCATGTGTGTGGGTGTTATGTCCATTCATTGAGATTTCAGTAAAAGAAAAGGAGATTAAAGGGTTTACTGAGAACAGTCTGTCTGTTCCTGACCAATCATTTCCATAGAGGGAGTCTCAGGGTCCTTATACCAACACTCATACATAGGTCTGTATTTACAAAAAGAGCACCGATGCACACATACTGTATGTCCTCCTCCTTTCGCCATTATATTTAATGTTATATCTTCTCTAGAATAAGTTTAAACACCTCTCAAACTCCTCAGAGGACAAAGTAAAGCCGAACTTATAGCAGAACTAGCGTGCAGTGATGCCAACAGTACAAATCTGTCCCTCATATAGATGATCCTCTCTGTCCGGCCTGTCCAGAAAGACAGCATTACAGGGCAGATTAAGACCTTCAATTTTCAGAGGAATGCTTTTGGGAACAGCAGCCAGAGGTCTATTACAGTAGGAAAGAGTCCAGCCTGTGGCGTTACATCACCGATCCTTGGGGATATTTTAATCAGTGTGGACATGAGGCGGACCGGGCACTGGTTTCAGACCCACCGCCTGTCATTCGGTCTGCCCGACGCCCCGCAGTCCTGGGGAAGTGCAGCAGATTATACTCAAGGTCGGGATGTACCAAACATATGTCCAGAGTAACACACGAGAGGAAAGGAGGTCAGAGAAATGATTGCATGCTGACATTTTGTCTTTCAGACTGTATGTGTCCACCTTTGCTTGCTCAGATTTATCTCTCGCCCAGGTTCAATGCAAGTCGCATTGAACGTCTTAGGTCGCACCGTAGTCCTATCAGACAGACTCAAATACCCCTTTATCAACAGCAAACCTGGTGCGTTATAATTAATATTAGAAAGGCCTGCTAAAATATTAGGGGGAAGAAACTGACTCATCACCAAGAAATGAGACAACTACTGAGCTGAAATGCACCTCTATCTGATGTCTTACTTTACAGTATATGCACATACACTATATATTAGTGTTATACCAATTTTTTTTTATAATATTAATAATTTCTTTCCTCAAATAAGGTGCGGAATGTGTAAAGGCTTTAACTAAAATGAACGGCTATTTTAATAACATTATTTTGGTTTATTATATAAATAAAAATATTAACAAATATAATACTTGTATATATATTTTTTAATTATTCATAATCTCTGTTCATTATATGTTTTCAACATTGATAATAAAAAATACATGTTTTATTAGAACCAAATCAGCATATTAGAATGATTTCTGGCGAAGGATCATGTGACCGAAGACTGCGAGTAATGATGCTGAAAATTCAGCTTTGACATCACATAAATAAATGAGGTAAATGTATTTAAAAATGTAATATATTAAAATAGAAAAGATATTTTTAACTGTATTAATATTTCACATATATACAGTTTTGTTTTTACTGTAAATTGGATCAAATAAATGCGGCCTTGGTGAAAAGTGTCTGCAGGAAAACAGGTCAGTGTTTAATAAAGACTATAATATATTATATATATTATATTCTGGATTTCTGGCTTTTACAGAGGTGCAATCCAGGATAAAAATTCTGTATTCATGCAACATTTACTGAACCCAAGGTCTCGTGTGTGTGTGTGTGTGTGTGTGTGTGAGTGAACCCTGATTGGGTTTTAAAGGCTTTTATACTCTTGTCTGTTGCTAGCAGATTTTAATCACAGACTGAAGAGGAGAGAAAACGCAAAGGGGAGAATCAGGAGTGCTGCAACATCAGATAATCTCCTGCTCTCACACAACCTGATGGACCATAACCTCTTCTCAACTAAGATCATACACCGTTGTCTCATCTGCACCTGGTGTCCGTGATCGCCGAATCTTAACGTATTACAGAGGAAGTTACTTCTAACCTTTTAAAATCCCAGAAACAGCCATATGTACCAGCTGAGCACACAATACAGACATAACAGGATCATGAGATATATAATACGTGTTAAGCTGCATTTTCCAAGAAGTAATTAATTCAATTGTTATTCCAAGGTGACCTTGGTGATTTGGCAGTCAACTGGCTTGTGAGATTTCTGGCTTGGTTAACCATCAGTTTAGGTGACCTTGTGTACAGCACATTCAATCAATTTGCAGTAATTCTACGTGCTAAATTCTGATTGGCTTGTTAATCTTTAAAAAAAATGTCAGTCTATATCATCTGACTTTCTTCCGGTAAGAAGCATTCTAGTGAATTCTGTAATGTGTCTGGGAGGGGGAACTGGTTGGTGAGCTGGGCTTTCATCAGTGAAACGGCATAGATGTTTGCCATTCTGCCTTGAGAGCTTATTAGGGGGGTTTACTCCTGAACAGATTAGATTTACTGCACCGTAAGAGGGTGGAAACATACAGACTGTACAAACAAGATGCAAAAAAAAAAAAAAAAAAAAAAACATGGGCAGATGTGCTCTCTGCTGCAGTCCAGCAGATGCAAATCCATTGTATTATGTGTGTGTGTGTGTGTGTGTGTGTGTGTGTGTGTGTGTGTGAGAGAGAGATTTTGAAGGTGTGTGCATATTTCTGGGTGGGCTTTTCTGTTTTTAATTTTGTAGTTTAATTTTGTAGTTTTGTAGTTTAATTTTGTAGTTTTTAGTTTGTTGTAGTTGATTTTGATGTATAGAAGTAACACCTGCAGATTAACAGATAAATAGATTATAGAATGCAACAGAAAGTTATATAAATCTTATAATCCAATCTATACTAAATTAACTCATTTCTACCCATCCATCCAACGAAAGTTCAGAACAGACAGACTGTGATCATTTATTTTGGATCTAAGATTAAGCTCATGCATGCCTTGATGACATAGCAATTATTAATTGCGATAATTAATAAGAAACGTGCTGATGACGTGTGATGGGTGCGTGGAGGTATGAATATACGTTGATAGGCAGGCAGGACATCGTACCATTGCAATCGGACCAATTTATGGTCCTACACCTTTAGACCACTACTGCTATCAGGATGTTAAGAGACTTTCAACTAGCATAGTAAAAACAATTGTGGAACGAATCGCCTATCCTGGCTTATGGATAAATGATAAATATTAACATGGTATTGACACTTCTCACTTTCTCTCTCCGCACAACCCTCACCTGGGCTTTGCTGCCCAAGAATCAAGGAATTTAGATGCATCTCAGGAACTCACTTACTGCAGACAGAAGCCTCGCATTGTCTGTGCTGCCCGTGCGCGTGCAAGCCGAGGCTTCCTTCTCTTTCTTGAGTCGTCTGTGATCTGAATGCAATTGGATTCTTTAGGGGGAGACAGTGGAGCCCTTTTGCCTTCCATTCAACTCTGAATCTCATTCATAAGAAGCAACACCACTGACAGAACAGGGGAGGGAGGAATCACCCCAGCTCTCTGCTGCAAAACACCACCAAAACATCAATGAGAGCACAGAGAGCATACCGAACCCAAGCGAGCACCTGCATACTAAGTAGGGGATGAAAGCCAAAGTACATAATGTAGTCTCTCTCATCAAACAGATAAGTGAGGAAGCATATGGATGATATTTTGAGCATATTGAGGGGTGCTCAACACACTGACATACACACACAAGAGAGTGCAGTGAATAACAGCTCTTGAGTGTAATTCATGCTTTAGCATGCTCATGGATATTTCTGCAGGGTGAAGCTTCTCCGGTTTCTTTCTCACTCCAAGCTGGAGGAAGTAGGCTAAATGAATGTGGGAAGCCTTGCTGGACACAAGCTAAAGCGGTCTGGCTTCCTGTGATACATAACATTGCAGCAGGGCATGATTGACAACACTTTTCCTGGCAGGTACTAATCAACTAATCACCCCAAAACATTTGGGTATGTATCACAATTGTTACACCATACTACTCTGATAGGCGCTAAAAAGCATTTATTTAATTAGTTAGAATCAGCATAAATCTAGCCTACTCATTGACAAATAAATTAATTCAATTAAAAAGTTTGATCATGGAGTCTATGCTAACCAGCTGTGATCCTTTGGTGGAAATATGGTTACCATGGTAAATGGATGCCTGCATCAGGTTTTTTTTAGCGGTAATCAGCTTGTAGCTGAGCATACAAATCAAGTAGCAAATATATTTATGTTTTTATGAGTCCATATAATGTGGGCAAATGTTAAATGTGCGCGAGCCTGTGTGTATATAGGGCAAAAGATTAAACACGCATGTGTGGAGAAATATAAAGACACGTGTTTCTCTCACTGAGCGCATATCCACCTCCTCCCACCCTCCACCTTCTTCATGGACTTCAGACCACATTACATGCATGTATGTCAGTGCAGATTGAAGGGTGAAAATGACAGAGCTTTGAGGGTGTCTGACCAGGGCTGCCAAACTAAACATGCATAGGACAGAAACTCTATTCAATTAAGAGCAGAGAGGCGGTTGCAGTGACTGTCAGTGATTCTGCTGAGGTGCCGGGAGTTCCTGTCATTCCCTAACACAGATTTTCAAGCCCCACAGGTGATGCTGTACATACATAAACTACTGCGCATTTCATCAGCGTGCTGCAGCTCAACACTGGCCTCTATGGGCTGATAAGGATATAGCAACATATTTTCCCATTTCGTTTTCCCATACGTTTATCATTTATATAAATGCGTTTGCTGTTAGACAGGAAATTGCACTGGGACATTGATTCGTAACTCGAAAAACGTGCATACAATTCCCTCAAAATTCTAAATAATAAGCAAAAAAATATTATTAAACAAAAAATTTATTAAATAGATTTTCCTGAAAAAAAAAAAGTGTTACATTTCAAGGCTTCGGTCACTTTTGACCCAAAAATTAAGGGGCTCAGAGGGTTGACAGTTTAAGGTCGGCAAGCTGATTTTGGAAACATATAAACTTGATTTCTGCAGCCAAAATAGCAAAACGCATTGAGTGAAAATGTGCTTTAAGTGAATTTTGAAGGTGAAAAGCTAATGACTGCTTTCAAACAGGTTTCCAGAACAGTGAACACTACCAGAGACAATTTTCTAAACAGATAGCCACGCCCCCAAGCTCACGTCATTGCTCGATATTGGCAGAGAATTTCCTGATTGGCTAACATGTACAGCTTATATATTGTCTTTTTTGCTGTTTATAGAGCTGATGGCTGTCACAAAGAATATGAGTGCATTTGTGCAGTGTTAAGGAGAAAATACTCAGCAATGGTGTTGAATGCATTAGTAGCCTATGGTTTGTCTTAAAGCACATTGAAAACAACACATGGATTTCCTGATTTATACAAGATTTGACTCCAAACAAGATTTCCTGTCTTATACTGTCATCTTATGGTTATATATTTGAATTGCATGACCATGATTCGGTGTGTCTTCTATTGTCCAGTGTCTCTAACAAGTAACAACATAGCCTATCTCTAGATTATGAGAATTCAAATATATTTTCTTATTTTAAATACGCTGTGTTTAAAGTCTTACCTGTAAGCAGTAGTGGTTTCTTAAAGAAATCAAACCATTTTGTCAGGCATGTCTCTATTAAAATAAATTTACACATGAACTTGATATTTTGATGCTTTTCTGGAGGTTTTTGGAAATATGCGAAAGCAGGTAAAAGGTCAACCTGGAACAAAGAATACGATTTTCCTTGGAAGGATTCTGCAGGTCTGAACAATACACCACTTCCTTGTTGCCTATTCCAGATAATGCACGTGACTCAGAAGAACGAGGAAACCATATTCACCTTAGGGGAAATGCACACGCTGCTGTTTTGCCATAGTGCCTTCACTCAAAGTGTGTGTTATTCCAAGTCATCTGTGCTCGTACATGTTACCTAATTTCTGTTAAAAACAAAAATACATCCCACCCATATAGCCTACGCACTTATAGTTGCACACAATTTCAGTGAACAAAGGTAAACTCATTAAAATCTCATTCAAATATAACTTACAATTGGTGTATTTATGTGTGCAGAAACAAAATTCAAAGTTTAAACAGGTGCATGCGCACATAAATCTGTTCTAATGTTCATGAAAACAGTGCCAGGAGGTGGTAATTTGCATAAACACGCCCACACCCCTCTTTCTCATGTTCGCTTGCATGAAGTCTCGCCAGAGCGCATGCGCAGCCAGATATTAAAGTAAGATATTCAACCGTTCTAAAAAACAGTCAAAACTATTTTTTATAGACTACTACACTCAGTTGTGTTTTGGATCTCGTATTTGCCTACATTTGCATGTACAGGCTGCAATTTACCTTGTCATTATTTTATTTACTGTTATTTTGAAATAGCCTAACTAATACTTTTACAGTCAATTCAGTTTTTAACATACATTTTTAAATAAAATAGTTTTAAAATACTTATTTAATAGCCACCATGATCATTTTGTTGTATGTGTGGTTTTAGATGGTTCTAAGCTTCATTGTAAGTTTGTGTGAATACATTTAATTTCAAACTTATAGATCATGATTTCTGCACATATCAGGCTAGAACGATTAGTGAATTAGACTAGACTCTATGTTTATCTTTAAATAAACAGTTCATGACAGTTTATGTCAGTTCTTCTGAGAATTCCTTTTTCTTTTTGTAAAACATACATTCTTGAGAAGGAACTCGTATCTCGGCAGGGCATTTTCAACGTCAATATGTCCATTAAATGTTCCCATGTTGCCAGTGGCGACAGTTTACAGTTCCTGCCCTGTGGCGTTGTGTATAGTGACATCAGGAACAGTAGTTCCAGTTGGAGAACATTTATTTGCAGGTGTCTTTGTAATTCAACACGTCTGCTCTTTGTTTGACTAGAGTGGCGTTTTTGTCAGTTATCCGACGGTTTTTATTCTAAGTGACTTAGTACACAATTTAATCCCTCAGCACACTGGAAGGAAACCAGTAAGACTTCGTTGAAATACATGACGCAAGGCAAGAATCACATTCACATTATTACTTACCACAACATACCAGATTTTTTTTTTTTTTTTTTTTTTTTAACAGGACTAGTTTACCTGTGAAAAACTCACCACAGTGATACCAGGGAATTGCAATGAGGTTGCTAAGGTGTTCAATAGCTGTGCAAATATTGTGGTCGTTATGATTCAGATTCCCTCGTTGAACTTATAATTTAAAAAGGGGGAATTTAGGTTCCCCTTCCATATGTGAAGCGCTATATCATAGGGCTCAAAAGTTCCACTGTTTTGTTTCACTGTTCCACTTTTGATCACAACACTTCACTTCACAGAATCCTAAAACTTCTGTGGATTATTTATATGATATGTACGTTTTGGAGTTCTGGCATGGAAACCGCATGTGTTTAGTACGTGCCTTACTGTGCAAGCTGAAACCTCAGTGCCTGTTGCCACCAAGTCTTGCTGCAGGTCTTTTGCAGTCATTCAAGGATTTTTCTGAACCTGCCTTCTCAGAAATCTTGTTGCAGCCGACGATAGCTTCCTTTTTCTGCCCCGTCCAGGTAGTGTAACCACTGCTCCTTTAAATGTGAACTTGCAAACTATGCTTCCAAAGGTGTCCCTAAGAATATGTAGTGCCTTCACTATCTTATTGTATCCTGTTCCTTGTTTGTGAACGGTGATGATATCTTAACTTTGTGGACAAATCTTTTGACTTAGCCATATTTCTAACATTCAGTCAAAGTAACACTCAACAAACCTGCCAGTTTAGATATTTCATGTGTTCTAGCTCAAGAACACCTGGTGCAACTAATGAAGCCCTTGATCAGTTGCATCAGGTGTGTGTGAAACATCTGTTTTGCAGATTTGTGCTGGTGTGAGGGATTCTATTCAGGGGGTTGAATAATTTTGAGACTGCAGAAGTCATTACAATTTGGGGAAACCACTTGAAACATCTGTTGTGTTGAGCTATTTCAATTACTTTTGTTTGATTTGTTCATTGCAAACTGCTGGAAGTCTGTACATTTTGCCAATAAACCTGATTTGCTATGGGGGATGAATAATTTTAATTACAATGTTAGTAGTGTGAGATGGTGGTTTCATAGAAATTCAAGGTCCAATAAAGAAAAAACAAAACAAATATAGTTTACAAATCCATACTAAAAATTGCTTTATTAAGGAAAACTTATGCATATACACCACATTAAGCTCTTGTATATTTCAGTTACTTAGAACAAGAAAATTTTAGTGACAGTTTTAAACATTTCTACAATATTGTGCTGGAATTAACAGACAAAACCAATCACACATCTTTGGCGAGTTGTCAAATGTGTATCATTCCGCCACAAAGGCACAAAATTGTAATTTCTTTTAACACACTTTTAAGTAATATCTTCTTAAATTGGCATTTTTTTCTGCAGAACCATAGCTGTAATCAGCACTTAAGCCACATTCTTGCCATATTTCTTATTTTTATTTTTTTGACATACAAGTTTTTGGCATGCACATATAGTTCAATACCCTATGATGACTCATTCAAAAAGAAACATTTGTAAAATAATAGTAATAAAAAACACTCATTCTGTCTATGGCTTTTAGCAACTGAGAGTTATCAGATAAAGCAAGCCTATATAGCACTCACCAAAAGACACCAAACTCACATCAACTAGTCTACACATTTATTTACACAAAGTCGTAAAACTACACACCAAAAAAGGTTAAAGAAAGGACACGTGTTGTTGCATTTGTGCGCAGGGTTTCGACTCGGTCTTTCAGTTGCATTGTAAAATTCCCAGAGTAAAATGAACAATGTGTTGTTCTGGTCTTGCATCTGACAAATCTAAACAACACTTCTAACCAAAAGCAGGCAACCAAGCTGACATCACTAGTCTTAGAATCCCTGGCACTCAAACACACAATCTTTTGCTGCTACATCACTGAACTGCATGCACAAATACTGAGCTCAGATTACTGTAAGAACAAAAAAAAAAAGGAAGAGTTTTATAGGAGCTGAGAGTGTGAACTGGCCTTTTGGCCTGATGCATCAACATTGCAAACACTTACTGATACAGTAAACCTGAAGAAGGATCATATTTACATCCGGGACACTGAGAAATATTAAAACTTAAGTGCCTGGTTGGGGCTTTTGGACTTCAAGGATCAAGAATAAATAACTTACAAAGTGAAAGCGCATAATGATTCACTTATAAACAAGACATTCCTGATTGTATTCTACATTATATGCAAGAAATCATGTTTTCCCATAGATTAAATGAAACAGAATAAACATAGGCTAATCGACTCACATTGTAATGCTTCATATGGCTGGCATTACTAGAAAAGTTTATACAGACTATTTCTAAACATGTTTTTTTCCCCCCAATAAATGTCATGATTGCCGCAATTTCTACTACAAAATACAGAAAATACTTAATCACCAGAAAACATGCATACATAAAGCAATATTAAAAGAAACCCTATACTTTTTGGTGCCTGATGGATTTTTGTTTACTATATACCCATTAGACATGGGAGTGGTTCCTGCATATTCTGTGTCTCACAAACATCTGGCTGAATCTTTTCAAACACACTTATATATACACAAATCCATCACAACTGAACACTCTCTCGACCAGTCGCACATAATCACACCATTCACCCATTTTAAACAACCACTGACACCATACATTAAAATACAAAAGAAAATTCAACATTAATAATAATAAAGTGGAAAAAATAAATCACCATGGGAGGAGTTTAACCCGAGGGGAAGACCCAGATCACAGAGAACGGGAGATCAGAGACTAGCTTGAATTCACAGCCGTGAATCAATTCTGTCAAACTGATTCCTGATGGTAGTATGTAAAACAGTTAGGGTTGTGTATTTGTCAGTTTAACGGACAGCTCTCAAAGCTTGTGAACTGAGGGGGGTTGGGAAACCGTACTTCTCTACCTTACCTGTCGTAATGATCCATTTTCTATAAGGCGGCTCAGTTTATCTGCGTCCCTGTTGTGAGTGAGCTTTTTAGTATCATGACTGGTAGAACTTCTCATTGTAGCGGTGAATGGTGACGCAGCCGTGGTAAGAAATGGGGCGGGGCATGGCGGCCACGCCCGTGATGATGCCCGTGGACGGGTCGTAGCACAGGATGGTGTCTGACGCCTCGCCGTTTTCACCACGCCCACCCAGGATATAGATCTTGCCGTTGCATACTGACATACCGCAACTTTCCTGAAAAACATAAACATGCAGGTCTGTTTACACAATGTGTCAACTGAGTGCAACAGATGGGTTTCAATAGTGCATTTTCTCCACAGAGAAACATTTTTAGTGCAAACATTTCAAGACAGGTGGTTAATGGACTAATATATACTTCTGTAGATGCCGTAAGTCAGTGTGATTTCGATATTTTTAAATGGACTGTTTTCCCGATGAATAGCTACACTACTCACAATACTTAACAATTAGGAATGTTGCTGTTACTATCAAAAATGGGAATCGATGGTATTGTAAATGACTAAATCACATCATCATTCTCCCTACACTCTAAAACAATTGATATATTTGTATATTATTTATATTTTGTAAATAATTGTTAAAATGTATGTGTATATAAGTTGTCATGTATGTATATATATATATATATATATATATATATATATATATATATATGCTTTTATCCAAAGTGACAATAGAGAAACAAAAGCAATATATGTATATTTCACACAAAAAACAAAAAAAAATGTATGTGGTATTTTAGTTTTCACTGTTATTTATGATTAATTATTAATTTATTACAAATTTCATTTGATACATCAATTGTTATTCTTTCTTTTTTATGGCTTCAAATTATAGTTTGTAATGTGATTCGTGTTGAAGCTGGTTTGTTTAGTTCAAGTCTTAGAACACTTTCACTTTTGCGCTCTGCAGCATTTCAAATCGTAACTTCATTGCAGTCAGTACCTGTTTGCTGAAAGTGTGGACCACATGCATCCAGTAATCTTCACTGGGGTCATAGCAGTAGATGGATTTGGTCAGGCCTCCAGCAACATAGATGAGATTGTTCAGTGATACGGCTGTGATGCAGCGCTTAGCGATGGGGATGTTGGCCCTTAGCAACCAGGAGTCGGATTCAGGGTCATAGCACTGAACCTGAGGGCAAACACACACAGTGACGTTAACATTTTTTAATTAACTATACAACTGGTAATTAACTACTCAACAGCCTTATTCAAGCCTGCCTCTTCAGGCTGCAAAACAGTCGCAACCGCAAACATACATCAATCCCCCTGCCATACTTGAAAGGAGGGTGTTGATAACAACTTCACAGATTTTTGTGATCTTAAAATTATGAAACCACCCTGGAGGGATATGAACTCACAAAAACAAATCATTGATCTTGTGTCCTGATAAAAAGGAAACAATTGCGCACAGACACAATATCTCCTGAGAAAAGCCTGGGTGAATTTCTATCTCCCTCTCTGTGTGGAGTATGTAATAGTGGACAGGAAGGTATTATAGGGGCTTCACACATTTTAGAAATAGCAGACACTTGTGCAAGAGAATGCTCTGGGCACAAATTATCTGGAAGACTAATAGGATAGAAACGGGACTGCTTTGACCAATCAGAGTTGAGATATGCGCCAACATTAGTTATCATCAGAACTTCCTTGTAAGGAAGCAGGAAATGCTCCAACGTTATGCAATTCTCTGAGGACGTTTACTTCAATATTCAAATCAACCATCACAACAATTTTAAGAAACACAGCGTCAAGCTGTACAATTGTGGAATTATGGGTCCAAAGAAGTTTTATTTGGGAATTAAAGGTCAGCTAGTTCAGAACTAATATGACCTGCACTGAATCGCAGTGAAATACATTAAGGAAATCCAAGAAAATATCTGCGGCTGAGTGTTTCTCTCCAAAGAGACACCTGGAGAATGTATCAGAGCGGGCTGACAGATCCAGGTCAGATGGTCGTAGCTGTTGATCTCCATTAGGGGGCAGCGGGTAGCACATTCAATGCATCTTCCATCCATTGTTCAGCTAAGGCAAAGTCAGGCCGTGATGAAGGACAAACTCTTTCTAACTACAGTGTAAGAGTAAACAAGCTGCCATCATGTAACAAAGGGGGGAATCTAACAGCTGGTAAACTCAAGGTTTAGGCGATTGATGCCATTTTGGTCACACACAATGTCGTAGTTACCATTGTAGGGGCTTTGTATACTTAAACATCCTGTCATTCGTGAGCAGAACGTATTTAAACGTAGAATGACCTCTGGTTCAACTCAATTATATATTGATAAGTTATTCAGCTTGAGTTTAAAGCAGTGTTGTTATTGTTAAACTAAACCCTAAAACTATTAAAAATCCTTTTTATTAATTGAAATAAAGCTGAAATAAAATACAACAAAAAAAATATTAGATTAAATAAAATTAAAATAAAATAAAAGTTGAAGTTATAGTACTAAAATGGCAAACTTAAACTGAAATAAAAATGAATTAAAGCTAATAAAACTATAATGACAAAAGCACATAACAAAATGTAATAATAATAAATAATAAAACAAACTAAAATACTAAAATAAACGGAAAATATAAAAATAAAAGCTATATGACAAACCTGTATGTCTTTTCTTTTTCCAGTGGAACACCAAATAAGATAAGCAACTTAATTAAGAATGTTGTTTTTGCCCATTCAATAAAATTTGGACAAAAGAAAGTCTCAAAAGAAAAGGATTTCAAATATCTAGTCATTCTGGTCTTCAATGACATGAGTACAAGTAAATTATGACATAATTTCCATTTGTGTGCAAACTGTCCCTTTAACTGTCCCAAGTGATAACTAACAGACTTCAATGAGACATGAATTATAAGGATTTACTATAGTAACAGCACTGGAATACAAATAAAGACATCGCCCATTTCTCAAGTAAAACTATATAATCAGAGCTGTTTTATTTACAGCGGCTGGGTTTATGGTCCACTGCACTGTTCAGAGAAATGCCAACATCACTACACTGGAAAACAAAGCATGTCACACCCGTGCGTGACCCAAAGATAAATGTCATGTGTTTACATGCAGTAAATACACAATGACATGCAGAGATAACAACAGGGTGGTTTCAAAGACTCCCTACTCCTCAGAAACATGCGTCAGACTCTTCTACAAACCTTATCTGAGCATGTGTTGTCATCGGGTCCTCCTCCAATCACAAACAGTTTATTGACACAGCTGATGACGGCTGGAGAGCTGACAGCCTCCTTCATGGGTGCCACTTCTGTCCAGCGGTTTGAGAAGGAGTCGTAGCATTCGACGCTGCTGAGACGTGACTGACCGTCATATCCGCCAACGGCATACACCTGTAGAACAAAAAACACAACGAGATGTTACATTTAGTGATGACCCTGTACACAATACACCATTATAGTGTTGCGTAATGTAGGTAAGCTCAAACTGTTTTTGTCTGTTTTGAAATGTACACATGACGTTTCTGTGGATGAAACAATCTGGAGGTGAGCCAAAGCGTGTGGATCTTGCCAAACAAGAACTACTGTTTACCCTTTCATGATTCTCAAATTGATTTAGTGACAAATGGATCGTTACAGACACACGCACAAGCCTCGAGGCTACCACTGCATTCGCAACATGACAAATCTGATTATACCTGCGTTTTATTGCACAAGTGGACTAAACAAACTTGATCCAGAAACAATGATGACAAATATCCATTTGCAGGAGTTCACATTAAAAATAGTCATGAGGTGAACATATCACTTCTGACTGTGCCAGCGGTTAGAATCTCGTGGTTTACTCTTGAGTAGCCAGAGGCAGGTTTACTTTAAAGGGGTCATATAAATGGTACATGCACTTTTACAAGTTGATTGCACTGAAATGTCTGTTGGCAGTGCCTGTACACAACCATCCTATCATGATAAAAATCCATCCAGTGGTTTTGTTTTAATCTCCTTATATGTTTGACCATCTCTGAAATCAAGCCGTTCGATATTGTGACGTCATAAGATCGTACGCCACTCCCGCTATTGTGATTGACAGCCGTGTTTCAACACAAGACCCGCCCTGAGCAAGCTGTGACAGCCGTCGTCATAGTAGTCCGCCATTGTTGATATGCTGGAGTAGAATGGCGTCTAAGCGATTGTGGTGTTCTGTTCTTAGATGTAATAAGGAACACAGCAGTCATTTGGATGTTCCTAAATCCGAGCCGTTGAAGAAGCAGTGGCTGAGTTTTGTTTTTGAAGCGATATGCCCAAATGATTGACGCGGGGATTCCCTCACGGGGATTCCCCACGATCGTCTGTGCTTTCATGTTTGCACGAATCATTTCACACCAGACAGCTTCACAAACGAGAAAAAACGGATCGGTACCAACGTGTTCCTGCTGAACCTCCAGAAGATGTGAGTGTAATGTTTTATTAACCTTTATATTAGTATTTATATTAATCTTTGCGAAATTTGCAAACCTTGCTGCAGGCTTCATGATGAATGCGTCTAAGGTTTACACTCAGGGTACATTACGGCATGTTTTCTATGTACGACGTTCTCAATATAATTCATAATCCCACGTTTATAACGAATAACACGTGGTTATTGTGTTAGATACGGTCAGAGAATGTCTAATACGGTGTACCCACAGAACAGAGGGGCGGGGTGAGCAAAGCTCATTATCATTTAAAGACACATGCACTGAAACGGCGTGCTGAAAACAGAGCTGTTTTTGACCAGGTAAAATTAGTGTTTTCTTACAATACTAATGAGAATTTTTAATTAAAGTATATTACAAACTTTTAATTTAGACCCTAAAGAATCATATTAGCTTGTACAAAAATGGCATTATATGACCCCTTTAAGTAACTTTTCCTAGCAGGGTCAATGACAAATATGGATGTCAGAGATGAAGATAAGACAGTCTTAAAAACACAAATGTAAAAGTTCTGAATGTCAATTACCTTGACTATAAGAAATCCAGTGCGTCCTATTATGCCTACTTTCTAGTAGGGCAAAAGCAGTACAAGAAATGAGTAGTACGTCTGAATTCAAAGTATTTGTAAATCAGTGGAAAATACCCAGATGACCTACTTCTTCAGCCGCATCCAAAGGACACTTTACTGTCCCATGAGGCCACAGGAAAGGAGTCGTGAATGACAGTGAAGCGAAACAACTGAATCACGTGTAGTTGTAGTTCATCCGAATTTCATTCAAACTAAACACATTCAATTCATACCATACAGAACATACTTCTCAACAGTCGTGAAGTTTGTTCCTCATTAGACAGTGTGCGGTTTTGAATGAAACTACAGTTTTGATGATTCAGTGATTGTAAGTTTGTTCATTATTTAAAAAAAAAGGAATTCAAATATTTTAAGGTAAAAGTTTTTTTTTATTTAATATACCGAATGTAATTATTAATTGAATATTTATGGGGTTATACCATTTGACATTTTATATATATGTGTGTGTATATAAAACCTGAAAATGCAAGAAACCCTTTACACTTCAAGGGTTTACAATTCAAATATTTAAGGTAAAAGTTTTATTATTTATTTTTTTATAAATATACCGAATGTAATTATTAATTGAATATTTATGGGGTTGTACCATTTGACATTTAAAAACCTAAACTAACCTTTCCATTAGTATTTAAATATATATATATATATATATATGTGTATGTGCATATGTATATATATATATATATATATATATATATATATATATATATATATATATATATATATATATATATATATGTGTGTGTGTGTATGCATGTTTTTTCCTTCCAAGATTTTCAGCCACAAAAATCAGCTCATTACAAAAATATAAGAAACCTTTACCTGAAAATGCAAGAAACCCTTTACACTTCAAGGGTTTTTCTTGTTTTGATGATAAAACATAAACAGACATGCCCTTGCAGAAACACTAAAGGTCGGCAGAAACACTAAAGGTATTACATGCAAATTAGGGGTAACAGTTGGAAATTGATGTGTAAATCAGGTTCAACTTAAATCATTTAAGACCGTTTAAAACCACCGTTTTTGCATAACCTGGTAATTAATCACAATCGATGTAAGACTTATTGACAGCATCCAACAAATGCGATCAAAACATCTCCGCTGAAAAAACATGACCTCTCTGAGTGCAAATCGTTGACAGTTCTGTGTTGTAACGCATCACTCAATCACTCTTGTTTGTGTAAGTCCCTGAAGAGATTGAGGAATTTCTCGCTCACTCTCAAATGAAACCACGTGGAACGCAAAACCCCTGAAGAGTTTGTCTCCTTCTCCTGTCTCGTGGCTCAATACTGTTAAAAAGAATAAGGTAAACATGTTTCCCTTAATGGAACAACCATGAAAACCGGTTGAACCAGTGTTGGCGCACGAACGTAGTCGAACAAAGAGGGGCAACTTACGGAAAAAAAAAGCAATGTGCTTTCTGATGAGCTCTTTGTTCAGACTCAGATATTATTGAGACGGTCCTATCATCCCTGGGACTGATAAGATGTATATCAAAAAAAAAAGCAATAAGGAATTATAAAATGTCTTCAGAGGAATTAGATTTCCTGTTCAGTGTGTGCGTAAGTAAAAGGCTAATATATGCTGACAGGGTGTGAGAATGCGAGTCATTCTTTCTCATTTAAATGTTAATCATAATTCTATATCACACACTTGCATACACAATAATCACATAGAGTATCTAACCAGTGTCAGCATGGCTCACATCAGATTATTGCAGCTTAACCCTGTAGTCATGCATTTCATTTTTCAAGTCTCAGTGTTGTGACTTCAGTTGATTAGATTTTATCTGTCAGTCATGAATCTTTCACAACCAATAAATCCAACTGCAGTCAAACAATCCATATGTCTGAAGGAGTTGCTGCTCAAAAACAAACCCAAATAACCTTTTGGGGTCAAATGAGTTTTGGGTCCAAAACTAGCATGGGCCTGAAACACAAAGAGTTGGAGAGACTATAGCAGACACCCAGAGACAGGAAGCTGGGGGGAAATATCTGAACAAGCCACAATACAAAGCATCAACACAAACAAAGCAAGAGAAAAAGGCGTTCATGCAGACAGCTGGCTATAACTTGCAGTGCATGTTAATTAGTGATTGCACAAGTAGCTTTTGTTGGCTCAGCTCATTCGATAACAACAAGACACTTTTGAGCCGGTTCCTTACCGATTACATAAAATGAATCAGATCTTTCTCACACAGGACAGAACAAAGCTATTTAACCCCCAGCCAAAGTAAATCAGATTTCTGGAGCTGATTACGTTCATTAATAAATGTTAAAAACAGCCTCATGAGTGATGCAATATCAAGTGACGTATACAGATCTAAACTCGTTTGACAGCGCCCTTATTTAATGGTTCATATAACTGATCAGTTCACATTCAGTTACTGATTATTAAAAAAATGCAGTGTAAGCAAACCAGTTCCAAGGGAGAAGTTAAAAATTAATTATATCATTGTTTAATGAAAACAATGTTTAATGAAAACAAGTTTCAAGCAGGAAAATCGAAGCTTTGAAAGTGGAACTGACTACAAGACAAAGAGCAGTAAATGACAAGCACGCAATAAATTATAAGGGTGGGAACATGTTTGAAAACTAAATACGGATAAAGATACTCCAACACCCATTTCTATATGTGGGAAATATTCATCATGGTTAGTAGCCTGGCTAACGTCAGACCTAGTCTCATTTAGACGTGGTCTGGGAACCACATGTTCATTTTCGTATTTGAGGTGTGGTTTACGAATGCCCAGAGCCGTTTATTGGGCGCTACGAATGTTTATCAAATGCGCCTGTACGTAGCTCATAGCCAATCGTTTCAATTATACCAGATGACGTATGTAGAGCGACATAAATTCGATGAGGAAGAAGACAAAATAAACTTGCGTTCTAAACTACTTAGAACACTATATAAGGCTGCATCGAAAGGTAACTTCGCGTCTGCTGCCATGTTGGATCCATAGATATAAACAAACTGCTTCGGTGTGTCGCATAGACATCGTCATCGTCTTGCTGCTCCCTCCCCGTTCTGTGATTGGTCCCCTCGCTGAGGCGAAAATCTGGTCCATGGAATCCAGGCTGCCTAGCAGCGTGAATAAAATCGCGCTGCGCGCAAGGCAGCATGGGAAAACCCAGGCTACATGGTTAGAGGTATGTAAACCACAGGCCATCATCAAAATAGGAAATCAATGTCTTCTTCCTGTGGCATGACTAGAGCCAAGACTTTAATTCATGGGGCTCATTGAAAAGGCAGCAAAAGCCAACAAAATGCCCTTAAAAGTTAAACACTGGAATGTATTGGTTTATTATTGGTTTCTAAATGTCTCTTGAATGGCTTGATGGTGTCATGCTCTCAGCAGCCAATAATTCACAAAACACAACACATTGTGGTTGGCGCAAACAATGTTTATCCTTGCTACAAGTCAACTGGTAATAAATCTAGTCTTGTTCAGGTTTATCCACATTTGAGTACTTGTATATTTTTGTTTATAGTTGAGGGCATGTGAAGCAACCTGTCCATGTTATCTACCAGAAGAGTGTTCCCCACATCACATGTTTCCAGTTATGGGCATCTAGCGGGCTATTGGTTATAGTATGAATGTGGAAGTCGTTCAACTCACCTTTCCTAACAAAACAGCCATTTTGTGTCTCCAGCGACCCTTGTTTAAGGAGGCAACCCTGATCCAGATGTTGAGCTGGGAGTTGTACATCCAGACATCCCTGCTGTTGATTCTACCCCCTGAAATTGCAGCACCAATTGGTCACCACCATTCTTGCATGTGCCATCACACACTGATTATAATCCTTTCAACAATGTGAAAAAGTAAATAACCCATGACACACTTTGTGAATGTTCCTTGTTTCTTATCTTATCTCATATAAACACATTATGTAAATAATAAAACACAAAATTGAAAATGTTCCAGTTCTGAGATAATTCCGGTGAAGCAACATAATTAGACCAGATATATTTATGAAAACAAATTTGCAATGCACTGAATAAACCGCAATTCATTATTTGCATATACACTACCAGCCACAAGTTTGTGACTGAATTTATGTTTCTCATCATCTTAAACTCCTTTAATACTTAAAGCTTGAAATGGGTTTTGTATAAAATAAATGCATCACTTACACCAGATAGTGAAGAAAAATCCACCAACAAGCATCCGGTATGCTACTGTTTAAAAAGCATCTTAGGATGCACCTCATGAAGTTGGTTGAGAAACTGCCCAGGGCTGCGTTTCGCAAAATCATAGTAAGCAATGGTCTCTAAGATCAACTTGGCTAACAGTGCTTTTGGGAAACTCAGCCCTGAGCAGTAATCTAGACAATGTATGGCTACACTGAAGAACTAAAAAAGTAGCTTTGATTCGTGAAACATTCATTTAGTCACTACATAATTCCATTTGTGTCATTTCATAGTTTGAGTGACTTTACTACAATTACACAATGTAAAAATAGTAATAAAGACTGAGCAGGTAGGTATGACCAAATATTTGACTGCTAGCGTATCGGTTAACATGTGTGCATCTGTGTGATTGTGCTAACAGAAGGTAGTAATCTACAAAACTGTTCCAGTTCTTCAGGAAGCACGTGGAAAGAACACACTGGACTCAGCAAATCTGCTCAACCTGAAGCTCATCTTTCTATCAGTTTCTATTATTTTCTGACTTACATATCTTAGTCTTGAGTTTTACATATATACAGGTATAGTTCGACAAACGCACAGGCTTCCTGCCTTGGAAAAGCCTGCCTGGCCCTGGCTTACTAAACAAACTTCAAAGGAGGAGTAGAACAAAATGTTTGGGGAAGGACTGAACTTAAAAGGAGGTTGAAACGCGCGAGAGAGAGAGAGAGAGAGAGAGAGAGAGAGAGAGAGAGAGAGAGAGAGAGAGAGAGAGAGAGAGAGAGAGAGAGAGAGAGAGAGAGAGAGAGAGAGAGAGAGAGAGAGAGAGAGAGAGAGAGAGAGAGAGAGAGAGAGAGAGAGAGAGAGAGAGAGAGAGAGAGAGAGAGAGAGAGAGAGAGACAGAGAGAGAGAGAGAGAGAGAGAGAGAGAGAGAGAGAGAGAGAGAGAGAAGCGTTAACTAGCAGATCTGTTCTCTTGGAAACACGTGAGCGCTTGGCACATGCAGAACGTAAACTGATCGCTCAGGATTCTAGCCCCCTCACTCACCCTCACTCTCTCTCTCTCTAACACTATTTTCTCATGAGATAACTGATCTCTTTTAATCATGTCTCACAGTCTTTTTTTGCTGAACCTGCTCGCTGTTCAAAGTGAGCTGCTCTGTAATGCGTGGCGCCCTGCTGTGTCTGACAAACCCCTGCAGACTAAACCATCAAACTGACAATAATTGAGAAATTAAGACAGAGGATACGGAAAATTGACAGATGGAGGGCGTGTAAAAACAACCCTTAGAAATAAAAAGACCACAATACAGCAATTAAACATTTCTAAATAAAGTCTTTCATTTTACAGTTAGTAATCCATATATTAAAGACCTCACAAAATCAAAAATCAAGTTTTGTGAGTTGTTGTCCATGTCTGTGAGCTTTAATGTCATCTATATGCTAATGCACCACTAAAAACTGACAAAATGAGCAGATATACGCATTCAAAATTTTTTTCATAGTTTTTCTATGTTAGACCAAAAATATTAATAGCTCATCTTGCACTTACAAGATTTACTTGTAAAAACATTTTATCCAACCAAATGCTATAATGAGATTGTCCCTCTCCATAATGCTAGCATTAGCAATCTTCCTGGATGTGATGTAAACAAAAGGCTACTGGCATTGAAAAAGGAACAAGGCCTTTGATAGACTTGAAGAAAACCAAGTCAAGTCTAACAACAATTGCCTACAAAACAATTTAGAGCTCAAGACTGTTATTACAAATATACGAGATTACCTGAGACCAGAATGTCGTTCCTGAGGGCACACACAGCATACTCTGACTTGGTGAATTCCGGGAGTTTGGCTAAGGATTTCCATTCCCCAGTTACAGGATCATAGCACTCAGTGTACGGCAGGTTGAAACCTCCCATTCTCTCACATCCTCCGACTACCACAATGACCTCAGAGAATCCTGTAGACCTGCAGGGACATGACTGGATGTCAAACTTGGACACATGGACAAATGTAAATCATTTAGTCCTGGTAACATTACAGAAAATAGAAAGTGTTCACATGGCAAGCAAGCACATATTTTGTCATACTATTAGTACTGCACAACTCATTGTTTACATTTTGTTTTCTTGTCATTTTCAGTCTATTTGTTCACTGAATGACACTGAAATGAGAAAAGTACAGAACCATTTCTAAGAATAGCAGTAAAAATCACTGTCTACTAGTGCCCAGAGCACAACATGTATTCTCTGTTCAAAGAACCAATCGGCAGGCAAACACATTTTATCCAGAACCAACTTCCCCCATTTTTCCCCTGAAATCCTCTGCCTAGAAGACTGTGCTCTCTGTGTAAATGATCATGGGGTTGGAGAAAGCTCAAGCGAAGATGCTAAAGTTAGAGTTGAACTTTGAATACCCTCTCTGGGGGAAAGAGCTTAGCACGAATAGAGCAAGTCGCCCAGTCAATTCATGCAAACATGGAAAAATCTGATCAGTCTTTCATGCATGATGTAATTACTGTAAATGTGCTGCACCCACATAATTCCCTGAGAATAATTGGTGGAGGTCAGCTAGGCCCTATCTCATAATTCAAATTTAAGAACCATCACAAATCTGCCTGGAAACAGAAGGTGGAACTACAACTTTCTGCCAACTGTAAGCCGACACCCGTCTGAAAACTCTAACACAGTACGCTATAACTTTTTTCATCAAACCAAGGAATAACAAAGGTACATGGAGTTGAAAAACAAAGTACCCTTGCATTGTCTTGCATGAACGTTTAGCACACTTTTGTCAGTTTAGCTGGTTGCATGAGACTTGGGCTGCATTTATCCTGATGACTGTGCTACACCTTTCTTCAAGCAGTTAAATGAGACTTTGGTGGTTCCTCCAGCGAATCACGTTCAGGCAGATTCCAGGTCACTATAAATTTGGCTCTGAGAAAAACAGAACTGTGCATTCCCCTCCCCCCCGCTCTCTCACCCCATGCTCCTCCAGACATAACACAAACAGAGCGCACACTGCAAGCAGGATCAGGTCAACAGGAACATGTTTTGAAACTCAGGTGTTCATGTGTTATGAAGCCTGTGAAGGCAGAATGTGTACGGGCAAGCCCCGCTGAGACTTTTTTTGCTTGCGCTGCAATGCAGTGGGCCTGAAGGGGCCGTCCCTTCTTGCTCCATCTCACTGTGCTTACAATGTGGCTCGAGTTGTTCCATATCCATAAATTAGAGCATTGAGCTTCCAATGATCAACTATGGAGTGCGGGGCTATAAAAAAACAAGCCTTCAAGTTACTTGTTGAATCATGCCTTCGTGTTTCGAGGATGATTGAATCTATAATGTAGCCTTTCTGAAAAGGGTTCCAGAAGTCTCTGGGATCTTTAAGGACATAGCAGAACGGGTTTTGCTTTTAACCAAGCTAGACAACTACAAATAACTAGTAAACTCCCATTTGCTTGATGTTTCTGGGTAGCCAATAAGTTTGAAGTTAAGTCATAGTAAACAAACTCTTTGATAGTGACTTGAGTGAACTAGACAAACAGTTCAAGCGAGGTATAAAAGACTCTTCTCTCTCCTGCAATCACTGGTCCATTTTACACAGTTTAAACTGCTTGGTGCATTGACTGAGACTTGAATTAATATGGTGCTTGAATAAGAGTACATTATAAGCACAAGAAATGTTGCTAGAAATACCTGCGAGGACGGGTTCTAGGCGACATCATTTCGTTGCCCAACACATGATAGCGTCTTGCTTCATGTAGAAGCTGGTAGCACTCTGGTGCATTTTGGATCAACTGGTCACCTTCTACCGTCTGTACGAAATAATTCGGATGCAGCAGGGGCAGGCGGACGTGGTTGAGAAGGTCTTTGAGCACGATTCTGCGGTGGTCCACATCGTAGTACACCCAACGAACCACTGCTTCAAACACCGTCTCCTCCTTTCCAATGACTAGCTCGTCACTAGCGATGTACTCCTCCAGTTCTTCCTTACGCAAGTCCAAGAATTCTTCATGCTGGGCCACGTCGGCAAATCTCTGCAGCGCGTAAGAACGGCAGCGGCTGGCCAGTTGCTTGAGGGAGTGCGCGTCGGCAAAACGCTGGATGCCCAGGCAGTTGCAGGGATCAAGTTGGTCCTCCAAGAACTTGGCACAGGCATCACGGAGAGTGCTGATCTGGAAGAGGCAGGAGGTCTCAAAGAGGAATTGCACATTGTCTGTGGTGATGCGGGCACGTCCAGTGTAGACGTACTGTAGGAAGGTGTCCATGGCTTCGACACGGATGCCGTTGATCTCCACCAACATCTCACGGCTCTCACGGAGGTCGTTGCAGAACATTGCACGGAAATAGCTGCTGCAAGCTGACAACACGGCGCGGTGGCATGGGAACTCACGACCCTCCACACTGATCACCACGTCCGTGAACAGTCGGCCATCACGGAACTCATTAAACATCTGCAGAATGCTCTCGGAGTGGCACGGGCCAGAGGTGAAATCGAACACATCATGATTACCCACGGACTTGTTGTCCATTTCCAGAACCTTTCTCTTAACTGCTGGAGACTCACGGACTCCAGAGTCCTCCCGGTTCAGTCTTCTGCCCAGAATAAGTACCATTGCTATTAGACCAGTGAGGCCAGAGGCCCTGTAGACAATAGAAGATAATGATGCCTCAGCTGAAATGAAAAAGAGAAATATTATTTTAATCAGGAAATCCATTAACATGTTATAAGCATATAAAAATTACAATGAGACACATTTCTGAGTCATTGCTTTCGTAACCTAATATAAAAATATGCTGTATTAACTGAAATAAGCTTAACACTATAACCTATACAGCTTTTCAGGCTCAATTTACAAAAGGTAAAGGAGCAGCTGATCAACCATGCAGTAACATACACAAAGTGTTGCTATATTGCTGGCAAATGTTATGTGACAAACATATGACACACATTAAGTATTAAACCTTTTTTATTAACAGTTAAATGACATTTTAACTTTTTTATATCAGAAAAGTACAAGTCTCTGCCTAATTTACAAAAATGACATTGTCATGACAACCTTTTGTTTGTTTCACAATGGCCTCTCATTGCCCCAGGTGAATTCACCTTAGACAACAGAATGCTGTTTTTCTGGTACTGCAGCCGCCTAGCGGTCACTTCCGTATTCAACAAGAGGATCAAAACAAAGAACTTGGGGAACGTCAACAAAATATACTTCAGAAATTGACCTGCCACCACGTGTTGACTGACAAAATTAATCATTCAAATTTATGATTAAATTCAATCGTAATGAAATTATATTATTCAGTTAAATTACATCATCTTATATGCTTTTTAAAACATATTTATAGCAGGCTGTAAACTTAGTAAAATTCCATAATTCTTGTGTCGCAGTTATGCCTTTTTTTCAACAAAAAAACAAATAGCCTACCATGGTATGAAGAATTTTAGATAAAAATACACAAAGTATTTTTTCTTTTTTTTTTCTTCCTTTTCTTTTCTTTTTTTTTTTTTGCATTGGTTACGTAGGACTTAGGCTATATAAATACATGCATTATAAATACATACATTTTACAATTGTCACAAAATGTGTTTCATACCTATATAATTTAAATGATCATAAATACAAAACTGTTACAGAATAGAATAGAACAGAATAGAATCTACTTTAGGCCTATAATATTATAACAAGCATAAACTCACCAGTTTAAAAAGTGAAGACTTTGTTGTGGAAGTCTCTTAAGTAGCCTACTTAAAGTCAGAAAATCAGTACATGAAAACTCTGCTCGTCTACCCCTCGGCGGTCATCTCTGTTCCAGCAATGAGCCCAAAAGAACGTCTGAGGAAAAAAACGGTCCGCTGGGTGCTTTATTGCCATCATCACATCCGAAAAACACTAGCGGCAATCAGCTGATGACGCAGGGAGTTCTGGGAAATGTAGTCTTCATGTAGGCTGACAGAATGACGGCAGAAGCGCAGGTGACTACAAGTACCAGAGTGCTCAAAACGCCACATGGCCACAGATTGTTTGTAAACGTTTCAACAGTCACAAGAGTGGCGGAGGTGAATCTCATGTTGGAAAGAATTTCAACTCCTTTTTTTTTTTACTCTTAAGAGTTTGAAAGAAGGATATAAAATACATTCTTGTGCAAAAAAAAGTAACACATTTTAGAAAACAATCATAAACAACACGCACACATGACTTCTAATTGACGTATTTTTGTACTGCGCTGATGATATTTTCTATCTATAACGACCGTAATCACAAGTATTTTTTACATTTTCATTAAGACATTGCTTAGTATGCTTATTTAACCGTCTGAACTGAGATGAAAGAACACGGTAGCAGATTTCAGTTTTTCCTACATTGTACATTGTACATTAACAATGTTTCTCTCTTTCCTTTCCATTGTAGCCTATTGTATGAGGTTCAAGACAAAGATTTCCTTTTCTCGCAATCCTTTCAACACCAAAAGGCACCATTTAAACAAGTGTCTGGCTCATTTGGAAAGCAGGTGAGGCGGTTTAACTTCCTCTCTTCTTCTGAATGCCTGGAGGCTAAACGGTTATAGGCCTAATAATAGACTAGGGCTATGCATATCTATTTTCTATACATAGTCATCACTTCCCCATCACTTGAGTGCCGAACGCTAAACGTAAACATACATAGGCTAGGAATCTTGACATGTTCAGGAAACTGAAATTGTATAAACATGTAGGCTATGCATAAATGAGGCAGTAAGCAGAAGGTATCAGAAAGCTACAGGTTCAAATGAGTCTGACTCAGAACTGCTGTAGAATAATTGACTCAGAACTACTGTAGAATATTTCATCCTGTGTTCTTAACACACCAACAACACTTTTCCCACTCACTTTTATTTGCATTGGTAAAAAAAAAAAATGCACCCATTTAAACCGTTTTGCTTCAATACTAAATTTGGACTGTGAAGTTCTCTCAGATAAACAAAATATATCCAAGTAAAGTCTACTTTAGCCATGGAATAAAAAAGGTAATTGCGACTTTTTATCTCACAATTTAGACGTTATAACAATTAAAAAAAAGCATAAAGCATTCTGATGGCAGACCTTTTCCTTTCTCTTTCAATGCTTTCACCTGCTATCTCTCTCTGCCTTATTTGTGTTCTGTTGCTATCATGTGTCTCTGTTCTCTCTTGGTTTCCACCATTGCTGCACAGCAGCCGACTGCACTTTCTGCTGTCTAAAGCACATTCCTCTGTCTCTGTGTGTTTATGTGATCAGTAGTCATTCCAGCATTAATAGTGCTATTATAAAGATCCACTCAGTTAAGCCTCATTACTGCACAACAGGAGAAAGTCCAAAGCAAATTTACTGACTTAAGCCAAGCAGAATATAAGACAAGAAGTATGGGGGGAAAGTACTATTTTATATTTGAATATTAATTAAGGATGCATGGCCAAAAAAATAATAATTTATAAGTGCACTGCGGGTTGTATTCTATACTGGCCACAGGGTGGCAGTAGTGACTTTAGAATCAGCATAACAGGGAATTTGCAAGCGCATGCAGGATAACAAATGGGTATTTGGATTTATTGTTTTAAAAATTGTAATTTAGGGCTCATTTGTAGGCTTGTATTTTACAATTAAATCCATGCTATAATATACCATATCAGTAATTATTGATTTAACATGGTTAAGGTCTCATCAGTTCACATAGCACAACATTTTATATAGCCTAGGAGTGAGTTTTTGAGATACAATCATTTTGAGGTAAGTATAATTAAAAAAATAATCCAAGTGTCCATGTTTGCTGTAAGTCTTACAGGTTGAAACAACAGCCCTCTATTTGACATTAATTTACATCGTTTAAGAATAAGTAGGCTATTTAGTTGACAAATATGGGAATATTACATTAAAATCTGGCATAGGCCTACGTTTTCTGACGTTTAAACCAAACACTCACTCCCTACAGTTTACATTCGTTTCAAACACTTAAAGTTCTTTAAAAGTAACCAGATATGTTACACCCCAGTGATTACGCTCTATAATGATATGTATTGAGTAAACAAAAACATGCTTTTAGAAACAATTACCTGCGACTTGCAGGCCCCAGGTAGGCCTATTTATTTGTATAAAAGCGGAAAATCCCGTTCAATGGCTTCGACCATTACAGCGCATCCTTCCAGTTCTCGCGAGAACTTTCGGTTCACGAGCGCCACTGAGTGAGCGCAGTGATGGCAAGCTGGAGTTCGTTAAGCGACGGAGGCAAAACTGTAGTGAAGCGCCTTACGGCTGGGGCAACATTCACATCATCTCTTCCCCCCTCTTGCATTGTTGCCCCTGCCTTTTTTTGCTCTTTTTAATGAGGGGCAGGAGCATTTGTAAGAAATATGCTTAGAAGCCGCGTTGCGCTTTCATTTTAAGTGATTATTTGAGGTATTTCCGACCCAGCGTGCTGCATCTCCGAAAGTAGCGGATTTCTTTTTTTCTTCTCTACGTTGAAAACATCCTAGACAAACACGCCGCGTATACAAGTTCATAAATGGGTGAGTACAACATATTTGGGATAAGTCCGTTCATTTTTATGCTAGATCTTGACCTCATTGTGCAATTGTTGTGTCATATAAAACATTAAATGAAACTGATATCATTGATAGTTATTCCATGATGCGTCCGTCGCACTATAATAACTATAGAAAGAAGATCTGATCATTTCAAGATGTGGACACGTTTGCATGGTTTTCCCCCCTCTTCTCTGTTGCTCAAATGTCATGAAGAGTTAAAAGCTGAATTTCATTTCCCTCTGAGGTTTCCTGCTCTCCTCCAGCTGTCCGTTATGTTTCTCTTTACAGATGTGGCTTTTGCTACATTGTTTCATAAGGATGTGCTCTTTTTATTATGCATATTATTTTATTATGACCTAACAATGCAACGTAAACTGCTCATCACATTTGATCTGTTTCCCTTTATGGATTACCTTGAATAGTTCTGAATAGGCTACATATCGACCGATATTGTTTCTTTACGACTGATTACTGTATAGATTCATGTTGAAATGTCTGTTAATTGGCTAATTATTAGTTTCCACACAATGAGAAATATACAATAGTTTGCAAAAAATGGGCTGACAGGCTTATATTAATTCATAAATTGTAATAGACTCAGATATTGGCAGGCTGATTGATTGGTTGATGTTCTTAGATTGTCATTATCGGGCATTAACTGTACCCGATTGGCTGATTAATATACCTGTTCTTTCTGCTAAGCGTCAAGGTCCGTTCACACCAAGAAAGATAATGATAACTATTAAGGCCCATTCACACAAAGAACTACTGTATTAGCGTCCACACCAACGCAGATAGCATTCTGTTCATTATAAACATGCTGCTGTTTTGTCTGCCACTTTAAATGCTCAAGCTCTTTGAGGAGGATGGATTCTGATTGGCTGTCAATGTTTTTATCTTTCATCAGCTGGAAAAATACATATTTTTAAAGTAATTCCAACAATATTATTCCACTGTGTCCTTAAGTTGTGATGTGGAGTCTGCTATTATTTTAAAACGATATCTTTATCGTTAAAGTTATCGTCCTTGGCGTGAAGGGCCTTCGGGGTTGTTAACGGACAATGCACATTTTTCTATATTTATATGTATTTTAACTTTAATAAGTGTTCATTTAAATTCAGTGGAATGTTTCCAAAAAGGAAACGTTTCTTTGTGATCAAAATGGTTTTGAGATGATTCAACTAGGTTTAAATGTTAAAGTTAGAACTGAGTCCCTCCCCTACATTTTTGTATTGATAGTCTGTTTCACTCAGATGTACATCAAAATACAGAAGAAAAGATCACACTTCTTCCGTTTCATTGCGACTTTAGGTAGAAAAGTGTGAATATCGGCAAATGATATTGGTCAAACAGAACAAAACAGGCCACAAATGCTTCTTACATTATATCGGGTAACATCACACTATGTGCTTTAAATAAAGGTGACTTGTTTGTACGTTTTTTTTTTTATTGTTTTTTTTTTTAAACAGACGCCCTTGATGGCCACAAGCTCATCACAGTCAGTAACTGGGCGGCCGCAGCCAAAACTGTTTTTAGCATCTCAAGTCAAAAAAAAAAAAAAGTCATTGGTGTTGTTTTCTTATACTACACTGATGATAAAACACGATGACAGACATTTTTGAGGAATGCCACACCGTTGTGAAACGAGATAGTCATATCTGCAGAGTCATCACTGTAGAGTAATCTCATATCTAAGACTGTCGTACTGAGCCTATCATTGGCATTGGATTACAATCTTTTATGGTTTATATTTAACAAACTAAAAGCAACTTCTTATTCAATGAAGCGCAAACAGATGTACAATCCTCTTATGTTCTAAGCACTCTCCCGTGATGAGCTCATCAAAAAGGGGGTGTTTTGTTTGACAAAACACAGCGTGAGACAGTCACACACGTGTCTCTGATCTCTTGGCAAGATTCATCAAAGCATTTAGATCAACAGGCGTTCGTGTTGAAAACTTAAACGGCACAATCCGGTTTTTGAGCACATTGCACATCACATTTGGTTACATTCTTTAGTGACTAAAGCCATCCATGTACAAACCCACCGGAGTGTTTGTTAGGTTTGTTCATTTCTGTCTAAACATGAACGGTAACGGATATTAACGGCCCAGGGCCAGCTGTGTGTACCAACTATTTCAAAACATAAATCAATGACACAAACAGGACTGCAGGACTGATATGATTTAAAAATCAATCTGACAAATGATCCATGCTCTGCGCTAAATATGGAAAAAATATAAAACATGCAAGATGTTTGTACCTTATCAACCCCTAAGTGGTGCATATTAGTACCTTAAGGGATACAGTAGTTCACTCAAAAGTGAATATTCTGTTATTATTTACTCACCTTAATGTCGTTCTGAATCTATATGACTTTATTTCTTCTGTGGAACATAAAAGAAAATATATTGAAGAATATTTCACTGGTTTGTCTGTACAGTGGAAGTCAGTGAGGTCCAAAAAACGTTGACGTTCATTGTATAGGGATAAAAATACACTGAGACATTTTTCAAAACATCTTCTTTTGTGTTCTGCAGAAGAAAGTAAGTTATGCAGGTTTTGAATGACTTGAGGGTAAATTTGTTGATCCCAACATGCACCTCTTTCCCCACCAGCGTTTAAAATATAAATAAAAGTTGCCAGCCACCGCCAGTGTTTTTGATCAGATTTTGAATCTTTCATGACCCCCAGAATATTTTGTTTTATGAATATCTGAACATGCAATACATCAAAAGAAAGAACAGACCCACTGCTTTTAGACAAAAAAATCTGTTGTATTCTAGCTTCATACATTTTTTTATCAACACTTGAATATGGGTAAGTTTCATAATAAAGCTAAATTTTGAGCAAAAAAATAAATTAAAAATCACGTTTTTGTCAAAGACTACGTCAGGATCAGATTCAGAATGAATATCAAAACACACTTGGAGTAGATCGAGTCCATCAACACCCTCTAAACTTGCACAGTCCTATAGCTTGTCCTGGGTCGACATTTCATTCAGTAGCAGCAGGTAGTTTTGATTTGTATGCTGTTTAATGTTGGTGATCGCATTATTTATTCATTATTATTATATATAAGATCGCTTGTTTCTGCATCGCCAAAGAACCTCTCAGTGAGCAGTTCTTAAAATAACCATTTTTTGACTGAAGAACATTTGAATAATCTGAAGTACCTTTTGTGTATGGAAAAGCTTTCATTCATATTTAAGGTTCTTCATGGTACCGTCAATGACAATAGAGAACCTTTATTTTCAAGAGTGTAGGAATTTATTTTCCTCTGTTTTGAATTAAACATGCTTTCAGTAAGTGAATTCATAGTGATCAAGGGCTCCCTGTGAATCCTCATATCGCATGCAAGTTAATGAAGCCCTGGCTTCCTCTGTTACTGTTTTCGCCGCAAGCTCCAGCTTTGCTTTTCCTCCCCAGTGATGTGGTGCGCTTTGGATTCTGGGAAGTGTTGCACTGTACTCCGGTCTCTTTACTGTCATGGCTGCTATGTCATGCTCATTCATTGCCCTTTGGCAGAAAACAGGGAAGTGGTGAGAGAAGCATGTTTCTGTGTACAGTATGATGAGTTCCCGTTATAGTGGAGCATTTACACATCTACCACAAGTTCCTCCATGTTATAGTTGCTCTTTTATTGTCAGTGGAAACATTGTAGGGGAACCAGTCGCAGTTGTTTATATATCACACTTTTCTGCCTAAAGGTGACTGGTTTGGAAGATCTACACATCTCCAGCTGCTTTTGTTTTTTTTGGTTACTAAATATTTTAGCTAATTTGATTAGCCTATTCTTTAAGCATCCAATTTAACACATCTTACCATGTTTAAAACCATTACTGCTGATTTTCCCCCAAAAGCAGGACAGAAAATGCTCATTTTCTGCAGATGCCTTCTGGGCATGCCTATGTTAAATAATAGTATTCATAGATCCTAATAAAATAATTCAGAGGAGAGTTGTTTTGTGTGGCATAGACGAAAAAGTTTTCTGTGCATATTACTGGAGGGGAAATGCACAATATGCAGTAATAAAAACCATAAGGCTTTGTATCAGATGGAAAAATAATAAAATGTTGCTCGTAAAAACAGAAGGAAGAAAGAGTTATGTGTTTTTGAGCACGAGTAGTCATTGATTTCTTAAGTCTACAGGAGATTGCAAGACAGACTTAAATTGTCATGCGCTAGGCTACTAGAGTAGATCCACCATGTCCAGTGTAAGAGTTTTGTACAATATTGTGCAATAGCTCCAGATTTATTCATCACATACAGTCGAAAACATCTGCTGAAAGAGCTTTTGGAGATTAATAATTTAAGTTTTGCTACACTCGCTGAACATTTCACTTTTAAATCATGCATTTAAGCTATAATGAAACTTTGCTCTCATAGATCTGCATTAGGACATCCAAACAACCAAGTGCTTTGCAATCACAAGCAACTTCATTAACGTGTTTGACTTTGGAGCAGTAACTTTAAAGAAGAGTTGTAAAATTGTTGTTTGTTAGCTTTAAAGGTTGTATCAGTGATTTCAGGCCCAAAAATAAATTATCACATTCATCTAATCTTTCCTAACGATCCGCTAGCTGCCCGCCCCATAAGCATGCCGTCAAAAAAACGCGTCTCTCTAGGCTCTGAGATCTGCACACAAAAATAGTTGCTTTCACTACCACTCAAAACCAAAATAAATAGTGTTCCAACCAATCACAGACAGGGGTGGGTGTTGTGAGGTTTTTGCGTGCAGCCGTCATAGGCAGCCGTGCACGAGTGCAAAACCTCACAACACCCGCCCCTGTCTGTGATTGGTTGGAACACTATTTATTTTACACCAACCACTCAAAACCAGATTGTTTTTGTGTGCGGATCTCGGAGCCTAGGCTGCCTAGAGAGACGCGTTTTTTTGATGGCATGCTTATGGGGCGGGCAGCTAGCGGATCGTTAGGAAAGATTAGATGAATGTGATAATTTATTTTTGGGCCTGAAATCACTGATACAACCTTTAAGGAAGTTGTCTTGCACTTTACTCTCCAGCATTGAGCACAAGAGTGTTTGTCCTACATACTACATTATTTAATGGCATGTTAACAGCATGTTTTATGCTTCTGGGAAAGTGTGTCATTTTGTGTCTTGCACCAATCGTATGTTAGTTTTTTTTTTTTTTTTTTTTAATTTCTGCACATGACCCAAGTTCAACGTCTAACCCACATATTAAGTGGCTTGGCTAATACAATTTGGGAAGCCAGAACACATGATGAGCCACATGTGGTAATGTGTTTAAGAGGACCTTAACCTTTTCTTCTACTATATAAAGGTCCTCTAAACAAAACAAAAAACAAAAAAAAGTGTTTTTTTGATGATTTATAGGGAATACAAATGTAAGCATCATTAAGAATATTGCAGTGATTTAAACAGTTTATTGACTGTTTAACATAAATTTAATCTCAGTAGCAAAAAGTGTGATAGGAAGTTTGATTAATTTTTGAGATTTAATTCTTTCAAACAAGTTCATTTCAGTGAACTGCTTGAAAACATGATTCATTTGTCATCACAGAGTGTTCAGAAATATCCCACCTGTCTTTCTAAAATGTTAGGAATGCGGTACCTTATCAGTTATGGTATTGATGGTATTACAGATTTAACTGATTTAGTATATTAGTCATTGGATATTTAATTGCAAAAATAGATTAAATGAGCATGAACATTTCAATTACCATCAGCATCTGACGCTGTTCGGAAGAGAAGAGAATTCGGAAGAGACTGACTCGGAAGAGAATTAATTGTTGAATAAAGTTGTTAAATTTTTTTTTGCGCACAAAGTATTATTGTCGCTTCATAACATTAATGGCCCTTTCATACACCCGGCGCAATGCAGCTTCAAGCGCGACACAAGTGTTTTTTGCTAGTTTCAGCCTGACGCAAGTCAATAGCGCAATATTTTTAGCGCATTAGTAATGTGCGCCTATAGGCGGGTCCACAACACGTGCAGCAGCACACAAACATGCCAAATAAAAATAAAAGGGTTTTTATTGTGTACATAAATATATGGTGAAATCCGGCTTGTCCCGTAGATGGTCTGCTTGCGTTTGCGTTTGCGTTTGCTCTGGAGACACGTTCAGTCTTTACATTTGCAAACTGCGCCATGTAAATAGCGAATCCGCCATGGCACGAGCGCAACTGGCTTTTAAAGGGATTGGGAAATTACACTCTGATTGATTTTTTTGCACGTTACGCCCCAAAACACACCCATTAAGAGAATAGAGACAACCCTTTTAGACCATGCGCTGGGCGCGCCAACCATTTTCCCGTCGTTAAACTAGCAAAAGTGGATTCGGACACGCCCTAAGAGCACTTGCGCTCTGCGCTTTAGACCATGCGCTTAGATCGTTAAAATAGGGCCCTAAGGTTGAACCACTGTAGTCACATGGACTATTATAACGATGTCTTTACTACCTTTCTGGGCCTTGAAAGTGGTTATGATTTTGGTGTCTATAGGGGGTCAGAAAGCTCTCAGATTTCATCAAAAATAGCTTGATTTGTGTTCCAAAGATGAACGAAGGTCTTAAGGGTTGGGAACGACATGAGGGTGAGAAATCAATGGCAGAAAATTAAGTTTCAGGTCAACTAACCCTTTAAGCACAGGGTTTCCCTGATAGAAGGCTGTTGCGACACCCAACCCACCCACGTCGAATCAGCTGATTAATGTATATTTATGTCAGTGTTACTTCTTCTGTTGCCCTGGCAACAGATCTGACTAAAGCACGTACGAAAGGACATTGATGTCTCTCCTAAGTGCTAACCAGACCACAGCAGAGTGCATTTGGTGAAATGGGTCAGGACTACGCCTGTGATCACAGCACTGCTCTGAATGTTGTATGTTTGTGTTAGGGCCCACCACATTTCGTAGTGTTTTTTATCTGCAGTTATATTAGGCCTACTGTTCCTTCAATCTACATTAGGAGGTGTGTAATAAGTCAGGGTGGCATGAAATGGTTTGGCTGTGAAGGATATCTGCTGTTCATTTCACTGACTCATTGGAGTCATTTTGTGTCATTCGCATCTAGGCTAATGCTGCTCATCCATTCAGACTTAAGCATGAGCTCTTTGCTGTATAAAAATACTTTTGCCAGTGTAATTAATTTAATTCATGTCCGTTCCATTTAATGCAATCTAATACCGTAAATTTGATTAACCTTTACGGAGTACATGGCCTGAGTCAGTATGCGAGAATTACCAATTAAAATGTAAGTCACAAGCTCCCCTTAGACGGGAAACAATGAGGGATTTTAGTTCAGTTCAATCACATCATTAGCCAAAAAGGTTGTTCGTACAATGCTGGAACATTATCGATCTTGTTCTGAATCAATGCAACCTAACAATAATGCGTGTATGTCTTAACTTCCAAGATTTATGCAAATGCTGTGCAGTGGATTATGGGTGCAATGCTTATATGACAGGGAATGGATCAGGCATACATGAATTCAGTGAGTATTACACATCGACTGTGTTGATGTTTAATACATGAGCTCAGAGAGTTGTGCTGGGGTGAAAAATGCATCACATGATTTCACTGAGGTCCTCTAAAGCAGACAAACACTTGACTCACATCAGCGCAAATCAACTGAGTCCAGACACACAGGCTAAAGGAGCTACTAAGAAGAGGAGTAGGCCTATTTATAGCTGCTCAGGGAGATGACCAGCACGCCATGACGCTGGTAAAAAAGAATAATACCTCTAATCTTCAATGCACACACGTGGTTCAGGGTTGTTTTTAGTGCTTGCTATGCATGCAGTTGCTAAGTTGTTTTAGGTGGTTGATTACTAGGACATTACTATGTGGTTGCTTGGTTGTTGCTGGCTCAAGTGTCTGTTATATTAGATATTACGTGGGTCTATGTGATATTTTTAAATCACCACATGATAATTGTCCAATTGCCTAGAATACACTCACCTAAAGGATTATTAGTAACACCATACAAATACTATGTTTGACCCCCTTTTTCCTTCAGAACTGCCTTAATTCTACATGGCATTGATTCAAGGTGCTGAAAGCATTCTTTAGAAATGTTGGCCCATATTGATAGGATAGCATCTTGCAGTTGATGGAGATTTGTGGGATGCACATCCAGGGCACGAAGCTCCCGTTCCACCACATCCCAAAGATGCTCTATTGGGTTGAGATCTGGTGACTGTGGGGGCCATTTTAGTACAGTGAACTCATTGTCATGTTCAAGAAACCAATTTGAAATGATTCGAGCTTTGTGACATGGTGCATTATCCTGCTGGAAGTAGCCATCAGAGGATGGGTACATGGTGGTCATAAAGGGATGGACATGGTCAGAAACAATGCTCAGGTAGGCCGTGGCATTTAAACGATGCCCAATTGGCACTAAGGGGCCTAAAGTGTGCCAAGAAAACATCCCCCACACCATTACACCACCACCACCAGCCTGCACAGTGGTTACAAGGCATGATGGATCCATGTTCTCATTCTGTTTACGCCAAATTCTGACTCTACCATCTGAACGTCTCAACAGAAATCGAGACTCATCAGACCATTCAACATTTTTCCAGTCTTCAACTGTCCAATTTTGGTGAGCTCGTGCAAATTGTAGCCTCTTTTTACTATTTGTAGTGGAGATGAGTGGTACCCGGTGGGGTCTTCTGCTGTTGTAGCCCATCCGCCTCAAGGTTGTGCGTGTTGTGGCTTCACAAATGCTTTGCTGCACACCTCGGTTGTAACGAGTGGTTATTTCAGTCAAAGTTGCTCTTCTATCAGCTTGAATCAGTCGGCCCATTCTCCTCTGACCTCTAGCATCAACAAGGCAGTTTCGCCCACAGGACTGCAGCATACTGGATGTTTTTCCCTTTTCACACCATTCTTTGTAAACCCTAGAAATGGTTGTGCGTGAAAATCCCAGTAACTGAGCAGATTGTGAAATACTCAGACCGGCCCGTCTGGCACCAACAACCATGCCATGCTCAAAATTGCTTAAATCCCCTTTCTTTCCCATTCTGACATTCAGTTTGGAGTTCAGGAGATTGTCTTGACCAGGACCACACCCCTAAATGCATTGAAGCAACTGCCATGTGATTGGTTGATTAGATAATTGCATTAATGAGAAATTGAACAGGTGTTCCTAATAATCCTTTTGGTGAGTGTATATGGACTGGCATTGGCAACTACCTCTTGATATAATGCACATTGTAATATATTTGTCACAAATCATTGTGATTCATGGGGACTTTTTTGTAAAATATTTTATTTAAAAATATTTCATATATTATATGTAAAATATATTTTAAAGAATATGTTTTAAAATAATTGTTATACTTCATCAAATACTTTAATCAATTCATTAACACATTCTCTATAAATAGATTGAGAATTTGTTTCCTCTTACAGATAAAATTAAATCAACAAATCAAAGGAAATTTTTTAAATAAAGTTTTCTTTATGGGAATATTTTTATTTTCAAATATTTTATTAATAATATATATTATATAAATTATTGCAAATATAGATTAAATAATGTATTTCATTTTATTTAAAAAAATATTCTGTTATCCTTCATGCCAAATACTTTAATATAATCAATTCATTAACACCATTTCTTGTAATTATTTTGAGAATGCATTTCCTCTTATAGATCATATTAAATCAACAAAAAGCAGTTTTCACCCTCATATATTGATATCATGATTTCATACCCTGGATGTGTCACTAATAATTGGATCCTGATTCAGTCTTTCTTGTGGCCAATAAAAAGAAAGACAAGAATCAACAGAAAACAGCTTTGTTGTTTTATGTCTGTAATTCTAGTGTGTTGTTGTGTGTGAGTGTGTTTGTGTTGGTCAGTTGTAGAAAGGCTGTGCTAAAAAGTCAGACAGAGACTGACATTTGTGGCAGACATTCAAGACAAACGCAAGTATTCTTGGTGTAAGGGTGTGAGTGTGTGTGGGAGGTTTTTTTTGGAAGATGTATTACCCTAAACATGACAGCTGTGCTTTGTCACATCTTTATTTCTAATCTAAAATTCAAACAGCTGGAGAGTGAGAGAGATGGGCCGACTTGATGGTCATCATTCAGGATGTCATCAAAGTCTAGCATAACAGTTCCTTTAAAGAATAAAAGATCCAACATGGTGTTCAAGGCCTGTAGAAAGGTCAAGTATGAATAATTGTGATTAAGGTCATGTTATGATCCACCTATGTATAGAATCTATGCCATCAGATCTCCACAGGAAGTGCCGCCTATTATCGCTTAAATGAAAAATATAATAAACAAAAATACAAGGATCAGGAAATGCGCACAATGAATGAGTGACACTCACTCATTCATTGTGCGCATTTCCTGATCCTTGTATTTTTGTTTATTATATAAATAAATGTTTCTATATTAATTGTATGTTAAATTTTTATTTTTAAATATCAAATGTTTTATATAAATTGAATATATAAATTCCTTAATAAATTTGTATATAAACTCTGGCTGATACTGGTAAGCCTATATTTTTAACGCAATTTTCCACCGGACAAATTGCGATTGTTAACTCATGATTTCTGTTCTGTGCGTCTGTGCGCACCAATCTTGCACTTCTATCTACTCCTCAACCAGACCACCTAGAGACTTCGGGTTTTTCGGCATTATGTTAAGGAAGGTCTAATCTCAGGAACGCACAAAAAAAAAATCCAGGAAAAGATTTACTATCTCTTAGTGTTGTGATCCCATGAGGTGAGAAAATTGCGCTAAAACACTCACCGAGTTTTTATTACTTTTTTTTAATTATACTATTTTTCCAATGATCAAAGCAATGTTGTGATGCTTAAAATAATTTAGGCATCACAGCATTATAATGTACGGTTACGGTATGAAACGTGGAAAATGGTTAATTTAAACGGAAGCTCAAGCGTGTTCGCTTGATGTGCGAGAACCAATCAGGTTCAATCTTGTTACGTAGCACATTTGAGCTTCCTCAAGAACCAATGAGCTTTGTTCTTGCACGTTAAGCAGGTGTGGGTGAGCTTCTGTTTATGTTCGCTGATCAGTGTTGTTTATATGTGAATATAAGACTAAATTCAATTTGTTCATCATATAAAGCTATCGAGGCTCTTCAGATTCATTCTACGATCTTTTTATGAATTATTTGAAGCGTCAAAGTAGTAGTTGCGTAGCTGTCAATGGAGGGACAGAACTGGCTCAGATTTTATTAAAGATATCTTCATTTGTGTTCTGAAGATGAACAAAAGTCTTAAGGGTTTGGAACGACACGAGAGTGAGTAAATACCACCCACCCAGATTATCTCTTCATGCACAAGGGTATTGATATACCATTAGATATTCAAAAATACATAACAGCATGGTCTATATGATCCCTCAGATGACCCTGCAGAACATTCTTGAACATTCTGTTGAGCTGTGCAGGGAGAAAAGCATGATGTTGTATAAACGAAATCGGTCAGCCCGCAGCCATAACAAACATAAAGGTACCGAATACTTCCAAACATCTGGTGGAACACGCCTACGCATATGCACAGATATAAAAAAAACTACCGGCACAAACCCACACACACAATATAACTGCAGAAATGCAACAGTCTGTGGTGTTATATGGAGATCTATCATCTCTAATGGCTGATCAGGCCCAGATAGAACCTCTTCAGATTTTTCTTGCCTTTCCTCCATTGCTTTGTTGGATAAACTGTAGAATTTGGTTTAAAAAAGCTTAGGGTTAGTTCACCCAAAAAAGGAAGATTCTTTGATCATTTACGAAACCTATAGTAAGAGTTGCTATATAGAGCAAAGATTGTATAGATGTCACAAAGGATGTTTGCAATGTCCTGCTGTTTGTGTTTGTGTCTGTGCAACATGCGTTGCATTGAAGCGAAGCGTGGGTGTGATCTCGTCTTGTGTGGCATGGCTTGATGACTCATAAACGCATCATTGTGATGTTCTATCTCCATCTCTCATCCCCATCCTGACGGTAACCCCTTCCCACCATCATGACCTCATGCAAACGCACACAATTCAATTCAAACCCGCAGTCACAAAGCTGGGAGGATGACATGCTCATCCTGCACTTCCCTAACAAAAATAGCACCTCTGTAGTTCAGCAGAGTTCAAAAAGCTTCCTTTAAATATTACAAACTATAACATAAAAATGTCTTCTTGTCACTTTAATTTCTCGGTTCCTTGTTTTGTTGCTTTCGCTCCTGCCTTGATCTCACCTAGAGGAATCCTCCTATCTGCAGTGAAAACATGATGCCTTCTGATGCTCCAGGGGTCTGTCAGCTCTAATCCTTTCAGAAGGACTCATATCTTTCTCTCTCTATCTCAGTTAATGTTTTATTATTGTGTATATATATATATATATATAAAATAAAATAAATGAAGTTATGATGTTGTCAGAACACACATGACAAAGTAGTTTTTATGGTAAGCATCACCATTTGTATTGCTCTAAAATAACCCTAAAATAACCTAGCAACACCCTAGAAACCATCCAGAATACAATAGAATCACCTTGATACAACCAGAACATGGATAGCAGCATAGCAGCACACTCAAAAACATTCCAAACACCTTAGTATCAACGTAGCAATTCCCTGGCAACTACACAGAACACCCTTGAATCAACTAGCAACACCCTAGAAAACATCAAGAACACATTATTCTCACTAATCAATGCCCTAGAAACCATCCAGTACACCCTAGAATCACCCCGCAACACCCTAGAAAACATTGAGAACACCCTATTATCACCTATCTATGCACTTCAAAACGTCTACCCTAGCAACACCTTAGAAACAACCCAGGACACATAGCAGCATAGCAACATGCTACAAACACTCCAAACATATTACTACACGCATAGCAATGGCCTGGGAACCACCCACAACAGCCTAGAGTTTTTGCAGCAACTTACGCAAGCACCACTAAAAACATCTAGTTGAACTTTTCTACATAAGAGAGTAAGATAAAACGGCAACAGAACCAAAAACAGGATCTTTGTTGGTTGCGTATGTTGAATTACAAAAGTCACATATAAAAAATTTTTGCATCTCCTTTAAGGTCAAATGTAATGATGATTAAAATTACATATTGATACTTTGAGAAATATAAATGGATCTCCTGTAGGTTTAATTTTTTGTTTTCACTGAATGGAGAAAGTTTGTCTACGTAAGTCTCGTACAGTAATACTGTATATCCTGCTTCCTGTGTGTAACTATGAGTGCTAAATCTCTCTGTTTGTTTTCCTCTCTCTCAGTGGAAGCCATTGTGGAGTTTGATTACCAGGCCCAGCATGATGACGAGTTGACCATAGCTGTCGGTGACATCATCAGTAACATCAGGAAGGATGAGGGGGGCTGGTGGGAGGGAGAGTTGGACGGTCGGAGAGGGCTCTTCCCCGACAACTTTGTCAGGGTAAGTGCTGAACTCAGCGTTTGCACTTTTGACCTTTCACTGCAGGAGGTAGTGAATGAATTCACACTACAGTCTCACCACATTTTCCTTAATTTAACATGACCAAACTATTAACATGTAATGCGTGTGTAATGCTCTGAAAAGGTTTATTCAGTGCAACCATTTTTCAATCAAACACCAATTACAACCAAATACACTACTGTTTTTTTACAACTGGTGCAAAAAAATTTGTCATCATGTCAAGCATGAATAACAAAATAAATCAATAAATTGCATCACTTTTTCTGGGTTTTCTCGGTAGTGTTGTAACATAAGAATCTCCAAACATTCTCAAAATCAGTTTTCTTCAAAATCTGAAAGGTTTTTTTTATCAAATGAGACCATGTGCTTGATGATACCTTTATTTTTGTAGAGTTATAAGCCATTACTTTTAAGTAGACCACTTAGATGTGAAATCATTAAAAATGTCTTCAGGGTATTCTGATTGGAGTATCCTTAGCACATTTAATGAATATATGTTATATATCACCCAGCACTAGTGTGTGTTCACAAGTGTGTATGTTTGTGTTAAACTGAACTTAGCAGGCAACCAATGCTTACCATGATCAGAGGATGGTGAGGTTGTTAGTGTCAGTGTGTGTGTGTGCTTACTGGAAGAGTATTGGTCAAACTGAGCAGCACTGGAGAAGAGCAGGATGCTAGTGTTGATTTGGAGAGACAGAGAGAGCATCTCTGCGACTTGTGCGCACTTTCTCTCTTTCTCTCGCTCTCCTTCTCTCCAGTGACATCAATGCATCAGGGGCGTATTGCAGCAGGAAACCTGTGAACTCCACTAGCAGGTTGTCATGAGCTCAGGTGTGAGAGTCCATGAAAGCTTGTTAGCTTAGTAGCACTACATACCTGTTAACTCCATTTCACAAGGCGTGAAATGAGGCTCTTTCTAATCACGCTAGTAGAATTATCAGTATTTTCATAGTACAGTTCTTATTGTACGTTGGTTTTGTTAATTCCTTACTGTAAACACACTACTTTTCAACAAGTAATACCACAGATGTCGGTGTGAACATTAGTGTAAATCATGTGGTTGGGTGAAATGTTAACAGTGTTAACAGTTGTCTTTTTTTAAATGTTTATGCAGGTTAGTTTTTTAACCCTATTGCAAGATGCAGAGTTTTCTTCTTTTAGTCTTTATTTGTTCATATGATATGCACATGTAAATGAAAACACGTGAAGTTTTACTCTAATCACAGTTGGCAAGACAGGAACTTCATCTAAAAACATCATTGAATTACTTTGGGCAAGTTTTTTTCTGTGAAATCTCACTCAAGTCTTTGAGTCATTTGAAGTCTGAATCAAGTCAGTTGTTTATGAGTCTAAATTTAGTCTCAAATCACAATTCCTTGTGCAAAAATATGTTTAATTGATGATACAAATGAATCGTTAAATCCGAGTTTTAAATTAATGAATTGAGCTTAAAAACCCAAACAACATATTTTATACTTTTCTGTTGTATGAAAAGAAAAGATTGCAAAGTAGTTAAAAAAAAGAAACTAAAGCTTTAGGAAACTAAATGGCAATTAAAAACACTTTACAATATCCATAAAGTCTTCTTTTAGTGTTTGTTTATTAGTTTGTTTTGATATGCTCATGTAAATTAAAGCATTGGCAGTTTTACGTAAATCAAATTTGGCAAGGAAAGAACCGTTCATCTTTTAAAGAAGCACCATACTACTTTAGGAAAGTTTTTTTTTTCTGTCTGTCCTCAAAAACTTGTTGTTGGAGTCTTGAGTCATTTTATGTATGATTCATCTCAATTCATAGTCTTGAATTGAGACTGTATTTTTTTAATGTTTTATATTGATTAAAAAGCACAATATACTGTAGATTAGTTTTATTCAGATCCCACAACCTTTAGCTTGTCTGTACTTTAGGACTATAAACTATGCAGTTTATGCAGTGAGACTGCAGCTTTGTGAGGTCACTTCCTCTTCTATGGTTAGAGGGAAGTATAGACTTCCTCTGATGACACTGGGGAGGGTAGGTGCAGTGAGACGCGAGAAAGTCTACGGGTGCAATTTAAACACTTTTCTCAGCTTGAGCATGACCAATGGGCGTATCAGACAAGCTCTAAAGACACTAGAACAATCATCATAGAAGTCATTCCTAAAAGACAAAAAGATTCTCTTCACACACTGGAAGCTGGTTATAAAAATTATGCAGAGATAGTTCACCCAAAAAGGAAAACTTACCCTCACGTCTTTCTAAATTTGTCTTTCTTCCTTTTGTGGAACACAGAAAATATTTTTTTCATAAAATGAGGTGTGGTGTCCAGTGTTGCATTGACTTTAAGTATATAGACAAAAACAGTTACAAAATTCTTTAAAATATCTTTTGTTTCACAGAGTAACATACAGGTTTAAGTTAGCACATTTTTAACTACTAAAATGCCCAAATATACTTCACATTTAAGATCATTTTCATGTGATTTTGTTGTACATTTAATGAGAAGAAATTTGAATGTGAGTGTTAGATTAATGTTACTCTCAATTAATCTGCGTGCTAATTTTTGTATTCTCTCAGCATGCTAAAATGGAGCTTGCCAAATAAATGGCCATTAAATAAGCTAGAGTGAAATTTCCATTCTCAGAATGGTTTGCATAGTGACCATACACCCACATATGGATGATCAACTGTATCTACACGTCACATCCAAGCCCATTTTCAGAACAAAAACACTAACGCAAACAGCAGATCTTGGCTGCAGTGGAGTGTTTCAGAAGCGATTCATGGTGCCTTCATACTAAAGCAGGGCCAGTTTTGTTATGTTCTCTCTGTGGGTTTGGAATGGATTGTGCTGAGTTTGGGTATCAGTAAAAATGGTGTGGGAGTCAGATTTCCACCTGAACAGCTTCATACGGCTCGCAGTGGTCTTAAAGCAGCTGAGTGAGGTTGGAACATTTGCACTTATTTGTGTCTACGCTAACTTAATTCATCCACTGTGTTCAGAGTTCGGCACCTTGACGACCTTAAAAATTTTGAGCAAAAGCAAGATGAGCCAACATGCTGGGGTTTTTTGAAGCTCTTTCTTGAGGACTGTTTTCTTGCTCAAAGGTTGCTCTTTTGGTCTGTTTACATTAATGATTGCTATCCAATCTATTTTTGACCTCATACATATGTTTCAAAAAATATATATAAATCCGATCTTCAATTTTCACGCACTTTATGCAAACATTCCAGAGTTTGTTCCATGATGGCGCTAATCCCAGGCAGCGACATTTTCTGTTGTACATTTTCTTCACCTCATATGACAGTTGCTTTTTAGTTCAAGATGGATGGCAATCTGGAGGGCTTTTCCACTAGCTATCTGATTGTTTAAAACACATTGTGTGAGCACGTCATCTTTAATATTTTGTTTAATATCTCAGGAGGATAGCTAATTCAAATGAGTATGTGTACGTATGTATATGTATGTGTATATGTATGTGTAAGCCCGTCTAAATCGGCCCAATGGCGGTTTCTGATAGAACGGTTCAAGGTCTCTGCACGTTACTGTCTTTATATATAGGCTATATCCGCATGGCAAAGTCATTTAATTCCATTTAAGCTTTTATCTGACTCAATTTTATCACAACCTCGAATTTAGGTTAGATTGACCTATTGGTATTTGGTCAATTATATAATAGTTTAGCAATGTATGTGATTATTCTATTTAACTCTTTACTTTATGTTTTACTCTGTCGCTCAGAGAGTCTTGCGCCGGCCGTTTCCTATCTCGCCAGTCTGATAGATAACCAGGGGTTATGGCTAAAGCAATTCAACAATGCCGTATACACGCTTGCCATTGTTAAAAAGTACCCATTTAGCCCCCTACAGTCGGCCATATAACAACTTAGTTAAAGCCCAAACAACAACCAGAGGTTATGACTAGTACATTAAGATAATGCCGCTTCAACGCTTGCTATTACCTTAATAGTATTTTTATCTAGTCCCCTATTTGCGACTGCATAACAACTTAGTTAAAATCAAGCAGTTAGCTAGGAATCTAGAATCCCACCAGATGTGCCTCACGCTCCTTCTAAACTGGGATCTAGTATGTTCTTAACCCTGGACGCAGATTTGTGGAAACATAAGACTTCACTTAATCTACTTGAGAAAATAATTTCAGAGTAATTCAGATTAAAATCAAATGTAACAATTTGTTATGTCAGGTAAATTTATCATGCCAATTCCATAATCAGTTCAAAGATAATCAATACAATAACATCAAATGCTCAGAGATAAAGAGTAAAAGATGTAGATTAATCCCGACATTTTGAAAAATACATAATGCTTAAGTCTTTAAGATCCTTCAACATTATGGGCTGATCTGAGTTACAGAATTGCCCTGAGCCTCTTGTTGCATTTCTTTATATAGACAGAAACTTCTTTCACATGGAAACATTTGCTAACAATAGGAATTTGCATTCAGAGTTTACACCTTTTGGGAGCAGAATGCCATTTGCCTGGAAGACACACCCTCCTCTGTGTGCAAGTTGTCTCTAAACTCTTAAGAACTTTATTACCTTTGGGTTTACTTCTTTTGGAATGAGACATTTGTACCAGTCGCACCGAGACATTTCAAATTATACCAAACATGTATAATACCGTATGATAATTATTCACATTAAACCATATAGATTTTTGGGTGAATTTTCTTCCAGTTTTTCCAGCCTTACATACTGTATATATATATATATATATATATATATATATATATATATATATATATATATATATATATATATATATATATATATATATATATATATATATATATATATATATATATATATATATATATATATATATATATAATTTTATTTTTGTCAGGAGAAAAATCTGAGAAACAAGAAACTCAATTCCCTTTATTTAATCTTCCAGGAGAAACAATTGAGCATCTCTGTTATGACTTTTCTTCCCGCAGGGTTGAGAAAGTGAGCGTGAACATTCAGACACTCATAGTGTGTCAGGAAATAAGCATCTGAAAAATGTGTTGAATTTTGTCTAGCTTCATTCCCAGACACCCTGTTTACTTGAGAAGTTCATAATCTTATGTAATCTCTTATCAGAGCATTAGATGGTCAACTTTGGGCAAAAATGCAGTTGAGCAGCTGTGACTTACAAACCAGACTTTTGAAAACAAAGTGCAGTTTTTAGCTCTTGGGCATCTCATGTACATTAGTTAATTTATTGTTTTTATTTGGTTTAAATGTCTATTTGTTTTAGGCTGTGCTTTAAAAGGAATCATTTTAGTTTCGTTTTAACCTTTTTACTTTTCGTTTGTTTTTGAACTTCTCTTTCAGTTTCAGCATGCTAAATCATAGTGTGCTAAAACCCTCTCAGATAAGTTATGTCTCTAAAGCCTGCCAAACGTTCAACTCCTATTAATCAACAACTCAACTAGTCAAAGATAAGCAGTGGACCATCTGACTCATTCTCGTGTGATGTATAGTGGAAGTGTGCATTTATCTTTAAGAGAAAGAGACACAAGAAAAGCATGTTGGCATCTACAGGTGTTTCCTGTTTGAGGTCTGCCACAAGTAAATCTCACCCTTATCCTGTTTGTCTGTCGATTTGTGCTCTACCATAATCTGCTGAGCCGCCACATGCTACAGGGAGGTTATGATAATGAGTGATGATAAATAACAGTTGCAAGCACACCAGTGGGCCGGTCAGTTCTTGTACGGGGGGGCTTCCTCTCTGGCAGATTGGTTCAGTCACTCACGCATCCCTGCTTCCTGTTTTGGTGATGTGATAATGGGCCGATAATTGGGCCGATAATTTAGCCTCTTGTGATTAAATGAGCGATGTAATTTTGAATAGACAGGCATCACAAGCGCTCAATGATGGACTCATGCCATCCTGCTTTTCTTTCTCTCTTTTTTTTTCTCTGATTCAATTCGACACAGCTGATAAGGATTGTTTCAATATCACGTTTTTAATTAAGATCAGATAATCTGCTATTCTCTGAATTGAAATAAGGAGATTATGTTCTGTCATAAATTACTTTTTAACTTTCCTATCTCACTTTTGCCCTCTCCTTCTGGATTGTTATTTTACTAGATTTTATTTTTATTTCATTTTATATTTTGGATTTCATCATATCGCATAAATGCCATAAATAGTGCTTGTTGAACATAAATAGTTTTTTTGTTTATGCATTTTTTTTAAATTTGTTTTTGTTTTCATCAACTAGGGGTTTGAACAAGGGGAACGTTAATATATATTAACGTTTAGCATTCAATTGTAACTGCCATTAGGCCAGCATCTCCAGAACATTTATGATTCAGCAGAACAGGCTCAATCTGCTCAGATATTGTGTCAGATGGCCCACAACGCAGAACAACTAATCACTGGATTTGCCAAACTTTGCATGATTCATGGCATTGAGTATTTGGAATATATTCAAGAGGATGAGCTAAATGAGTGTCTTAATTTCTATGTTGTTGTCTTTGCAACTTTTCACAAAGACAGTTGGCATTATTTATTGTTAATATTATTGTAACATTATTCATTTCAAAGTTACGTATCCTCACTGTCCCATTGGAAGGTTACCAGATGAATGGATGGATCTTCATTATCTCCGTGGAGGTGCTTTACATTTTACTTGGTGCCTGAGCTGTTTAAACAAAATCCTTCAAAATCATGTGTGTATGTGTCTACATGCATGTGCATATAGTTTTTTCTATGTGTGATTGTCATTTTTACCTATCTGTACTTTTGTGTGAGTGTGTCTCAGCGTGGGTCTCTGTTCTCGCTCCACTGCACTAATAATCCATTGGGGGCAGCAGCTCATGAAACTGTGTCACAGCCAATGAAGCGTTTCACCCTGAAACGTTGAATTCTGTATCCCGGCATCCTGAAGCACTTGCTGATGTAACTGGTTTGTAGAGCATTTAACCTCTTAAAATAAGAGGGAGGTTTAGGTGGTCTGCTGGATTGTGGAATTTTACGTCATTCATTGTTCTTGCTCCATTCTTCTATTCTAGTCAGAATTGCACTTCACTGCAGTCTCGTCATGATACTGACGAATTCCAACCCACCATACTGGTTGCTAAGGACCTTTCGGTCACATTATTTTGGGGGAAATTTCGCAGGCAAAAAAGATCCATTGTCTCTAGTCAATAGTTCAGCAATGTATGCAGCACAGCTCACACAGAAGTCACTTTCAAACCAAGCAACTTTTTTTTTATCAACATAGCAGATTTAATCTATTGTGTCTTATTGAACCTATTGTGAAATCTGTGCAGGGAAATCTTTCGCCCTCACATGAAAGTCCTGTCTGTCTGTATGTATACCTATTGAAATGATATCTGGATTTCACCTATGAAAATTTGCCAAACGTAGGTAAATGTCCCTTATGTATACCTATATTCTGAAAGAGCTAAGTGGAATAGAACGGAATGGAAAAGAAAGTGGAGCATCAAAAGCAGTTGAGCCAACAATTAGTAAACAACTTTTTCAAGAGGATTTTACACTGTCAACTGTCTAACAGTTAAAGTATAGCACACTGTTAGCATGCTAACTAAATCAAAACATAAGACAATCTAAAACAAGTCAACCATCTTGGTCTTGACCTTGTTATTTATATGTGAAGTGTCTGTATCTTTAAAGATCCAAGTATTGGATCAGTTTACCTGTACCTATATAAGACTGCACATTGTATCTGCAAGTTAGCTTGCTAGCTGCTAACTTGCTACATTAGCTGAAATATACATTTGACCCTTTCTTAATGCCGCAGTTTATGTGGACGTGATCTTGCATCTTTTTATAGCCGCTGTTGAATCTTCATGTTCCCTTTTTGCCAAGCCCAGGGCGCAAGTCATTTAAACATGTTAGATGCTTCAATTTAACATCAATCTAAGGTACTTTTTTTTTAAGTACATTATCTGACCCTATTGTTGTTGCTACTTATGTATTCTGTGTTGTTCAAACCTGCGCAAATAACAGACTTTATGGAATAAACATTGTTAAAACAGCTGTTCAGACATTTTTTGGTGGTGCACGGGAGACATTTCCATTATTCACCTCCTCTGTCTTCCAACGTGAAATTAGTTTTTATGAGAATAAATACATTTTTCATACATCGTGCAGCCTGGTTCTCAGCATGAGTAGGCCTGTGGCATTGATCAAAGAGCAGCGCTAGCTTACCAAGGTCGTCTACACTGTTGTGTATGAGAGAGCCTGTCATTCCCCGAAGCACATGATGACTTTTTTCCCTCCTCCCTGTGTAGTGGAAGACCAAGGAATGATGGGACGCTGTGGAAACCAGCTACCATTGACCATCTGGAGCAGACCAATGAGTGGGGGGGGGAGGAATGTAGATCACACGCACACATTTTCAGAGCTCTGTTAATGCTCTTGCGAACAGGAAGTTAGTGAAAGGGAGTCTCGTGACAGCCCCAAGTATGAGGTCAATGTGTGTGTGTGTGTGTGTGTGTGTGTGTGTGTGTGTGTGTGTGTGTGTCAGTGTATTAAAAGAATAACCATGTTTGAGATTCATACACAAATAGTCAGTCAGTATGTGGTGGAAGTTGAATTCTTTGTGGCCTGAAGTATGCAAGTATGTGAACGCCCCCTTCTAATCTGTTCCTTTGATAAACCCAGACTCTCTCTGTCAGGTGAGTCTGATTAGGCATCTGCTGTTCCCACAATGCATTGCAAAACTGCTGTTTCTGCTAGCAAGTTTATTTTTACAGCTTAAAAGGAAAAGGTTTCGTCTTGTCTGGTCTGTATGTCTGTGTTTGTGCGTACAGTATCGTTTGATTGAGCGCACTGCAGAAGTTTGCAACTACAAACTGTGGTTTGACTTTAGCTCAGTTGAAGCCTTTAGTTTGGCAGGAAGTGTATATTAAAAATGAGCCTTGCAGCTGCATGCCGTAAAGCGAGATGAGCGAAAAGCAACGAGTTGTGATTGTCCCCTCTACAAACACCACAGTTACCATCTTAAATGGTTACCATTTACCAAAAAGTCACCATCTTGTTTTATGTGCAAAATTACATATTTTTTTATAGTGCATAGAAAGTTTTAACTAAACATGAATATGGTTTTAATATAGCTATCCAAAGATATCTTTGAGCAAAAACACAGCTTGTTAGCATGTTAGTGATGTGTTAAACTATGTATTTTCAAAAATCAACAAGTTAGTGGATTGCCTAAACGACCAGTCAATTAATCTATCTTTAGGAGGCCTTATGTAACAAGCTAGTTTGGGGTCTTTTGACCCTGATCAAACAGGTTTCTTTGCATTCAAATATCACACAATAATAGAGCAACGCTTACTTGACCTGAACCCTCAAAAAACGAGTGTGATGCAGTGGCCAAAGATTTGTTTGCATGTGTTTGGCTGCATTAGCGGTGCATAAAAGAGAATTAAAGAAAAATTTAAGTATACAACTTTTCCAAGATCATGTTCATTAGCACGTGTGTGTGTGTTAGCGTTATTGTAACTTAAATACACTTGACAGTTTCATACGCTTTTAGTATTTACCAAGTGTTTGTTCTGAATGGTCCTGTCGTCTGCTGTGTTCAGACTTAAGTTGTGTTTCGATGTTTTCTACATTCAGGAAGTGTACTTTCTTGGAGCAGATAAAATAAAAAGGGAGTTCATATATCTGACTGCTTGTATTCATTGATGAAAATGTAGGCATGTGCAGTAATATTGAAAAGTGAGGATGCAGCGCATCGTGATATAGAATCGAATCGTTGATAATCGTAATCGAATTGAATCGTGAGACCAGTGACGATTCACAGCCTTAGCTGTAACATGAAATAACAATGAACAATACTTTTACATCATTTAGCAGCAGAGTTTCATGTTAAATTGTGCATATTCTACTGTTTTTTAAAGAAGTCTCACCAAGGCTGCATTTATTTGTTTAAAATATAGTAAAAACAGTAATATTGTAAAATATTATTACAATTCAAAATAACTGTTTTAATATATTTTAAAATGTAATTTATACCTTTTATGCACTTATGATGCATAACACACAGACTAAAGTTAATAAATTCAATTTTTTTTTAAGTTTCACCAAAATAATCTAGACAAACTTTTTTTTTGGTGACTAGTCAGCCATTATGACCCATTCCTAATGTGTTTATGGGTCTGCATGATCGTCCCTATTCTTCTTGCTCAAGTTTCAGTGTTTGACCCACTATGTGATCTCCAGCTGTACTTCGGCCCCTAGGGGCCTTGCTTTAATAAGTTACCATGGAAGCGACACCATAAGGTATGCAGGTAGACCATTACACATATGCCATACCATCCATGCTTTTATCAGTTTGGATCGAGCTGCATCTACATTGTAATAACTTGTTTACCACTCTCTAACCAAAACCAAGTGTGGTATTGGTGAATCAGGTCAACCTATTTGGGGAGAAGCTCCAACAGCCACAAAAAAAGAGTTTCTATCCAGAAATGCATTTCTGTTTTAATGATAATTGTACTTAAACACTTAACAGTACTTGCAGCAACACTCGCTTTGCTTCTGAACACTGTGACGTATTCAGATGCTTTCAGATTTCATCAGCTCCATGCTGATGGCTGGCACCGGCTGATCCGATTCGAACAGTAGGACTTTGTGAGATGTGGAGTTTGGAGAAGACCCATCAATCAATGAGCTCGCCTGTCTGCAGTGCTATCACAGTGACTGAGAGAACTTAGCACACTAACAGTATAGTTAATGCTAGGGCTGCAACCCAATGCTAACAGGGGAGATTAAATTCTAAATAGTGTATGCTAAACAATTGTGTTGAAAAATAGCTTAAAATATAGTGATAGAAAATAAGCAAGTTGATCTAAAAAGTTGTTAATGCCTACATTTGATGTCCAAAGATATTGTTATGATGAATGATTGCATTCAGTTTCTTTGTTGTGCTCCATTTGATTGACATGCATGCATACACAAATATTTACATTTTTATAGTCCAGCTAAACTCGCACCAAACCACCACTAATCATCATAAACCAGTCTGAACTAGCATGAAATCCTTCTGGTCTTTTCAGCAGGACGGTTGCAAGTGTGTTGTTCTCATCATAAATAACTTGATAAGGCACTTATGGCAGAGTGAATGGAATTTTGTTTTCAGGGTTTTTTCTTGGAAAGAATGTCTCTGGTATACACACAGATGTGTCTACACACACACACACAGTAACACAATACGGACATTTACAGGATCCAGTGTGATGTGCTGCTCAAGGTCAACTCTTATTTACTGTTGAGGGCTCTGTCCTTTCGATCTGTCTGGTTATCTCCTGACTTTTCAGCAAGTGTGTGTGTGTACGTGTACGTATTCTTTTTAGCTCTCATAGCATTCTGTCTTACCTATATTCCTCATTTTTCTAGGGAAAATTTTAAAGCTTTTACCAATACATCACATGCATTTAAAATATCCATTCTTTCTCTTCCATGAAAACAGACCAAAAATATTGATTCCGTTCTATTGTAAGCGTCATATTTGTGGGCAACATCTAATGTAAAAGGAGTATATTTGCATAAACGATAAACCATAAACGTTGCAAAAATATCCAGTAGCACCTCAATGCAGTACACAAGATCCGAGGGGAGGAGTCGGATCTTATATAAGGGGTGGAGATTGGTAGGTTTAGGGGTGGAGATGGGTAGGTTTAGGGGTGGGTTTAGGGATCAGGGGGTGGAGATTGGTAGGTTTAGGTATGTAAGGTGGGAGGAGTTGGATTTTATCCGACTCCTCCCCCCGGATTTTATGCTCTGCAGTGAGGACCATCTCAAAATATCAGCTGGATTTCATCAGGGAACATTGTATAGAGATTTAAAGATATAAATTGACATCAAAATTGTGTGATATCAGGAAAATCTTGAGGTGTGTGTGCATGGATGTTAAATGCATGATTTTCATGATTGGATATCTCTTATACTGCATTTTCTCTGATACCTTCTCGTTTCACGCCTAGACTGGTCACCGCTCTCTCTCCATCTCTTTCTCACGCAATCATGCAGTCGACATAAAGAAAGCTAACTACTGTAACCTTATTTCATTCCCTGGCTGATAACTTTAAAATTTTATATTTCTGCACATTATTCAGAAAATAAAATTGCATTTTCCTTTGTGAGACACTTCCTGTTTGTGTGTCATGATAAATTCTGATGCGTCTTCCCATTTTATTTTATTTTTTATTAGCTTTTTAAAACACATCTATTAGGTTTGTGATTTTTGAAACATTAACTAGCTGAAAAATATAGCACCTTTGCATTTACTTGGAGTTAATGATGTTTTGAACTAATTTAGATTTTTTTTTTTCTACTAATGAAGAGTTAATGAGATCCATGAATGACAGACCATAGAGTCTAGCCATCTATATGTGTTTATACCTAAAAGTTGATCAAATTCAACAAAAATATTGATTATCCTTGGATATGTCCTGGCTATTATATTATATATTAGGCTATGTCCTGATATATCTTTTGATTTGTCCTGGCTTAACCTTTTTGTTTCAGAAGGAAATATGTCACCACAGAAAAAAGAATTGCGTATATTAAACCAATTTGGTCTTTAATAAGAGCCAGAGATATGTGTAGAGACATGAGTCAGATTAAAAAAATGTAAGATGTGCTCTTGAAAATATAGTTGAGATTAATGATGTTGTCCACCTGCAGAATGACAATTTGATGAAGTATGAAGCATCCAGCGAGCAGATAGTCTACTCTTATTCCTCTAAATAAATAACCATGTCAGAGTGAGCGAGAGAGTAAAACACGCAGAAAGAACTTGCAACGAGAGCAGAGAAAGATAACATGCAGGAAATTGAGAAAGGATGACAGCTTTGTGTGAGCCAAGAGATGCTTGAGATCTTTCTCAGCAGTTCTCTTAACCTTTACACAGGCCATGAAGTCAGATACCTTACATTCACAATTCCTATGTGCAGAACGAGAGAATGAGGAGGGTAGAGCAATCATTGTGCTCTTTAAATTACTATCGCATATTGCCAATCATATATTGTTTTATGACCAACTCAGTCAATGTTCAGTTTGCAGAGTAATTTTCATATCCTCCATTACAAATGCAGCACATTGTGGGTTCACTTTATTTTTACATCAGCACAGGTAATGACCTTTTTGACCATTACAGTTTGCCGAGGTCAGGGAAGATGAGCACATTACTTCAGATTTGGAATGAGGAGTATTAAAAACTACTATGAAGTTCAACTAGGTCATCTTCCTTAATGCAACGGCTTTTTCAGACTACCTTTCTGTTAAACTCTGTGTGAAAGTGAAGAATTCAAGGCAGAGACATATAACCCGGTATCCGACGAAGCTTAAGCCTAGTCTCAGACTAAAATGCATGAGCTGTTTTAACTTGCACTGATATATCTTAAAATATGTCAGTGCCATGGTTTTGTCTCAAGATGCACACCAGTAATGTTTTTTTTCTAAAGCACATTTATAAAAACTACTTAATTGACCTAAGGCCTAATCCTGCCTTAATCTAAACCGTCTGTGAAACCAGGCCATATTGTTTCATTTGTAATTTTACCTTTATCACCTAAATCATAGTTTAGTTTTACAAGTTTAATGTCAGCTTCACTGAACTAAATAAACAATTAAGTACTTAGTCACAATTATTTGAATTTTATAATTCATATAGCCACATTTTCACAACATTGACAGCCCTAGTGGAGGGAGGGAGAAGTGCAGTACAGACAGAGCTGCTACTTCTGCTAACAGACGTACAGACTAGAGGCTGACATTTTTTCGGGAATCCCACGGGTCACGGGATTCCCGTGGGATTCCTGCAGGATGGGAGTCATCTTTGCTATTAATCACGGGATTTGGACGGTACAGGATAAATGGTTAACGGGAGCAGACGGGAGCGGGAATCAACCAATAGCAAAGACGACAAAAAAAAAAAAAAAGTAAATGCACCATTTTGTAGTTTCCTTTTAACCTGTTAAGCCTCACCAGTGCGTCGGCGCACTGAAGCGTTTTTTTTATTTTATTTATTTAGTTCAAAGTTACTATCAGATTTAATGTTATACATTGACAAACTATAGGCTACATCATTAAAAAGATATAATACTCAAGTTTCAGTATTTGACCACTATTGTATTCTGAGAAACTTATAGTGACAGTTATTTCTTAATTTGTGTCAGGAGTTATGAAATGAAAAAAATGCGTCGATACCTTTAATATGAATTATGCGCGTCAGCCGCTTTCATTCACAAAAAAACCTCCCGTGCTGTCGTCATGACAGCGATACACAAAATAACGTCCCTCAGGGCTTTAGCTCAAAAATGTGCAGATTTTGAGAAATATTGATAGATTCTCATAGATTTACATCAGATTTCTATTGACAGGAATAATATTTATTGAATTTATACCCATAATTGGACTCATTATGCAAGAGCATAATTGATGAAAATCGTTAACATGTAATTAAAAAAAACTATAAATGTAAACTATAAATGTATTGTTTACTCAACAATAAATGAGAAAAAGGCAGCTTTATGTGCTGTTTGGGTTTATTAAACTATTGTAGACATGGTGTGAACTATGTACTGTTTTTCTTTTATTTGCTGTCTTACATTTTCTGGAGAAAATCTAGAAACGGGCTCAGCAGCTGGTCTAAAACAGTATGGAGAGCAGATTAAATCAAATTATGTATTAACTAAACACTAATTGAAGAAAAAAATATATGGGAGCGGTACAGGAGCGGGAGTCAGTTTAAACAGGAGCGGGATGGGAGTGGGAGTCAATTTACCAGGAGCGGGATGGGATGGGATTGTTTTTAAAACTTTGGTCTGGGAGTGGGACGGGACAAGATTTCTTTCTATGGGAGTGGGACGGGACAGGAGTGAAAATCCACTCCCGTGTCATCCTCTAGTACAGACAGATGGAGAAGTGTTTTAAAGCTGTGTGTGTGTGTGTTAGGGGTTGACTGAGTCACTCTACGGCCCATCCAGGAAATGAGCCCCGCTCTGCTGCACTGAAGCCTATCACCGCCTCTCTGTCTGCCTGTCTCTGTCTTGCACGCTCATACACACACAGTGAATGAGAATGGACCAGTGCTCCCCCTATGGTTTCTCTGCATTAAATGCCCTTTTTCTATTTTAGGAGATAAAGAAAGACTCGAAAAAGGAGGTGAAGAAGGAGTCCAGTTTGGCCGGATCGAGATCAGACCTGTCCAATGGCAGCGCCAGCCCGAAATCAGAACCCATCCTCAGACCCGCTAAGAAAGGTAGCACATCTGATCTGAAAAGTAGACCAGTGCTTATTCAGCACAATACACCCACACAAACACACCCTCATGTCTCACAGGACAGGATTTGGGGGCTGGTTAAAGTTTCTGTGGATCAAAGATTCAATTAAACAGAGATCTGGCTCAGATTTGCTTCTCGCAGATGAGAAGAGAGACAGTTAAATATATAAAAAAAGACTCATCCTTCTTAAATGTGCCAAGTCACCCATACGGGTCCAGAATCTGTCCATCAGACCGGTTGTTGTGTGTGTGTGTGTGATTGGGCCTTTGAGAGCAAGTACAGTATTACTCTCCTCAGACCAGAAACCATTTACTCCTACCACTTCCTGTGTGTGCGTGTGACGGTACACAATTATACATTATTAAATCACCTTTACACTGACACAATTACATAAACATCACATATAGTCTTAATTGGGCCACTGTGAATCCTCTGAGTGGTCAGAGATCAGTTTGGCCAAATTAGTTGAGTATGTTGCCAAATTAATTTAAAATAAAATGCATAATTAAAAAATATGGATAAAAATATAACCATCAAAATAGTACACTTTCTTATTATTTACATAAATAAGTAAATAATTTGGGTCATAGAGATATATTTAAAAAAATATATCTACTGGATACTATTTAAATGTAATATCTGGTTTCTGAAACAAAGAAACATTCTGTTATGAGTCCTCAATGTACGTATATCACCTGATTTTCAGACAACAGCACTAGTGTTGGTTCATGTGACTTGAATTTGTTTTTCAGATAGAGATGTTGGTTTCCAAAGAAAACGTGAACCAAAATACAGTATGTGTGTCTCATTGGTTTTCCCCAGAGTATAAAGTATTGAAATATTTCGCCATTCTCAGTATTGTATGGCATCAAGATATTGATATCGATTGGTCAGAGTTGGGATGCCCAGTTTCTCCATTCTGTAGAGAACTAAAACTTTGAGTATCTACAGTATTGTCAGAGGCTGATTCATGAGCTACATACAAGTCTGTATGTATAGTGATCAGCACGAGAGTAAAATGTGTTGCTAATTGTCTAGCATAAATTAAGAGAAGAGCGACACCTAGTGCTAGAATGTGTAAGTGCTGCTCTGTTTTGTTATTTGTTGATGGATGGATGATAGATAGATAGGTAGATAGGTGTGAGATAACTCACACATTATTTATCCATGTGCATTTCATGTAAACAGGTGAGGCAATCCGAAAAAGGCGCTGCAAAGCTACCTTTAGCTACACTCCGCAGAATGAAGATGAACTGGAACTGAAGATCGGAGATGTTATTGAGATTCTGGGAGAAGTGAGTAGTGTACAAGACTGTAGTTTAAAACAAATACATGACCATCACATTATAAATATATTTCATGTCACAGATCGTTTCTACCAAATATGGAGTCTCTAATTCTTAAAACTACCTTTGTGTGTGTTTTCTCGCTCAGGTGGAGGAGGGATGGTGGGAGGGATCTCTTAGCGGCAAAACTGGGATGTTCCCTTCTAACTTCACCAAGGAGCTGTTGGCCGAGGCTGAGGATCTGACCCCACAGGAAGACACGCGCAGCACACGAACCAGTCAGTCTCTACACCACATACTCTCTTGACCACATCTGAAAATGCTTCCTCATCTTACCAACCCAATGACTTTGAAATTTCCCAGGGATCCAGGTCATGATAGAAAAGAATGGAATATATTTTGGAGCATGTTTTTCTTATTATTGAAGACATATTGGCTTATTGAAGTGACGATTTTCCAGCAAACAAGCAGATGATGAACTTGAAACATGACGGTCATGATTCACATCATTAAGCAAGCGACTCCCACAGTGATTTGTGAGGCTTGTGATGTTACAGAGTGTAATGAGGTTAAGTGTGGGGAAATCTTCACCTCCTCCCAACGGCTGATGAAGTCACTTAGATAAGTGGTGAAACATTTGTAACACATGGAAGAAAAAAATAAGTTTTACAAAATATCCAGCCACATCTAATCTATCATGTTACATGCATCTTAGCATTCACTTACTTCTCCGCTTTTAACCAATCACAAATAATAAAATAATAAAAAACAATTAAGATAAATCACTTACTAGAAGAAGTTTATTTTATTTGTTTAGCTGCATGTCATGTGACCATAAGCCAGCATCAGAGAACTGTGAACATGCAAATGTGTTGTTTACTTATTTAACTATTCATTTAAAATCTCAGGGGTACTTAAACTAAACATTTTATTTTAAAGGGGTTCGGCTGGCAAAAAAAAAGTTTAGGAATCCCTAGCCTAATAAACGAATGCGCAAATATCGCTGTTTTAAGTTCACTGATTTTTTTGCATTTATTTGCTCAAAAATACAACAAAACAGTAATATTAGTAATACTGTGAAACATAATTACAATTTAAATACATTTAAAGGGTTACTTCAGGATTTAGCATTAAGCTTTGTATTAGTAGAAAACCTGTAGTATTTTCGAATTACCATGCTTTCCCCCCTCATATCCCCCTGAGAGGAGAAATTTATGTATTTTTAGTCTGGAAAAAATCCTCCGATGACGCAAAAATCGTCATTTTGCGTCATCGGAGGATTTTCTGTCCAGAGGCTAAAGACTACAGCCAGTAGATGGCGCTGTTCCGCATGTTTTCAACCCGCCCATACTGGTGGGATCTCACTCACAGAATGTACACAGTATCAGCCGTCTTTCTTTGGAAGCTAAGCTAGCATGCTCTTGTTCTGTGGAGAAAGCTGAATAATAGGAGAAAGCTGAGTAAGTAGGGGTTACCATCTTCCTTTTCCCGGACTTGTCCGGCGGGCGAGACTGTTAAAAATGTCCGGGATTCGGCTTTTGCGTTCTGCGGTCGCCATTCATTGTTTACATGCACACCTCTCGTTTCAATCTAACTGAATTAATTCCGATCGGTGAATCTGACTGTAGTATTTACATGAACGCTAAACAAGTGATCGGTTGATGTGCGTTTTAACATTGCTAAGACAATTCCCGCTCCTCCGTGAGAGATACGAGACCGGCGCGTCTCAGTAATGAAGCCACCGGCCTCGCGCCGTTCTCCCGCGGCCGTCAGCCTCGTCCTGCTCGCCACAGTAAACATGATGAATACGCTGATTTCACGCAGCCGTTATTTTGAAATCGAAAGCAAGGCTCCGGTGGGAAGAAAACCGGAAGTGTCGCCTTTAATCATAGGAGAGTCGTGAATGCGATGGCGTATTGTCGTGTTTAATGATGTTTTGTCAATTCTAAAACTGTACATACATTTCTTTCATACTTTAGACTATATACAGTGAAATTCATTTATAAATAAAATATTTTTTTTATATTATTCAGAAAGTAAAAAAAGAAGCAGGAATGAACTATATAAATATCCTATATTGGATATTAACATCCAAAAGTGTAAATCGCGGCAGCAGCTTTAGGTTGGTAGTCCAAAGCCATTGTTGTTTATCTTTACTTCCGGGGTTTTTCCCACCGGAGCCTCACTTTCGATTTCAAAATGGCGGCTGCGTGAAATCAGCGTATGGCGACTGTAGAACGCAAAAGCCGAATCCCTGACATTTTGGGTCTCTAAATCCCTGGCAAACTCATCACTTACTTAGGCTAGCCTTGTTGTTTTCAACTGTGCTCACTGCACTCTAACCGGTAGGCGTGGCCTCCTAAGGCAGCGAAGCAAGTGCATTCTGGGAGTTGTTGTCTTTCATCCACATAAGCCAAACATACATTTTCTGGCTTTTCTCAGTCTAGAAAGCTCCAAATAAAAAAATTTCTCCACATTTCTTCTACTTAAATGACCTATTTTAAATACACATTCATCTTCCCAGAGGTGAAGTATCCCTTTAAAATATATATATTGAAAAAAGTATATACAGTATATATTCCTGTGATGGGCTGATTTTTCAGAATCATTACTCCAGTCTTCAGTGTCACATGATCCTTCAGAAAACTTTATAATATACTGATTTGGTGCTTAAGAAATCTGTAAACAGTTATTTATCCTTATTGTGACATTGGATCACTTTAATGCATTCTTGCTAAATAAAAGTATTATTTTCTTTAAAAAAGACTTTTTAACAGTAGTGTGTATTTCTATAATAAAATTAAACTTCATAAATAAATTGTTCATTAACATTCATTTTAGCTGTAACATTTACATATAATACCTATATCAGCGAAATCTCAGGATTCATTTACCAAAATTCACCTACTGAAATGCACAAGCGTGCACAGCACTATCAGCTAGGATTCCTGGACAGATCTACTCTAACAGTCCAGCTGTGAAGAATGCTGTATTCAAAGCTGCATGCAAATGCTTTCAGTCCTCCTTTGAAACGTGTTTGTGTATTTGCAGGTATAAAGGACAGCACCGGCTCAGAGAGTGATGGCGGCGACTCCAGTAGTTTACGGTCTGACACTGGCAGTGTGTCCTCCAGTTCTGAGATTCAGCCCAAGAAGGTTCGGGGGTTCGGCTTCGGGGACATTTTCAAAGACCAGCCGATCAAGCTCCGCCCACGATCCGTGGACATGGACAATGAGGTGGAGAAGGTGAGTTTGGAATATTGGTATCTCTGTGTTTTAATGAAGCAAAAGAAAAGTGGATGTGCGACTCTCAGATTTTATGACTCTCTTCCTCAGTAATTACAGTCAGGCCGTCTCAATCTCGGTCCCCTGCGTTCACTCTGCCTTCGGCCCCACAGCCTCTTGTTCATTAAAACCTTCCTGCCTTCCTGTCCCACTGAGAGTGGCATGTATTCCTTTGCTCATTTCCTCATTTTCTCTACCCATCGTTGGCTCTCTTTATTAGTCTCACATTTAATTTATGCCTTTCGTTTCCTTTTCTTTCTTTTTTGGGGGGTTTTGTGTGTTTGTCTCTCTCTGGCAAGTTCTTGCTCAGAAGTGTGAGTCTGTGTAGTTAAGAAGTTAATAGTTATGTATGAAATAGCATACTATCATTCAATGCATAATATATATATGTGTGTGTGTGTGTACCATATTTATTATCGTCCGATATTTATCCGATAATTCAATTTTCCAATCTTTATAATATGCTGATTCAAAAGAAAGTTCAAAAGAACAGCATTTATAAAAAAAAAAAAAAAAATTGTAAACTAAATGTCCTTAGTCACTTTTGATCACTTCATGCATCCTTGCTAATTGAAATAATTATTTTCTTTTTGAACAATAGTGTGTATTGATTTAATACTATGCGCAATATATCGGTACCATATTGATTATTGCCCAGTATTAAATATTTAATTATGCATGATAATTTCCCATATTTTCACGTTTACATTATTTTTGCAATTATCTAACACCCATTTAATGGTAATCTTTAACTAAATTCACTAGTAGCATTACATTGTTTTTTTTAAATTGGTTCATAAATTAATTAATTAAAACAAAAGAAATTCTTATAAAACTTTAATGTATATAAAATAATTATTTATTGGTTAACAACACTGTAATCTGCCCTCATTATTGTACCCATAAAGCAATGTGCTCAACTCGATCTTCTTTTTCCTGTGACAGAATTTTACACTGCCTCACATTATAACACAAACTTAGATAAACAATAGAAAATAATAATTTAATAATTTAAATTTAAAATAATTTATTATTATTATTATTATTATATAATTATAGTTACAAATAATTTAACTGAATTAAACATGCAAAATGAGGTCATGTGATATATATTTATTGTGTGTGTGTGAGCTGGGCCAGTATTCTCTGTCACTAAGAAAGGAAGTTATTGTCAAATAAGTGTTTATGGGACGTCTTCCGCACTTTGTGTCTCTCAGCCTCACTTTGTTTACTCCTAAATAAAAGGAAATCTCTTCAGATCTATTATTATACATTCCAGTGCTTAACTCTTCCACCTGTTACATACAGAGACAATTTTCTTCTTTGCAAGGCAAGTGATTATTGCAATATGGAAATGCAGTGTCGTTTATAAGCTGAAGGTTTACCCACATACAAATTTACCACACCCTGACACGGCTCTCTTTCCATGTCCACCCCTCTCCTCCTCTCTTCCTCTCTCTCTCTGAGTGGTTTCCTGACTGAAGGGCTGTTGTAAAGCAGAAGTAGGACTTGTTAGACTGTAAGAGACTGTCATGACTCAGGGGGGAGTGAACTGTGGTTAGACTGAAAGCTTGTTGTAGGTTCCTGTTGCAGGCAGGACTTGGGCGCACAGTCCTACGTATGCACGCCGAATATTTCTGAAGGATTGTTTTTGTCATTTTGAGCAAAGACGAAGGTAAATAAGACCTATTTTTCTCTGCAACTCTTTCTTAATCTGTCCGTCTTTCTACAGTATGTTAACGATGCTAAAACTGTGGCTTCCTCGCTAGAAGTGAGCTGTTAAATACGACAGCCGAGATGTGTTTTGTTTCATGTGGCGTGATTTGGGCTTCAAGACAGGGCATTATGGGTGTTCCGGGTTGGAAGTCAACGTAGGCTCTTCACAGAGATGACATGTGGCCTTTGAGAAGAGCAGTGCAGCCAGATGTTGTAATGATGTTCTTATGTCGTTTAAACATTTGGGTGCCACATGGCGCTTGTTAGTCCGACTCCATCATGACTGCTCTAAATGAGAGGAAAAGGAAGAGAGGGAGAAGGAGGAAGAGTGGGTAGGGTTTTTTTTTTCCTGAGTGAACAGCGAATGTGTGTGTTAAGGCCACATTGGGAGTGCAGGATGTTAAAGAGCTTGTTGTGTGTCAGGTTGGATTGATTCCCTGCCATGTTTGTGGAAGGATTGTGGCTTCCCTGTGGGAAAGAGGCCAGATAAACAAAGTCAACTGGACAGTATGCTATTCACACACGTATGTTTGAATTCACTGGGCCCCTGACAACTTCCTTATGGCCTCCCAACTGCACAATAGCTTTTGATTAATTCTGCAGATTGTTCTTTATCAAAAAATGCAGATTTTTTTTTTTTTGTGAGACTGTTGGACTCGGGGTTGCCCTCTAGTTGCCCTCATTGACTGCCATGCATACTCAACAGCATTATTATTTTTAATTAATATTGATATTAAATTACTTTTAACATGTATTAACTTTAACATAAATGTATAAAGATGTCTAATGTACTACATAAATCTATATTTATATTTTTTTAAACTAATTATTCTGCAAGGACACGTCCAATTGATCAAAAGGGACAATACAGACATTTATAATGTTATAAAACAATTTATAAATATTTCTATTTCAAATAAACGCTGTTCTTTTGAACTTTCTAATCATCCTGATAAAAGTATCACAGTTTCCACAAAAATATTAATCAATACAGCTATTTTCGAGATTGATGATAATAAGTAATGTTTCTTGAGCACCAAATCAGCATATTAGAATGATTTCTGAAGGATCATGTGACATTGAAGAAAATGGCTACTTTGTCGTGACAGTATTAAATGCATTTTAAAATATATTTAAATTGAAAACAGTTATTTTAAATTGTAATATTTCAAAATATTACCTTTTTAACTGGTAATAAATGTTTTATCTTATTTTTATCTTACCGACCCTAAACTTTTGAATGGCATGTTCGAAGTAGTATTTAATATAAGTATTTGATTCTCCTCAGCCTCCGATGGTGAAGAAAGTCGCTCCAGCTGTTGCCCAGGAAACCATGAAGGCGGAGCCTGAAAACAAGGCCAAAGGTAACAGGATTAGATCATACCTGTTCTTTGGATTATTTCAATGCCTAGATTGTCCATAATACTCAAATTGTATGCAAATACGACATAATTGTTTCTTGATGTGACTTGTGGCTGTGAACATTTAAATTACAGCAAAGGAGTTTTGCAAAGTAATTTTCCCGTATGAAGCTCAGAACGAAGATGAGCTCTCAATCAAAGAAGGAGATATTGTTGCGATTGTCAATAAGGTGAGTATGGTGATTGAACACAAAATTGTTCTAAAACCAATAAAATGAGCTTCTAATGAGATATATATAATAGTTATTAATTTTAATGAACACGCCCACTGTGAAATCTCATTGGTTCAAAATTCCTCTCCAGATAGCTATACAGTTTATGTTCAGATTGACATTTCTGCTTTCGTTGTGGTTGACAAATTGTTACTGACATCATGTCAGGCTTGATTGGAACACAGATAGACTGTTGAAATGTGTGCTTTCCTTGTTTGTTGTTGTGTGTAGGATTGTGCAGACGCTGGTTGGTGGGTTGGAGAGCTGAACGGCAAACAGGGAGTGTTTCCAGACAACTTTGTGAAGTTATTCATTCCTGAGGTAGAAAAAGAGGTGAGATCTTATTTTTGTCTCTCTTTGACACACTTTAGCCGTTTTCAACGGGAAGCTCCCGTCCTGTATGTCAACGGGCCTCAGTCTCTGTGCGAAAGGAGAGCTGTGGTGGAATAAACACACACACACACGCACACACACGCTGCCCTCTGCCCTGTATTTTTGCCTCCCTCCTTACCCTTTGCCTGATTGAGCAGCATGTCCTTTGATGTTTGCTGTGTGGCCTGAAGGGATTGTGTTTTTAATAGGACAAATGTGTATGTTTAATGTTTGTGTTTTAGTATGAGTTTTAAAAGGGCGATCAGTGTGTTAATGAGTGCACATGTGTGTTTTAATAGGTGTACTGTGTGTTTTAACTGTGTGTGTGCTTACAGAGACCTAAGAAACCACCTCCTCCTGCAGCACCAACCACTAAACAGGTCACAGGTAACAAACTCCTTTCCTTTTCTTTCTGCATTTTTTTTTCTGCAGATGTAAAAATGTGTAGTATACAAGCAGAGTACTCTACATGGGGTACTGTATCCCACTATGCATTACTCTCGACTTAACCCTTTTCCATTTCTTGTGTAACAAATGTAAGCAAGAAGGATTCAAAAATAATTTATTTCTGTCACTAAATTAAACATGCAACGTGGTCCTATGAAGTCTTGAAAACAATGTATCAGTTTAAAATGGATTTAAAAAAAATCCATTATATTATATTATATTATATTATATTATATTATATTATATTATATTATATTATTCTGGCTCTTCCTTGTGGCTTATAAATCTTTCAGCTGTCTATTTAATGATCATTGGAATCTTTCATTATGATCTATCATAATGATCTTATCTGTCATAATAGTGTTCACTTTATGTATACAGTATGTATATACATTATGTACAGTATATATACCAGCTTACTCAGAAATCACTTAAAATATAAATAGGCAAGAGTTCCTTATAGCTTCTCTTCAGAGGTTTTGAAACTCGGCCCACGTAATCTTTGTATTAACATACCATGAAATTGGTGGGAGAAACAAAGGTTATGTCTAGAAGGAACACAGAAATTATGCAGTAGTTATATTTCCAACACTAGTATATGGAATAGTGATAGACAGATATTTGACCATTTTTGCATTATCAACCAAGTTTATTTATATAGCACATTAAAACAGTTATAAAAGGAATTAAAAGAGTTATATTATACAGTTATAAAATCAATTAAAAGAGTAAAAAGATGATACATAGATAAACTTCTCATCTGGCAAAACACCGGTGTATCATATTTTTCACAACTACCAGTTTTACTGTTATTATCTATTATCTATCCAATTATCTATTGGACGTCTCCCATGGACCCGATTTTTCCCTAAAATCAGACAGGAGGAGCTCTAGGACTGACTCACGGGGTAACCTTCACTGCCCCATCAGTCCGCACCCCAAAAAAACATTTGTTCGAAAGCTCTAGGAATGTAATCAATCCAGTCCGCACCCCACAGAACCTCAGGTTTAATCACGTCAAACTCACCACTCCACCACAGACCCAGGCCATCAGCATGGTTTCATCTCTCAAGTTCCCCAATTAAGTGGTTTATGTTTCTCTCTTACCCAGTTCTCAGTCCCATTTGAGTTCAGTTTAGAATCTAAAGGAAGATTACAGTGCAGTCAGTTGGACGTACAGTGGATACAGTTATAAAAATAACTAAAAGAAAGAAACTGGCAAAACACTGGTGCATCATATTTTGTACAGCTGCTTGTTATACTGCTAATACGTCTCTTGAGGCCAGGGGAGTGAGGTTTACATGCCTAGCTCTTACTGGCCTATGTCCCGAGTAAAATAGTTATGTAATCATTATAACATAATATAATAGTATTTTAAAACCTGTTTTAAACTGTTGCATGCTACATTGTTTAATAAGACTTCACATGACCACGTTATTTTTGCGACAGACTAAATCTGACATTTGTCTCACTGGAAATGGAAGGTCAAGTCAAGACTACTGCATTGTGGGATAACTGTATACCACAATGCAATACTCTTGACTTTACCCTTTTGCTTTTATGTGCTTTTTGCTTCAGTGACAGCAGCACTCGAGCTGCATGAACTCCACAGGTTTGTGTAAAACCTGATGATCATATTCTCCTTCACGATTTGAGAATGATCCAAAGAGCATCTTCTGCTTCAATAGAAGCAAGAACATCTGACTGTCTGTACAAAGAGTCACATGATCAGTGTCACAAATATGTTTATATGATTAGTGACTTAGAAATAGTGCAGCGTCTCATGTATTTCTTCATTTTACATTGTACCGTTTCTTTGTTTCATTTATTTATTTATTTTTATTTCCATGTTTAAATTGGATTTCGAATCCTAGATGTTCAATGTGTGCATGTTTCCCGTGAGTCGGCTGTTGAACCCTCATTTTGTGTGTATTGATCCCCAGACAAAAAGACAGAGGCAAGAAAGGTTCCACCAGAACGGCCCGAATCTCTCCCACAGAGAGCTGAGGAAAAAGGTTGGTAGCGTCTTTCAGAGTTGTTTTAATTTGCTTTGGTCAATTCTAATTCTGTTATTTAGAACTTTTACTGCAAAACTTGCCTTCCTCTAAAAGGTTTAGATTGACATAGTGCTTGTGTTTTCAAAGACTTCTTGCTTCTCTGAAGTAAACATAAATTGGAACATTTTTGCTTTGACAATCCCTCTTTTAGTTTCCGGTAAACATCCTTGTATGACATTTTATACCCTTTAGTAATGATGATGTCAATGATGATGATGGTTATTACATGTAGGTGAAGAGTTGAAGTTGGGTGAGATTCCAAAGCCGTCCCTCCCGGTTGTCCTCCCAAAGAAGCCTCTTCCTCCGAAGAACAACAACATGTCGAATCGACCGTCATCCCTGCCACCCAAACGCCCAGACAGACCTGAGAGACCAGCTGTACCCAATATACCGTCAGTCTCACACGTGTACTAGCATCACCAACACATACATGATCACATTCATCATGCCCTAATGCATCATTAGGGTTGGAATCATTTGAATTTGAACAATTCCGATTCTTTTTATCGATTCCTAATTTTGATTCCAATACATTTGTTCTAAGTGTTATTGCAAAACATTTCATTGTAGCTGAATACCATGAACAAAAATCGACATGATAAAGAACACTTACACAAGGAACTTTTTGAAATACCATAGTCGAACTAATATAAATTTCTAGCATTAAAGACAATTAAACGCTCACTAATTAAAAAAAGAACAAATAAACTAATTTGCAATCGCACAACTGAACAAAGACACAATTGAAATAAACCGTGTTTTAAGATTTTCAGGTATTCAGGTACAAAAAAACTAATTAAATGTAAAATAACACTGCACTTTATAAATAAAACGCACATTGCAAATATACTTACTCAGTCAAGAACAGCGAGTGAATTTTCTCTGTCTTTTGTTGTTTTATTAACGTTATTATAGAGACGGCAGCAGGAATATTAGGCTGCTGTCACTTTAAGAGCTGCACGGATCCAATATACCGTTACACATGTGTTTTCTTTGTCAACCGTTTACGTTTACTTAAGATATAACAGAAAACAGCGTGCGAGTCGTCTTGTGCATGAGTGGTTTAAAGTCATATTAAAATGCACACAAAGGAATCGATAAGATAAGGAATCGATTTATAACAAGTATCTGACTCCTGCCTTTTAAGTATCCAATTCCAGAACTGGAATACATTTTCGATTTCAAAACTTATGCATCATGATATCTTATCATGTATCAGAGTATCAGATGATATTCTTAATTTTTACACGAAGAACACTATTTATTTGGCACTAAGATGGAACTCAATTAGTGTCACAATTAAACATTAACAGATAACATTAAACTTTTAACAGATGAATTTACACTAAATACAATTAAAAATATCCTATTTTACATGACATTTTATTTTTGAACGGATTCATTTAGCACCATCCAAATTACTTCCATGTAGTGATTCCAATGAATCAGTGAGTCATTTCATTTTAGAATGGATTGATTTAGAATCAACCAAATAACTTTGTGCAGTGATTCCAATGAATGAGTGAATCATTTCATTTTTGAATGGATTCATTTTATTTAAAACCATCCAAACTACTTTTGTTCAGTGATTCCAATGAATCAGTAACTCATTTCATTTTTCAATGGATTGATTTATAACCATTTAAATGACTTCTGATAGTGAATCAGTGAGTCATTTTGTTTTTGAATGTATTAATTTAGAAACATCCAAATGAACCAGTTCACTAGAATGAATCAGACTTCCAATGATACATACTGCATTAGAAATTCATCTCTTATCACATTATTACTCCATTTTGTTGTCATTTCCAAGAACATTTGTGCTATTTTTGTGTTTTTACTAAAGCTCATTCTGGTTTAATTATCTTTTGCACAGTAGTGACAGTCCGAAGACTGATGGTGTGGCAGCTGACCGAGGCTCTGCAGACAAATCCCTAGATATCGGTGAGTCCCTGTTCAGAGATGCCATTCAATCCAGAATAACTCATGACTAATAAGACTTATAATAATCTATATCTAATAAGATTAAAACAGCTCTCTGTCCAACTCACTTCATTCGTTTCCATTCTGGAGATGATGGTCTGGCGTTTTTTTTCCTGTGTTCGTGATGCATATGCACGTGATATATATGTGGTCCCGTGTGTTTATCTTTGTATTCGTGTGACTCTCGGCTGAAGATGTAGAAGACTTCGACTCCGTCGTCTTATCCACAGAGAAGCTGAGCCACCCGACCGCATCACGGCCCCGTGTGATGGACCGGCGGCCACGATCGCAAATCTTCACGTCTGTGAGTCCACGGATTTTATTTGTGCATTTCCGTAATTATGTTGTGTGTTTTTGTTATTTTTATTAGTGTTTATTTTTTATATTTTTTTATATCTATATATACCCAGTGGGCACCGGAAGTCAATGTAACATCAGAAAGACGAAGGACAATGTTGTACTGACGTAAAATTTTGGATGAAAATGAAAATTGGGTTGACGTCAAAATCCAACATTGTTTTTTTGTCAGCCTCCAACACTGGACCACAGTTGACTTTTGGTTGCTTAAAACATAACTTATAACCAACAAAATATCAAAGTGTAATGATGTTATAATTTAACATTGAGTCAACATTAGCACTATGACTCTCATGAACCTCATGACTAAATGTTAGTGTTGGATGTCAATTTGATGTTGGCATTAGATGTTTGGAAAACATTGAAATTTTGTTAAGTAATACCACAACTTAAAATCAACAAAATATCAATTCAGCTGTTGTCAGTATTCTACAGTACATCAAAATGACATGGGCATTGGACATTGAATTTTTTTATGGTTTTAGTTTCTGTTAACTATAATAACTCTGCCACACATGCTTGTTTGTTGTTATTTTTTACCTATCAGAGTGTCAGGTCAATTACATTTGGGGGGTTTTCACGCCTATCAGATGCAATCAACTGACAAAATGTCATAGATTTGTGACTTTTACAGGTGTTCAGTGTTAATCCGTCAGATATGATTGTGTCATTTGCTATGTGTGAACGTCACATGGGCTTACCCCGCTCTGCCTGTCTATGGGTTATCTGGTCATGATCACTTAAATATCTCTCTACTTCCTAGTCCTCTCTCTCTAGTCCTGACCTCCTGGAATTCCCATCTCCAGAGGAGGAGAGGAGAGACAAGGATGTGGGAAAGGAAGAGCAGGACTCATTCACTCCCAAAACTTTTGACAACTCCAAGAAGATGCCCAAGGCAGTGCCAGTCATAACAGTAAGCCCCCCCCCATCCCTCCCTTCCCAGTCATCCACCCCCTTACACCCACCTCTCCTTTTGCATGCACATCCCTGTCCTACCACAAGGGAGCACCCTTGTCAAGCATTTTTATGTACAGACACAAAAAGTATTACTTTTGGATACTTGAGTCACACTTTTTAATGATTTCTTTAAAAATTCTTACATTTGAAGTGTGTCTTAGAGGGATAGTTCCCCCCAAAATGAAAAATCTGTCATTATTTACTCACTCTCATAATGTTCCAAAATTGCTTTTATTAGAGGATATTTTGGAAAATGCCTGTTTTTTTTGTTGTTGTTTTTTGTCCATAGGATGAAAGTCAATGGGGTCCAATAGAGCGCTGCAGTGATGTGTGTTTTTTTTTTAGTTAGCATCACCCTGGTTCGACAAAAACATTTGGCATTTGAATTGTTGCAGAAAATAAGCTTTGGGACCAACAAAAGTTTATGATTCTTTCACATTTTGTTCATCATGATAATAATCTTCAATCTTTGAAGATCTTAAATGATAATCTAATCTTGGAAGCTTAAATACAAAACGTAAGCTATAAAAAAAACTACACCCTGGTCACAAGATGACCACCAATATTAAGCTTCCAACAACACTTTCGGTCTTTATACAAAAAAAGTTTGTTAAAATAGTTTGCAAGAGAACAATTATAAACACAGTCTGTCTGCAAAAGCAGATTATAGAGGAGATGAGTTTACCTTTTCGGTGTGATGATGTTTAATGTACCCAGTAACTTCTGCAGTCCCATTTAGACACCTGCCTTTTTCAAGACAAGTCAAAGCTTAGAAAAAATCATAAGGGGCTGTTATTGATGTATTTTATGTTATAGAATAAAGCATGAAAAATCCTGAGCTTGTGTTCACCATAGGCCTTATTTCAAGCATTTAGCAAAAACCCACTGTATGATGGAGCCGGAAGTGCTTAAATGCTAACTCGTTTCTAGGTTTTCACCTCCAAAAATATGTCAGTCCTGCAGCACTCCATTTGTTGTTTTGGACCCCATTGACTTTCATTGTATGGATTAAAAGAGTTCTTAAAAGTTCTTCACAGATGAAAAATAGTCTTGCAGGTTTGGAATGACATGAGGGTGAGTAAATAATGCTAGAATTTTAATTTTGGGGTAAACTATCCCTTCAAGTGTCCAAATACTTTAAGGTGCCACTCACACACACACACAAAGAGAGACTGAGGCCCGAAATGGAAGACAAACGTCCAAGAGTGATTGTTTGATGAGCTCTTTTTCTGATATCTCATGGGGGTTTTCCACAGGCTCCTGAGAAATCATCTTTACCCCCTAAACCAAGTGCCCCTCCATCCTCTTCTGGGTCCAGTGGGGCTTCTCTCCATCAGGGCACCGCTGGTCTGCGGCCCCATTCCCCTAACGTTGATGCGAGAGGGAAGAATGAACAGGGTTCCACGCTGGAGGAGCTCAAAGCACAATTACGAGACCTGAAAGGAACCGTGGAGCTCATGAAGAGCCAGCACAAGTATGAACCAACGGGATGGGGATCAGGGGTGTCAAGTCTTGCTCTTGGCGGGCCACTGTCCTGTTGAGTTAAGCCCCAACCCCAATCAAACAAAGTCTGACTAGGCAATCTAGAAACTTCCAGGGAGGCAAGTTGGAGCTAAACTTTCCAGGACAGTGGCCCTCCAGGACCCTGGTTTGATGGAAGACCGATTGAGTGAAGTAGTGAAAGAGGGGAAGTATAAAGAGAAGGAAATTATTAATCAATGTATGGAAGGAAATGTTTGAGATGAGATGTGGGATGAATGAGTTGATTGACTGATGTCTTGTTAGAAGGATGTGAAATGTGTGTAATTCCCAAACTTGTTTTATCAGACAAGAAATAAAGCAGTTGGTGAGTGAACTGGATGAGGAGAAGAGGATTCGTATTTCACTGCAGGTGAGGGGATAATAGATCAGTCACTAACCAGGTGCAACACAATAAAGCAATATTAACCAGCCTAACATACACTGCCCGGCCAAAAAAAAGTATTGCAGTGATTATTGTTATGTTTCTACAGTAGCATGTTAAATGTTTGGCAACAGTTCTTCTAACCCTAATTGAGTAGATTTTCATTTCTTAAACAACCATGTAGAAAGATACATCATGGCCAAATTCCAGGATGACAATGTCAAGATTCATCAGGCTCAAATTGTGAAAGAATGGTTGGGAGGGAGCATGACGAATCATTTTCACACATGAATTGGCACCTCTGAGTCCAGACCTTAAATTCATTGAAAGTCTTTGGGATGTGCTGGAGTAGACTTTACAGAGTGCTTAACATTTTCAATACAAAATCTGTGAAACCAGGGGGAAATAATCTTAAATCTTAATATGTGAAGTGTTGTTTATATTTCCTATGGCTCTGTTTAACTGACTCCTCTTTGGTTTATGCTTTGTTTTAGATGGAAGTGGAGCAGATTAAGAAATCCCTGTCCAAATGAACTAAAGCATGCTGGATGTATCAGATGAAGGATCTGGCTGAGGTTCCACACCACAGCCCGAGTAGATTGTGCCAAAAAAAAGAACAATGTATCAGAACAATTGCATAAAGAAAACAACTGTTTACCCCCCCAAATCACTTGTACTCTTTCAGCTTTCGTTTTTTTAAGAAGCTTATTTTGCGTGTTATGCTCAGACTGGGCGCTGACTCACAGACCCGTTGCCCGGGTGTGGCCTTACGGTGGGTCATGTGATTAAAGGGTGCCGATGACCCACACCTGGAGACGGGTGATAGCGGTTGCCATGGGGATTAGCTGGTCTCCTGCACAACTGAGACACAGTTACCCCATCACCCTCTCTAGTACTGCCTCTGAACGCTAGTCAAAGAACACATCAAATGAAGGAGAAAGCCGTGTGTTTTACTTAAATACTCTTCACCTTAAGTTCTTTTCTTTTGACTTGGAGGCCTTCTGTTATTTTCTTTATATGCAAAGATGCGTTTGATTTCACACCCCTTGCAGTTTCCACATGCAGCAAACCCACATTGAGGCCTTGTTTATTTGGAGCGTAGTCTTTCCTATTTCTTTTACGTTGGTGATGACAATGAGAAAACTCACGTTTTGTTTTCTTGACTCGGTTGTTTTCTTTGAAATCTTCTATATATACTTTTATATTTTAATGTACTAAATACAATAATGTGTGCAGATTTTATTAAAAAAAGATACTTCAAAAAAGTGATTTTCTGGTTCTTTGTTTATTATATACGCTTATGTCCTCTAGGTGGTGCACCAGGGTCAAGTAGCCTATGTAAATCTCATTTCCCGGGTTAATAAAAAATGTATTATTCAGAATTGATAATAAAAAAATTATTTAAAAAATTGCAAATCATATAGCCAGTGACTTGGACATGTTTTAAAGGGGTCATGAACTGAGAATTTAACAATGTGAATGTCTCAGCAGTGCATTATTTGTTTGTATTCGGTGCATTTCACTGGATTATTTGGTAGTCACAATTTCGATGCAGGCTTTGCAAACAGACTTTTACGATATGGATCTGCCAGCATGTAACCAACCATGTCTATTCTAATGCCTGTGATCAGTGATTTCTGATGTGTAATTATTCAAGTTCAGATAGATTATCTTTCTCTCAAAATCGTTCAATACTGTTTATGCATCAGCAAATCAAGCCAGTGACTAACCAATCAACTTCATATCGTTTCTCTTAGTAGGATGAAAATAATCTTATTTAAACTGTGATTAAATTATATACAGAAAGCGATCAAAGAACACTCCCTTTTCTAATCGCCCAAGCTGTCAATCATACAGCACGAGTTTATCTGGACACTTGCCAAAACTCGTTATGAAATTAACGATGCTGTTACATTGCACAACGAATCTCTTACTGTATTTACATCGTATTTGCATTGTTATTTGGTGAAAGCATTCGTGAGAGTGCAGAAATTGCATTGCAATGATGAGATCACTTCATTCATGCGATCAACAGACTGTCTTTCATCTGCTCAATGCTCATCACTGCAACCTTTCATGTGTAAATCTAAATATAATGCTATAATCATTACTTTACACCTTTTTCTCATCATCTTGGTCATCTGTATTAACTGAATATAATTCAATAGAAAATATAATTAACAGAAAGCTCATTTCCCTTTCCAGAATAAGTCAGAAGCCTCCATCCAAGCATCAAACAGCTGATCTATGATCAGATTTTAAATTCTTGTACGTCTTTTTGGATAGGGGTCACTGTCATGTATATGTGAGATGTTTTATGAGATGAAGTTTATTTTAAGTTCAGCTGCTAAGGGTAAGATCACACACATCAAGCGGCTCAGATACAAACAAACACTCAGACGGCCCTCAGAAGCGCTCACCGTCTGCAGCTATATGGACCCCTCTCTCAAACACATTTAAGACATTCACTGATATCATTCCATAGGCATCCGCTGCTCTTTATGGTATTTGATCTGGTAATTGAGGATCAGGTCTCCTAGTTGCTGGCCACTGAGGCCTGCAGATAACTGTGTCTCTAAGGACGGTCACATCACTAATGATGCACAAAACCAGGAGATGTGAGCACACCTCAGAAATGTTTTAGAATCCAGTATGTAAATTATGTTGTTTGGGTCAATCATTTGAAAAAATATATATTTTGCATTTGATTATGCATTATATTTCTTTAATACTTCTAATTTATTTGATAATACAGATGTATAAAAGATAAAATATCAGTACATTTGCAGGTGGAATAATTGAAAACATGCAGATTTTATTCATAAACAAAACATACATCATTCTGAACCCTCTCATCACACCTTTTGTCTACAAGAGTAAAGTTTGAATGAATGAGGAACTACTAGTAGTTCGGCATTTCGCCACAACCACCAGTTTTTCCAAGTATACTTCTGTCAACGACGCCAGTATGTTGACAGTATTTCTGAAGAAACAATCCTGTGTTGTAATTCAAATTTTTTTGTGTGTGATTTGTGTGCCTTAAAGGATGTGTTAATCATGTTGAGTATGTCCCTTCTGCGTGATCTCGTATGTGGTTGTCTATTTGTCTGTAAACAAATTAAATAAATGATAACTTAAGTTAAAATTAGAGTTATTCTTTAAATGGCATTCTATTAAAGAATAAAAGAGACATTTGTATAAATATTTTATTATTAGTAGTAGTAGTAGTTATAATAATATAACAATCAAAATTATTATTGTTGTCGTTATTTATATTTTCTATAATTTTTTTAAACTGAATCGCTCTAGACACTCTAGACATATGAGTGGCAAGATCAACAAATCTCTTAAAAATCTTTTACATTTACAATTTGGCTAACTTATATTACACTAACTGATATATTTACTAGCAAAGCTTTAGATAAAATGACCCAACTTTTGAAAAAAAAAATAATAATAATAATAATAATTCAATAAATTAAATATATTTGCAAACTTATGTTTGACTATAATACGTTCACTCAGCTATACACACACCATATACCATCTATTTCATTTGTTTACAGACAAGGTAGGGTAGACAGTACATATGACAATACAAATGAATGCATATTTGAAAATAAAAGGAAGTTACTGTTTGGAGTTTAGAAAATAAGCAGCATTTCATATTGTATGCTGTTCAATAGTCTAAGTCTATTTAAAAAAAATGCTATGTTTAAAAATATAATACATAGATGGTGAAATAAACAAAAACATTTCAATATTTATTGTGTGAAAATAATTTAGACTACATCAATTAGCGCTGTCACCATCGTTATGACGTCACGTTGCCGTTTTGCGCCTAATGAAGTTTAAAACCGTGTAGGCTATTTGTTTACCAAGAAGGCATCCGTATCACCGAAGAGTGAGATAAAATGTGAAATCTGTGGCGTGTAAAGAAAACCAAGGTAGGCCTATCATTTGTGAATATTTTACTGAATGTTTTCATGGTGCGTAATTTTTGAATTACGAAAATATTAATTCTGTGTAGGCTATGAGTCATAAAATAGCCGGTCGCTTTATTACTTAAATATGTAAAATGCAATTTCCACCTCATCATTTCAACACTTCAAACGTGATGGAAATGGCATAATTGAGGAAAAATGACTCAACTCTTTTGAATGTTAGTGAGCGTGGGAAAAGTTTTAATGCAGCCTTGCAATGTTTTGGAATTGTTTACTTCCAGTTTCTCGATTCTGAAATGAAATGAAGACAACAGAAAGTAAACCAGTTTGGCGAGCTGGTGCCCTGGGCTGTATGGATCTGGTGGCGGTGCTCTGTTTGCCATGCGCGTATCAGCACGGACAAGTTTTATATTTAGACAAAAGGTTCCAGATGATTCATTAGAGTCTGTACATGCAGCAACAACCGCGAGACGTTTCTCGCGCACTAAACTCTTATGAAATATACTTAGGCTACGCCTGAACGGAAGGACAGACGTTTGAGGAAATGATCGGATCAGAGAGGGCAGGAGGAATGACTTCCTCAAATAGGATGGTAATGCCTGTCTTTGGAGACATTGAGTGCGCGGTGCGCCTTAAGTTTGTCTGACTATCTGCACTTTCCGCGTTAATTCACAAGAGCTGCATTTTGTATAATCGCACAACCGCTGGCGCAAACGAGATAAAACTGGACCGGATTGTAATATTTAGTGATGCGCGCTGCTTTAATGAATCGCAAGACGCTGGACGTCACAGCCACGCGCCTTTCCGTGCCACAGGTGCGCACTACACTTTGGTTATTCATTATTGATTAACGGCGCAAAGAAAAGGAGGAACGCGCAGAGGGACAAAACAATTACTCGCAGTATGGAGATCATGTCCAATCAACCCACATCAGAGACTGGTGGCGACCACACCGCAGCGGTTTCCATGTCTGCAGGCGTGGAGAGGACTGATGTGACCAGCCCGAGTCCGGTGACCAAACAGAGGTCCCTGCGAGCGGTTTATGTGCTGAATGATGGACTGAAAGCAGTGGCCGCGAACAGCCCGGAATCCGGGGCGCTCCAGTGTCTCCAGCGCGCCTGCGACGCGGAGAGTGCCATATTAACCACAGTGACTTTTGGACGATTAGACTTTGGGGAGACAACAGTGCTTGATACCTTTTATGACGCAGGTGAGGCTCTGCAAGGCAGGTTTAAGGCATGGGTGCTCTAGGGGGCTATAGTTCTAGAGCCCCCCAACACTTTACCCTTTGGGTGTCTCTCTTATCTGGCACACCCAGTTCAGTTCTTGGAGCCTCTAACAAGGAGCTGATGAGTTGAATAGTGTGTGCTGGTTACGGAAACATCCAAAATGTGTAATTTTGGAGAGCCTCTTGGACCAGGACTTCCATAGATAACATTCAGCCCTGCAGGATGGTGCATCTAAGAATAGAAACTCATTGGCATTGGTCATGTAAGATTTAGAGCATGGGTGTGCAATTGAATTAAATTACTTGTAAGAATAGTGCTATAGTATTAATGATGCAAATACATGCAAATAAAATAATTTTATATAAATAAAAATATAAAGTTATAAACAAAACTTCATAAAACATTAATATAAAAAAAGATGTAAAATGCTAAATAATAAATAAATAAATGGTGGTGCTGTACATATGCAAAAACATGCAGTTGCTCTCTTATAATTATTACATACATTAATTTAAAAAAGTGAATATTAGTAATACCTTGCAAAAAAAAAAATATATATATATTCATTAAATAATCTAACATAAGAAACATGTTATGGTTAGGGATCAATGGGCTTTCCTATGGGAAGGCTATTACTAAAAGCAAGGGATATTAGGTGTGCATCTGGGATCTTCTGCCTCCAGCACATTCCTTTCCTGGAATTTACTCGCTAGGTCTAGTATGAAGTATCTCTCTCTCTCTCTCTCTCTCTCTCTCTCTCTCTCTCTCTCTCTCTCTCTCTCTCTCTCTCTCTCTCTCTCTCTCTCACTTGTGGGCGTGACTGCACACATTACTCTGGGTGATCAAAATATGTTTACATATGAGCGTTAGGAGGGTGAGAAAATGGGAATGTTTTTAAGTTTGATGCCGAGCCCTTTTGTGCATGCAGACTTCGTTACAGCATTTACAGCACTTTTCAATGATGAAAAGTGCATTTTAGAGCTAAAACTTTGAATTCTAGTTCTGCAAAAAGTGAACCAAACTCTCTATATACCGTTCTATAGAGTAATCTTCTTGTTATTGTATTTTCCTCTTCTCCTCTTTACTAAGAATGTGAGTCATGCATCTTACAGTACATCAAGTCTGGTCTTGTCTCTGCATGGCTTTTAAACATGATTTCAGATGTTTGAGTAGTTTCAACAGAGCAAGCATGTTTGACTGGAAACGAACAAATATAACCATATATAGTAGAACAAATATGCCCTTAGGACTAACTTTAAACAGACAAAATGTTATTTAAAGAGTTTATAGTGTGTGCTGTCATGGACAGTCATAATAAACAAAAGAAGCTCATAAAAATCTTTCTTAAATAACAGGCACTGAGACTGATGCTCAAAGTATGCAAAACTAGAGTGTGCTATAGAGGGATTCTGCATTATGGTCTCCCCGAGGGCTTACTGTGTCTCTGATTGATTGCAGACATTGCAGTTGTGGATATGAGCGATGTGTTCAGACAGCCATCCCTGTTTTATCACCTCGGTGTGCGTGAGAGCTTTGACATGGCCAACAATGTCATCCTCTACCACGACACGGACCCTGACACGGCACAATCTCTTAAGGTGAGAGTCTTAAACACACTCACAAACAGTTTGTTTACCTAGACTTTTACAATGCCCTTTTACAAAGTTTTGATTTTGTTTTTAGGGTCTACTAGAATAGGGTTTCATGCTTGAATGTTCAAAAAACACCTTATTTTTCACATATTTTACATTGTTTTAAAATACAGTCTGTCAGTGACGCTCTGTTTCGTTTTGGTTTCTATGAAACACCTCCTTTCAAAAATGTGCAATGTGCTCTGATTGGTCGGCTGAACCCGTGTGTTATGATTGGTCAACCGCTTCGAGCATGTTTCGGGAATGCCTCTCCCCTTATCATTACTGCAAGTTTCAACACAACTCAGCCAGGCTTTACCCCTTTATCTTGCATATGCCTTGGTGGGAATTATTTAAATGAGGGATATTGTGATGTGTACGTTCCTGGAAGAAACCTCAAGACGATAATCATTGTGTTTCAGAAACAGTACACACTGATATAGAGTATAAGTCCATTTGGAGTGGACTTTGTGCTTTATAACTTTGCAGACCTTTTTCATGCTCAAACCGCAACATTACACACTAAAAAAATGTAAAAAAAAATCATAATATATCACCTTTAAAGGTGCTGTGTGTTACTTTTTTTGATGTTCAATGATTTTAAGAAAGCCATATGTAGTCTGATTTTCCAGTAAATACTGGATTAATTAATATTGATTTCATTAATAGTTTGAGTTTGAGGTGGGACTACATGTTTGTATAAAAAATGGAAGATTGGAAACCTGTTTGGTAACAGTAAGTATTTTTGCCATTGTTTAGTGCTGCTGATTGCAGAAAAATGAAGTGCTATACCTTTAAATCAAGCTAATTATAATTACTACAGATGTTTTAGACTAAGAATTATCCAAAACCACAATCTTACCCCTTAAGAAAATCCTATTTATTAATAATAAAACTAAAACATTTCCCCTTTTATGACATCCACAAAAAGAGGCTTTGTCTCATTTCTAGAAACTTCTAGTTTCTTAACTACCTTTCACCTAAAAAATGTCCACAAAAAGAGACTTTTGGACAGATTTACTAATAGCTTGCACCAGTGCAAACCCTCTTTTGGCATTAAAAAACTACTTTCAGGAAAGATTTTCCTAAAGATAGGGTTATTTTCGTGGCTGACTGTATTGCATATGCATTTAAATGAGTTTCCCTTTCAGATAAACTCCTTCCTAAGCTGAGAATAGCAGGTCAGGCCCTGCCGCCTAGTAGTGGGTGGCCTCTTTGTTCAGATGACAAAGATACTAAAAGAGAATGTAAGAGCCTGAGGGCTCGAAAGTTTAACCTCCCATCAATCCTTGCTAGTATTTGTGTAGTGGCACTTAGAAAAAGTTATGACAGGAATATGTAATTCCTAAGTTGTGGGTTGGTAAATAATGGCATAATAGCCCAAAAAGCATGTCTTAAACCAGATGCTAATTTGCACTGCTCTTGGTAGATTGAGTTGGTCTTTGTGGAAATGATCCGCGTTACTTAGGAATTACATATTCCTGTCATAAAGTGCCACCACACAAATACTAGCAAGGATTAATGGGAGGTTAACATTAGTTAACTCAGGTTCTTACATTAGTATCTTTGTCATCTGAACAAAGAGGCCGCCCACTACTAGGCTGCAGGGCCTGACCTGCTATTCTCAGCTTAAGAAGGAGTTTATCTTTTCTGAGCACTGGACAGTAGCGCTGCCTGAACAACACGGTCTGTATTCGAGCTAAGGAATGCTATCTGCCCGGGACAGCTGCTCATAGCCACGTTGCCACAGAGACATTGGAAGGCATGTGTTCTAGCATACTGAAATGATGACAATCACATGTGGGGAGGAGCATCACACGATCTGTTTGTGTATTTGTTAAAGTTGTGTCACGCTGCTGTGTCCAACTGATTCAGTCCGGTTTCATTCACTGCACCACATGGCCATCAGTCATGGAATAAGTATAATAAATGACATGACATGACATGACAGCAAAACTTTGGAAGTTTGGGACTTATAGTCCTGGACAGTCCTAGTCCTTGATTATGATTGGCTGAGCCACATTCAAAGCCATTGTAAATGTCTCTACAAACATACACCTGTGAACGCATTACATCAATATTACTGCGCCACTATGTCTCTGTTGCTTGTTCTGAAGAACTATATTGCTTAACGGAAGAGTTGTCTGTGTGTTTATTTTATGAAACCATGCCAGGTATGTAGAATAACCGTTTTATAAAACAATACGCCCTGTGAAGTTATGGTTTACAGTGAATTTAGAACAGTTTTGCTCTGCGTCGTGCCCAACAACACCCCTTAGCTGTTCTAAATTCACTGTTTCTTGAGGCTTATGGCTTTAGTATGCATGCATTTTTGGAAATGGAGTAATTATTTTCTTTTCTTTTTTTTCTTGCATAGGACATGGTGGCACAGAAAAACACAGTAAGTATCAAAAGGATGTAATCTGATGAGGTTTGGAGTCCGTTGTTGGTGTGCCAAGAGCTTTGTGTATGAGACTATTTTTGGAGCTCTTATGACATACGTTTACATGCTCTTCTGTGTCAGGGTTCGAAAATATATCCTCCACTACATTTGGTGGGCAGATCATTTTCTAAACTCTTCTTTATGCACATACAGTACACTAATGTGAGTGGACACAAGGTTCTGGTGTGTCGCCGTGTCCAGGTGTGAAGACTATTGCAGGATTCTGATGAACCCATAAGGGCTCTCAAGGTGTCATGGTACTCTGAGTTAGTGGTTTTGAAAAAGGAGATGGTCGTTGAGTGTTAGTCTTTAAATACAAACCTCTTCTATTGGATACAAAGCGGAATCTGATCTTTTATATCAGCATTTTATATCTATGTGATTCACCGAAATGGTCCAGAAACAAGCAAAAGTGTGTTAACCTCTTAAGATCAGTTTTGTGAACACAAATGAAATTCAATATTTGTTCTTTAATATTCATTAGGAATTATTCAGGCATCTTTCTCAGGAATCGTTAACCCAAGATTTCTGACATTATCTACTCAACCTCATGTTCCAAACTCGCATGACTTTCTTTGCTCTGTTTTCCATGGTGAGTGAAGCTTTCAAGCGTAAAAAACCCACAAAAACACTCTAAAAGTGCCATAAAAATGGTCTATATGTCTCATGGGCTTCTGGTGTCATGTGATGGCTTTGTGTGAGGAACAGGGTGAAATTTAAATCTGTATTCTTTTCAGATGACATTAACTCCCAGTAACTTGATCACTGTGTGAATAATAATTCATGAGTAAATTGTAAAAAGAGTAAGACAAATGAACTGGATCAGCCAATTAATTGAAAAGAGTCATTTCCAAATTGCTACTTCTCTCATGAACTCTCATTAACGTAGCAAGGATGAAGCTAGGATTTGAATTTGCTTAAATATGTTTGCTCCTCACACCAGTGTTATTTTAGTATTAAAGAGAACGTAGTTTAATATTAATGGGACACGGGGTCTGACAGCCAGCTTTCTGTGCGAGTGCTTCGGATGTGCGCGCTCAGAAAACCATATATCAGAAGTTTAGACTGACATGGCTTTCAAACTAATGCAGATAATAAACTTTCATAATGATGAAGAACTGCAATGTCACGTAACCGCGATAGAGATGATAATCAAAACTAAACAGATGTTCTAGTTTTTGGCTGAGTGTCTGAGGCACGTGCTGTACAGGCTCCGCCCTCTTCTGGAAAGTGGGGTTGGGAGCAGCAGCTCATTTGCTTTTAAAGATACATGCATGGAAAAGCATGGTTTTTCTTCCACTCAAAAATGATAATTTACAACATGGTATAATAAATGATCTGTGGGGTATTTTTAGCTGAATCTCGACAGACACATTCAGGGGACACCTGAGACTTATATTACATCTTGTAAAAAGGGGCATAATAAGTTCCCTTTAAGGTTTTAATGTAATATTTATAGTTTATTTCATTTCAGCTTTATTTTTTAACAAAAAAGTTTTAGTAGTTATAGTTGTTATTTAACAATAACGCCACTGCCTCACACAAAGGTGTTGTGCGGTTTCTAAATGGCTTCTCATACAGAGCATGAGAACCACATCTTTAATATTTTTATAGTTTTTACATCTCTTTGAAAGCTTGAAAAGTCAACTCCCTATTCAGTGTAAATGCATGGAAAAGAGTGACTAGTGTTGGAACAACATGAGGGTGAGTAAATGACAGAATTTTTTGGAAGAACTTTGCTTTTGTCTTACTCCGCCTTTATTTTACCGTCTTCAATTCATACTGTGCCGTGTAGTGTATATTCTTTCTCTGTCACTCTCTTTTTCTCTTTTCCTTTCAGTTCCCTTCACTGTTTGCTCTCCTTTTCTTTCTTTCTCTCTATCTCGTGTGTTACCTGGAGTAGGCTGCAAGGCCTGTTAAAATAGGCTTCCCATGGGTCCAGTTGCCTCCTGAGTACAGGGGCTCCAGCCTAAGGAACAAAGTAGGTACTGCGAGTGTGCTAGTGCATGCTGGGAAAATCCCATATTCATGTATTGGTATGAGAGTGACCTCTGATGTTTGTCTCTATCGCTAAAAGAATCAGTGAAGTCAGAAGTCAGTGAGTTATTTGTTGCCGAGAAACAGCTTGTTTACTTTTAAATGCTTTATCATTTCCATTAAGTGGATCCAATGGCTTTGTAGTTTTTTGGACCTCCATGCCCTTATGGCCCCTTGGACCCCATTTTAAAAATCACAATGCTTTAGCTGAAGAGTCTGAGAATTTAAAATGTGCTCAGTTGCTATGATTAGAACACAGTCCTAACAGTTTAAATAGTCTAGAAGTATATGGGGAACATTTGACTTGAAAGAGGCTTTAGGTGACCCCTTGCATTTGAGGTGTTGATGTGGCAGATTGCTAAGATGTGCTTCGGCCACCTCCATTTCACTCTGGAAATCTGGGACAGTACATGATCACAAAGGTGTCAACAAGATTTCCTTAAGCACTTCACATCTCTTGGCTGGCAGCTGCTGAGTACATGATCACTAACACAGAGTCACCTCTGACAGACAGTTTGTACTTTTACAGATGTACAGACTTCATATTCCAGTGGTCTCTAAATTGCTCCTACCTGCAAAGAATAGGTCTATGTTGCATTTTTTCACAGATTTAGAATTTGTTTCTCTTTCTTAGGCCTCCAGTGGAAACTACTATTTCATCCCTTACTTGATGACGCCCAACAACGAGTACTTGTGCTGTGAGAACGTGGCCCAGCGTAGAGCATCGGAGTACATGCAACCCAACTGGGACAACCTTCTTGGACCTCTGTGCGTCCCGTTGGTGGACCGCTTTGTCAACTTACTCAAAGACATTCATGTCACGTCTTGGTATGACTGCTCACATTATGATCACTCTTGGTAGGATGCCCACTCTACGGTCTTGCTTTCAGGATATCCTTTACAGAGTTACGCAACGATGTCATGACATTTTTGCTGAACATAAATCAAGTGATTTGTGATTGTTAAAACTTTTTTTTTTGACCACATCTCGTTGTCCCTGAATTGAAGAAATGGGACTCAGCCCAAATGGGATGTAGCAGTCAGATAATATCATCAGGACAGACATGCACAGGTGCATGCAATATTTATTAGGAACTACTGTAGCTTCTAACAAGTATCGGGGTGTCATTTCACCCAGAGCTCTGGTATCAAATTTTAGAACTCCTGCAGATTGTAGTGCCATGATTTCAGGACCCTGTTACATAAAGTACACTAGTCTCGTGTAGATAGATTTTTGACTATTGCTAACACACTTTTTAGCTGGCCAAAACACTTAAGGTACAAACCAAATTAATTGTTGTTGCGTGATGTTTAGATGCATCAGATGGTTCCAAAAATGTGTTTTCTACAGGGGGCCGAGAGTGCTCAATGCGCTGCAACTGTAAAAAAGAGCACTCTCTGCCACCGTAGTTTTCGCAGCAATACCAGAGGAGATCCTTTTTTTTGGTTCCCCCAAAGAACATTTCAGTGAACAGTTCTTACATTTTTTTTTTCTTAACTTGAAGAATATTTAATAATCTATAGAACCTTATTCCACTATAAAGAATCTTTTGTGGAATGAAAAAGTTCCATGGATGTTAAAGGTTCTTAATGGAACCATAGATGCAAATAAAGAATCTTTACTTTTAAAGGGTTGCTTCACCCAAAAATTCACTAATTTCTCACATGTAGTTCCAAACCCGTAAGACTTTTGTTCATCTTCGGAACACAAATGACTATCTTTTTGATTAAATCTGAGAGCTTTTTTGTCCCTCCATTTAAAGCTATATGCAACTACCACTTTGAAGCTTGAAGCTTTGAACAATTAAGTTCAAAGAGAAACTAATCCATATGAATTGAGCGGTTTAGTCCAGATTTTCTGAAGAGACTCGATCGCTTTATATGATGAACAGATTTAGCTTTTATTCACATATAAACATTGATCAGCGAACATAAACAGAAGCTCAACCGAACCTGCTTGACGGGCAAGAACAAACGTCTTTTCAGATTTTTGTTCTGAAGATGAACGAAAGTCTTACGGGTTTGGAACTACATGAGGGTGAGAAATTAATGAATTTTTGGGTGAAGCAACCCTTTAAAAGTATATCTGAGGTTTATAGTACCTGCAGATTTATCAGTGTATTCTAAATCCTTTTATAAATTCTTCCCTGACAGTGCTTCTTACAAAGACACTCTCCTGAACGACATCCGAAAAGCTCGAGATAAATACCAGGGTGAGGAGCTGGCTAAGGAGCTTACCCGGATCAAACTCCGCATCGACAACACTGAGGTTTTGACTCAGGACATTGTAATGAACCTGCTTTTCTCCTACAGAGATATACAGGTAAATACGATAAACCAAAAACATCTAAGCATTAAAAAACTTTACAGCTGGGTTTTAATGGTCATTGGTTCGTGTTTTCAGGACTATGATGCCATGGTTAAATTGGTACAGACCATTGAGATGTTGCCCACCTGTGACTTGGCCATCCAGCCCATGATTCAGTTCCACTATGCTTTTGCGCTCAATAGGTGACCACAAATCTGCATTGTGTGGTATATTCTCCTATTCATATGCTTGGCAAACAGACATTTATCTTATACAGCGTTTGATCTCAGGAACAAATGCATTTATATTTGTGTGTGTGTGCGAATGCAGACGAAACAGCCCTGGAGATCGAGAGCAGGCTTTGCGTGTGATGTTGCAGGTTCTTCAGTCATGTGAGCACCCTGCACCTGATATGTTCTGCTTGTGTGGGCGCATCTATAAAGACATCTTCCTCGACTCTGACTGCAAGGACACCAAGAACAGAGAGAACGCCATCCAGTGGTGAGTGAGTGAAATGAGCTGCTCGAAGCTCACTTTTCAAAGCTCATGTTATTATTTTATTTATTTTTTTAATGAAGGAAATCCTTTAGGTTGGGCTCTGGAACAAATATCTGCATTATTTTACACTAAAACACTCAGAACATCCTAGCACCCAATTTAAGTATGCTGAAAAAAAAAACACCCAGAACACCCTGATAACCTCATTAAATGTGCTAAAACGCCTAGATCACCCTAGCAACTGTCAGAATGCATTAGCAGCTGCATTAAATGTGGTAGAACACCCAAGTAGGTGTATTGAATATGCTAATAACACCCAGATTACCCTGGCAGGTGCATGAAATGCACTGAAACACACAGAACACTCTAACAACCGCATTAAGTGTGCTAAAAACACCTTAGCTACAACACTGAATGTGCTAAAAATACTGAGGAGAGCAGACACATTAAATGCACAGAAAACAGCCAGAACATCCTAGCAGTTGCATTACATGCGCTAAAAACACCCAGAAGGCTCTAGCATCTGCATAAAATGCATTAAAAATACCTAGATCGCCCTAGCAGCCGCATTAAAGTCCTCAATATAGTCCTCAAAAAAAGCTGAAGTTCTCATTCGTTCTTCGCTTAGGGGTAGATTGTTAAAAGCAAACAGCTTTGCCGTATTAAACATGAAAAACTGTGTCAGTGTCTCATTTCATCTGAAGTACAACTTCATTTTCTATATAAAGCTGCTCTCCAGTGGGTTCATGTTTTTACCCACGGACATCTGACTCCAAACAAACAACTTCGAAATGACGTCACATCAGTTTTTCAATTTCGCTTGAAGTATATCGGGGCCTTAAGTGTGCTAAAACACCCTAATAATTGCATTAAGTGGGTTAAAACACCAAGAACAACCTAGCATCCACATTAAATCTACTAAAAACCCATAGCAATTACAGTACATAGCAAAGCACTGGCGTCCACCTATGACACTGTATTATTGTGGTGGTGACTTTACATTTCTTTAGAAAATGTTAATGTGTAGTGTGTGTGTGTGTGTGTGTGTGTGTGTGTTGTAGGTATAGAAAAGGCTTTGAGCTGCAGCCCACTCTGTATTCAGGCATTAATCTGGCAGTGCTGCTTATAGTATCCGGACAGCAGTTTGAGACTTCCATAGAACTCAGGAAGATCGGTGAGGAGGAGCACACTTCCTGAATCCTGTTTCTCCCAGTCCATTCACTTCATTAAGAGCACACATCTCCCTCCTTATCACCTTCTCTCTCTCTCTCTCTCTCTCTCTCTCTCTCTCTCTCTCTCTCTCTCTCTCTCTCTCTCTCTGTCTCTCAGGTGTGAGGTTGAACAGTCTGCTGGGCCGTAAAGGCAGTCTGGAGAAGATGAATAACTACTGGGATGTGGGGCAGTTCTTTACTGTCGGCATGCTTGCCAATGACATCCCCAAAGCTGTCCAGGCCGCAGAGAAACTCTTCAAACTCAAACCACCCATATGGTACATATACAATATACCTGTAGAATATTTATTTTATACGTAAAGTTTAAGAAATAGAGTTGGAGCTGTGGCCAAACAGTTGCATTTCGCCAAAATGCTGGAAATATGAATTTGAATCTGGCCACATCCTTCTTCTACTCATAATTTCTTTTTACAGCTCAGCTTTCTAAAATGGCAAAATTGGGCTTGAATGCAATTCGCATTAATTTAATCTTTCAGGTACCTACGATCAGTCGTCCAAAACCTTCAGTTGATTCAGCATTTTAAGAAGCAGAACACTGAGCATTCTCCTCAAAGAGAGAGACTCAACTTCTGGATGGACATTATCGTGGAGGCCACACAGGGAACCACAAATGGCCTCCGTTTTCCGGTACTAAACCGCCTGGCATTAGTGTCTTATCCAGGACCACAACTGAATCGGCCGAACGGCATTTAATACGCTCGTCCCTTTTTCCATTTCGCAGGTGTTGATTCTGGAGCCGACTAAAGTGTACCAGCCCTCGTATGTGTCCATTAACAGTGAAGCTGATGAGAAGAATGTTTCAATATGGCACGTGTCCCCTTCTGAGACGGTCAGTGCTTTATGTGACGTCATGTTTGCTGAAAATTTTTATTTTGTGTATCATTGTTTGATTTTCCGAACTGGTTACAGAAGGGAATACATGAGTGGAACTTCACGGCGTCATCCATCAAAGGCATTAGGTGAGATTCTGTCTCTGTCTCTACTTTTTTTCTAAGATTAAATTAACAATAGTATTTTTAAAAACTATATATATATAAAAAAAAATCTAGTGTTTGTTTTTGTAGGTAATATAATATACAATTTTAATATCAGCCAAAACATGAACATATGTTGTTTCAGCTGTAATTCTTCAATTTAAATGTGATTTATTCATGATGTGAAAGATATCTTGCATCCTTCCACTCTTTAGCATCTCAAAATTTGATGAGCGCTGCTGCTTTTTGTATGTCCACGATAACTCGGACGACTTCCAGATCTACTTCTCCACAGAGGAACAGTGTGGCAGGTTGGTGTTCAGGTCAAGTTTCTATAAAATATATAAAAATGACACGCAAATGTGATGTTCATCTAAAGTCATGTTGGCTTATTAGTATGGTTGAATTGGATCATTGAAGGTCAGAAGCAAAGACATTGGTTAATAAAGTGAGATTAAATACATAAAGGATATTTGTGTAATTTAACATTTAATTATTGCAGGTTTGCCTAATATTCTGAGTTTGCAATTCACTATTTTCTATCCATTTTGAGGAATACTCAATCTGTTTTTGTGCAAGTGAGATGAGTAAATGTATGCTAGTCTAGAACTACAATACCCATCATGTTTACACAGCGCACACAACGCCTCTGCACTTATTCCCGATTTCTCTCAACATGGGGATTGGAGAGGTGTCAGTCAATAGATGAGAAAACAAAATAACTTGTGTTATTTGAAAAAGCAACAAAAGATATTTAAAAGAAATTAGTTACTTTACTGGTTATTTGAAAAAAGTAATCTGCTCACTGATGTGGGAATGGTTGTCTCCTGTTTGAAGGTTCTGCTCCATGGTGAAGGAGTTGATCACAGACGGATCAGGAAACGCTGTCGAGCTGGAGGGAGAGGGAGACGGGGACACCCTGGAGGTGAACGTTTCAAAGACTAACTAGTTTGTCTAACTAGACTAAAAACTAGTCGATTCTTGTTGGATTTGTGTGGATTGATGTACTTAATTCCTGAATTGTTCTATAGTACGAGTACGACTACAATGAAAATGGCGACAGGGTGGTTCTAGGTAGGGGAACGTATGGAGTGGTCTACGCAGGGAGAGACCTCAGTAACCAGGTGCGCATTGCCATCAAAGAGATCCCAGAGAGAGACAGCAGGTGAGATATTTTTATGATAACCCTATTGAAAAGGCCAGCATGGATGTTCACCTGCATGTTGGCTTATGGATGCTGGTGTTTCCATCAGCCGTCTTAAAGGGACAAAAGTAGTAAATCCAGTCATCATTTACCCTCATGTTGTTCCAAACCTGTTTGACTATCTTCTGTGGAACATTAAACAAGATATTTTGGAAAATGTTTCAGTGTTTTTTTTTATCTCCATACAATGAAAGTCAATGGGCTACAATGTTGTTTGTTCCCAACCTTACAAAGAAAGCCATACAGGTTTTTAACGACAGTGAGTGAGTGAGTGGGATCTTTTTTTAAGTTATTAAAAATAATTTTTTGCAGTATTTTGGATTTTTTGAGCAATATAATGCATTTCCAACTGAAATGAAAAATGTTGGGTAGGACTTAATTTTATCAATCTGGAATTGATTTGATTGTGAAAAGTGGTCCCTGTATGACAGACAGAGAAATGTCTTAGATGGTCTTTTCAGGAGGGAAGATGAATAGAGAATTTTATTTTTTCGATTGTCTACAATACTAAACCATAAGATACATATAAGTGATATCACTTCTACAGTGTTAAGTAAAGCTAATAATAGTTTTTGTTAATTGAAATAAAGATGAATTAAAATGTAAGATGAATTAGAAAAATTGTAAAAATTAGTTTCAATTAAAGTATTAAACTTACTATAACGAAAGAAAACAAAAATCTGAAATTAAAGCTTTAAAAATGTAGTAAAAATGACAAAAGAAATGACTAAAACTTAAACTAAAAAGAAAACTTAAAATATAAAAATAAAAGCTAATTTGAAATATTAATAAATACTATAATAGCATTTAAATAATACTATAATAACGCTGATACATACAGGTATTCCCAACCACTGCATGAGGAAATAGCCCTCCACAAGTACCTGAAACACAGGAACATTGTTCAGTACCTGGGCTCTGTGTCAGAGGATGGCTATATCAAGATCTTCATGGAACAGGTTCCTGGAGGTACATGTGTGGTTTCTGAAAGAAGAATATTAAGTATATCTTTTCTACTTTAAAAATGATTCATCATCTCTCCTTCACAGGAAGTCTGTCAGCGTTGTTACGTTCAAAGTGGGGTCCTCTTAAAGAAGCCACCATAATCTTCTACACTCGGCAGATCTTGGAAGGACTTCGTTATTTGCATGAGAACCAAATCGTTCATCGGGACATCAAGGTAACAACTGTGACAAACCTTTTGGGTCTTTATTTGCGGGTAATCAAAACCAGAAGTTCAATGCTCGTTCATCTGTCCACAGGGAGACAATGTCTTAGTCAACACCTACAGTGGCGTGTTGAAAATCTCAGACTTCGGCACGTCCAAGAGGCTGGCTGGAGTCAATCCCTGCACAGAAACGTTTACCGGTATTTCGCCTTTATCGCCTTTTGTTAGTTACAGAATGTGCTCTCCATGTGACTCTCTCGCCTGTTCCATTTGACCCGTGCTGTGTGTCACGCATCATACATTCTGGTGTTCTTGCCAGGTCAGGGTTTTGGGCTTAAAGTTCAGTCCATCATTAGCCCACCAAACAGGATCCGGGAGAATTTCATTCCTCCCCTTTCAGTGTCAGGGCACCTCCTCCATCCCAACACTATCAGCATACATTAATACATTTTACGAATGCGATTTCCAATATCAGTATTAATGCTCTACATTAGGGGTTTTCAAACGGGGGTCGATGGAAAAAGTTTGAGAGAAAAATAGTGTACAATAATAAAACAATGTGTCACGTCTTGTTTTGGCCCTAGTTTCTTGTCAGTCATGTTTCATGTCTTGTCATGTGATTCCTTTTTCTAGTCTTGTGATCCTATGTCATCAGAGTCCACTAAATTTCTCCACATATGTTTCCAGGAGACCATTCCCCTGGCAGGATCACATGAGGGCAAAGGAATCACATGACAAGACACGAAACACGTCTGACATGAAACATGGACCAAAACAAGACGTGACAAATTAATAATAATAATAATAATAATAATAATAATAATAGTTGATTAATCATTCAAAATAAATATTTATTTCATAATTAATTGATTTAACTATAATAATTTGACATAAAAATAATTTGACAAAGAAGTCTCCTATGCTCACCCAGGTTGCATTTATTTGATCAAAAATAAAATAAAAACTGTAATATTGTGAAATATTATTACAATTTAAAATAACTGTTTTATATTTGAATTTATTTGGTGATGGAAAATCTTAATTTTCAAGAAACGTTGTTATTATCAGTATTGTAAACAGTTGTGCTGCTTCATATTTTTGTTAAAAAATACAAATATGTTGTAGCATTATAAAATCCTTACTGTCACGTTTGATCAATGTAATGCATCCTTGCTGAATAAAATAATTAATTTCTTTAAAAAAAAAAATCTTAGTGACTTCAAACTTTTAAACAATAGTCTATATAACTCGCTTTATATTTTAGAAAGGGTCTCCTCCATATTTAAAACAAACAAACAAACACTTGACTGTTAGTCGTTTTGCTATCCAAACCACTGGTGTGGACTTGGTCACCTTTCCAGGACTTAGATAATTCTTATCTCCTGACTCAAAATAGACAGCGTTTATTCTAGTGTGGTGAGCGATTCTGAGACCTGGTCATTGGTAACATGAGAATGTCTCCTGTGGGAGAGTAATTAGATTAGCATAGCGTCTGAGAAAGGAGTGTGTTTGTGTTTCATTAGTGACTGCTGAAGCATCAGAGCAGGTGCACTCATCCGTCCTCCCTCTCGCCTTCCACTGTCATCGTCATCACTTCTGAACTTCTCTCCTTGAATTATTGTATTCTGTGTAACATCCTGTCACAGCACATTCGTATCTACTGAAGCTCTGCTCTTCTCTGGTAAACCTCTGTCCAGGCACGTTGCAGTACATGGCCCCCGAGATCATCGATAAAGGCCCTAGAGGTTACGGGGCACCTGCTGATATCTGGTCCCTGGGCTGCACCATCATAGAGATGGCGACAGGCAAACCACCTTTCCATGAGCTGGGAGAGCCACAGGCTGCCATGTTCAAGGTATAAATATATTTCCTTAAAGGGATAGTTCACTTTGAAATTAAATTTTGGTATGTTTTAGCTTACCTCCAGGGCATCCAAGATGTAGGTGTCTTTTTTTCCGCAGTAGTTTCAATTTTGATATTTTTAGGTCAAACCGTTCTTGTCTGTCAGTCATATAATGCAGGTCTATGGTCACTGTCTCAAAGAGCATGCACAGAGTCCAAATTAAAACAATTCCCCATCGTCCAAATTAAACAATTTCCCATCGTAAATACACATTGATGGCCTAAGACACGAAACGAGCGGTTTGTGTGTCCAAGTGATCTGAGGGCGCGCGCGCATCCTGGTGCGCATCCACTAGATGTCGCCTTGTCTACGGCAGTTCATTGGAACGAATGTCTTTAAGGCGACATCTAGTGTATATATCTATGCACCAGTCTGCGTACACGTCACACACCAGGATGCGCGCGCGCCCTCAGATCACTTGGACGTGGCTGTGTATAAGAGGTAAAAACGATATAAATACTGTTAGTTTTCTCACACAAACCGCTCGTTTCGTGTCTTAGGCCATCAATGTGTACTTACAATGGGGAATTGTTTAATTTGGACGATGGGGAATTGTTTTAATTTGGACTCTGTGCATGCTCTTTGAGACAGTGACCACAGACCTGCATTATATGACTGACAGACAAGAACGGTTTGACCTAAAAATATCACAATTGAAACAACTGCGGAAAAAAGACACCTACATCTTGGATGCCCTTGAAGTAAGCTAAAACATACCAAAATTTAATTTCAAAGTGAACTATACCTTTAAAAAAATAGAAATGTGATGATACTTCTAGTGCATTTGCATACTTCACACTTATGTGTATTCCCAATAAATGTATCTTTACTAATTTTACTGGATGGAAATTATAGCATGTTAATGCCAACTTTGATTAAAAAAACTTTCAAATATATCAATAGTGCAAATTCTACACTTATTATACACTACTGTTCAAAAGTTTGGGTATGTAAGAATTTATTTATTTTTTTGGAAAGAAATGAATACTTTTATTCTGAAAAAAATCCCTGAAAAGAAAATCATCATATTAGAATGATTTCTGAAAGATCATGTGACACTTAAGACTGGAGTAATGATGCTGAAAATTCAGCTTTGCCATATATAACATTGAAATTATATATATAATTTATAATAATTTATTTATGTATATGGGTCTTGAAGGTAAAGCAGTATATAATGTGTGTGTGCATATGTGTGTAATATAATTTTTTAATGTATTAATTTATAGCATTTTTTAAAGTAATATATAATTACTACATTATTTTTGGAATCATTTTGTTTAATAATCTAGTTTCAAAGCAGTAGGTAACCAACCAAGAAAGGATTTATTTATATGTAAATAACATAATATATAATAATATAATATTATAATAATAATAATAATAAATTATTTATTTATTTTTTAAATGATGAATAAAAATTAAAATAATCCTATCCTCTGAATAAAAAATATGGCTCATCGCAGTATGTTTTTTTGTAAAATATTGTGTATTGTTCATACTTTTCAATAGGCTATTATTAATCAGAGAGCATCTCCTCCATTCATCTCTGTTTTCTTTTCTACCAGGTGGGCATGTTTAAGATCCATCCTGAGATCCCAGAGTCTCTCTCGTCAGAGGCCAAATCCTTCATCCTTTCCTGCTTCGAGCCAGACCCAAATAAACGAGCGACGGCTGGGGACTTGCTCAAGGATCTGTTCCTGCGTCAAAACATCAAAGGCAAAAAGAGCAAGATCGCTTTCAAACCCTCAGGTAACGTCTCTTAGTCTAACATGCTTTCCACAGCTGTGATAATAATGTGACCTGGATTGACCCTTCTGGTCATATCCATGGTGTGTAAGGCATTTTGGGTCTGTGGGAGAGCGCACATGGATTATTTCTCGCAGGCAAACACACAGAGCTGCCAACCCCCCCCCCCCCCCCCCCCATAGCCCGGCATTCCTACTTCTCTGCGCTGTCTGGGATCCTCGCAACAGGTCCGAACTGCTCTCAGCCGGCCGATTGCGGTCCAGATTGAACTTGCACAAGAGATGGGTTGGAACAACAGGACCTGGAAAAGGGGAGGGGTCAGAGGAAAGCCCACAGTACGGCCTCACGCTACCATCACAAATTGTTTCCATCCTGCCGCACATGTCAGCTACCCCGCTGTCCGTGAAAAGCATTCTCAGGGTGTGGTGTTTCACACAAACATGCACACTGCTTTCTTACAAACCGCTCAGATTTCTCTTTGACATTGACAGGAGACAACAATGTTAGTGAAAGACAAGCTCTTTTCCAAATACGAGTGAGCTGCCTACTGCTGTCTGTCGCTTAAGATCATGAGTGACTCATTTAAAAAACTCTCCATGTAGTGAATAACATAAATACCTTTTTGCACAGAAGCCTTGGTTGATTTCAATAGTTTAGTGTTAGCATGTTGCTAAGCTAATGGCTTGATACTCTAATAAGCATAAACATAGGCTTGCCTACATACATATTTGGTGACATTTTTTATTATTTTTTTTTAAACACTATTTTGTTAATACTTTTAGGTATTGCATTATTAAATATAATTTTGTATACATAACCGTTAAAAAGTTTTGGGTCTGTATGTGTGTGTTTGCAAGAATTTGTTATTGCAAGTAAGGTTTTTGGAATGGTTTCTGGAAAATTTAATTTCTGTGAAGGATACGTGTTCCCTTAAAATTTGGTCAAAAAAAGTTTCCTCTTAGGAGGAGGTATATTTTGAGCAGTCTTTGCATCTGGAGCACGCAGATGATAACAACTCAATATTTCCTTCTCCCTTCACGCCATCCAATCGGCTGCTTGGATTCTCTGTGTAACAGTGTGGCAAGGTTTGTGTCTCCCATCTATGTGTCCTTATATGTTCCTGAGGACCATGAAATCATAATCACTGATCTTTTGCTGGTTTCTGGTTATTGTATTAAGTGCATGTTCTTTGTGTGCTCTGGTTCTTTGTGATATATTTTTCCTAATTCTCTTCAGTTTTCTTTTCCTTTCTGTTCTCAGTGATTTAATGTTGATCTGGTTCTAGGGGTTTAACTTACTATTGAAGCTTTTTAGAAATTTTTTTTTTTGAGTATTATTGTAATATTGTGGGTAACACTTTACAGTAAGTTTCCATTAGTTAATGTTAGTTAATATGCATTAACTAACAATGGGCAATACATTTGTTACAGTATTTATTCATTTTTTATAATTTTAGTTAATAAAAATACAACTGTTAATTTTAGCTCAGGTCCATTAAAACATATGAACAGATACAGTTTTTCATTTTAATAATGTATTACTAAATGTTGAAATTAACATTAACTAAGATTAATAAATGCTTTGTAAGTATTTTTTCATTGTTTATGTTAGCTCATGTAGTAGTTAACTAATATTAACAAATCAAACCTTATTGTAAAGTGTTACAATGTTGTGCTTTTATATTGTAATAGAAACCCAAATGGAAAATTAAATTAAATTAAATTGGGTGCTGTCAGTCAATTATTATTATTTATTATTAAATCTAATTAATTACAGTCAATCTCACATATTTGCTGATTTAAAAACCCTAATGTAAATATATTTATATTAATGTGGAAGATGAGTTAATCATTGAACAGGCATAACAAAACTTGTCTTTAGATGTAAATAAATTGTGTGTTTATTATGTATGTGTATATACAGTAGGTATTTATATTTATATGTCTATTGTATAGTCTATTAATGGCCTTTAGGAGGCATAATTAATTGTTGTTAATAACAATATAAAAAACATGTTGAATTGACAGCCCCAATCAAATGTTTCGTTTTAAAATGAATTAAAAATATAGGCTAACACTTGACTTTATTATCTAGGCTATTATAAATATTTATTGAAAGGTTTGAACTTCAGAGTGGGAAAAAGCCAAAAATGTTGGTAAACTCTGGTCTGACTGAATGAGTGCATATATGTGGGTGTGTGTACGTATAACCGTGTGTGTGTTTTACTCCATTTAGACTACATCCGCAGCGTTTCGCTCCCAGTACAGCTACAGACGGAGGCCACGGGGAGCAGCAGCAGTGAACCAGGCTCCGTGTCTCCAGACTGCGACTCCAAACAAGACGTGTTTTTCGAGAAGAAAAAACGCTCTAGCTCCGAGAACCTCATCAAACCACCCAACTCAAACTTCCTCAGGTGAGCTCAGAAGATTCCTCGCCAGAGCACTAAGGTGAATGCAGAGCTGAAAACCGGTCCAGACGAGTTTAGGTCATGCACTGGTCAGCGATAGCTGCAGTTGCTTAAGTGTGTATATGTATGAGATTATGTGAGCGTTGGATTAGCGTCTGGAATGTTAATGACGTGACTGTGTTTACGGAGCTTGAGTACCCGCGTCTGCTTCCGACAGTAAATCAACTTCCTGGGCATGAAGCGCTGAGGCCTGTCCTGACAGCTAGTCGACTCCTTGGAAACGCTGTTTAATTAACACGGAGGAATGAGGAGACAGGTGTGCTGGGCCGCGGTTTCTGGGCAGGTGTATGTATGTGTGTGTAATGAGATAATGCCTTTTACAACAGGTGCTCTCTGGTTGCTCATAAAATAATCCCATGAACACTTTACCGACCACTTCTTCACCTCGGTTTCAACGCACACACCCAATCACAGAGCTGTCACACATTAACCACGTTTCCTCTTTCCTCTAACGAAATCACGTTTTTAATCACCACTCCAGATTTATTTATACTTTGGCTGCCAAAGTTAACATTTACTTTTCAGATAGATTAAATTCACAGTTAATTCAATGATATTTGAAAGCTCAAAAAGTATGAGATCACCTATGAGCAAAACACTGTTTGTAAAATGTAATAAACATTCTGCTGCTGACTAGTGCATTTTTAATAACAATTATAAAACATTTAAAATTCCATATTTGAGATAATTAAAAAAAAATGTATGGTAAAAATCATAAGATTAAATTGTTTTAATTTATTGATAGCCAAATTAATACAATTAATATTTAAATGCTGACAAAATTTAAGATATGATGAAAATATATAAGATGTCCATGTATGGCAATAAATACAATAAAGTATGCCATTTAGGCAATACCACACGAGTAAGAGCTGCTTTTCCTGAATATCAGCACAATTGCAAATGTGATATTGATTTTATACAACAGTTCAATAAACAAGAAGTTAATATAAGGTGACTTACAGTTTAGACTATTTTTGTAAACAGAATATTGTCTGTTTTTGCTCTATTTCGCAAACGAAAATAGTTCCAAACAAATCCACAGTAGAGCCATTATGCATCTCCGAGCAACACACCGATATTTCGTAATTGAACTAATCGGTCTAATGAACGACTCAACAAGGCACGTTTAATACAGAACTGTATACTAGTATACTACCTGTACTACGTTACTCATGTCTATCTATGGCAGAAATTGTTAGAGTAGAATGCTGGTATGTAGTTCCGAATTCAGCAAGTCACTTGCTTTATCTCTGAATGATCAGCCGTTTTGAACGAAACATTTGACTGTGTGATTCAATGGCTGCGTCCGAAATCGCATACTCTCTTGAGTAGATACTTATTTTGAATAATTAATTACTTAACGACCGCTAAAGAAGTATGTTCTTTATAGTAATGTGTGAAGTATGAATATAATCTGGACGTACTACATCTGCCACGTTGCCCTTATCATGTGACATACCAGCATCAGTTGCGTCACTTCACTGGCATTCACAAAATCCTCTCCCGTGGCCTCATGGGATAGTAAAGTGCCCATTGTATGCACACTTCAAAATCTATCCGGAAGTAGTAGGTCATCCGTGTACATAGGGAAGTATCTGATTTCGGGTGCGGCCAATGACTCGCCTGTTAAAACAATGATTTCCTGCCAACTAATGACAGTTTTAGCTTTGTATCTATAAGTATTATTTCATTTTTTCCCCCATCTTTTTATTTTTCTATATTTATATCTCGTGCCTGCAGCTGATAAAATCACACTTGCGATTAAATCCACCATGCTGCATTAAAAAACTGTCTGCGCTTGCTGTCATTCAAGCACAATGTTATGAGATTGCTGGATAAGGACAAACTTGTCATGGCAAGTTTGCAACACTTCGTCATCGGAAAGCCTATAAGTAATTTCCATTAAACCCCTTATCTAATCCCTGTTCTCAATTTTTTTTTTCTTTGCTCTATGCCTAGTCATTTCGCTCTCCAATATGCTCGCTGAGGGGCTAAGAGAGTGATGAAGATTAAATGCTGTTTTTGGTCATGGTTGTGATTTCGGCAGTCACGATTCTGGTTAAAGAGATAGTGGTACATAAAATGCGTTTATGAATAGACTATCAAGTGTAAAAAAAGAGATAATAAAGTAATTACAGTCGCATACAGTTTTTTTGTCTGTCTTTTTTTCTCATTGAGAATTTTTTTCTCATTCTCTTTGAAATGGGCCTCCGAATTGCAAAGGCCGTATCTGTATATGGTACTAGAAAGTACTTCTTAAAGTACCATGTATATGTCCAAAAACACTGTATTACCATAGTAGAATCAATGGTCAAGAACCATGGCATTTGTAAGTGTATATACAACCATTCAAAAGTTTTTTTTTTTGTTGTTGTTTTTTGCTGTTCTTTTAAACATTTATTCAATCACATTTCCCACAAAAATATTAAGCAGCACAACTGTTTTCAACATTGATAATAATAAGAAATGTTTCTTGAGCAGCAAATCAGCATATTAGAATGATCCAAAGGATCATGTGACACTGAAGACTGGAGTAATGATGCTGAAAAATCAGCTTTACCATCACAGGAATAAATTACATTTTAAAGTATTTTGAAGTAGAGGACTATTTGGATTAATATGTTCTCACTGAATCAGTGTTAAATGTGTGTGATTCAGTGTTCCAGATGAGAGTCCTACAGCAGAAGACCGCAGCTCTCCAGCTTCCTCTGAGAACAGCGACTCCGGCCTCTTCCTGCTGAAGAAAGACAGTGAGAGACGTGCCATACTCTACAAGGTCCTCAATGAGGACCAAGATAAAGTGACCTCCAACCTCATGGAGAACCACATTCAGGTGTGTACCCCTGCGAATGTGTGTTAGTGTGTGAATAGTCTGAATCATGCACTGATTATTGTGTCCTTGTCTTTTAGGGTCAGGAGGAGCTGAAGTTGTCGGTGGACCACATCAAACAGATCATCTGCATCTTACGGGACTTTATACGTTGCCCCGAGCGACGCGTCATGGCAACCACTATATCAAAACTCAAATTGGACCTGGACTTTGACAGCACGTCAATCAACCAGATCCAGCTTGTTCTGTTTGGTTTCCAGGATTCTGTGAGTGGATTTAGGCTCAAAATAGTATCTTTTTCTAATGCTGCTGTAGTAAACAATCTCAGTGTCCTTCTCAGGCATGATACACAATTGATGAAATCCTATTCATCTCTCAGAAGATATGTTTGTTGCTCTTGTTTTTGTTGCAATGTGACACCAACAGAGGATTTTCAGTGTTCCATAATCGCACAGCACAAAGCTATACATTGATCAAATGATGTGTGATTTTTATCCACCTTGTTGTGGGACCAAATACATTCTTCAAAGATATTTCTCTTTCTTCATTCATCAAAGAGATTTTTCTTTGCTATATAGTGATCAACATCTTGGAGCATATTTTGTATAAAGATATATGATTGCATATATGATAAAGAAGGGGCTTTCGCACCGGTTCGTTCTGGGAACTAGCCGCCAAGGTGGTTCCCCGAGAGCTAATGGTTCCCCTAGGAACGGTTTCCTGGTTGCATTCACACCGCCAGTAGGAACTCTAAAGTCACGTAAGCCGCGCTTGTTGTTTTGACTTTTATTTTGACGGCGCTCTGCGCAGAGAATGAGCCTACAGCGCTCGCATTCTCCGTGTTCATTACTTTACGATGTGTCTAACAGTCCTGTCTAATACGTTATTAGATAGAACTGTTATAATTGTATGTAGAAAGTAGACAGTAATGAAAAGTCATTAGCATATGCCGTGTGGTTGTTGATGTCCAGTGTTACTATAGCTGAGCAGAAATACATAAGTTAATCATGTTTGGCTTGGTCCCCTCAAAGTTGCGTTGTATTTTCTCCTCAGCGTAAAGGTTTTCCATGTTCGTTTCGTGTGAGTAAACATATAGGCTATAATCTGTGTGTTTACAGAGCTTTTTTAAAAATGGGCAGGTGCTGGTGTTCCGCGTGCGTTCGGTCAATCAGCGTACACTAACATCACGGGTAGTTCCTATAGTGCTGGTTTAGACCCTACTTTGAAGTAGGACCTAAATTAGTTCCTCCAAAAGGCGTTCCTAGAACTAAAATCGTTCCTAGTTCCTGCACGCCAAAATCCGGGAACTTCCACCAATAGTTCTAGGAACTATGAAAAGGTTCCTTCAATGCGAAAGCCCCTTATGTTAGAATCTTGTTAGTGCCTCATTTTTGTGTTGCCTCAGTGTCTCCCTCTTGTGTTTGGTTTGAGTTTGATGACGTTAATATCCATCTTTCCTCACTGTTTGTGTCTCAGGTGAATAAAGTGTTAAGGAACCACCACATTAAACCACACTGGATGTTTGCCATGGACAACATCATCAGACGGGCTGTGCAGGCAGCTGTTACAATTTTAATTCCAGGTGTGTGAGTGAGAGACAAGGAAAAACAAGGAAATCAGAAACCAGAGGACTGAGACCTTTTTCAACAGTATCTCTCTCTCTTTCCTCTAGAGCTACAGACACATTTCGGGCCTGCATCGGAAAGTGAGGGCGCAGATAAGGACGCAGATGAAGTAGATGAAGAGGACGATGGGGATTTTGGATCAGTGGCACGTACGACGCAGGAAGATCAAGCCCTCACGTCTGGAGTCAGCACCCTGAGTTCAGTCATATCCCATGAGGCTCAGCGGCCACAGCACCCGCTGGGAGCCCAGCTCGGACGCCTCAAACAGGAGACTAGCAGGTACACACCGCAGTTCCTTCATAAAACACTCAATATCATTCTGATGAAGGGAGTTAAATGTAAAAATACATTTTTGACATCAGTTCGAATGCGAGTGGATTGAAAAACAAAACTCAAAATAGAACTAAAATAAAAAATAGGCTACTTATCATTAAAAAAAAAACTTTTTTTTCTCAAAAATTCTCAAAATACTGTTTGGGCTCAGTAAGATTTTTTCTTTCTTTTTTAAATGAAGGAAATCGCTTTTGCTCACAAAGGCTGCATTTATTTGATTGAAAATACAGTAAAAAAAATTTTTTACAATTAAATAGGTTTACAATAAAAAAAAAGATTATTTGATGATAAGAAAGTTCAAAAGAACACCATTTATTTGAAATAGAAATCTTTCGTAAAATATAAATACATTTACTGTCACTTTTGATCACGCCAATGCATCCTTGAATAAAAGTTTTAATTTCTTTAAAAAAAAAAAATTTTGACCCCTGACTTTTGAATGGTTATGTATTTTATATATTCAAAAATATACTTTGAGTATATTACCAATTAATTCCATTATTACTGACAATTTAATTATTTACTTTTTTTTCATATTTGTGAAAAACCATCATCTAGTTCCTTGCATTTTATACAAAATAAGACTCTCCCGTTTTACTTTTGAGTGTAGATCTTGATGGTTTTATGTTGCTTTTACAGTGTTACAGTGCGCTGACATTTCTTGTTGGATTTATATGGTGAAATGTGGTCTTTGAAGACTACAATTTGTTCATAATAAAGACCATAGCTTGAATAGTTTGAGAGACAGTGTGTCATGTCTCCCTCTGCAGGCTGCTTGAAGAACTGGTACAGAAAGAGAGGGAGTATCAGCAGGTACTGAGACAAACTCTCCAACAGCGGGTACACGACATCGAGCTTATCAGGATCAGACAGCAGTCTGCTGCAGGTTCGTTGTGTAACCAAATCATACACACTTATTGATTTAGACTCGCTTATTATTCCATTCACTCTGTCTTTATTTACACTGAAATCATACGTAGGCCTGATAATAGAGAAAGTGTTCGACTCACCACTATCTGATTTCCTGTGTCCCATTCTGACCTCTGGAGTTGTTTACAACCAGTTTATAGAACAAAGCAAATACAAGTTCTGTTAAAAAAACTTACAAGTCGCCATGCTGTCTACTGCCTACATAGGCAACAGTGTTGTGTTGTGGTTTTCTGAAATGAAGAGGGAAAGTCATTTTAATGTCTGTTTGTTTTTTATAAATCAAATGTAAATTTATGTCCTAGTTACACTTAATGTTGTCACATTTTTTGACACCTGGTTAAATAAACATTACTAACATCAAAAAAATATTTGGTACTATACGGTTATCCGGACCACATGTGATGACCTACCCCAACCCCGCCCCTAAACCTACCCGTCACTGGGGTTACGACCAACCAAGAGCGGTTGTTGTCACGTGTGGTCAGATGTGGTCCGGATAACCATATAGTACCAAATATTATTTTATTATATATATTTTTTTATTAAAACCAAGTATAAATCTTTTTATACATTTTGACTTTTTCATTTTTTTTTTTTTTACAAAAATAATAAAGGCAGTAACAATTTAAAGGGATACTCCACTTTTTTTTGGAAATAGGCTAATTTTACAACTCCCCCAGAGTTAAACAGTTGAGTTTTACCGTTTTCGAATCCATTCAGCCGATCTCCGGGTCTGGCGGTACCACTTTTAGCATAGCTTAGCATAGATCATTGAATCGGACAGGACCATTAGCATCTCTCTCAAAAAAATTACCAAAGAGTTTCGATATTTTTCCTATTTAAAACTTGACACTTCTGTAGTTACATCGTGTACTAAGACCGACGGAAAATGAAAAGTTGCGATTTTCTAGGCTGATATGGCTAGGAACTATACTCTCATTCCTGCATCAAGAAACTTTGCTGCCGTGCAGCAGGCGTAATGATATGACACAGCGCCTGAAAATAGGTCTAATAGGTTAGACAAACTTAGTCCTGGTCACATTGGAAGTTACTGAGCTGGGGACTATTTTCAGGCGCTGCGTCATATCATTACGCCTGCTGGACTCATGGTACGGCAGCAAAGTTTCTTGATTATTACGCAGGAATGAGAGTATAGTTCCTAGCCATATCAGCCTAGAAAATCTCAACTTTTTCTTTTCCGTCGGTCTTAGTACACGATGTAACTACAGAAGAGTCAAGTTTTAAATGGGAAAAATATCGAAACTCTTTGGTCATTTTTTTGAGAGAGATGCTAATGGTCCTGTCCGATTCAATGATCTATGCTAAGCTATGCTAAAAGTGGTACCGGCAGACCTGGAGTTCGGCTGAATGGATTCGAAAACGGTAAAACTCAACTCTGGAGGAGTTGTAAAATGAGCCTATTTCCAAAAAAGTGGAGTATCCCTTTAAACAATATGTTTTACTTGTGAACTGATGTTCAGCTGTTTTGTTTTTAATAGTCAACTTATTTTCATCAGTCATCAAGCTCTGTAAACACTGATCACAGCCACGAAGATGAACCTTTAATTTCACCAAGCAAAATGCTGTTTCAAGTTCGAGTTTGATGGGACATAAAACAGTGATGTCTAAGTGGCTGAGTTGTTTACTTACTTTTTAATTATTCTTCCCTTTAATACCATTAATTCTGTCAGAACCACTATCGGCAAATACGATTGACAATTAGCATACAGTTAGGATTGGAGGTATGGCAGCCTAGCATGGATAAGAGCAGGGAGAACAGCAATAACCCCCCTTAGGATAAACAGAACAGAACCAACATGAATGTATTGCAGATATCATTAATTCAAGATTTTAAAGTACAACATGATTCGAGATTTTATTCTGATTCAAGGGAAATCAGATTGCCATACTGACTGGCGAGAGGAGGAGCTGGGGAGGGAGAAGGGTAAATAGCTCCAGAGAAACGCGATAGTTGCTGAAAATACTGAAGGAGCTTATACCAGATAGCACACGTACATCACGGAGACGTCTATTTGATGTGCGTTTACATATGGAAGACGTATTTTTAAGAGTGTTTGCTCATCTGCAATACGTCTGTAGGACGTTTCCTGTCAGATGTAAAATAGACGTTTAGAAGATGTCTTTAAGATGTAATGATTTAGAATGTATGTTAAACTGACATCTTAAAGATGTCTATCAGATGTTAGTAAACAGCAGATGCTTTCCAGATGAAGTGATGTTTAACAGACATCTTGCAGACGTACGTGTGCTATCTGGGTATATGTCTACAGTGATAGGCATTGTATTCCTATAGGTAGACGTGTATCAGCTGAGAGTCAGCTGATGAGAGCTTGACTACCAGAACTGACGCTATGCTTAATTTCAGACTGATTAGCGCAAGAAAACAAAAGGTGGGATTTATCGGACTAACCAATTATAGCCAATCATAGAGAGACGCATTGTCCCGCTGTAACTTTATCTGCTGGTGTCACTGTTGGACAGTGTTACTTTAGAAAAACGAGTGATTAATGTCATATTTTGTCTTATTTGCACTAGAGGTAAGGGAGGCAATGCCTCCTTAAAAAGAATTGGATGAGAAAAGAATCGGAGGAAATGCCCATGGCACCGAAGTGACTGATTTTGAATGCTCTGCAGTCTTGTTACTCTGTGAGCCTTAAAATGCTGTCTAGAAGGATCTTAGCATCTGTGCTTAAATATTCCTTCATCTTTCCTTTGTCCTCATCAGAGACACCCTCCACCCCCTCTATATTTCACGTTGCCGCACAGCCCGAGCCTGACAAAAAGCTCACCGACTGGCTGAAAGAGCAGGGTGTTGACTCCAAGACCATAGATAAGGTGAAAACATACGAAACACTGAATCACACTGTTTGTATAGTGTCTTTCCCACAGTATAAAATGATGACTCACTGTTTAAGTTTTCATTGATAAACGAACAGAAGATTCATGCCAAGTGCTTGTGGTTTCTGACAGTTTGTTGCAGAAGATTATACACTCAATGACATTCTCAGCGATGTGACTAAAGAAGACCTTCGCTGCCTCAAGCTTAGGTGAGGGTTTTATTTTTATACGTTTAATTGAGTGATTGATTGTGAGTACTATTCATTTGCATAAAGTGACCTCAACCATTTGATCAAGCAAGCCACATTTAAAATGCAATAAATATAATAAGGTTGCACTTTATTTTACAGTATGTGCACTCAAGTGTACTTACCTTATCTACTTGTAGTAGATAAATGCATATTGTTTTGTTTTGTTTTTGTGCATACTATAGGGGTGGAGTGCTGTGTCGTGTCTGGAAAGCCATTCAGAGACACCGAAATAAAGGGCTTAGAAAGGTCAATAATGACGAGGGAAATTCAGAAGGATGAAAGCAGCAGGAAGTTGCTGATAATAAACACCTGAGCCAGCACAATGCATCCTCACACACATCCCTATAATGAGAGACTTGTAATTATGTCATGCTCTCTCCTGGTTGGACATGTTTACTTGTCTTTCAGCTATGACCTAATGTTTTTGTGGTATTTTTGTATATGTTTTAAGCCTCTCCAAGATTTACATCTAATTTCCATTGAATCTCAATTGGAAAACCCATGCGGATGAAACGGCTCAATCTAGGAAAGATCGTACTTTCCGCTATTTACAGCCTGTAAAGGAATGACCCTCTCCAAGTGACTTGGGACTGGGCCTACAATGGAAGAGGAGAGAGTGATACCTACTTAATGTAGGACTTCAGATCATGCCATTTTAAATGATAGAAAGTCTATATAGGTTACTGTTTGTTTTAGCGTTACAAGTCTGGAAAATGTGTTGAGTTCATTCTAAAATATTTCGTGACATACTTTTTTGAGGGACTGTATGGACAAAATGACCACAGACCTCTCGGACCAGGGCTAAGGAGCTTCTTTTAGATGTATTATAATAAGTTTGGATGTAATTACCCCAGTACGTAGATAAATACTTAAATAAACTCATCGTCATAATATTCAGTTGCAACTTTAGGAACTATGATACTTACCTGTACTTCAATTGTCGCTAGGGTTGGGCGATGCCTATCAATTTGTCATCAGATGATGCCTACAGTGAAACATCGACGCCTGTCAGCCATCGCGATGGACGATGGCATCGTCTATCGGCCCAACCCTAACCGACACACAACTTTCATTTTTTATAAAAATATGTGCAAGACCAGTCTTGCAGAAAACGAAACCTTTGGTTTACACCGCAATTTACGTTCCACAAACATGTGTCCAATTTCTTAAGAATGATGAGACCTGTTGTGTCAGTCAGTAGTTGTTTTAATTCAGGTTCATTCAGCCTTCATGTAGTCTGATACAGAGCTGAACACCATGACCTGAAAATGCAATGACTCAAAGCGCCAAAAGTGTTTGTCTTGGATTCACAGATTATTAAGTTTGATTTGATTGTTCATCTTTTGTTTTATATCTCAACTGTCGTGTTTCAGTGTTAATGCATTGCATATGTTGATCTGTTGAGTGAAAACGGTCGTGCTTGAGCACCATTGTTCCGTCTAAGCTATTTAAATTATTTCTCTACTGTGTGCGCCTAAAGTGATGTGATGATGGACGATGCCTTTCTCTAACTTTTAAAATGATTTGTAAACTGGATATTCAGGCTGTGTCTGAGAAAAAATGCCAACTTGCTTCTCTGATTGCCAAACTCTTCTGGTGAATAAAGTTCAGACATGCAACTGGGTTCCTAAATTGTCTGAACACAGCAAATAGTTTTTCCATTAAATGTAACATGACAGTTGTTAGAATAAGCAAGTCATTTGACTGCCTTCAAATATTTGCCATAGTTTGGAAACTAAACTATGGAAAATGTTGCAATCATGGGAACATTCTTGAGATAGAAAGACATGCATTTAAAATCATGAAATGTGAAAGAATTTTTTTTTTATATTTAAATGAAGTTTGATTTTATTAGGAGCGAAAACATTGTTATTGTAAGATTTCCTGTTCTGTATCATGCAAACTTAAGGAAAGTAACAGGTATCCCTGTAGTGGTGTTTGTTTTATATCAGTGACACAAATACGCTTTTTGCATAATTTTGCATATGTTCATCCTCAACTGCTCTCTGGAAATACGTCATGTTTTGGAAAATGAATCAAATTTGAAAATCTTCAGATGATCTGTTTTTCAGTTCTCAATCTAAATGCCAGATGCCAAAGAAAAAACGAATCGTTAGCATCACAACCATTCACTGGCTATAGATTAGACAAGATAACATATTAAGTCAAGTTTGATTTAAGTTCAGTCCCAGTCCTGTCATTTACTTGCGTAGTTTTTCTTTTACATTCAACAATAGTCTGTTAAAAAAAAAAAACAGTACTATAAAAATAGTCTAAGTGATTTGTTCATGATTTAAACTGATTCTCATAGTGGGTCTTGAATTAACACTGTGCAGAGAAATATTTCAGTAATGAAAAACAAGACTTACATTTCCGCCTTGGCCACACTGCTATAATTTGACTTGGAAGCCTTCTGGCTGTTTTGTTTGATTGAATGTTGTTTTGGCTTTCTTTGAGGTTAAGATAGTGTCACTGTATGGAAAATAGGCCTATGTATGTGCAAATTACTGGCATGCAACTTTTCAGAAACGGATCTTAAAAGCCATGTGTTTGGAATGTGATGCTTAGCTGCATCGCAAGACTAACATAAGTATGATGTAGAGTTTTGTCAAATATAAAATGTAGTTAGCTATCAAATCAGTGATGTAGAAAAAAAAACTTGCTGCGGCGCATCTTGTTTTTCAACTCTCGACTACCCAGAGGAAAAAAAAAAAACAATGAACATGCTATTGCCTTATCAGAGAGGCTGCATTTTACCTTGCTGTTTAGTTTTGCTTTATGCTAAAATACCCATTTACTTATTAATCAGTGATACATTTCCATATGTGAACATTTTATGAAAATAATTTTAGGCACTCGGTTTGATGTAAAGTCAACATTAGGTTTTGACATCAAATTAATACTAGTTTTTGACGCCTGTTAAACATGGGAGCTTGACGTCACACAAACATTGCGTTTAGACGCCAATTGATGTCGGTCCAATTTTCATTTTCAACCAAAATTTGATGTATGTCCAATGTTGGAGCATGACGTCAAACAAATCATGGGTTTAGGCGTCAACCCAATTTTCATTTTCAACTAAAATTTGATGTCTGCACAATGTTAGAGCTTGCCATCAAACAAACTTTGGATTTAGATGTCCACTTTGTTTTCATTTTCAAATTCAACCCAAATTCGATGTCTGTCCAACACTGGATCTTGACGTCAAACAAACATTGGATTTAGACGTCAACCCGATTTTCATTTTTGACCAAAATTTGACGTCTGCACAACGTTGGAGCTTGAGGTCAAACAACTATTGGATTTAGGTGTCAACCCGATCTTAATTTTCAACCAAAATTTGACGTCTGTCCAACGTTGGAGCTTGACGTCAAACAATCGTTGGATTTAGACGTCAACCCAATTTTCATGTTCAACCAAAATTTGACGTCTGCACAAAGTTGGAGTCCAACGTCTTCATGGCGTTACACTGATGTCCTGAGTCTGCAGGGAACACTTGTAAATGAGTGACCAATGTGAACGTTCTTTTCAGTGAATCAAATTTGGAAATGAAATCATCTTGTTTTTGTGTATGACCTCATATGTGATTCTCAGCTATCCAAATGAGGTGGTTAGTGTGGATAGTTTTTAGGGAACTACTGTAGGAGGAACTTTTGCTCACTATTAAAACAGAGGTTTTCATTATAATTGACAGCCATACTAATCGCTCTTACAGCTGCTCATATTGCAACACGGAATTAAACTATTTTATCTAAATGTCTAAGAATTTCGATTCATTTTCCAGATAGGCTTCCAGAAGAATAACAAAGTGCATTAAACAGTAAAACTATTTGCAATACACATCAGTGTGTTTATGATTATTATAATGCATTGAATAATGTGATAACATGTACCAGTTTGCAATATAAAGCAATATAAAGGACTGTTTTTGTACTGGTAAAATAAATAAGTGTAGCATAAAATCCATATATCGGAGAATAATGCATGTACAATTTAAGAAAGTGAAAAGTAAAAAGTAAGGAGAGAGAGATTTATTAATTTCACTAAGAAAGTGAGAGACACAGCAACAAAGAATGTAACACGTATGCACAGATAGTGCCAGTATTCATGCACTGAAAAATGTGATATATCTATGTGAAACATCACAATGTTTATCAAACAAGTCATTCAAGTGCTATACACAAACATCCAGTTATATGGGCTAGTGCATTCAGAAGGACTTGGCCTATAACTGGAAGTCTTTCTGTTTTTTTGTGTCTGATGACAACAAAATGTGAATGCAGTACTGAATGCATTGTGTTGGCCTCCAGCATCTTGAAGGCAACACCAAGAAAAATATTGCTCAGACTCTTACCAAAACTCTGAGAAATGTAATTTATAAAGTTCCAGTTAGAGGGAAGGAAGGAAGGTTGCAAATAAACGTGAGGTGATCTGTTTGTGACGCATGCAGCCCATTTTATAAAATCAGTTTAAAGGTTAGCCAAGATACAAAAATGTCTGGCATTTAAACAACGGTCATGGAAATAAACTTGGAATGCAAGCTATTTTCACCAAAGATAAACGTGTAAAGATATAATCACAAACTCCAACAATGTCCAAGAAGTGACCTGCAAAGTGCCTTCTTCATAGTGTTGCTGGCTTCTTGTCTGCATGATAAAGCTAGGGGGGTTTTCATGCAGCGATTCCATAGAAGAACCATTCTGGGTTTGCCAAAGAACATTTCAGTGAACAGTTCTTAAAGGAGATGTTTTTTCTTGGTGCGAAGAACATTTTAATTTTCTAAAGAACCTTTTGTGCAATAGAAATGTTCCATGGATGTTAAAGGTTCTTCATGGAAACGTAGATACCAATAAAGAACCTATGTTGTAAGAGCGTTTGCCTTTAACCAATGTTTAACAACATGCCCGGCCAGCCTCAGAAGATTCTAGACTTTGTACAGCCATGATCTCATGGTAGAAAACTTCAAATGGTAATTCAGGTGGTAAATGATTACATCATTATGTTAATATTTAGCTGACCATGCAGGCATTTTAGGATATTTTCAAAGGTTTTGCAAGCAGAAGTTAGGTGAACATCAAGATGAATAATCATATATATATATATATATATATATATATATATATATATATATATATATATATATATATATATATATATATATATATATATATATATATATGTATATGTATGTATGTATGTATATATATATATATATATATATATATATGTATATGTATATGTATATGTATGTATGTATGTACACTCTAAAAAATGCTGGGTTGTTTCTGTAAACAAATTGTTGGGTTGATTGTGCTGGGTCAAAAAGTTGGGTTGTTTGGGGTACTGTAAACACATTATTGGGTTGCTCATGCTGGGTCAAATGAGTTGTAAGGGGGTCATTCACAAATAAACCGCTGGTTGGGTTATTTTGACCCAGCAACTGGTTACTTTTTTCATTCTTTGTGGAACTTTCTGGATTCTTCACTTCTGACTCGAGGAGCACGCCACTTGAAGCAGGCAGTGTTTTATGGTAAGTTAATATGTTTACCTATATTTTTAATAAGTTGTGGTGGTAGCAGCAAGCTAATTTCACTGTTCAACATACAGTCTTTGATATGGAAGTGTGAGGGGTAAGGTATTTATTCTGTGAAACATTAATTAGCCACAGCTAGCCGGTTAGAATTTTTGACAAAATGCCGCATGTTAAATCCTTAGTTGAAATTAAACCAGATATATCAGCAGCCTTTCTGAAAAATTTCATTCTAAATTCATCATGTAATTATCGTAGGCCTATTCATTGTGGACGTTGCGTATTTAAAAGTGAGAAAATATTTTGTATGAAATCCATACGCGCACTTTCCTCACAGGGCTCGCACGTAAAATCAGCGGGAAATGAGTCTCTAATGTACGTTAGGCTAGCAAGTGAGTTGTGAGTGAAAAGTCTGCTGGCGTAGTTTTAGAAATACTCGTCTGAAGAAGTGACTGAGGTAAGTTCCAGCACAGTCTGCGTGACTGTGTCTTCTGTAATGTCTCGAACCATCGCAGACATCCCAAGTCTCCCGGAAGTTCCGGGAGTCTCCCGCATATTGATAGCGGCTCCCTGATACCCGCAAATGAGTTAAAATCTCCCGGAATCTAGAGCGAGCGAGCCAGAGCGCGCGTGCACAGCAGAGAGGGAGAGGGAGCGAGAGACCTTGCGTGTGTGCGTGTGTGCGCGCGTAAGATAGAGAGCATCTGATTGGCCTGTTTCGGTAAATCAACCAATCAATTGTCAGTGTGGGCGGGTTTTATCGCTTCTCCCGAACCGAATTAATCAGTTCAGTGTATCTAGAAACAGGAGCGCCATGGCAACGGGAGAGTGCCACAAAAAAACATGCAAAAAACGAAAGTATAAGATACATTTTACGGCAGACTACATGAAAGTGTACCCCTGTCTTATAAGAGTAAAACATAATGATAGTCTTGCACGCTGTAAAGTTTGTAACAGTGACTTCAGCATTGCCCATGGCGGGTTAAATGACTGTAAAAGACATGTTGAGGTGAGTTCAACAAGTTTCATTTCATTCATGTGCATATTAGCCTATTCCTTAGACCTGTTTAAAGCTGCAATGGAATATAAATAAAAGCAGTTTACATGAATAGTATAAGCAGCTTATAAATAGTAAAAGTAATCTACAAATTGTAACATTATGAACAAATAAATGCATAGGCCTATAGCCTATAGAAATTATGTATTATGCTTTTATATATTTTAGGGACAACAACTCTGTGGTGAAATGTCATATCCTTGTCCTCCTTCCATTTTTTGGGGGGGGGCGGGGGGGGGGGGGGTACCTCCCTGAAATGAACTTTTGCAGGTTGGGATGTCTGCCATCGTTTCTTCCCAAAAAAAGAAGAAAAAAAGAGGCTTTCAAGAGCCTTGATATAGCCTTTTTTAGTAAATGTATGACTTGCAATCTTTATAAACATCAACTGAGGAAAGGAGAAATAGCGCCAGTTTTGAGAAGAAAAGTATACCCGTTTAGTTGAACGAATGATCGTCAATAGCCTATTTAAAACTTAAAAAATGTAAACTTACATGATAGCCTATACCCTACCACCATGCATGTCATCTTTCATTTTATATTGTGTGCAAGTTAACATCTAAACGAGGCGATCATCAGCGCTGCCAGTCAGGAGATTAACGAGCAGCTTTGTGGGTTTGTGAATTTTTAATGTTGACACTGTATCAACATTACAGTAATATTTTACTTTTAATAAAATAATGTTTTATTTTAATGCCTTAATGTTGATAATATTTGTCAAAATTACTCTTTTATTACTATTACTATAATTCAGTTTGCAATACTGAATGCACATTTTGTTTGTTTTTCACATTTGGTCATTTGGTAATGTTTGCAATAATTTTAATTGCATATTCAATAATAAATTGATACTTCCACAAAAAAAGCTTAACTTTCATGTCAGTTTTATTGCAACACTCTAAGTGATTGTCCGGGAAGCAAACACACTCTGTCAGTTTAAATCTAAACTAAAACGCATCTCTTTTACCTGGAATTCATATAGAACATTATACATTTCTATTATTCAAATCAGTTAAATGATTATTAGGCTGCATAGGTCAGCCGGAACCGGGGACACTTTCCTATAACACCTGATGTACTCATTATTTAATAAGAAGAATGGCATCTATGCTAATGTATGTCTTTCTCTTCATTCTAAAGTTTACTGAAGTCAGCCGGATCCAGGCCGTATCCAGATCAGATGGTGGACCTGCGCCTGGACCCATCCATGACGCATCCCTGAAGGGCCAGCCTCATCAGCCCTGTGAAGGCCTCATCGACACGACTGATCCTCAACAAACCCGTCTCCATATGCCAGTGATGACTCCAATCTTCAACCAAATGAACTGGATAATATTCTGAATGTTCTTATTCAATCTGACCTCTGACCTGTAATGCTGCCTGGATCATAATCATACACTGTTCGCTCGATGGCCAGAGGAGAACTGAACGACTGCGCCTTCTCTCAAGGTTTTTTCGCCATTCTGTCACTGATGGAGTTTTGGTTCCTTGCCACTGTTGCCTTGGCTTTTGGCTTGCTTAGTTGGGGACATTTAATATTCAACAATATTATTGATTTGCCTTAAGGTGGACGATGACGCAATTTTCTTCTAGAAACAAATTTTGTTGTATTATATTCATGTTACAGTATCACTGAAGCTGCTTTGATACAATTTGTGTTGTAAAAAGCGCTATATAAATAAAGATGACTTGACTTGATCAACAGGTGAGGACCAACATGGTTGAATATTTACAAAATGAGATGACTGGTGAATTGCTGCACATTTTGTGCCTCAGGGATGAAATGAGGGGGACATGTCAGACCTTTGACATTGATTAACATTAACAAAGAAAAGTATTAAAGAAATGTATAAAATAAAATAAAAAATGAGATTTAAATCATACAGTGGCCTCTCTGGTTTATTGTATTACAGAGATAATAATTATTTTACATTCATAATATAACAAATATTTGTTTCTAATTTTATTAAGGCAATGAGACAAGAAATAACCCAGCACATGAGTAAGACTTAACCCAGCAAGAGGGTTAATTTCACCCACTGGTTGGGTCAAATAAATGACCCAGAAATATGGGTCAAATGGGAAAACCCAGCACTTGGGTCAAACCAACCCAGCGCGTGTTCTGTCCAATAGTGACCCAGCAGTGTGGTTAAGGTTGGGTTATTTTTTAACCCAGCAGTTTTTAGAGTGTATATATATACTTTTTTTGTGATCTATACTGATTGCATGAATCTAGCAGTTTATACTTTTTTTAAATGGCTAAAATACATTTAATGGCACTAAATGTGTATTATATATTTACCATAATAGATAATACATGTTACCATAAATATATAATTAGGGATGGGCAGTATTTCAGATACATGGATTTAAAATACGTATTTAAAAAACGAAATTCTATTCTATTGGATGGCCAATTTCACATGTATTTTGTGTATTTTCAAAATATAAAATACTGTATTTTTATTTAAATGCATGTATTTAACCTGTTAACCGTTGCCAGAGCGCGGGCGCACTGAAGCGGTTTTTTTTATAAATAGTTCAAAGTTACTATCAGATTTAATGTTATACCTTGACAAACTATACATCATTACAAAGATATAAGACTCAAGTTTCAGAATTTGACCACTATTGTATTCTGAGAAACTTATAGCGACAGTTATTTCTTAATTTGTGTCAGGAGTTATGAAATGAAAAAATGAGTCGATACCTTTGATATGAATTATGCGCGTCAGCCGCTTTCATTCATAAAAAACTCCCGTGCCGTCGTCATGACAGCGATACACAAAACAACGTCCTTCCGGGCTTTTAGCTAAAAAATGTGCAGATTTGGAGAAATATTGATATATTCTCATAGGTTTACATCAGATTTCTATAGACAGGAATAATATTTATTGAATTTATACCCAAATGCGTCGATGTAATCATTATGAGCGTTTGTATACTCTGTTAATGCGTTTTCAATTCATACCAATAGCATGAGGGCGCCCTCGCCGCCCTGTGCACAGTATTAGAACATGAAGAAGTGCCATAATCATGTGACAATCCAGGAAGCCTCGAACACACACACAGCTAACAACAGATCGCGCTGTAACATGGAGATACAGTCGTTTTGAAGACAATAAACATGTTTGCTATGATATTTGAGTTACCTGTGTTTTTCAATCCATGCCAGGTATTTCCATAATAATAGATTATTAGGGCCCGAGCACCGATGGTGAGAGGACCCTATTGTTTTTGCTCCGTTTATTATTATTCTTCTTCTCCAAAGTGAATCGCTTTTTAGAGGGCCTAAACATGCTCGAAAACTCATGAAACTTTGCACACGCTTCAGAAGTGGTGAAAATTTACGTGTGATATGGTTTTCAGAATTGGGGGGGGCAAATTCGGTAAATTATTGCCCCCACATTTTGCCCCGGCTCCTGGTTTCACGTACAGGTATGAAATTTGGTACATACATGTAATGACCCAATACCTACAGAAAAGTCTCTTGGAGCATAGCCCTAAACACAACAGGAAGTGAGCTATTTTGAACTTCCTCCTGGATTTTGGGCATTTTTCGTAATTTCCTGATGTTGTACTTTAACGAACTCCTCCTACAGATTTGATCTGATACTCTTCAAATTTGGTGAGTGTAATCTTAAGGCCTTTGTGACGTTAAATTGCGAAGATCTAGAGTTTTCGTCGAAGGGTGTGCCCTCGGCGGCCTGACAAACATCTATCTATAAATTACAGGAACGTCTGTCTGTCTGTCTGTCTGTGTGTGTGTGTGTCTGTTCCTCGCATATCTCTCGAACCGTTAGTCCGATTGATTTCAAACTCGACAGGTGTCTCGCCACGGGCACGAGTAAGTGCAGTGCCAAGTTTGACATTGTTTGGATGAGAAATGCAAAAGATATCGTTAAATATATCATTTTTAGAAGGTTGTGGTTTAAAAATAAACATTCTGACATTAGAGAGTTGTATCGGTCAAAGAAGCCCCAAGAAGGCTGTGGTTTAAAAATAAACATTCTGACATAAACACTCAGTCAGCTACACTGTTTACTTCTGAATATTATAGTTTGGTTCCCGAACGTGATAAATCCATCTATCTATAAATTACAGAAACGTCCGTCTGTCTGTCTGTGTGTTATTCGCATATCTCTCGAATGTGAGATAACCACTAAATGTGTGAAAACCACTATTTTCTGTTTCAAACTTTCACATAGCATCTTTAGGTTATAACAACATTGAAAATCAAAATCTGGATTTGAATTTTTTAAGATTTATTATAAAAACGGATTATTTTTTCCCAAAAATGCAATAAATTCATGACTTTTTTTTTTTTTCAAAATGCAATTAATCCATTGAATCAATATAAAGTTATTTTTGATCATATTGCCATCGCAAGAAATATCTCCTGAACTTTTTTGACGGCGATCAGCTCACAAAAACTGATTTTGCACGGGCACTTTGCACTGCTCCCTGAATCGAGGTGCTTATTCATTTGTGGATGTAAACTGAATCTGTAAGTCAGCTATGCTGTTAGTGTTTACTTCTGAATATTATATTTCATTCTGGTGCGCTTAACGTTGTCGCTACTGTGTAATAGTAGCCTATGCTATTCACCAACTAAACATATCCTATTCAATGCGTTCACAGTCTCTTTCACGGGCATCATTTGTAGTTGCCTATTCACAAACTGTTTGCTCAAGCATAGCGTTTTCTCAGAGTTCACTGTGTGCTTTTTACCATGCACAAATAAAAATGTCACTGAACTTTTGCTGTGTAATTGTAACAATGAGCACACACCAAACCAACAATTACTAAAAACACACACAAAAACTGATTTTGCACGGGCATTTTTTGCACTAGTTCACCCAATTTCGGCCTTTTGGTGATATATGCATGATCAGATAAGTTCAATATTAATGTTGCTTGCAGTTCCGATGTTGCTAGGCAACCACAGACAGCCTGCAGTAACTTAGGCATACAATTTCCAATCTGCCCCAAACTTCACATGTTTGATAAGAGTCCTGTCCTGAACACATGACCATGCTCATATTTGGTTATAGCAATAGCGCCACCTGCTGGTAGCAGGAAGTGTGGCAAATACAAAACGTGCTCGAAAAATCATGAAACTTTGCACACGCTTCAGAAGTGGTGAAAATTTACGTGTGATATGGTTTTCAAAATTGGGTGGGGCAAAATGGCTTAATTATTGCCCCTACATTTTGCCCCGGCTCGACGTTTCACGTACAGGTATGAAATTTGGTACATACATGTAATGACCCAATACCTACAAAAAAGTCTCTTGGAGCGTAGCCCTAAACACAACAGGAAGTCAGCTATTTTGAACTTCCTCTCAGATTTTGGGCAGTTTTTGCCATTTCCTGATGTTGTACTTTAACAAACTCCTCCTACAGTTTTGATCTGATCCTCTTCAAATTTGGTGAGTGTAATCTTAAGGCCTTTCCTAAAGGTGCCGGGTGGCGGTGGCAGGGGTGCGAGGGCCCTTTCCATCGCTGCTTGCAGCTTTAATTATTATTATTATTATTCTCCGCATTGAATTGCATTTTTGAGGGCCTAAACATGCGCGAAAACTCACGAAACTTTGCACACGCGTCAGAACTGGCGAAAATTTACATCTGATATAGGTTTCAGAATTGGACGGGGCAAAACGGCTCGATAGCGCCACCTATAAAAGTTCAACGGAGTGCGCCTCCCGCAACGTTCCACGTACGTGCACGAAATTCGGTACATACATGTAATGACCTAATACCTACAAAAAAGTCTCTTGGAGCATAGCCCTAAACCCAACAGGAAGTCAGCCATTTTGAACTTCCTCCCAGATTTTTGTGCAGTTTTTGACATTTTCAGGCCTCATACTTTAACGAACTCCTCCTACAGTTTTAATCTGATCATCTTCAAATTTGGTGAGTGTAATCTTAAGGCCTTTGCGACGTTAAATTGCGAAGATCTTGAGTTTTCGTCGAAGGGCGGGTCCTCGGCGGCCTGACAAATTTTGATGTTTCGCCATGAAACAGGAAGTTGCTGTAACTCAGGCATGGAATGTCCAATCTGCCCCAAACTTCATACGTTTGATAAGAGTTCTGTCCTGAACACATGACCATGCTCATATTCAGTTATAGTCATAGCGCCACCTGCTGGCAACAGGAAGTGACATGTTTAACACTGTTATGGACTCCTAATAACATATAAAAAAGTGCCAGCAAGTGCTAAACATGCTAACAACATACTAGAAGCATGCTAAAACATGCTAGCAAACTCTTAGCTAAGTGCTAAAGCATGCTATTATTGCAATTAAATAGGAATTTGCTGTAACTCAGGCATGGAATGTCCAATCTGCCCCAAACTTCACACTTTTGATAAGCGTTCTGTCCTGAACATATCTACATGAGAATATTCAGTTATAGTAATAGCGCCACCTACTGGTAACAGGAAGTGTCATGTTTAACACGTTGATGCCATTCTAGCAACATGTTAAAAATGCCATTGACTTCTAAACATGCTAGAAACATGTTAAAACATACTAGCAATACTTAGCTAAGTGCTAAAGCATGCTAATTCAATGAAACAGGATGTTGTTGTTACTCAAGAAGGCAATGTCCAATCTGCGCCAAACTTCACACTTTTAATAAACGTTCTGTCCTGAACACATGACCATGCTCATATTCAGTTATAGTCATAGCGCCACCTGCTGGCAACAGGAAGTGACATGTTTAACACTGTTATGGACTCCTAATAACATATAAAAAAGTGCCAGCAAGTGCTAAACATGCTAACAACATACTAGAAGCATGCTAAAACATGCTAGCAAACTCTTAGCTAAGTGCTAAAGCATGCTATTATTGCAATTAAATAGGAATTTGCTGTAACTCAGGCATGGAATGTCCAATCTGCCCCAAACTTCACACTTTTGATAAGCGTTCTGTCCTGAACATATCTACATGAGAATATTCAGTTATAGTAATAGCGCCACCTACTGGTAACAGGAAGTGTCATGTTTAACACGTTGATGCCATTCTAGCAACATGTTAAAAATGCCATTGACTTCTAAACATGCTAGAAACATGTTAAAACATACTAGCAATACTTAGCTAAGTGCTAAAGCATGCTAATTCAATGAAACAGGACTTTGTTGTTACTCAAGAAGGCAATGTACAATCTACCCCAAACGTCACACGTTTGATAAGAGTTATCTCTTGAACACATGTCCATGCTCATATTTAGTTATAGTCATAGCGCCACCTGCTGGCAACAGGAAGTGACGTTTAACACTGTTCTTGACTCCTAATAACATATAAAAAAATGCCAGTAGGTGCTAAACATCCTACCAACATACTATAGACATGCTAAAACATACTAGCAAACACTTAGCTAAGTGCTAAAGAATGATATTAATGCAATTAAATATGAATTTGCTGTAACTCAGGCATGGAATGTCCAATCTGCCCCAAACTTCACACTTTTGATAAGCGTTCTGTCCTGAACACATGACCATGCTTATATTCAGTTACAGTCATAGCGCCACCTGCTGGCAACAGGAAGTGACATGTTTAACACTGTTATGGACTCCTAATAACATATAAAAAAGTGCCAGCAAGTGTTAAACATGCTAACAACATACTAGAAACATGCTAAAACATGCTAGCAAACTCTTAGCCAAGTGCTAAAGCATGCTATTATTGCAATTAAATAGGAATTTGCTGTAACTCAGGCATGGAATGTCCAATCTGCCCCAAACTTCACACTTTTGATAAGAGTCATGGCCTGAACACATCTACATGAGAATATTCAGTTATAGTAATAGCGCCACCTACTGGCAACAGGAAGTGTCATGTTTAACACGTTGATGCCATTCTAGCAACATGTTAAAAATGCCATTGAGGTCTAAACATGCTAGAAACATGTTAAAACATGCTAGCTAATGTTAAAACATGCTAGCAATACTTAGCTAAGTGGTAAAGCATGCTAATTCAATGAAACAGGATGTTGTTGTTACTCAAGAAGGCAATGTCCAATATGCCCCAAACTTCACACTTTTAATAAATGTTCTGTCCTGAACACATGACCATGCTCATATTCAGTTACAGTCATAGTGCCACCTGCTGGCAACAGGAAGTGACATGTTAAACACTGTTGTGGACATATAAAAACATATAAAAAAAGTGCCAGCAAGTGCTAAACATGCTAACAACATACTAGAAACATGCTAAAACATGCTAGCAAACACTTAGCTAAGTGCTAAAGCATGCTATTGCTGCAATTAAATAGGAATTTGCTGTAACACAGGCATGGAATGTCCAATCTGCCCCAAACTTCACACGTTTGATAAGAGTCATGGCCTGAACACATCTACATGAGAATGTTCAATTATAGTAATAGCGCCACCAACTGGCAACAGGAAGTGACATGTTTAACACGTTGATGCCGTTCTAGCAACATGTTAAAAATGCCATTGAGTTCTAAACATGCTAGAAACATGTTAAAACATGCTAACAATGCTTAGCTAAGTGCTAAAGCATGCTAATTCAATGAAACATGACTTTGTTGTTACTCAAGAAGGCAATGTCCAATTTGCACCAAACTTCACACGTTTGATAAGAGTTCTGTCCTGAACACACATCCAAGCTCATATTCAGTTATAGTCATTACGCCACCTACTGGCAACAGAAACTGACATGGTTAACACAGTAATGCAGTACTAACCACATAATTATTGTGTACTAAGCATGCTAGAAACACACTAAACATGCTAGCAACACTTAGCTGAGTCATGAAGCATGCTATTATCACCATTATACAAAACATTTTGTAACTGACTTTGACATACTCTTACTATATATACCTCCTTAAATGTACATTTCCCAACCATGCTCTGTCTTCCTAAAGCCACCGAGTGTTGATGGCACGGGTGCGAGGGCCCTTTCATCGCTGCTTGCAGCTTTAATATTTATAATGTAATGCTAATCTATATAGACTATCATTGTGCAGAACAGTATACAATAGTATATTTTCTGTCTGATTTTTTTATCTGAAGCCAAATTAGATCACAGAAAATTATTTAAAATACTCGATTTGCTTTATAAAGTAAGTTTATAAGCACAAACATGGTTTTAATCTCATAAATTGTCGTGTATTGATGGTGTGCTAAGCTAACATGCTAGCTAGCCCTAGGTGCACCTGCCACCTAGAAGTTATATTTTTATTATTTTTTGAACGCTTACTGAAATGTTTCTTTATTCAAGAAATGCATTTAAAACAGTTTAGAATGTAAGGGTGAACTTTGAGAAAATAAATTAGTGACTGAAACCATATGAATAGCATGTGAATAGCCAGTCGTTAGTAACTAATGCAGACAAAAGAAATGCATATTTAGAGCCATAACCTGGCTGGAGAGGTGTGAATGTGTGCAGGGGGAGACTGAGACTGAATGGGGCTCGTTTGCACCACAAAACAATAAAGACAATATACTGCATAGATGGTAAGAAGATGACACTAAATATCAGTAGCATTTTAGCATCAAATCAAAATAAAGTCACATGACATAGTCTTGAAAAACATTTCACTAAATACAGAGTTTTGGACTTATTATCTTAAGATTTTAAACATAAAATGTTTAGACATGTGGCATTAGCTGTAGTGCATTTCTAGACTGCTCCAGGGCCAACTTCAATTTTATTTTCATGAGGATGTTTCATAAAAAATAATTTCTAATAACTTTACAAAACTTTGAAGCTATTTATAACAATTTTTGTCATTATGACAATAATTAATTCTACATTACAATAAACTGCCAGGTGTCAGCTTTCAAATGAGATCATACTTGTGCTTTTAGTACAAAGGGTTCATGAACTGTATCTGTTTCAGTTTGGGTATGTCATTTCTTGGGATTTTTCAAAAGTGGGGTTGCAGCTTAACAGGTTAAATATATTTCCATGTATTTATGCCCATCTCTGTATATAATATAAAAAGATTTCAAGCAAATTTTTTAATGTTATTTTAAAATTTTCAAGGCATCTTTTCTAGTGTATTTTGCCTTGTTCTATATTTGCATTTTTTAAGCATAAGCCTCACTATATATACATATATATTTCTAAAATGTATTCTTACATCACCTTTTTTACATGTTCCTTCAATTTAAAACATGTGCTTCTCACCATATGGCTGTTCTCATAAGCAGAACAGTATTCAAATTATTTCCTGGGTGCTATTTATAGTTCTGAATGACGTCTAAATTTAACACCTTGCTATTTTTAGACTTCTGCATAAACAAAGTACAAAGTATCCTACAGATAAAGAGAGAAAACAACCCAAGTGAAATCTATATTAAGCCCAGATCCAAAACTGTACACATTTTTATTTGATTATTTTCCATAATTTCAAAATAGTAAAAGGCTACATCTAAAATTAGCCAGTGCTATTTTCTTCATAAGTTATTCATTCGTTTCTGCAGATTTTACCTCAACTATAACTGGAATTGGTGACGCTGTGGAATAAAATATAGCCTATCGTCAAAGCTATCATGTCTGCTTCATCAGCATCACCACCTCTGTCCTCTGTTTTCTGATTTTAGTTTATAGAATTCAGTAATTAAAGAAATTAGCATGACTAGAGATTTCTTGCACAAATCAGCAGGAACTGCATTAAAGAAAATGAACCACATAAATCAATGGAAATGTCTCAGTGTAAGACTAGGAGCTCTTTAAAATCAGCATAATGCTAGTCGATCAAAAAGAGCGAAAAGGACTATAACCACATGCAACCATTGAAATCGGAGCCTTATTGTGAAGTTTTGTTAATCCAGGTTAAACTACAAATTAATAATAGGTCTGTTCCTTAAAGAGACAGTTCAGCCAAAAGTGAAATTTATGTCATTATTTACTCACTTTGTTATCCATTAATCTTTGATATGTGTCGGCATATTTGATCTGCTGCACGTCAGTGCTGACAGCTGACGGAAGTTTGTTTGTAGCCTACTGTAAATGTCAAGATAAAATATGAACCAAAAGTTCGGTGTGAAATAAGGTGTGACCAGCTGTAAATGCTTACGTTATTTTAGTTGATAAGTCCAAAGGGTCGAGTAGCCTAACTGTGGATTTAGGCTTTTAAGATGAGTCATAACAGCTCTTACTTTTTATGTCTTTCTTTGATATAAAAATGTGTCTAATAGAAATCATCCAAAATTAATCTAACATCAGCTGCATTTATGATTGTTGAAAAAAGACTGCTCCATTTATGCAGTGTTAGGGAGAGATGCTTTTATAATGCATTGTAATATTGCGTAATTGCGTTAGTTAGCCTACTTTTTATGGAAAGTAATGTGTTACTTTAAATTTGTGTTACTTTTTCTTATCTATAGGCTGGGCTTGTTTGTTTTTTTAATAACAAAAAAGTTATGTTTTTGTCAAATGTAAATGCCCTTTCACACCAAAAGTGAGCCGCTACATGTTTAAGCCAAATTCCGGACGTTTTTTTTTTTTTTTAAACTGCGCAGTGTGAATGAGAATGACTAAATAGAAACAGAAAGAAACAAACTGATACCATCGCCGCAGACGTGCACTTCATCGCCTTCGCGTTTCTTCTTGTAGATTTATCAATCGCTCTTCCAAAGGGTCTTGTATGCTGTTTTACAGCATCTTTCCTAACTAGGGTGACCAGACGTCCCGAAAAATTCAGGACAGTCCTGAAATCTAAGCTGTTGTCCCGAATCCTGAATCCGGCCATAATTGTCCCGAAAATTCTATGGATCTGCCTGTAGTGTACATGTTGAGACTTGCTCCCTTGGTCAAAATCGAGGGGTCGATGGTCTGTTCAAATAAACTTCTCGTACACTTAACGAAGTTGAATGCACTTCAAAATGGCGGCGGATATTCCCTCGAAGGTAAGTGCTTAAAGGGGGGGTGGTTGGAGTTTTTTACACTGTTAAAGAGGTGGATTCCCATGCTAAACATGGACAAAGTTTCAAAAATTAAGTTGTACGTTTGATGGAGTATTTCTGTACCAAAAATATTCCTTCCGGTTTATCACAAGTTTCGGAAAGTTTTTTTCGAGTATGGGCATGTGTGACGTCAGATGGGGCGGAATTTCCTTATACGGTCCTAAGGGCTCTTCTCCCGGAAGGGCGCGCAAAAGCAAGAGAGCGAAAGCAGTACCTCAGCGCTGTGCTCGCTGCAGTCACAGGACTTTGTTTGTTCCCTGCATTTCGACGATGATTGTTTTATAAACAAGGCCCAGTTCGCCGCCGGATTTAGCAGTCCCAACGATAAAGGTTCACGGTCGTGCGTTGGAACCGCAGGCGGTGAGTAAAACTCATAGACAAACTGCATCAAATGTGTGTGTGTTGTTAGCATAGACGTTGTTAGCTATCGGCGCGTTAGCACCGCCCACACGGCACGCCTCCAGCAGCTCGGTTTTTTCCGGAAAGACTCGGTACAGCCTATCTTTCTTTTATAAATATAATAAAACTAAAGACTTTTTGGAGATACGAAGGATGCAATAATACTCTATAGGTACTCAAGATTAACATGAGATTGAGTGAAACTGAGTGTTTCACCCCCCCTTTAAGTTCACGAGTGTGTTTAAAAGTGTTAAAAGTTAAACGCAGCCATAATACTTCAGCAATAAAAACGAAACAAAATTTAACACACATGTGATGCTTATCTAAAGTAAATTTGGCTAATTGAAATACATAAAGTAGCTTATACTTGTTTTATTTTTAAAATATATTTAATTATTGCAGGTTTGCGTAATATTCTGAGTTTGCAGCAGTTTACTATTTGTATTCATTTTGAGCAATACTGAATCTGTTTATTATAATAATTTTGTCTGATTGCAAGGTTGCAACATGATAATCTGATACGTATTAATCTACGTCACATGGTTCTATCATACATAGCCTACATTTGAATAGACAGCATCTAAAATGTAAATCATACACAAACTTTAAAGGCATAAAAATGTTTATGAATCTTTATCTAATCTATTAATTGGTTGGTTCATTCCATGTATTTATGATCAGGTATCCATAACATTTACAAAATATCCCTCATTGGCCTGTTTAAAAAGGGTTTGGACAAACAGAATTTGAACAAAATGGTAATAGTTTTTTGTTTGTTTTTTCATCTGAACGCTTTTCCAGGAAAAAGTCAGATTTTAAAGGAATTCATTTATTTGTAAATTAGCCTTTAAATTAATCAAATGTGTATCTTCAAGCATAATGTAATACATGTATTTCAGAAACTTAATAGGCTATCAGACCATCATTCAGAGGAATGTGTTTTTTGTAAGCAGGAAGTAGATTACTATTCAACTGTCTCACACCTGCTCATTCAGTGGCGTATACATATCCACTGAGGAATTTCAAAGGGGAGTAAACATAAATTCCAAAGGTGGGGGAAACCCAAATCAAGGGCTTAAAAGACAAATCAAAGGGCTTTCTAACTCACACTCTTCAGATCATTTCTCTGTGTGGATTACCACTCTCTTAACAACACTTTAATACTTTATGAGATACTGGACTACTTCCAAAGTTCAAAAATGGTAATAAAGATTTGGATTTTCGCTTTCGTTACACTCCTCATTTTTCACGCGGAGACAGAGGCAGGTGAGTGATAGTGCTTCCAAGGAATTTGCAATAGATCTTTTAAATTGAATGCGCTCTATTGAATGATCCGCCAGCATGTTGTTATTTGACTCTGTAAAAATGTGCTGATGAAATGTTGAGCAACTGCTATAAAATATATATATATATTTTAATTACATAACCCATTGATTGCATGGACTAGTATCACTTTAAAAATTAAGATTATGTTTCATGATCGAGGGTACAATTGTAGTACAAAAACAAGATGGATCTCATTACTTGTTGAGTTATGGGCCTATCCTATAGCTGAATTTAAATTAGAAACCCTTGTAGTAGCTGTCTTTTAAACTAATGCATGTTAAAGTCCTTAATGCTACACTAACACTACAATACCGTTTACTATTGTTTTGTCATTTTGGACAGTAGTGGAAAGTTTGACACAGCCTGTAGATGTGTAAAGACGTGAATAACTCTTTTCCCTTTTTATCACAGGTAGTTGCTGCCTCAGTTACACTAAAAGACCCAGACGCTGTGCAGTTCTAAAAGGCTATGATATCCAACCTATAACTGGCGGCTGTGATCTTGCAGCTATCATGTAAGTATTTTTTATTTTGCATGTTTGATGCACTCTGTGTAAGTTTGAAATTGTATAATAAATGACTATATATAAGTGCACAAAGGCAAAATGTGTTATATTATAGTTTTGATTATTTCACCAATTGTGACAAATAGTAATAATACAGAATAAGCCTGTGTATTGTTATGCGTGAATATATGGAAAAATTGAATGTGCATTGAATGTGCATTTCTAAGCTTTGTCATATTGAGTTTAAATATAAAGCATTATCATTTGCATTTATAACAGATTTTTTTTTTTCTGATTTAGCAAAAATTCTTTCTTTGTATATTTTGCGGGTTGAATTTGCAATGCCATGAATAAAATGTGTAGTCCTTTATTTTATGGACATAATAAGGATAATAATGTCTCTGGTGCTTGAGTTCATGGCATGTTATGTCATTGCAGCTTCCACACCGAAAAAGGAAAATCAGTCTGCGCTGACCCTGCACAAAATTGGACGCAAAACAGAGTCACGTGCCTAAAGTAAGAGAAAGTGACTTATCAATTACTAACATGAAAGAATGCAGTCCTATATTGTGTGCTTAAAAAATAAATTGATGGAAAAAATATTCTGTCCCCTATAGGATGAAAGCAGCAAGAGTGAAGGACACGGGCATTAGACATCCATATTAGATAACTTGTTACTCTTATATATATATATATATATATATATATATATATATAGTGTATATATATATATATATATATATATATATATATATATATATATATATATATATATATTCTTTATTGGCATTACTTAATTGCACTTTCTGTATTTCTGTATATAAACATAATATTCTGTATATAAACAGAGTATTTATAGAGGGCGGATTCATAAGCTGTATTTTAGACCTTTTTGTGTTTTTTTGTGTTTTTTATTTTACTTTTTTACAAAGCAAAATAATTTAGAGCTTTTTGTATTGATAACTATCTCACAATTTTTTTTTTTACTAATTCAAATACTATTTAAATGTTTCTTATAAAGAAATAATATATTTAAAGGAATTATATATTTGATAAGATTCTAACATTCACAAAATGTCTCTTGAATGTTGCCTTTGGTTACTCATTGCTGCCCTCTTCTGTTCAAGTCTTGCCCTTGACAAAGTAGGAAATTTAGTTTTCCTCTTAATATAAAATTAAATAAACATTTTATGCAATTGTATATATATATTGTTTGTTTTCTATTACATTTCAATTATATTTTCTGTATTTACTGCATTTTTAAATAAAGGTCCTTTATTTCACTCAATATCTGTGCTGAACTACAACAATATACTAGCACTACAATGAAAATTATTATACAATGGATTTTAGTTTAAAAAAAGTTTTTATTTTATTTTTTTACAAATCAAAAGAGCTATTTTTATTGAGAATGGTTACTAACTATTCAATTACATTTTTGTAGGACTGCACGATAATCATGATTATTTTGCTCAAAAATGACAAGCACGATTAATATCAATCAATTAATCAAACAGTCTTTGAAAAAGTTTAGATGTCAATGGAGTGAAAACACTAAAATGGATACCTAAAAATCTTCAACTGGTTATATAATATGGCTTTCCGTAAAATAACACACCAAATACAAACCGCCAAGCTTGTCATCAAGTTAAAATGAGAGTATGCAGTCATGTAAAAGACTGGACAATCTAGAAGTGAAAGGATTTTGGAGCTTTTGTCAAATAATTCTTGCACATTTTGCAAAAGCTGTAAAACCCAACAAGTTAACTCAACTCAAACCGATTGAGGAAACTGATTGCGGCAAACCATTTAAGTTTAAAAATAAATACATATGAGTATTGTGAACTTATATATATTGATATAAGTTCACAATACTCATATGTATTTATTTTTAAACTTAAATGGTTTGCCGCAATCAGTTTCCTCAATCAGTTTCAGTTGAGTTAACTTGTTGGGTTTTTCAGTGTAAGAATGGTTGTTTAAAAGAGCCTTGTTCATGTACGTTTGGATCCAGAATCAAGACCGGCCCAGCCAGAATGGTAACCTTTTCAAGCCAATTTACTACAGACTGTGTTGGATTGCTGAAATTCTGCAGATCGTCTCTTATTTCAGTTGCAACGTGCAGCTTTACACTAAAAGTTCCTGTTAGTCACTTCTCTCACAATGATCAGTTGCTCAATGTAGTTTAGTAAAAGCACATCCTTGTTGAGTTGTTGTTACAGTAGGTTGCACGCCAGCAAAACATTTCTGATCTGCTGTTTTCATTAAGACACAAATGTGCTCTTTATTGTGCACTTAAGGATCTAAAAGTACATCTAATATGCTCTGATTTGCACAGCACAAGTAAAGAATAGGGGGATTTTATTTACCACTTCCTTCTCCTCCACCAGTTTTAGGTTTCAACCTAAAGGTGTTTTTATTTTTTTTTACTCAACTGCTATTTTCCTTAAAGGGAAAGTTCACCCAAAAATGAACTACTCGTTCCAAAGTTTCATTCTTCTGTTGAACGCAAAAGAAGATATTTTAAAGAATGTTTGTAACCAGACAGTTGATGGTATAGCCATTGACTTCCATAGTAGGAAAAACAAATACTATGGAAGTCAATGGTGTCCATCAACTGTCTGGTTACAAACATTCTTCAAAATACACTCACCTAAAGGATTATTAGGAACACCTGTTCAATTTCTCATTAATGCAATTATCTAATCAACCAATCACATGGCAGTTGTTTCAATGCATTTAGGGGTGTGGTCCTGGTCAAGACAATCTCCTGAACTCCAAACTGAATGCCAGAATGGGAAAGAAAGGTGATTTAAGCAATTTTGAGCGTGGCATGGTTGTTGGTGCCAGACGGGCCGGTCTGAGTATTTCACAATCTGCTCAGTTATTGGGATTTTCACGCACAACCATTTCTAGGGTTTACAAAGAATGGTGTGAAAAGGGAAAAACATCCAGTATGCGGCAGTCCTGTGGGCAAATGCCTTGTTGATGCTAGAGGTCAGAGGAGAATGGGCCGACTGATTCAAGCTGATAGAAGAGCAACTTTGACTGAAATAACCACTCGTTACAACCGAGGTGTGCAGCAAAGCATTTGTGAAGCCACAACACGCACAACCTTGAGGCGGATGGGCTACAACAGCAGAAGACCCCACCGGGTACCACTCATCTCCACTACAAATAGGAAAAAAGAGGCTACAATTTGCACGAGCTCACCAAAATTGGACAGTTGAAGACTGGAAAAATGTTGCCTGGTCTGATGAGTCTCGATTTCTGTTGAGACATTCAGATGGTAGAGTCAGAATTTGGCGAGAACATGGATCCATCATGCCTTGTTACCACTGTGCAGGCTGGTGGTGGTAGTGTAATGGTGTGGGGGATGTTTTCTTGGCACACTTTAGGCCCCTTAGTGCCAATTGGGCATCGTTTAAATGCCACGGCCTACCTGAGCATTGTTTCTGACCATGTCCATCCCTTTATGACCACCATGTACCCATCCTCTGATGGCTACTTCCTGCAGGATAATGCACCATGTCACAAAGCTCGAATCATTTCAAATTGGTTTCTTGAACATGACAATGAGTTCACTGTACTAAAATGGCCCCCACAGTCACCAGATCTCAACCCAATAGAGCATATTTGTGAGATTTGTGGGATGCACATCCAGGGCACGAAGCTCCCGTTCCACCACATCCCACAAATCTCCATCAACTGCAAGATGCTATCCTATCAATATGGGCCAACATTTCTAAAGAATGCTTTCAGCACCTTGTTGAATCAATGCCACATAGAATTAAGGCAGTTCTGAAGGCGAAAGGGGGTCAAACACAGTATTAGTATGGTGTTCCTAATAATCCTTTGGGTGAGTGTATATATATTTTGTGTGTTTAACAGAAGAAATAAACTCATACTGGTCTGGAACATGAGGGTGAGTAAATGACATTTTAGATTTTGGGGTCAGCTATCGCTTTATAAAATCTGTGCTCTTTATTTAGGATATAACACAAGTGCATCTAATGTAACGGTGAAATCATCAATTCTCAACAAAGTGATTCAAGAGTTTTTAACAGTTTGTAAGATAATTCTTACTGCACAATGAATATATTTTGATAATAGCCTACACAAACATGCCCATACAGTAAAAGAAAAAGAAAACAAGGAAATTTTTTTTATTCACCACTTCCTTCTTCTATGCCGGTTTTGTTCCAGTTTTTTTCCAGTTCAGATTGCACCTTTAACACAGACAAAAAGGTAAGCTTATCACACATATTTGTTTGAAATAGATCATGATGTGTGTAACTTACACACTAATTACAATGGCACAAAAAGGTTATTATTATTATTATTATTTAAATTATTGATTTATTATTATTCAGAATGATTTATACATGTATTATTATGTATTATAAAATACATTTAACACAATGAACAACACAGTCTGAAAAATAAAACCAAAAGAAAAGAAAAAGACAAAAAAGAGGAAAAGTATTCTCTTTTGTTTTCACAAATGCAAATCCAAAATCCATAAAATTTGGGGATACGCATTACACTGTTGTCACAGAAGTCCACTGAAGCCGAGTGTAGTGAGAACCCGTGTGCAGTTTATTTACAAAAATGTGAACTAATACAAAAATAAAAATGAAAAACCAGGAACATGACAATGGGAAAACTTCAAAATGAGACATGAAAACATGGACATGAATACAAAACCCCAAACCAAACGTGACAACTGTAAAGTACTTTTTCCATAAAATGTAACAGTTTGTTTTATATAATAATAAGCATTAAGGGCTTTTTAGTGATTTCGAATACAAATTAATTACATTTTGGTATACATATTGCACATTTTTGTCTGCATGATGCCATGCAAAACAGAAGTCTACAACATACTCCATCATAATCCCTTGTCCATTACCTTTGAGAGTTACTTCCCATGGGAGCATTTTGTGAAGTATAATTTGTGTCAAAAAATGTATTGCATAATTCAGTACAGATACAAAAGAAAAAAAGATAATACAGAACAAAGAACAAGAGATACAGTGGAAAAATATATATTACAATGTACATAAAAATTGTTCTATAATACAAGATGCCAATGCTTTTTTATTGGAGGATATTTTTTTAACTGTATAATGACTGTATATGACAATAATAAATGTAAATCATTAGCAAATATTTTGCAGTAAGGTATTTTGCATTGTGAATATCATACAAATAAAGCTTAAGATGTCGATCTAGCTCCTTATTGTCAGAAACATTAGAGTGAAAAAGAAATTGCTGACAAAAATATTAGGCTACACAGCTGGTGTAACACAAGAAGTAGGAAGGTGAAAACATTTAGTGGAAGTACTACAGGCAGAGCCGGATTAACGCAAAGGCAAACTAGGCACGTGCCTAGGGCCCGATTGGCGGGATGGGGCCCAGACAGAGGGACAAAAAAAAACAAAAAAAATGTACAAATGTCCTATCTACAATTTATTTCAAAATGTATTAATTAACTAAAAATAGTGACGATGTTTATCTTAACCATAGACTGTTACATTACGTCACATTAACGCCAGCCCATGACTGTATATATAGAGGCGCCAGCCAGTTAAGTCCGAGGGGACGTCAGCGGCGGTCAGAGGCGGTCAACGAACGCATCCATCAGGTGCTACGAGTGCGAAGCAAAAGCCTAAATAGGCACGCAAAGAAGCACAGCTCGAAATGCAGGTCATCGATTTTGGAGTGATTGCAATGTATTTTAAATATAAACGTGTGGGCTACTGTAGATCAGCGTATTTCTGGAAAAATCATTCACCGCTTTGTTTGTCTAGTCTACGAGTTTAAAAGAGCGCGAGCGTCTAACGTGCCCAGACGCGACGCTTTGAATTTGCGCGTACAACGAATAACATCGCGTTGGGAGCTGACTAGTAAAAAGCTACAAAAGTAAAAGACAAGACGTTTGTATTCAAAGTTAAAAAAACCAACACACTGCAACATTTTTAAATGTTTCAAATAAAGGATCTCATATCTATGGGTCTATCTTCTATATTCTGATGCTGATGATTAGATAATACCCTGACATCATAGCCTATACGAATATTAGATTAGAATTTTTTTCCTGCTCAGTAGCGATCGTATCTTTCTCTTCCACTTGATTTGTGTATAGCATATTTAAGGTAGCAATGCAATACATAATATCATATTACTGATATTAATAATATGACAATATCTGCAGATATTGATTAAATGGGAGGGAAAAATCCTGCCCATAACGCAGCTATGAAAACAATTATAAAAGCAGGTTCATGTTCATCTACTGAAGTGGGATTCTGGAACTGTGAATAAACTGAATAAAACAGCTAAAAATAACAACAAGAACAATAACATCTTCATTAAACAAAAAAGAGATTACCTTAGATAAATTTTGATGTAGTAGCTACCAGTAAAAAGTCTGGACCCATTACTATCTTTAATGTTTTTGAAAGAAGTTTCTTATTATGCTCTACAAGCCTGCATTTATTTGATCAAAATACAGAAAAAAACAGGAATATTCAGCGAGGATGTGTTAAATATATAAAAGTGATAGTGAAAACTTTTTTAAAACAACTTTTTAATAATCAAAAAATCCTGAAAAAAGTATCACATGTTATAAAATAAAAATTAAGCACCATTTCTAACATTTGATAATAAATCAGAATATTATAAAGTTTTCTAAAGGATCACGTGACACTAAATTCAGCTTTGAATCGCAGAAATATATTTTAAAGTATAGTAAAATAGAAAACCATTATTTTAAATTGTAATAATATTTCACTATATTATTTTTCTGTATTTTTGATCAAATAAATCCAGGCTTGATGAGCATAAGAGACTTCTTTCAAAAACATTAAAAATAGTAATTTGTCCAAACTTATGTACTGTGTAAGTAAAAATATACTAAATTTAAAATTAAATGTTGTATAAATAAAAAGGTTAGGAATCATATTTGTTTCAAGTGTTTTTTATTGGGGGTGGGGGGCCTCCAACATGAATTTTGCCTAGGGCCTCCAAATGTCTAGAACCGGCCCTGACTACAGGACATTCAAACACCATTGAAGAGCTGAAATCGTCACTACTTTTTGTCAACGCTTTCTGCGTTGGACACAAATTGTGGACCTGCAGAAGTGTAAAGGCGAACTAACGGCTAAAGTTTCCGAACAAGCAACAATCATATCTCAGTTGGAACACAGAATAGTGGAAGCAGAGCGATACAAACGGCGGTGGTGCCTATGACTTTACGGAGTTCCAGAAATGCAAAATGAGAATGTCAAGATCAAAGTGACAGAGATCTGCAAAGGAATGGTAGCCTACCTGAACTTGCGGAAAAAATGAGCGAGGCGGTGGACGTTGCTCGTAGATTGGGCACGGGTCGCGCGAGGGCCATTATCATCTTCTTTGCGCTTCGCTGAGTGAGAGACTTCATCATTCTGGAAGAGTGCAAAAAACAGCGAATACCTGAAAGAACGCAAAATACGCTTCGGAGAAGACGTGACAAAAGAAGAAAAAGGATCCCGTGCACTACTCTGGCCATGTGCACGCAACGAAGGGAAAAAAGCTTAATTCATCGGCTCTAAAGCATACGTTGCCTGATACTTCCTGATTCCTGCTAGTGTTTGAGTAAAATCAAGGATGATTCTATTGAAAATAAGCACTTCTTTATTTGATACGTATACGTTTACAACCATTTAATGGCTGTTTGCCTATGTTCAATTTAGAAGGAGAAAAGCTTTTTCTTTCTTTTTTGACTCTTTTTATTTGTTTTTGTTTTGCCGTTTGATGGTTTTGAAATTATGTTCCATTAATGCCAGAGGTTTGAGGAAGTTGGTCAAAAGAAAAGCTTTTTTTCTTTTTAGCAAAGAATGCAAAAGCGACTTAATTTTCAATCAAGAGTCTCATTTGTGCCCTGAGGATTTGACATTTTGGGGAGGTGAGATGTGGTTAGCTCAGGGCTATTCAATTAGTTTCATTCGAGGGCCGCATTATCAAATCGAAAAGTTGAGGTGGGCCGGTGGGTTGGTTTTGGGGGTTTAGCTTATTTATTGAACAGTATGCAAATATATAAAACCATAATAAATAAATAACTTGATAATTTACAGCTGTGTACAACTATTTTCCTTGGAACAAATAAATAAATTATACAAACTTATAGCTGTTGGTGAGAAATAATAATTATTTTATTTATAATTGTTATGCTTAAATGAAAATATTCTAACAGTGAGACTTGATAACCACAGGCTACTCACTCCCACTGTATAAAAAAATGCCTAAACACAAGTTAAAAACTATACGCACCTTTACAAAGAAACTGACATAATTTCATAACAAGCATTAATTATATATTCCTCTACCCACCTAATAAAACTAATGCAATATAAATCACTATATTTACTATTATACTATATAATACTATAATACTATATACCTAAAGAATATAATAAGTATATATACTATAATACTATATAATACTATATTTATTTATTACTACATAGTATTCAATATAAATATTGCACATTTCTGCCCAACCATGGTAAATTACTACAGTAAATTCATGGTAAATGTTTGTAAGGGTGATTAGGGGATTTAAAGTCTTCTACTTTCGTTCATGCCTCAGTGTTTCTCCTGCTTTCCTCATCAGTCTTGTTGGGAATGTTGAGGCTGTTTCATCCGATTTAATACTAATTAAATCATCAAGTGATTTGTGGTTTGTAACAGAGAGGTTTCTGTCGAACTGAAACGCTTCCACTGGTTGTCGCAACGCTGTTTAATATTAGTGTGTCCGGGACCGGGAGTAAACGCAACTCCACGCTGGGCCGTGTTGAAACAACTAGTGAAACAACTAAAAACATCGCTATTTGTTGTAACTGTACTGACCGAGAAACCGCTTCAGTGACGGAGCGGTCCGAATGAATCCTAATAGTTTTAGACCGTTATGCAAGCGCGTTTAGAAAGAATCGAACCAAAAATGATTGGTAGCCTATCGCTGGTTCAGTCGACATAAATTCGGGACAAATATAATAACTGCTGAAATATTCACACGTAAAACGTTTCTCAGGTCAATCGGAGCGAAAAGAGGAGGAGGGAGGTTGGTGCCGTCGGGCCACATGGAGATGATTGGCGGGCCGCATGTGGCCCGCGGGCCGCCAATTGAATAGCCCTGGGTTAGCTCATGGGTCAAGTCACTCCGGTGGAGTTGCAATTTTGTCACATACTTTCCATGGAAAATGTGTATGGAGCAAGGTGACCCTAAAGGTCATTGGATAATGCTATTGCTTGAAATGATTGTAAATTCATTATTGTTAATGTTTAGGGGTACTGTTCAAAAGATGCAAACACTTTGTTATTAGGTGAAATTGAAGATTGTGTCAATTCTTCCATGAATAATAACCCTAAAGCTAAATTAATAATTGGTGGTGATTTTAATTTGGTCATGAATGGTTCAATGGCTACACTGTAAAAAATTTGCTGTAGTTTTGCAGCTGTTTGCCAGTAACTTACTGTAGATTTAAATTGATGTTATTTACTGGCAACAGTTTGTTCAAAGTTAAATGAACATTAAACATTAACAAGTCTTTGTCTTTAAAGAATAAAATTATAAAATAACAATCTAATGCAAAGCATTCTGGGAACCAGAAATCTTCATCAACCTTTTTCTGTTTTTTTCCTTCAGATTTTGGTTCCCAGAATGCTTTGCATGAGGATGTTAGTTTAGTTTTATTCTGTAAAGATAAAGACTTGTTAATGTTTAATGTTCATTTAATTTTGAACAAATTGTTGGCAGTAAATAACATCAATTTAAATCTACAGTAAGTTACTGGCAAGTAGCTGCCAGTAATACTGTAATTTCTACAGATTTTTCTAACAGTGTAGATTTCCTCCTAGAGCAAACAGTGAATCCAGTGATCTTTTACGTTTAAGTTACAGCCTTGACTTGATTGATATCTGGAGGGTAAAAAAACCCTCAACTAAACAGTTTACTTGGAGCAACAAAAATGTCTCATTACAGTCGCGTATTGACCTTTGGTTAGAACCTTTTATTTTAGAAACATATTGCCTGCTGCTTTAACTGACCATACAATTATTAGCCTTAAAGTTGCATTGTCTGGGCGTAAGGATCATAGAATTAGTGAAGGATACTGGAAGCTCAATAATTCATTGCTAAATTTTGAAGACTTGAAATCCATTATAGAAAGACTTATCCAAAAATCACTGGAACTCTGCAATTAATTATGGTGAATTTGGTGAACAATGGGAACATTTGAAATTTGAAATAGGGTGCTGTTAGGACCTATGGTAAAAAAAATAAAATAAAAAAGCTAAGAAGGGCAGACTTAATTGAAATTTCAGCTGAAATTTATAATTTAATGGAGAGAGCCACTTTAACTGTTGAGGATCAGGCCACTTTGAATAAACTCCAAAATAAACTATAACAAAATATATGAAGAAAAAGCCAAGGGGGCCTTTATTAGATCGAGAAAGAAGTGGCTAGAGATGGGAGAAAAAAATTGTAAATATTTCTTTAGTCTTGTAAATGCGATTAGGAAATGAAAATTGATGGTGCTGTCTCTTATCTCATCCCATATAACACATTTTTTTGGTAAGTTGTATGAAAAGGATTAATGCTATTGACCCTTTTCCTATTCTAAATTCTATTACTTCAAAAAAAAAACTGTTAGTAATTCTATATGTTCAAAAAATATATCATTGGAAGTTAAAGAAGGGATTAATAACTTGAAAAAATAACAAATCTCCAGGGAGTGATGGGTTGACTTTAGAGCTACTGTATATAAAACTTTTTGTGACACTTTATCTATCTACATTTTTATTGGCAGTGTAAAGAATCATTTGTCAATGGATGCCTACCTCCATCAATAAGAGAGGGTGTTATTACTCTAGTACCAAAATCCCATAAAGACACTCTTTTGATTGATAACTGGCGCCCAATCACATTATTAAATAACGACTATAAAATTTTGGCATCTGTTCTGATAAAACGACTAAAATATAGCCTGGATGATTTGACTGATGAGTGCCAGTCAGGATTTATGATTTTCTTGGTTGGCAAGAGATTTGTCTCATACTGGTCGAGTTTTATTATCAAAGGCAGAGGGTCTATCAAGAGTTTCTTATCTCTTCTGTAATGGATTGTCCCAAGTCATTGTGTTCCTTGTTAGATAAATGATTATATAATTTCATATGGAAAAATAAATCACACAAAATTAAAAAGGAGGTTCTAAGAAATAGGATTAGTGATGGAGGTCTTGGAGTTGTTGACTTTACCCTATTTAACCATGTGTTAAAAGTAAATTGGTTAAAAAGATTTGTTAAAAAAAATTTGTTTGGAAAGTATTTCCTAATTTTGTTTTTAAGAAAATTGAAGGTATTGAATTTTTGTTATAGTGCCCCTTCTCACTTGGTAAACTACCCATTAAATTAGCAAAATTTCACCAACAGGTTTTATTATCATGGTTACTGGTTTACAAACATCATTTTTTCACCTAACCGTTGTTTTATTTGGAATAATCAGAATATTATTTACATATTTACAATATTATTTTCATATTATTTACATTATTTGGCATAAATAAAATAAATAAATAAATAACTACTACAGGACTGAAAGAGAATGTTCCTACTCTTGGCAAAAAGAGGATTAGGGATGTAGATGTAACATTTCGGTTAAATTTACTTAAATATTTATTACAAGGGTAATAATTATGAAACAGAAATTTATTTGGCACTGTCCATGTGAAGTGTAGGCTACATCTGATCAACAAGCCTGTTAGTAAATCAGTGGGAGGGAGAGAGGTGAGGGGCCATCATCGGGGGACGGATTTGGTGGACGGACCGGAAACGGAAGTTAGACTAAACTGTGTTTGCAACCGTCGTGAGTGTTTGAAATAAAGTATACTGAATTGTATTAAGTATAAAAGTTGCTGAAATAAGAAGAATACAATGGGGAAATCGAGGAAAAAGAAAAAAGAGGAGGTTGGATCAGAAACAAGATCTAGAATTGTTGAATCAGAGATTGAAGATGAAAGTGATGAGATGGGTTGGGTTGGACACAAGTGGACGGAGGGAGAATAAAAAGTGTTGAAAAAGTAAATAATGAAAGGAAGAAAGATAATGAAGAGGATTCAGTAGGTACAGATGAGGATAGCGAAAGGGAAGTAGTAAGTGAAAGGAGAGAGGAAATACAAATGATTGTAAGATTTAAAGAGGGACAAGGAGTAAAAGGGGTAAACCCAATTGAGTTAACAAATGAGTTGAGGAAACAATCAGGAGAGATTAGGGGTGCAAGAGTACTTCAGGATGGAGCATTGTTGGTGATTTGTGATAATGACGAGCAGAGGGATAAGGTGATGAAAATGAAGGTTGTGTGTAAACAAGTGATTTCAAGTTGTAATCAAACAAGTGGAAAATCATGGTTATGTGGAGTAATTACAGGGGTAGCATTGGAGGTCACTATGATAGAGTTGATGAGAAATATTAAAGGAGGAAATGTAATTGAAGCAAAACGATTGCAAAGGAATAGGGAAGGGAAATAAGGAAGATAGTCTTCCTGTAATGTTGCATTTTGAAAGTGGAGGAATGCTACCAAGTAAAGTGATGATTGGATATGTTAGTTTTCGGGTGAGAGAATATGTGAGTGCTCCGCTGAGATGCTATAACTGCCAGAGATATGGTCATATTGCGAGTGTATGCGTGTGAGTGTGTACGAGTGTACATGAGTACGGAAAATGTGGAAGAGGTGTGGAAGCAAAATGTTGTAATTGTGGAGGAGCCCATAATGTGGCATATGGAGGATGTGAAGTGAGAAAGAGAGCAGTAGAAATTCAGAAGGAAAGAGATGGAAATAAGCTGTCATATGCGGAAGCAGTTAAAAAAGTAGACTCAAGGAAAAAGAAAGAGAGTGAGGAGAAGGAGATGTGGAATGATCAAATGAGAAATGAAGAAAAGGAAAGGGAAAAATCGGATGACACAATGTAAGTAAAAAGAGTTTTGTGTTATTTATGGCAGAGGTCATTAATTGTTCAGCGCAGACTGAAAGAAGAACAGAAAAGATACAGATAATAGTGAGAGCAGCAGAGAGGTTCCTGGATATCAAAGGGCTAACATGGGAAATGGTTAGAGATGGTCTAACTTTAGAAATACAGCCTAGTCAAGAATCATGGGATGGACAATAATTTTGATGTTAGTAATTTTACAATGGAATGCTAGGAGTTTGGTGGCTTGGACTGGAATTTAAGGGTTACATAAATAAGATGGAGGAAAAGCCAGATGTGATATGTGTACAAGAGTCTTGGCTGAAACCTAAATTTGATTTTGTAATTAAAGGGTATGTTTCTGTGAGAAGAGATCGGGAAGAGGGAAAAGGTGGTGGGTGTGTTACTTTCATTAAATCTGAAATACAGTATAGAATGGTGGGGATAGGGAGAGAAATGGAATATGTGGTGGTGGAGGTATGGAAGGATGATAAGAGTGTTGTAATAATAAATTTTTATAATCCGTGTGACATTGGAAGATATGCTGAAGATAGAAGGTCAAAGTAGAGAGAGGGTGATATGGTGTGGGGAGGAAATGTTACTGACAGAAATGGGAAGGTGGTTGAAGAATTGATGGATGAGATGAATTTGATCTGTATGAATGATAGGGGAGGAACACGAGTAGACATTAGAACAGGTCAAGAAGCGGTGTTGGATTTAACTCTTGTAATAAGTAGGTTGGGGGGAATAATTAACTGGAGGGTATTAAGGAAATGTACTATAGGTAGTGACCACTTTCCTATTTTGATTGAAATGTGTACCAATATGAATAATTGTGTAGAAAGAAATGAGAGAAGAGAAGGGAGATGGAATATGAAAAAGCTAACTGGACTGAATATGTGAAAAGGGTGGAGGAGGGTTTAGACATAAATGAAGTAAGAAGGGTAGATGACGTAGAAGCTATAAATGAGAAAATTATAGGAGTTATGAAAAACGCAGCAGTAAGTAATATTCCTAAGTGTAAAGGAAGAAGAAAGACAAAAATGGTACCATGGTGGAATAAGGAGTGTGATGAAGCTATTAGAAGGAAAAGGAGAGCATACAAGAAGGTAAGAAGAATGCATAATTATACAGATTTAATCGAATATAAGAGAGAACAAGCAAAGGTTAAAGAGGTGGTAAGAAGGGCAAAAAGACAACACTGGAGAGATTTCTGTGATAGAATAGGGAGAAGTACATCAATAGGAGAAGTATGGAGTATGATCAGAAGGATGAATGGAATAAGGAAAGATATGGAATATCCTGTTTTAAATGAAGGGGAAGTTATAGCAATAGAAAACTGTGAGAAAGCAGAAATGTTTTGTAATACATTTATAAAAGTAAACAGTACGGAAAATCTGACTGAAGAGTTTAAGAGGGAAAGGGAGGAAGTATTACGAGAGCATCCTCATCTATTGGGAAAGAGACAGGAAAGAGATGATATAATGGATGTCCCGTCTGAAATGACGGAACTAAAACGAGCGCTGAGGAGAATGAGAGAAACTACTCCGGGGCAAGATGAAATCAGCTATTATATGATCAAGCAGTTAAGTGAGGAATCGTTGAGAGTAATGTTAGAATTCTATAATAAAGTGTGGGAAATGGGGGTGCTACCGCAAAGTTGGAAAGAAGCATTGATATTGCCAATAAAGAAACCAGGGAAGGATCCAAGTAAGCCGGCTAGCTATAGGCCAATAGCCCTTACATCTCATGTAGGGAAAGTGATGGAGAGAATGATAACGGATAGGTTAGTATATTTTTTGGAAAAAGAAGGAAAATTAACACCTTTTCAAAGTGGATGTAGGGTAGGAAGAGGAACTATGGATCCGGTTATGTGTTTGGAAGCGGAAATAAAGAAAGCTCTGTCAAATAAAGAATCAGTAATTGCTGTGTTTCTTGATATTGAAAAAGCCTATGATATGTTATGGAGGGAGGGTCTGATGATTAAGTTGGAAGAGATGGGGGTAGGGGGAAGAATGTTTAATTGGATTAATGACTTTCTTAAGCAAAGAGTAATAAGGGTGAGAGTAGGAGATGCTATATCATCTCAAGGAATAATAGAAAATGGTACTCCTCAGGGAAGTGTGATAAGTCCAGTACTTTTTATAATAATGATAAATGATATATTTAGTAAGGTGGATAGGAGTGTTGGTAGATCACTGTTTGCAGATGATGGGGCTTGCATGGTGGTTCAGAGGGAGAAACAATAAGTTCATTATGGGGAAAATGCAGAAGGCTGTAGATGAGGTAGTTAAATGGTCATATAAGTGGGGCTTTAAGCTATCGGTGGAGAAGTCTCAAGTTATAATATTTTACAACAAGAAAGTAGATAATGAATGGAAGTTAAGGATATATAACAGGGATATGGCACGAGTAACATCAGTTAGATTCTTGGGAATGTGGCTAGATACTAGACTTACATGGAAAGAGCATATTGATAAGATAGTGAATAGGTGTAAAAGAGTGTTAAATATAATGAAATGTATGGCAGGACAAGAGTTGGGAGCAGATAGAGGGGCGCTTCAAACAGTATATATAGCAATGATAAGATCTGTACTAGATTATGGAAGTATAGCATATGGGTTGACAGCAAAATCACAGTTAGAGAAATTGGATAGAATTCAAGCACAGGCGTTGAGAATTTGCTGTGGAGCATATCCAACAACACCCATAGCAGCAATGCAAATAGAGATAAATGAAATGCCGCTTAGTATTAGAAGACAACAGTTAATGGCTGTGTATTGGACAAATCTTAATAGTCAGAATGAGGTACATCCAACAAGGAAAATATTAGGAAAATGTTGGGAACAAGGAATGAAGAAACATAAGAGTTTTGGGTGGGTGGTAGAAGAAGATATTAAGGAGATGGGGATAGACAATTATAGATGTGTACCAAGAGTAATATATCCGCATACTCCTATATGGATTATTCCTCAGCCTGTAGTAGATTTAACATTACTGAAGATAAGACAGAATGAAGGAAATAATGAGATGGAAGTAATGAGAGCAAATGAGTATTTAAGAATAATGTATGGAGATAATATACAGATTTACACAGATGCTTCTAAAAAAGGAAGTAGAATAGGAGTGGCAGTCAATGTGCCAAAGTTAATGGTGCAAAAAAGCTAGAATTAGTGATCATTTGTCGGTATATACAGGTGAGTTGATGGCTATCCTGCTAGGAGTACAAATAATTAAGGAAAGGAAAATTAAAAATGCAGTCATATGTTCAGATTCTTATTCAGCAATAATTAGTATTGATAATCAAAAGTCAGAATCAAGACCAGATTTAATCATGTAAATTCTTCAAAATCTCTTTGAATTGAACCAAATTAAAATAGAGGTAGCCTACAGTTTATGTGGGTCCCAGCTCATGTGGGAATTAAAGACAACGAGGAAGCAGATAAATTAGCTAAACTAGAAGTAGATGAAGAGATGGTAGAAATTGAGTTACTATATAGTTTAAAAGAAATTAAATCAGTAATAAAAGAGAAAATGAGTATAAAGTGGCAACAATATTGGGATAATGAGAGTAAAGGGAGACATTTATATGCAATACAAAAGAAAGTGGGAAAAGGTAGAAAAAGAGGGAGAAATAGAAGGGAGGAAAGTATAATTACAAGACTAAGGGTGGGACATACCGGTTTGAAACATTACACTTAATATCTAAGCATCCAACGGGTTTGTGTGAGAAATGTGGACAGAGTGAAACTGTAGAACATGTGATTATTAATTGTAATGGGTATGATGAAGAAAGAGAAGTGCTGAGAGAAGAATTATGGAAGAATGAAGGGAAAGAGTTAACATTAAAGAATATATTAGACTCAGATATAGGAAATAATATGGTTAATGTGTTGTTTCAGTTTTTGAATAATACTGGTTTGAGAATGTAGGATTAATATGTATTTAGGCTTATAGAGAGAGGTAGAAGATGTGGATAGTGTGAGACAGGGTAAGTAAATTTGGAGGTAAATAAGGTTACGGATGGGAAGCGGGAGTTAAAGGGGAAGTGGGGTGGAAGCTGGAGGAGCTGAACACGCAGCGCCAGTGGGTTTTTTTTTTTTTTTTTTTTTTTTGGGTGCTTAGGAATGTTTCTGATCCAAGCTCCAAGCAACCGGGTGAAAGCAGTAATGCACTGTTAAGTGCGGTTGCCAATAAAACAAAAAAGAAGAAGAAGAAGAATCAGTGCAAGGAACTAGGAAGTGACGCCAGTGCGAGTGTATACGTGCAGTTCGTGTTCCACCCTAACCGGTGTTTGCAACCGAGCGCGTGGAGAACATTCAGGACATTCAAAATTCGCTTTTGCAAGTAAGTACTGGCATTTAAACAACACACATAAGAAGAAACATTCATTTACAGGACCAGTATTCTCATGTAAAAGCAAGAATGTTGCACTTCAATATGCCACTACGCTCCATCTTTTATGAATTAGCAGCATGGCTGCAATGACAGCTCGGTGAGAATATCGTGTACTGTCATTGAACCTCGTCCCATGCTTTGGGTGAATAAATAAGTTGATTGTTGTTGTATGTTTTTTAGCGGTTTGCACTATTGTTAAAATGTTAAACATACACATTACTTATGTGGTTAAAACTAGAGAAATCAGTAGATATTCTCTTCGACGATGATTATGTAGGCGGAAATACAGACCTAAAATAGAAAATTAAATGGGTAATAAACAACAATAAAAAGGTCTTACTTGGCATAAAATGATCTGAATTTAATATTATTTTGTGCTTAAGGTTGTGTTCTATTAATTATTTCTCTAGAACATTGGCTAAAGTAATGATGAACTATATTTCTGGGCCACGAGCACGTGGGCAGGAAGTGCTAAAAATCTTTGACCTTCAAGTGTTCTATAAAGAGTAATACACGAATTTGCCTTATTTTCTTATATAAATCTAATGACTACTTTACATACAGTCAAAAATAAAATAAAAAACGTATTCATATTCGTCCTTGCTGCATGTGCTGTAACAAGGAACTTCCTTGTAACCTTGTAGTCTGGAGATGAGAATAACGTTAAAAAAGATATTTTCTAATTTTGTTGGTTCTCAATGTTCTGCATTAAGTGGTTTATAACCAGATTTACAATAGAAATCATTGTGAACCCTCCTCCATATAAATGTCTGATGCTGTTTGTGACTCTCACATGTCTTGAAGGATAATATCTTCATGCTTCCATGTCTAATTGAGCTTAAATTGCATTTATGCTTGGAAGGGGACACCCCATCCCCCCCATACTCATTGGGCTGACATGTTGATCACCTTTGCTGGATGAATAAATTAATTGGACTTAGAATAGAGAGGAGATTTTAATTTCAGTTTTTTATTTGAGTATTAAACCCGCTTTATACTTTTTATAATTATATCCCTGTTCAAGGTCGTTGAAACGTGATGAATGCTGTTTTGTGCTCAAGAACCTTGAAATATCATTGCAGGTAGTATAGGCATCATCAAGGGCACAATCTAAACTAAGGCAAAGGTTGGATTGGGTTTGGCTTAACGTTTATTTAAAAGTGTCCTGACTCATTCGTTGGCCTTCTAGCGTTTTTGTTTTCAGTCTTAACTGCTAAACTCTTTCTTGTGAAATTGGCGCCAATTGTGGCTGTTGGTGGTTGAATTAGTAGGAAGTTATCCTAGCCACATGCAACTAACTGCTTCCTCTAATGAAACAATGTTTTTTGTCATTCAAACAATTGTAGATTCAGTTGAATGCAGAAAAATGATATAATAAACCTCAGAACAACAGACATTATTGGGAAGTATGTCCTGCAACAAGTATTTTTTCACTAATTATAAAGCCACAGTTTTTACAAAGACTGTCTCAAAAAAAAAAAAAAAAACACATTTGGATCATAAACCTGTGGCTCAAATTTTTCTGTCATTGCTTGTTTATCTGGATAGTTGCTGTTTAATAGGCCTATACAAGTTTAAACCTTAAACCAATGCACGCCAACACAATACATTTTTCTTTACATTTCTCCTCTGCCATAATCTAGCTGTATAAGAAACCTGGCATTGTACTATATACTTTAAATATTTTTGGATTTGGGTTAAATTGCTTATGTTTCTCTTGTTGAAAGATGCTTTAGTTAAAGCAACTACTAAATGCTTAAATGTAAAAGTAATTTTGTATTTTTCCATCTGTATTTGTCACTCTTCCTTTAGTTAGTGTAAATGGGTTATTGGGCCACTAAATTTAAACTAAACATAGTATTTCACAATTAGTTGGCTAAATGTTTTTGGTGCACGTCACATTATCAACATTATATAATCGGCGTATTGATTCCTATCACTGCTTTAACTAGCTCTGGAGCCGCTGTAGAGGGCGGCTCTGGGTTTTGGATGCAGTTCAACGAATCAAAAGACTTGTCCTTTTTCAGTAGATAAATATTGTTTGGACTTTGAACAAGTAGGACTGTGTTTAGAGTCTTTAAAAAAGGGCTCTTTGTCTGATCTTGTGAGGAACTTTGTTGCTAAAGATATATCTCTTCCATTTCAGATTCCATGGCGGCAACAATTAACCAAGCCAAAATGAAGTTTTCGAGAATAGTAAGTTCTGTTTTGGACAAACTTGTCATTGACTTTTGTGTAATTCTCTGGAATTTGAAGTTTAATTATTTCACCCTCTGTTAACAGGTAAACGGTCGCTCATACAGCCGGTTCAGTCAGAATCCTGATGGAGACAGCAGCCGCGTGGAGGTGAAGCTCTCTGAGGAAGGTGAGGAGGAAATGGATGGTACAGAACAAGGACACGTGCAACGAGACGAGTACATGAGATCCAGTGTGTTTGCGCCATTGACCAAGCGGAGGATTCTGGTTTGCGTGGGTGTAATACTGACTCTCTGTGTGGGTGAGTGTTTCTGTAGTTTATTCAGTTCTTAATAAATAATAATTATAATAATAAACTAGCTGCCTTATGGTCGTTTGAACACATTTATAATGATCATGTTAGTTCATCTACAATGGGCGATGGATGGCGGCATTTTAGAGCTGCCAGAATTACATCATGTAAATTCATCCACTGTGGCCAGTGAACTGGAAGAAGAATAGAGTAAACTTTATAGTTACCAATGTGTATCTGATATGTATAAAACCATCAACGTAAGTGTGTATTTTACAAACTTTCTCTAGCACTCGTGTGTATTTAAATGTCTGAAACATTATGTGGTTGAAAACAATGAACAGTTGTGATGTTTGACAAGCACAGAGCGCATTTGTCTTTGCTAGAGCAGATTTGAATTTAGCAGTTGATCACATGACACACTGAACATTATAATCACACTGATGTGATCGTATGCTCCAGGGAACAGCCGAGAGTGGTCACATCGGTGAGATCATATCATGATTTGATTAAGTATTACAAGTATTACTAAGTACAAATATTGATTTCATTTATTTGTTAAAGTGATGTAAATGTATCTAGAGATGATGGTCAGTTCAGTACAAAAATGCTGTGAATGACCAATCAAAATGAAGTGTTTCAGAGAGCCATGCAATAAGTAATTATTGTTCTCAGTTTTTCCTTAGGACTCATGTGAGAAATTACTCTCTTGTTTGTTTTTTTCTTGTGCTAGGTTTAGTCATTGGATACGGTCTCCACCGTAAGTCTGAGTCGCCTCCCTGCTCTTTGGAAAACTCTGAAGTTGAAGAAAATCAAAATTATGCTGCTTCTGCACCTTCTATGGATTGGAGTGACATTGTTAAACTTCTGAATGATAAACTGTCATCTGTAAACATCAAAACAAAATTAAGGTATCTTTAAATCATTAAAATGGTAACACTTTAGTTTAGGATACAATTCTCACTTTTAACTAGCTTATTAGCAAACATTTCACTACGATATTGGCTGTTTATTAGTACTTATAAAGCACATAATATGTGATTAATATTATTAATGCGTTGTTCTGCATGACCTTATTCTACATCCCTAATCCTAACCAATACCTAAATTTAACAATAGAACAACTAATAATCAGCAGTAATTAAGAGTTTGAGGCAAAAGTCGTTGTTAATAATGAGAATTGGACCCTAAACTAAAATGTTACCTTTAATATTATTGATTATTGTTAGCATTGTCAGTTTAAACATTAACACAAGTGTGAATGAGTAAATGTACACATCTGCTATTGTTCTTTTCTGACTTTCCATTGTTCTTCCATCAAGTGAGAATTACCAGAGGGACCGTTATGCAGGATCACCTGTAGATAACAAGTTAGGTGACAAAATCCATGATCTTTTCATGGAACTGAATATGAAACCCTGGGTTGATGAGCACTATGTGAAGCTACAGTATCCTAGCAGGTAAGTAATTTCTCCAGAAACACTGTAAGATAAAAGAAATCACTCTGCAACCAGCGAGTATACTCTGGCAACTGCACAGCAGTTGAACACTGTAAAAAACGCATGGCAACACTTTAGAACACCTTAGTAGCTGCAGTCATAGTTCTTCCATCTTCCTTTGATTGCACTATTTGTAATCTGGACTGTTTTTAACCCTAAAAGCTCCAATCCAAACAAAGTGTGGTTTGGTTCAGAGGAGATCGGAAGGCCAAAGGGTTTCCTGGCTTACAGTGAAACAGGACGTAAAGAGGTGAGCCTTCAACTTCCTCTGCAGGAAACACTTTAGATTCTTTCTTTTTTTTTTTTTTTTTTTTTTTGCTTGCTTTCTCAGTCAGCTATGTCATGTAGTTGTCCCATGACTTGCATTCTCAATGATTTTCTCAAACAATTTTGTTCACAGGGCAGAGTGGTGTACGTCAACTATGGTGAGCTTGCTGACCTGCAGACTGTGAAGAACGAATACAATGTGACTCTAAATGGATCTGTCGTACTGATGAGAGCTGGAAAAATCAGCATGGCACAGAAGGTGACACTAAGTTCATTTTCTTTCTGAAGAAATTAGTGTTCATTGCTGGACACTCTATTAGTGTTTTGCTACTCTATTAGTGTTTTGACACTAATCAAACACATAGTGACACCGTTCACACCGGACGCGAATAGCGCGTCAAATTCGCGCCTGCAGCGTCTAGTTATATGCTTGACCACTTTGTGTTAATTCGCGCCTCAAGAGTTTGAAGTTTGAAGTCTCAAACTCAAGTTTGAAGCGAAATTTACGCGCGTCATGCAGAGGCGAAATCCGGTGGTGAAAGTTTCGATACCCGTTGGCGGCCATATTTTTTAGATGTTTATCGAGCATTAGCATTAATCGAGAGAGTCACCGCTCGTATATGCTCTGGAGAGCAGAAAAAGCTGCGTATGGGACATCGTCACTGTACTCGGGTCCACCAGACCCTCCGGAGGGTTTCAGAAGTTTCACAATTTGCTCCAGGAGCTAGGTTTGGTGGACCTACCAGTGAGGAGGCTGATGAGGACAGCGTAGGCCGTATAAGGCCTCGGCCTCGAGTGGTCGCTGCCTGACGAGCCCGCGCTTTACAGACCGGCGCGAGGTTCAGCCTCACCCGCACCCACCTAATCTGTCATTTATTTTTGTTTTGATAATAAATGGAGCCAGCCTCCAAAAGTGAAACCTGTCCTGTGATTTATTTATTTTTATTTTTTTTTTTAGTTTTTATACACTAAATTGTGTTTGTTACCTTTACATTAGATCAATAATGTTTCATATAATCTAGAATAGATATGGAATAAATAGCATTCAATACAAAATGAGTATCTCTCATATATTGAAATCGAGTTTTTATGTGAAAGATTTGCTTTGTTGTGCATTTTAGTCATATTACAAAATTATTTATTGAGGCCAAACATAAAATAACATTATAAACTGTCACTTCACCACGTGACAGCAGCAAGCAGGCTCCTGATTGGTTAACACGGCGCGAATTGACGCAGAAGTTCAGATTTTTCAACTCGGGCGGCAGATGCGAATTCGCGTCAAACGCGCAAATGCACAAAAAGCACTAATAAAATAATTCGCCAGACGCTCAATTCGCGCCACTCTATTAGTGTTTTGACACTAATCAAACACATAGTGACACTCTATTAGTGTTTTGCTAGACACTCCTGGTTAAATATGCCATTAACAACTCCATTAACAGTAAGGCCGTGTGTCCACCAAAGCATTTTTTCAATAGGCTGGTGTGTTTTTTCAATTGTTTTCAATGGGAGCGCCGTGTTTTTAAAACACCTTGAGCATAGCGAGGCGCTGAGCGTTTTTATCACGCTGAAGCGCCGAGCACTCTGCGTTTTTTACAGGTCGTCGAGAGTTGAAGAATGTTCAACTTTGGGTAAAACGCAACGCTCATCACTGTCACTTTTTACCCAACCATCCAATCACAGTGGAGGAGGGGCGGGACTAACACCACACCGACCAACCGCCACATTCTGCTTGTACAACGTCAACAGATGACAACAAGCATAATAACGGAACAAAATCATTTAAAACAAGAGCCAGAGAAAATACATTACATTGTATCGATATTATGTAGAATCAACACAGAAACAAAATATGTGTGAAATGAGATACTAGTAACACTCTTGCGGATATTCTGTATCATAACAAGCAAAGTGTCTCAACTGAAAAAAAAAAAAACACGCAACGCTGCCAAAACGCTCTCAAGTGCCCACAGATAGGCATTTTCAGCTGGCTAAAAACGCTTTGGTGGACACACGGCCTAACACTCTATTAATAGTAACATACTTTTTGCTAGTGCTGATCAAAATATGTTTGTCACCATTTTAGGTTATGAATGCTGCTAAGATGGGTGCAGTAGCAGCTCTGATCTACCCAGACAAGGCTGACTATAAAACAATGTCTGAGGATACTGAGCTCTATGGTCATGTAAGTTATGCAGAAGAATGAAATTCATATGGTTGTGTTGATTGTTTTGCTTTTACTTTTTTAATTAAAGGACAAGTTCGGTATTTTACACTTAAAGCCCTGTTTACAGATCGTTTCTGATGAAATAGAACGGTTGAGATAAAAATGTGGACACATGCTGCTGTCCCGAGAATTTTAGGTTTATTTCGCTTCTCCCCCCCACCTACACAATGGCAGCCTATGGGCACTGGAACAATCCTTCCTAAAACGCATTAAACTTTCGATTACAAAGACGTGAAACTCACCGAGTGGTCAGGGGTGTTCACTGAAATGCTCACACAAAAATCGCTGCAAAAGATGCTTTCCAACAGGTTTTATCGTAGTTTTTGTCCAACTCCATTGACTTGAATTGGATGGGCTGTGTGCGGTACGGTATTACTCCGCCGCTTCTTCTTCTGCTTCTTCTGTGTATTCAATGAAATGCCAGTGGTTTGCTTGTAATTGGCAAAGGTGCATTATCGCCACCAACTGGGCTGGAGTGTTTATTATTCAAGCTCTCAACAGAAGAATCTACGGGTGTGAGACGTTTGGAAAAATAGGTCCACAGTTTTACAACGAATGGTAAAACACCTGTTGGAAAGCATCTTTTGCAGCGATTTTTTTGTGAGCATATCATTGAACACCCCTGACCACTCGGTGAGTTTCACGTCTTTGTAAACGAAAGTTTGATGCGTTTTAGAAAGGATTGTTCCAGTGCCCATAGGCTGCCATTGTGTAGGTGGGGGGGAGAAGGGGAGAAACCTAAAATTCTCGGGACAGCAGCATGTGTCCACATTTTTATCTCAACCGTTCTATTTCATCAGAAACAATCTGTAAACAGGGCTTTAAGTGTAAAATACCGAACTTGTCCTTTAAATAAAAATTTATTTCAAATTGAAAGACTAATTATAGTAATTTATTTTATAATTTATTTATTTTATAATTAGACAATGGCAAAGGCAATATAAATTGCCTGTTAAATTTAGACTTTTACAATACATTAAAAATCAGTAACAGTGATGGTTTGAACCAAATTTAAAAAATGAATTGAACAAGTAAAATCATAAACGTGTTTTATTTATTGATTTTGTTGTTTATTCATTCATTCTGGTCATTAATTACAGGTCCACCTTGGATCAGGTGATCCTTACACCCCAGGATTCCCGTCTTTTAATCACACACAGTTTCCACCAGTCAGGTCCTCTGGTCTTCCAGGAATTCTCGCCCAGACGATTACTAATAAAATGGCAAAACAATTATTTGAGTACGTTATAGTTTTGGTTTACTTTTATCACATTTTTAAAAAAAATCTTTTTCCAGAAACATCTAAATTAATTGGTATTCTTTAATTTCTCACAGAAAAATGGGAGAAAGCAAAGTTCCTGAACATTTTAAAGGTGATTTCTCGGATTACAAGTTGGGACTACAAACTAACATAGTAGCCGTAGATGTCAATAATAACCTTGTTGACACCAAGATCCATAACGTGTTTGGAGTCATCAAAGGATACGTTGACCCTGGTGAGTTTCTACATTTTGCTAAAATAAGTCTAGGGATCTGAACGTCTTCAGTCTCATTGTGGTTGTCTGAATCCGTCAGATCGCTATGTCGTGATTGGAGCGCAGAGGGACTCCCTGAGCTGGGGATATGCCAAGTCTACAGTTGGCACTACTCTTCTGATGGAGCTTGCAAGGGTTTTCACAGAGTTGAAGAAAGGTATGTTCTTCTCTACCTGTGTTCAAATGCAGTCTGTCAGTAGATTGTGGCATGCGTTCACTCCTTGTCCTCTTCACCTTAGATGGTTTCAAACCCAAAAGAAGCATTGTGTTTGCCAGCTGGACTGCAGGGGATTTTGGTAACGTCGGAGTTACTGAATGGCTTGAGGTTTGTGTGCCAATGTCATCTGTGCTTGGCAATAATTGTAAGCAGTTTGTTTTAAAGAGCTCAGTTACAGTTTTGTAACGTGTTGTTTCTTCTGTGTTAAACAGGGATACTGGTCATCACTGGACAGGAAAGCCTTTACCTACATCAGTTTGGATGGGGTTGTTACTGGTGAGTTTACTGAGTGCAAGTAATCAAAATTTATTATAGGCTTTTGTACAACAAATTACAAATGTTGTTTTACTTTTTTATATCTATTAAGGTTTGTCACGATACCTTAATGTGTTACCAAGTTGCACAATTTCCTGTAAAGACAGAATGATTATTATTATTATTATTATTATTATTATTATTATTATTATTATTATTATTATTATTAGGGGTCCAAGAACTGAAGTGTTTGTACGGATCCTTCTATTTCCTCTTCTTCTGCTTCATCTTTCTTTTCTCTACATAATTTGGCTAGGGCTAGCAGCATTTCAGACATTTCAAATGAAGGCTGTAATACAAATGATGTAGAGTAGCAAGATGTTAAATCATTATGCATCTTATCTTTTCCCAACAGTTTTTCATCTGTGTGAATGACGGAATAACTTGACAAATAAATAATTAAATGAATGCGTTTCAATATCTCTATTGTCCCTTTTTCTGAATAGCATACATTTCTGTAAACCAACGCATCCATATTAGTAGAAATTCCAAGATGTTTGATTTTATGGTAAAAACACATCATATTGGAAAAGATGCATGGCAGTTATATTACCTAATACACATTAGTGCCTATGCACCTGAGAAATTCTATGGTGATCATGTGGCGGACAAGTTCGAGTTCCACTAATGTAATTTGTTGGTTCTTTCCCTACTCTTCTCCATATCCTTTAAAAAATATAATGTTTCTATTTAATCATCAGGTGTGGGCTCCTTTAGAGCTTCTGCCAGTCCTTTGTTGCACACCCTTCTGCAGAACACCCTGAAAAAAGTCAAAGACAATGGGTCGAGCCTTCTCCAGAGTTACGGTGGAAAGTTGTCATCTCTGTGAGTAAATCTGCTTAGATTTTTGCTATTATGGATCAAAACATCAAGATAATAAATGGTTGTTTCTGTGGTGATATGCCATGCACATGCTTCTGAATCAGTTGTCGTTTTATGCCCAGTCTGACGCCAATGCAGATGGATGATGCTGCATATCCTGTCCTGGCCTTTTCTGGAATCCCATCTGTGTCTTTTAGTTTCATCTCTTCTCAGGTAAGTGTTTTTTTTTATGTTTTATTGGTAAAAAAAATTATGAATTGATAAATTAATCATTGCGCTTGACCTTACTCAAGTTCCCAAAAAGCCATTTTCTTACTATTCAAGTTCACTACCCAGTGCTTTTAAGAGACTGATGACCCTAAGTGTACTCTGTTCATAAAGGTCATCCAGATGTTTGCATACTCATTTTATTATTTCTTTCACCAGGCCACTGGTGACTACGAGTATTTTGGAACCGATATGGATGGTGAAAATGAACTGGATCGTGTCACTCATCAGAATGTGGTTAATCAGGTCTTGGTTGCTGCTCAGGTTGCTGGGCAGATGGCCCTCCGTCTCGTTCATGACCACATTCTCAAACTGGACGTTACCACGTATGGCAACGTGATCTCAGATCACGTGAGCGCCATCATCAGTCGTGTTAACACTCTCAAATCTGACAAGGTAATGCTTTTTGTCACATGCATGAATCTTCGTCTTTTTCATACGTTTTGAATCTGCAAAATAACTTGCCGTGTCTTAAAATTCTTTCAGAAGGTTGATCAAATTGAGTCTTTGTCAACGGAGTGGCTGAACGCAGCAAAGAGCTCCTTTGGCCGTGCTGCAGCCTCTCTAGCTACTGACATCAAGGACAGCGACCTGGATGACATCGAGATGTGTCGCATAATCAATAACCGCATAATGAAGGTGAAGTTATTCTCTTGGCTTCTCTAGGCGCATCTTGTATCATTGATTTGATGCATATTGGCCAAGTTCTCATGTTCTTGTCAATTTTTTTTTTCTCTTTTAAGGTGGAGCATAATTTTCTGTCCCCTTACATCTCTTTGAGAGAGATCCCGTTCCGCCACGTTTTCTTTGGTAATGGATGGCAAACCGCCACAGATCTGGAAAAGTACCTGGATGATGTACATGCAAAAAACGCAAGCTTCGACAAAGACCAGGTCCTAAGAAATTTTGCTCTACTCACCTGGACCATCCAGGGCTGTGCCAATGACCTGGCTGGAGATATCTGGTCCTTAGACAACGAGATATAGCATTTTTCAGCATTGCATCAACCAACCTGACATCGGTTTTGCTTAAAAGTGCTTCTCGATACACACATAATCCTGCCACTATGAAAGTAGATTTGATTTGATTTGGAACAATGAATTTTGCCAAGATGCTTCAAAATGTATTATAGGGCATCTTTAAGTTAAATTGTGGAAGTTCTTTAAAAATTAAGAACTATTTTGAGATAATAAAATAAGAATGATATCTATATAATTTATTATGATTATAATATCTAATTATTATATAATAAGTATTATTATTGCTTGATTAAGGATAAATAATAATACCATATTTGTCCTTTGCTCTTCTGAAAACTGATTTTAGGGTGCATTTCAAGGTCTAGTTGTTAAGATGTTTTTACTCATCCATGACTCATTATCAAGTTGCATATGGAGTAAACCTTGGTCTCGGCTGCTACTTGAGGATTTTAATTTCATGTAAAAAACCCAAACTCAGACTTTGTGACCAACTGAGGACCATACTATATTTATTTCTTATTTATCAGTGACAGTGTTCACTATAAAAGTGTCTTTTTATTTTTAAATTATCGGAAGCAGTGTCTTCCATAATTGTGACGGTTATACTGTCAGTTCTTAAAAGCAGCATCTGCTAACAGAAATGCATGTTACCAACAGCTGGCATCAGAAATGTCTCTTGTTACAGGTGCTTGAGGAAATAAGCTCAAAAGCACCTGTTTTATTACTCACGGAGCAGTTCCTCTTTAAAAAAAAGCCATAAATTGGCAAAACTGAAACCAGAAAAAAAAAGTTTTGGCTGTTGAGTCATGATTTTGAATGATTTTTCAGATCTCCTCATATTGAACTTGAAGTATCTTTTTAGTTCTCGTTGGTCTGAAACAATTCAATTAATTGGCAAAGCAGGTTTTCATTTGACCAAACTCGTGAGCTCAATATTTAAGTGACAACAGCATTTCTCTGTAACATTTATATTTCTATTCTAAAACCATTATCGGGAGCAGTGTCTTCCATAATGTGGAGTGTTTGAAGGTAGTTTTTGCCTACCGGCGTGTATATATCGAGGGCAGTGATCCTCATATTTCACTGTAGGGTGGATCAAATTATCGGGAACAGTGTTTCCCATAGTTTATGTAAATATTTCTTTTTCATTTTTTTGTGTGGCTTTTTCCTGCTTTGTTTCTATTAATAACTACTGAAGTGAGTTACATCTAGTCATGACTTTTGTTTATCAGAGTCAGTTTCTTTTCAATGTTTCATTGGGTTCTTGTTTCAGATTTCACTTTTCTGGTCTGTTTCTGTTGTGATTTTGAAAAAGGTGTAATTGTAATTTATTTAGAAAGTCAGATTTTTGCTTTTTGGTTCTGTACTTATTTTTCTAAGGCAGGTGTCATGTAAGAGGATGTGGGTATATTGCGTAATGATTTAAATATGATGTATGACTGATTACATTTCTGCTGATTTTATGTAATGGTTTCATGTTTGAAGGCACTTATGACAAAGATTGGTGGACACATTTAGCAAGTTATGCATACTATTCTGAAACTGTCTTTTCTCCTCTTTGTGGCTCTTACCAGAAACAGAAATTGTTTGATCTTTCATAGCATGTAAAATGTGCATGAATCAAATCTAAATTTAACTTTTACTTAGACAAGTGGGGATTAAATTTGTTTATCAAAATAAATAGCAGGGAAGTTGAAATTGATCTTTTGAATATGTGTTGGGTTTACAACTATTTGATTACTTAGAACTGATATCTGTCAAATTTGTCAACCTTATTTTGCTCTGCAATAAACTCTGGCATTGCTAGTATGTTTACTGCTGTGTAAGACTTTATTATTATTTTCTTACCTCACAAGACAAAACAGATTTGTAGTTAAAAACATTAAACATATTTGTCTTTAATTTGCACCTGATGGGGACGAACATTTGTGTTCATGTTTGTTAAACTGTGAGGGCCAACATTTTAAAAAACAAAACAAAAGATATGTTATAATAGTTTATTTGTAACTGGTTTCGTCTATAAAAAAAAAAAAAAATGTGTGTCAATTGGTGGTCCTCACAAGCAATTGAAGCAAATATGCTGTAATGGAGTGCCAAAATCCCCATAATGCACCATGAAAATCTGGCTGTTCACTGTTCATCAGGTTAATAACAAATTTATACCAGGACGTCATTTGACGATGTTATAGTAAATTACATAAGAATATGCCGCAACTAAAACATTGTAGTGCCCAATCACACGTTCAAATGCCTCGTTTATATTAAATCTTCATTCGTTATATTTGGCTTAGTTTAAGAACCACATAAGATTCCCATACAGATACAAACGCCCCCGCGCGCACGTCTGCGTAAAAAGTGCTGTCGCTTTAAGAAAGAGATGCATCCTTGTACTGAGGGTGAAGAAGGATTACGGCCGCTGATCAGCTTATTCTCTTTCTTTAAAACGACTATTTAAGAGGTAAGTATATCATTTAACAGTCTTGTCTGTTTTGATATATAATTCACTCAAAACTACATGAGTGTGAGCTCGGACTGCGGCACTGACCAATGCAGGTACCTCTGCGCTAACCATCCTGATGACTGACTGCATCACTACAGAGCATGTGATCAGTATTATAACACCGGCCTTTAATGCCTATTTGGTTGAACTAAACTATCTTTTTATAGAGAGGTTACTTACGCTTGTTTGAATTAGCTTGTTATGTCCGCCTCTATCTGAAATAAGGAAGAGTGTCTGTGTCTCAAAACCTAGCGTGCTGTCTAGCTAGACCACACTAATGGGCCTGAGATGAAGACTCGAAACGCGCTTATGGTTCCTGAAATGCTGTCCAGATGGGAAACTCAAAACGTTTTATATAGTTCCTTTTGGACCGACTGCCCGGCTTATGATTTATATTCGATCTAAGCTACATTTCTAATAAAATGTTATAATTTAAAGAAATAAACCACAAGATGGAGTGCGTTACAGTGATATCACGGGTAAATTGTTTTCTTTAGCACGACTCAACACAACAGCAATACGACAAAACGCTACTGTTCAATATGTAATAGCCTAATAATTCAGTCACAAACAATAAACAATTATATCCCCAGGTAATATAGTTAATTATCCCAACTATCCGGTTGCCAAGTCTTGGTATAGAATTCAACTGGTCACAGATTTAGATCAGGGCTATTTTTACAGTCAACTAAAAAAATGAATTAGTTACATGAAATCATAGGCCCTAAACAAAAAACAAAATCATAGGCCCTAAACTTATTTTATTTCAGCTAACGTTAGTTTCCAAAGCAACATTTGTCGTTTTTATTTAGTTTAATTTGATGTAGCCTATACTAAAATAACTAAAACTGAAATAAAAATCAATAAAAACTAACTTAGACATTTAAAAAATGCAATAACTAAAATGACAAAAACACACAACAAAATTACTAAAACTTTAAAATTAAAATGATGAATACAAACCTCAGTGATGCTAAAATAACATGGATTTATATTACTTTCAGTTAATCCAGTCTCCAAAAAGATTCATTTAGATTTGAATGCTGTTGTTACCTGGTTGTTACGCAGGTGGCGAAAGTGTTTTATGAATGACATGATTCATTGAACCGTTCACTCAACAGATTTGCTTAACACAGAGTAGTTTGTGACCAAAACAAGCGTTATTATACAGTACATATTAAGTCCGAGTCTTGTACTGATTCAAAACACTTGCTGATTTCGGAAACCGCATACTAACATAGATGCTACTCTTAAGAGCTGTCTGCTAGTATGCAGTTCCCAATTCAGCAACTGACTCGTTCAGGGCGTGTTTGTTCATTGAATGAAAGAGATAAGTCAGTCCACAAGAACGATTTGAATATGTAAACTGGATGATGTTCACCTTACAGGGTTCATGATTATCCCTCTTACATGCATCTATGTGTGCAAATCTCTGCAATCAGTTTCAAATGTTTGAAAATACATATTGTAACAACAAGGTAATAAAAGCTCACCATGATTACTCATCTCTGCATATGTAAATCTGTTGTGCAGTTTGACGTTGCCTAGTCAGAAGCGGCCTTGATTTGGCTCATATGTGCCTGTCATGGCCTTGTCAAACACTGGACCGCCAGAGGACCGTCCCTGACATCTTCTATTTAGTGGACATTTTCTGAAGACCTCGGGACTGGCCTACAGCTTGGTAAGACCACTTCTAGATATCAGTTCACCATAAATGCCTTGCTGGATAAATAAGCAAGGCTATATTTAGTTCTCTAAACGTAGAATGTCCTGAATAAAAGACTGAATTGTTAAATAGGTTATGACATATTTAGAATATTGTTTCTATATGGGCTGTACCTCTTTATAAGGTCTATCTATCTATCTATCTATCTATCTATCTATCTATCTATCTATCTATCTATCTATCTATCTATCTATCTATCTATCTATCTATCTATCTATCTATCTATATCCATCCATCCATCCATCCATCCATCCATCACATCCATCCATCCATCCATCTATCTATCTATCTACTTATTTCTGTTTAGTTCTCTAAACTTAGAATGTCCTGAAACAGACTGAATGGTTTAAATTGGTTATGAAATATTTCATATATGGTTTCTAAACCTGCTGTACCACTATATAAGGCCAGTGTGAGTCTTTTGCATAAATATAATATCTCACAGTATCAGAGTTTCAGAGGGTGGACATTTCCACCTACCCTGTCTCCTACGAAAGTGTCCTGTATTGGAAATCCTCATATTTGTGCGTAGAGGATCTCTAGAAGGGAAAGAGATGCCATGTGGCATTCTGTCTGCTCCTCTTAGTCATGCTCTAGTTGCCAAGGGTTAATGCGTCATTGTCACACTCAGCGGGTGATTTATGATGGTTTCGTGAAAAAGTGTGAATAAATATGTTTTATGCACGTGTGTGGGCTGTTTTAATTCAGGGTGTTTAGGCAACTCACAATCACATTCTCTCTACACCTTTCCCCTCTCTCTCTCTTTCAAAAGAGCTGCATAAATCAATAGTGAATGGGTAAACACGTCCTGATTTACTGCTTCATAAGTGGATGTACATTTCCCCAATAGAATCAATGACGTTTTGACACCCTTTTTGTCTCTCTCTATATATATTACTCGACTCTCTGGAATACTTGATTCTGATTGGTCAGTCGGCTAAATCTGTGTTATGTCGGGGCACTGTCAGTATATCTATCTATCCATCCATCCATTTGTCTATCTATACATCCGTCCGTTATAGTGCACATACTCTGGCATGTAGTGTGGTGACACTTTTGTGAGTTTGAATCCGGCTAGAGATGTTTCCTAATCCTATTTCAGTAATTTCCTGTCACTAGAAAAATGGCCACAAATAAAACAAAGGATTTGTACAATGATGTTGACACATCAACATAACCCTTTTTTTTTTTTTTTTTTTTTTTTTTGTGGGCGAGGTTAAGCTGTGCGATGTTGAGCACATTCTGTTTTGTACTGCAATACTGCTTAAGGATTGTGTCTTGAGGTCTGCCTCACTCGTACTGCACCTCGCAGTGACTCAGCAAGAGAAAGCAAAATTCTGCTTCTGGAAAAAAAAAACACTAATATGGAAATTCTTTTCCGTTAACAAACTGTGACCTTTTTATTCATCTGACTGAGACTTAAGGAGATGAGACAGAAGATGGATCTTGACATGTTTGGAAGACAGGACAGGACTGCAATGAGCTGGATTTAAGGCACTGTGCGCACTGATTCATTCATCCGAAAGGGTGGGAATAATCTTTCACACTAAGTCTCAGGAGGCTGGGCAGAGGTTTTGCAACAGAAGACAGAGTTTCACATGAGACTGCAACTATTTTTTCGGCGAAGAATCAGATTACACATGCTATTCTTGACTTTAGCTTATAAAAGAGGGCTTCATGTTGCGGCTGATGGGATGTTGAAGAATCAAAGAAATATATCTTGCAGATTAGAGGAGACGCTTGACAGTTTACTGTGAAAACAGGACACACCCCGAGGGAGTGCAGTTCACTCATACACACACTCCCTGAAAGCACTGCTTTCAATGCACAAATGGCGGCAGTCTCAGACTACCAGCGACACTATAATGTAAAAGACGAGGTAAAAGATGCCGTGTACTGTTTCCTCTGCACTGCAAAAAATTTTTTAGTTTTGTTTGTGTTACAGGAAATGTCCTTAAAATAACAGATTTACTTGAGAAGCAGAACTGTGGAGGATAATATTGTTTATGCTTATGTTGTGTGTGTGCAGCCGGACGGTGAAGACATGCAGTCTGACGAGGGTACGGAGTGGCTCATGGAGCTGCTCACCGACGTGCAGCTCCAGCAGTATTTTATGCGTATCCGTGACGACCTCAATGTCACACGTCTCTCACACTTTGACTATGTCAAAAATGAGGACCTTGAAAAGATCGGCATGGGCCGCCCAGGTGAGTGGGGTTGCATGTGTTTTAACTGTGTGAGAGGAGTTTTGAATGTTGGAAGAATTCATTAAATTATTATTCAATTATTTATTTTATTTGGGTACATATATAATATTATATTATATTATATTATATTATATTATATTATATTATATTATATTATATTATATTATATTATATTATATTATATTATATTATAATGTATTATAATGTATTATATTATTATATCTTATTATATATTTTTCATCCCTCTCTGGCTCCGCAGGTCAGAGACGGCTGTGGGAGGCAGTGAAAAGGAGAAGGGCCTTGTGCAAACGGAAGTCATGGATGAGCAAGGTATGGTGTGGATCCTGAGATGAAAAATGCCTATATTATATATATATATATACACACACATACATATATATATATATATATATATATACAGTATTTATATATATATATATATATATTAGTGTTATTTTAGTTTTATTATATTACAGGGTGATATGACTGGTTGCTCACTGACGCTAAGCAGGGCTGAGCCTGGTTAGTCCCTGCATCGGCCTCCTGGGAAAACCTAGTAGGTGCTGCTGGAAGAGGTGTTAGTGAGGCCAGCAGGGGGCGCTCACCCTGTGGTCTGTGTGGGTCCTAACACCCCAGTAGAGTTATGGGGACACCATAATGTCAAAAAGCACCGTCCTTCGGGATGAGACATTAAACCGAGGTCCTGACTCTCTGTGGTCATTTAAAATACCAGGATGGCTTTCGAAAAAGAGTAGGGGTGTAACATCGGCATTCTGGCAAAATTTGCCCTGTGGCCTCTGTCCATCTAGCCTGGCTCCACCCTCCTACAAACTTCTGCTCAATTTTCATTTTCATTTTTTTATTTTACAGTACGTCGTCTGGGTTTGCGGTATATTTGCGGTGCAGATCTATTGGCAGATCCAATAGTTTTAAACTTCAACAGAGTACCCGCCTTCAAGGAAGTTAACGCCTGTCAATGGGGAGTGGCCAGACTCTCTGTACAAATGAAATGTACGAAAGTCTGGTAGGACCAGGCTACTGTCCATCATGGCCTCCTAATAATCCCCATATATACTAATTGGTCTCCTATCTACCAATAAGCTGGTGTGTGGTGGGTGTTCTGGCGCAATATGGCTGCCATCGCATCATCCAGGTGGATGCAGCACATTGGTGGTGGTTGAGAAGATTCCCCCCTTCCATATGTAAAGCGCTTTGAGTACCCAGAAAAGCGCTATATACTATAAATATAACAAATTATTATTATTATTTTAATTTTTATTTCAATTTTTTGTATAATTTTATTATTATTTTTAAATTAGTGCTATTTTAAGTGTAATTATTTATTATAAAAAAACAACAAAAAAAACATTTATTTTATTTCAGCCTTATTTCAATTAACAGAAAAAAAATATATATATAACACACAAACACACAATATGTGTGTATATATATACATTAAGTACGTTGAGGAGATTCCTGAGGAGTGCTGAGAAAAGCGATATATAAATGTAATGAATTATTATTATTATTATTATATATATATGTTATATATATATACTGTGTGTGTGTGTGTGTGTGTGTGTGTGTGTGTGTGTGTGTGTGTGTGTGTGTGTGTGTATAGGGATAGATCACACAAAAATAAAAATTCTAATTCTGTCATCATTTACGCATCCCCATTTCATTGCAGACCTGTATGACTTTCTTTCTTCTGTGAAACACTGAAGGAGATTTTGAATAAGTCTTTTTTTCTCATAGCTGCATTTAAGCTTCACATAGTTTATCACTGATGTCTGCCAGGTTTATAAATGACACCTCTCACTGTGTGAAAAGCTACTGCATCTTGGAGTCAGAGGCAGGTGGAATCACCCTCAGCCGTAGTCTCTGTGCTTGGGCCAGCAGGTGTTCACCGGGAAGCGTCCTGACTCCGATTCCCAGACTCCAGCGGTGTTTCGCAGCTCATCCCCATCATCAGCTCAACCAGACGGTCAGCCAGCCGATCTCACCTGCCTCATCAGTGACAGAGACCTCACCCTCTACGAGAAACTGGGAGACGGCTCCTTCGGAGTGGTGAAACGTGGAGAATGGCAAGCCCCCTCTGGAAGAGTGGTAAGAGGGAAGGAAGATAAACATCACTAGTAATGATTAGGTATCCATATGCAAAATGAATATAATGCATAGAGTTTCTTCCTGTGCTGTAGCTGAGTGTGGCTGTAAAGTGCCTGAAGACAGACCTGTTGGACCAGCAGGGTGAAGGTCTAGATGACTTCATAAGGGAAGTTAACGCCATGCACTCCCTGGACCATCACAATCTCATTCGTCTATATGGTGTTGTCCTCACACACCCCATGAAGATGGTGAGGAATGAGAATTGAAGTACTAAAAATGGCATTCTGTGTCTTTAAAAAACAACTATGTTCCTATATAGTCTACCTTTATGGTATAGCAAACAAACCTAAACCAAATCAAACTGAACTACACTAATACTTTTACTTTGCAAGGACACATTAAATTGATCAAAAGTAAAGACTTTGACATTGTTACAAAAATATATTTCAAATAGATGTTCTTTTGAATGTTATATTCATCAAAGAATCCTGAAAAAAAAAAAATTATCAGGGTTTCCACAAAAATATTAAGCATCACAACATTGATAACAATAAGACTTGAGCACCAAATCAGCACATTACAATGATTTCTACAGGATCATGTGACTGAAGACAGGAGTAATGGCTGCTGAAAATGCAGCTTTGCCATCACAGGAATAAATCACAATTTAAAATATATTAAAATAGAAAAGTCATATTAAGTAGTAATAATATTACTGGCATTTTTGATCAAATAAATGCAACCTTGTTGAGCATTAGAGACCTTTTTTCAAAAACCTAAAAAAGTCTTACTGACCCCAACATTTGAAATTTAGAATTGTTAATGGTTTTCATTTTTGTGTGAACTACCCATCTTATTTGTGTTTCAGGTGACAGAACTTGCCCCATTGGGTGCTTTGTTGGACCGCCTGAGGAAGCGTCAGGGTCATATTTTGATAGCGGTTCTGTGCCACTACGCCGTTCAGATCTCCTGTGGCATGGCGTACCTTGAGTCCCGACGATTCATTCACAGAGACCTGGCTGCACGCAACATCCTTTTAGCCTCCAACGACCTTATCAAGATCGGTGACTTCGGCCTAATGAGGGCCTTGCCTAAAAACGATGATCATTACGTGATGCAGGAGCATCACAAAGTCCCTTTTGCCTGGTGAGAAGAGTTACAGACCACCATCTACTTTTTATTCATTCCCCCAGCCCATGTTGACAAGCCCTGTGCTTTGCAGGTGTGCTCCAGAGAGCCTGAAGACCCGTACCTTCTCCCATGCCAGTGATACCTGGATGTTTGGAGTAACATTGTGGGAAATGTTCACTCATGGGCAAGAACCATGGGTTGGACTCAATGGTAGTCAGGTATACACTCATACCTGACTCTAAACACTTTTTTCTGTAAGTAAAGTTGGTGTGACATCTGTGTGTCCTTTTGCATAGATTCTCCATAAGATCGATAGAGAGGGAGAGAGGCTTATCAAACCAGAGGACTGTCCGCAGGACATTTATAACGTCATGCTGCAGTCCTGGTCGCCCAAACCCGAGGACAGGCCGACATTTGTGTCCCTCAGGGACTTCCTTGTGGAGGTAAGGTCTCGAATAGCAACATCAGAAGGTGATTATACTGGTTGGAATGTCCTTGTATCAAATTATTTTTATTGAATTGCACATACACCAGAATGTCAATTTAATTATTGGTTGTTTTAATTGATGAAGTCTCTCTAACTCACTTATAGACAATGCCCACTGACATGAGGGCACTGCAGGACTTTGATGAACCAGACAAACTTAAAATTCATGCCAATGACATCATCACTATCATTGAGGGCAGGTGAGCATGCATTTTAGAGTGTTTTGAGGGCTGGTGAGGACGTGTTTTAGAGTTTAGAGTATTTTAGAGCCAGGTTTGAGTAACCACTGTATTATGTGGTCGCTGTTAACCTATGGCCCAGGAAAGAAAGCATTTTAAGGTATGCCAAAGTCAGAATTTGATCAATAGATTTAATAATCATTAAATTAACTGTAATTACTTTATTCTTGACAGTCCTAGTTTTTCACCATTTATGCTAATGAGATGAATGTTTCACAAAGCAGCCTTGCTTTCTTTGAAAAAAAATTGTGTATTTATTCTAGTTCTTTGAGTCTGTTTTAACAGCCTAATTTCTGTGCTGCAGAGCAGAGAACTATTGGTGGAGAGGTCAGAACAGACAGACTCTGAAGGTGGGACAGTTCCCGAGGAATGTGGTGACCTCTGTGGCTGGTCTGTCTGCTCACGACATCAGCCGACCTCTCAAGCACAGTTTCATCCACACAGGCCATGGAGACACAGACCCACACCGAAGTTGGGGCGCCCCTGACAAGATCGATGAGTAATATTCCATGACCATGCACGACTGACCTCTTGTTAGCAGACTCTATGGATTTTTTTCTCTCTTAGGGAACAGACCACTTTACTTATGTTCACCACTAGAGAGCAGCAATATATTATTTTAACTCAGTAATTCTTAACCTTTTTTACTCCAAAGCCTTGCTATTTCTGGGAATTCTGCTGTAATTATAATAAAGTTTATTGCTTTTAAACTATTTTAATGGAAAATTTGAATATTGATATATTACATTTTATTTAACCTCGATTCATTTTGTGATTTCAAAAATGTCAAGAACTGTATGATACAGTGGCCGAAAGAGCTCAATGCGCTGAAACTGAAAAATAAAACACATGCAAATAGAAAAAAACAGCAAATGAGGAAAACATCGTCATCAGTTTAACAACACATGTGCTCCAAACACTCACAATACAACCAAATACAGAAACGCACTGCAAATGCTCACAACGGACATACGATCAGGATGTTAAAATAAACAAAAAACTCACCTTTAAGGTCATCGTCAACACCACTTACAAGTAGACATTGAACAATAAGCAGGTTTGACACTTCTTGTTAGTATTTGCAGCGCGTTTATGTATTTGGTTGCGTTGTGAGATTTGCTTCACATGTGTTGTCAAACTGATGAAGATGTTTTATTTAGTTATTTACCCAATGTGCTTTGTGTTCAGTCTGTACCTTGGTAACCCTATGGATCCTCCAGATGTTCTTGGGATGGATTCAAATGCGGCCAAGCCCACTAAACTTCCAAACCGGGCTAAAAGTAAGCAATTGCTTGATCTTGTTGAGCTGGGCTGTTCTGCTCTTCTTCAAATTCACCACTTCTCTCTGTCTTCTTTTATTTCTGATCTTTTCTTACTGTTGTGTCAGAACAACCTCCTCCCAGACCTCCTAAACCAGCAGTTCTTCTTAAGAGTAAGAACCATTTCTTTTCTTCTAAGAATCACATGACAAAACCAATTTTCCTAAAGTTTTGCCTTATGACTTGTTCCCAGAACCATTTTACGACTCTGTGCTGGACAATGATGATGATCTGATAGTGACGGGTGTGAAGAAACTCTCGCTTAAGACTCCCACGTACCTGGGTTTACGCCCCTGGCCTTGGGAAAGCACTAGGCCGAGTGACCGCCTTTGCGAAGTCTCACTCATTGACTTTGGAGACGATAGTTTCAGCTCTACATCACCCTCACCCATTACCGAGACGCCCAACCCCAGCACAGCGAAACCACCCTTATCCTACGCCGCATCTATCTTAGATATGGCGCCACCGCAGAGCCCCAATCGAGCCCTGCCCAACCCCATGCACCCTACTCCTGTGGTGGATTGGGATATGCGGCCCCTACCTTCTCTTCCGGCATATGACGAAGTGGCCTTGGAGTGTGCTGAGCAGGAAGACATGGAAGTGAGCTCCATAAATGCGTCTGCGGTGCAGGAAGACACTGTACCTGAACAGACACAATCAGAGGATGACATTAAAGTCGATGGTAAATGCAATGTGGAGGACAACCTCTTTCTACCATTCAAGCTTGGTGAGGAATCCCACTCGTTTTCGCAATCAGCAGACATCTTCAAGGAGCTACAAAGGGAGGTGATGGTGAAGCTTCGGGTCCCTCCGACCGGACGTTCCCTACCTTCTTCACCCCTCCCGACTCCTTCAGCTCTCGCCCCGCACCGACAGATCATCCTGCCCTCCTCCTATGAGGACAGGCCTCAAATTCCTCCAAGAATCCCAATCCCACCCATGCGGCCCTCTAAGCGGGCAGGAATATATGGCAGCAGACTGTCGGTTTCTCTTGGAGACCAAGAAGACGTGAGCCGCTGTCCGCCTCAGATACCCCCAAGGGATCACGCTCTTTCTCAGCCCAACTCTCGGGCACCGAGCCCTATGGTGCCGCAAGGCGGCTCCCCTCAACAGAGATCCAGCCTCTGTTGCGTCGGATCATTGGGCTCCTGCCTATCCCCGTCGTCATATTCCTCTGCGCCATCCAGCTCCTCCATCACATCATCTACGTCAACCGCCACCACTGCAAGTTCTCAGTACGGATCTACTGAAGTGGGCCAGACTCCGGCTAAGAGTCCCTGCATCCTCCCTATCGTGTATGGTGGCGTGAAGGCCAGCAGCACTCATTACTACTTGCTACCTGAGAAACCGGCATACCTGGACAAGTACGAGAGGTTCTTGAAGGACTCAGAGGGAAACAATGAGAAAAAAAACACAAATATGGCCACTGTGAGGCCTATGGTTCAACAGCAAGTCAACAAGCCCAGTTCTTCCCCCGGCCACGCTAGTAACAGCGGGACTTCCAACAGTCTGGCCTGGCCGAGCAGCACCCAAGCAGGTGTCTACAACCGTGTCACGATACAACAAGTAAGCAATTTTTCACCAGAGACTCTCATCATTGGCTACTCAATGATGTCATGGTGTTTTGAGATGACTGATTGGTTGTTTCTGTAGGTGCAGGAGGCGGTGCATGGAGTGACTGTAGAGGAGTGTCAAACGGCCCTTCAGACACACAGCTGGAACTTTCAGGAGGCCGTCAAATATCTGAAGGTATCTGTGTGCTTCATTTCAGACACAAAAGAGAGATCTTTGAAGCATTTACACAGATGACTGTTTCCTGATGTAGGTGGAGCAGTTGTTCCGACTGGGTTTGAAGGCTCGGCCTGAATGCGTAGAAGCTCTGGAGAGATGTGGCTGGAATCTGGAGCAGGCCAGCACTCAAATGCTGGACTCCTATGGTCCATCTAGACATAGGTAGTATAACTATATGATTATTAAAGGAATAGTTCACCCAAAAATAAAAATTTACTCTAAACCTGTATGACTTTTTTTCCTCAGTGAATTTTTTTTTTTTTTTCAATACATTTATGTCCATACAATGAAAATCATTGGGGTCCAGCGTTGTTTTGGACCCCACTGATATTCATTATATGGAGGGTAAAATTTTTTTAAAAATTCTTTAAATGTCGTCTTTTGTGTTACACAGAAAAATAAAGTAAAGAAGAATAGAACATATATTCAACATATCTCTCTGATTTGTCTCAGGTTCTAATGGCAGGAAAAGGAAGAACAGAGCTGATCTCCGTTCCAGCGAAGCAAAGCCAATGAGAATCGATCCAATGAGAATTCAGCTCTTTGACTGTTTACCAGTTATACAATAGATGTTTGCTAATAGATTATGCAGGTCACTTGAATATTCATTGCTTAACTGCTTATAATCAATACAAGAAAAATGCAAAATTCACTTACTTGAAGTACAACAAGTGCAATGTGAACAGTTAAAAGTGAACCATGTACATCAGATTGTGTTTGTATATTTTGCTTAAGTTTTAAAATAGAGAAAAGTTTGCTTTTCACTGCATCAAATGTGACTTTACCCTACTGCATTCAGCCTGTGAAATGTTTGTGGTTTATTTATTCCGAATATTTTATGCAGGGGTGTAGGAACCATCTGAAAAGTGGGGACATAATTTAAATCTTATCAGCACTGCTCAATATTAATTGAGCGATGTGAGTTGTAATGGTTGCTACGTCTCCTAATTTAATGTAAAGACATTGCAGGGTATACTGGTCAGACATTATAAGCTTTTTAATGGATGTATAGACCATTATGAATGGATGTATAGACCATTAAGGTGCAGTCGCATTTACTGTTGTTCTGCGAATTTTTGTGTAAGAAGTCCGTCATTTCAATAGGAATTGAAATCCATGTGATCAGCAATTTCGTGTGAGAGTAAAAGATTTCCCCACACAGATTCCTCAAAGGGTTCAAGGTCACATGGCGAATGACCAACTTGGTTTGAAAGTGACTTCTGTGTAAGCTGTGCTTCATACATCGCTACATTATTGACAATGGACGATGGACTTTTTCCTGTGAAATTTCATGATAATATGACCTCACCTTTATGCATTATTTTTACGCTCATACTTCGGTTAACTCTCATTCATGATGTTGCATGCAGTATATAGGCCTTGTTGCTATAATCAGCTTATACTAGTTTTTCATTAGTTTTATTCAATTCTGTGGTGGTAAAATTAGTCGCCGCCTAAGACTGCACAGCCACAGATCACCCACAGTTGGTCTTTTTTTTTTTTTTTCATACCTCTATTATTGTGGTTTAATCTATTTTAGATAACCCACGATTAAAACAATCAAACTGTGGTCGAACTGAGAATGTTCATCCCTCATGTCAAAAGTCTGGCTAGACAAGACTATTTTAGAATAAACCCATTTTTTATGTGCCATGATGGCTGCAGACAATACTGTAAATGCACTTAGTGTATTCTTAATTCATCAGTTTCTTGTTAGTTTTGTTGGTCTTTATTGTCTTTATCACGGGACTAGTTGTTCTCAGTTGCTGATTTAGCTATTATGAGAATATCATCATTTTTCATTTACTTTAGGTAAGTGGAACTCTGCTTTGAACTTTGCATTTTGTGATTTTGCTCAGGTTCATATATCACAGAAACAGCACTTAGTCTCTGTATGAAGATTAGGAGAAGTTTGTATTAATGAAATGATCTTAACTGGAACTGAATAACAGCTTTTTATGTGCATTTTTCTTCTGTCAGAACATGTCGACCGTGCATCAATCACACACATACGTCTTACTAAGCAAATTGAGGCTTTTGCTCTGTGCTTGTGTGCTCTGTAATTTCCATCTGCCTCCTTTACAGATTCTCAGTATTCTAGTTATGTTTTACCTGCACTGGTTTTGTGTTCATGTCTTTGCAATTGTTGTTCAGTTTTTGGAATATAGCCTGTGTCAGTGCTCACCTTATGTAGGTTGCCTCCCACTTTTTCTGAATTGGGTGGCAGAATGCTGGGCTTACTGTAAAAGCTTTATAAATGTGTATTCTATAATTATCTATATGTATTTTTGTAATGAAGTATATATTTAAAACTGGTGTGAATGAGGTTTCATTATTTGATCAGCCTTTTTGAGTTTGAAGTATTATGGCAACTATTCACAGATATAATCACAGATTATACAGAACGCAAGTTCCAAGAGGCAGGGCTGCACCATAGGGCCCACTGACCCTGGAAGTGGAGCTGCACCATGGGGCCCACTGACCCTGAAGTGGAGCTGCACCATGGGGCCCACTGACCCTGAAGTGGAGCTGCACCATGGGGCCCACTGACCCTGGAAGTGGAGCTGCACCATGGGGCCCACTGACCCTGAAGTGGAGCTGCACCATGGGGCCCACTGACCCTGGAAGTGGAGCTGTGCCTTACAGAACATCTACTGAATTTCAAAATGTACAGGACATGGTGCTGTCTAATGAATATAAATATATTTCTAGAATATAATGAAATACATAAAATAGTACAAATTAATGAATATTTATTTTGCTGTTATGTTGTTAGTTTGTCAGGCATCAAAAGATATTTGAAATATGGATGCTGATACTTTGACGATTTCTCTAAAGCTTTATTTCTCTAATCCACCATTAGATGTCAGTGCTGTGCTAAAGAATGCATTGCTTTCAAAGTTACTTGTATCATATTTCATATTCCCCAGACATGAATTTATTCTCTATTAAACTAATAGCACTTCTAGAGCAAACTTGACAAATAACCACAGGTTTTAAGGGGTCCATTCCAGTTGTCTATATATATATATATATATATATATATATATATATATATATATATATATATATATATATGAGGTTTGTTTTTGGATAGCCAGTAAAGTTTTCTAAATGGAAATAGAACATTAGTTTTTGGTTTGTAGAATGTATATTCCACATATTCTAATTTATGGTAATGTGCCCCTAGCGTTATGCTAATGCTATTTTAATATTCCTCTAACATTATTCCAACATTCCCAGAACATCATTCTATGTATGGATGCCCATAATCATTATACAAACCATATCTTGTTTTTATTTATTGTTTAATTATTCAAAAATAATCTGAGCACATCAACCATCATAATGGAAGATTAAATAAGATTAAATTGGTCCACTATGATTTACTATATTTCACAGGGTACCCTAATAACCATGTAATTACACTTTAGTAACAAATGTATAATTACATTGTAATAAACATATACTAACACTGTACCAAATGTATAATTAATCACAATGTAATAAACATATAATTACACTGTAGTAACACACGTATAATTACAATGTAGTAACAAATGTTTAATTACACTGTAACAAACATATAATTACACTGTAGTAAAAAAATTACAGTGTAATAAATGTATAATTACACTGTAACAAACGTATAATTACATATTTAATAGCTATGTTGTGGTTTTTTAACCCTAATATTATAGTGGACCAAGTTAGAGGGTTCCCTGTATAGTTTGCAGAATTCTTTGGGAGAGATTTGTTTTCCTTAAGAAAAATCAAACTATCGGCTAATATCATTCTAAGTCCGCATTGGCGGAGAAATTTCGTATCGGTGCATAATTATAAGTAATTATTCAAGAAGGAGATCGATTAACAAATGTTAGTCAGCCAGTAAAACGAAATGACCATTCATTTTTAAATTACGCAAGTGCATGGCTTTCTGTGGAAGACATGAGAAAGATCAGAGGCGTGCAGTAAATTAAGATAGAAACAAACCCACTAATTTATGATTTCTGTGCTTTTCACACTATGCTTAACACTGGCTTAATAATTTAGCTATAAAGTTGGATTTATCTGATCATTATAGTGCGTTTTTGTAACGATGATAGTTGAATCCATATGGCAGTGTTTAGTACTCAGGAGATAGTCCCCTCTGGCGTGTGGAGGAATGGATAGCGGATGCAGATGTTACAGTTTTGGGTCTCTCTTTATATTAAGTGGCTTTAAGTACTTACATTGAAATTAATAATTTGATACAATGTACTTACTGTGTAACTACATGTTTTTACATTGTACTTACATTTTAAAATTTCCTGCATGTAATTACAGCTGTAATTAATTTATGTAATTACATTTGTAATTACACAGTTGACCCTTCCCTTACACCTTAAACCTACCCAATCCACCACACCTGTCCCTAACCTTACCCATATCACACCTCAATAGCAGCAAAAGTGTTTTACAATACAACATGAACACAATAAGTATATTGTGCTTATTTTTTTATGTAAGTACATAGTACTTAACGCCACTTAATATAAAGTGGGACCCAGTTTTGATTGATCTCATTTCAACATAAATGCTAGATCATTTTAGAGCTCTGTATAGGTCATTACACAAAAGCATCTGCAATGTTTTATTAGGAAGTTTTTTATTTTTTTAAGGTTTGTTTTGGTCTTAATTGAAATAGAATGTTAGTTTTTGGTTTGTACAACGTATTTCTAACGTTATTTTAATAGTACTTTAACGTTATTCCAACGTTCCCCTAATGTTATTCTAATCTTTCCATAATGTTATTCTAACGTTCCCTTAACATTATTCTAACGATTTCCTAATGTTATTTATACGTTCCCCTTATGTTATTCTAACATTCCCTTAACATTATTCTAACGATCTCCTAATGTTAGTCTTACGTTCCCCTTACGTTATTCTAGCATTCCCTTAACATTATTCTAACGATCTCCTAATGTTAGTCTTACGTTCCCCTTACGTTATTCTAGCATTCCCTTAACATTATTCTAACGATCTCCTAATGTTAGTCTTACATTCCCCTTACGTTATTCTAACATTCCCTTAACATTATTCTAACACTATTTTAACGTTCCTCGAATATTTTCCCAATGTTCCCCAATATTTTCTAACGTTCCCCTAATGTTATGCTAATGTTCCCAGAAGGTCATTACACAAATAGGTCATTACAAAAAAAAACATTTAAATGGAAGGTTTTTACATCGTTATTAAATAATAACCTAAAAATATCCATTAGTGAACATTCTGTATACAGTATGTTATTTCTAGGTTATTTAATAATAACTACCCAGCGTTCTGGGAATGCCATTTTATGGTTGCAAAATAACGACTTAAAAATTACCATTAGAGAACGTTCTGAATAAGTTATATTATAGGTTATTTAAAAATAATCTCCCTGCAACGTTGGTTGCAAAAAATAAAACCTAAAAAGAACCGCTCAAAAAAACACGCTTAATCTCGATAAAGCTGTTTTAATACTCAACAGGCGAGTATTATTGAACAGATAAATTGCCAAATATGCAGCTCTCTAACTGTTCATTGTAAAGCACAATGAAGGGTCATTTCATTATGGTTGTTGTATAGCGCTGTCCTGGATTTTTTTTTTTTTTTCAAGTATACCATGTCTATTAATAGGGTATAGGTGTCACATGCCTGTCCTGTCTTGTGCTGCACATGGGTGTTTTGTTATTTTGGGCCACGTGCTCGTGTCTATTGTCTAGCCCCTCCCATCTTGTTATCTGATTATTGGTTAATTTGTCCCACCTGTCTTTCTCGTTACCCTCCTTTGTTTGTTCCCCTATTTAGCCTCCTTGTGTTTGTAGTCTTGTGCTGGTTCGTTTGTCCGAGTTTCTCGTTCCTGGAGTTCCTTAGTTTTGAGTTGTACCTTGTCACTAATAAATCTCCTCTGCATTTGTATCCTCGTCTCTCGTTCACTGTTCCGTGACAATAGGCAGCTGCATTAACATTGAGATCCTTTCCATCTAAATTGGTTAGATCTCTTAAGCCTATTAGTGAATGTTTTATGAGCAAGCAGAACTCTCATTCTGTTAGTTTAGTGTGAGTTCACTGTGGTCTAAAATGTCTCTAATATTGGTCAGTTATATCACAAACATCATGTAGAAGTTCATATTTTATTTCCATCAACAAAGTATTTCAAAAATGTTTCAAACTAAGTTTCCTTGTTTATTTAGAATTCTTTTCAGTCTGGATGCATTCAGATTCTGGTATTGGTTTAGTGTCTCCTTTTCACTTCTTAACCTCTATTTATTTTCCCCTTGAAAAGACTTAACACATCCTGAAACACAGAGAGCAATATGTCAATGCAATCAGTTTGATTACTGGTGTGATTAAAGCCAGGTGATTCCACACCTCAGCTGGCGAGATGGCTAGTTCACATGTACAGGAACCTGGCCATGTGCCAGTTCTCTGCTAACACAAGGTCAGGCCACAGTGCATGATATTGGCATTATAATATCATATGATCAGTGTATGTGAATAGCAAATAACGACACCACTCACCATTTCTCCAGTATAACAATTCCATGCTGAGTCCAGAACACAACTGTACAGCACAAACAGTTTGCTAACAAATCCTGCAGTATCCACGTTTTTCAAACAGTAAGTATAACAGGATATTTATGAATGTTTTTAATTTTAGTCGATGTTCAGACATCAGGACAAGTAGTACAACCTAAGCTAAGCTAATATCTGGAGAAGTTTGTCGTTAATTTTATCGTGCTCAATGAAAATGCAAAACTAAATTAAAATGATATTTTCTCCTGGTTAAGATTGTTTTATTTATGTAAGTACATTTGGGATGTGGTGTGTTTATGGTAAATTATACAGTTTTGTCTAATCAATTATGTTTCTTACCTTATTTTTTACATTTATTTCTACCAACAGATGATATAAGAACAAGACATGTTGCAGTTAAGCTATGATCATGCTTAGTGATAGAATTTATGGATTCCATTCCATTCCATTCCACTAAGTTATAAACTACACTTATTTGTTGGTCTGATATCAATACTCAGTCAATACTGAGATGCTAGTCATGGTCGGCAGGCTTTCAGCTTAATCAATATATTAGAGGGGCCTATACGCAGGTGTGAGCTTTGTCTCTTGGAGTTTTCTTCTGTTTCAGGGGCTGATTGGTTAATTGAATCCATGGTATTTTGATTTGTTAGATGTTACTCCAAGCACAAAACCAGTTATACTTAGATTCAGACTGGATTGATTAGACTAGCCATCTGCTTTTTTTCTATAGCATTTGCAAACAAATGCATGTATTACTTTAAAGTACACTAAAAAGGGAGTGTGTCTCAACTAGCCATGTGACTTGTCACACTAATGCTGGTAAAGTTTTTTAATTAGAAGGTGCCACTGACACCTGCTTTGCTGTCCTGGAGGTGTTGGTGTGAATGTGTGTGTTTGGTTGGGAAGGACAATTTGCAAAGACATCTGTGCAGCTGAATGTGAATACACTCCTGGCTTCATAGGTCTTATCTTCATCCCTTTCTCTTTCGCTGCAGGTATTTTCAGGCATCTTGCAACTCAATGTCACGAGAAGACATAACTATTTTACGAGGTGGCGATTTAATCTTTAGAGAAACCTTTTTTAGAAAAAAAGTAAACAAGAAGGTCCACTTCAAATCCTTAAACCTAGCCATCTGTGGAGAGTCAGTAGATTGTACAAAACGTTATATTACATTTATTGATTTAGATAAAATACTGTAGAATTTTACTATCACCCATTTATAGGTTATTGGATAAAATATATCGGATGTCACCTTAAATTTGCTAGTTCATTATTTTGTTTAATTTTATTTCACTATTTGTAAATGGATTATTTTATTTGGGGGGAACATATGTTAAACAATAATAATCTTTTTAAGAAAAAAAAAATCATAATTTTTTTTTGTCTTATTCAAAGTTTTATATATATTTGTGTAAAGGTTATATTGTGCCCCTGCCCCTTTAAGGCTGGGAAAAGAAAAAAGGAGAAAAGTTAGTTGTGTGTGAGTTAGGTGGCTGTTCGTGCTGTTATGCCGATGCTTCTGATTAAAGAAGAAACGTTAATTATCACCATTGTAACCTGAAGGGGATGGATTTTGGAATCAACTGCTGCTTAAATATATGTAATGATGAGTGATTATAATCAAGGTATTAATCAATATTTTTCCTTCTAAATATCACATGAGTTGAATGACTTCTCTAGGCTTGTGAGATTTTACTTTGTTTTAGAAGTTACCAGTGTGATTACTGAATTGTTCTTTTCATGTATTCTCTAATGTCTGTATTTGATATAAATGCAGTGCTTGCTTATTTAGCCCAGCTTCCAGAAATGAAATATGGAAAGATGTTTTGTTTGAGAAAGGTCTTTGACATGATATTGTGTCAATACATACATCTGTTTTTCTACCCTGACGACTATAAGTCACAGGTTCATTGAAGTCTATAGTTTAAGGGACCATTTCTCAGTTAAAGCCTTACTTTCCAGTTAGACTAAAGTGTCCTATCCTTAAGAGAAAGAACGTATTATCTTGATGTTTTGAGAAAACCCTCCTGTTAATAGTTAAAGCCTGGCCAAATCCAATCTTGAGGAAGCTGTGTGTAGGTGTGTGTGTTAGTCTTCTTGGTTACAGGTTGAGGAACCACTGGCATTATTGGAGATTGACTGAGTTGTTGTTCTGGACATGCTGGCGCCCAGCAACCCAAATCTGCGACCTGAAAGGTCACGACGTGCCTAACTTCAGGGTCCGAGTGTCAGCGGCATAATCGATGGAGATATGCTTCAGTCTATCAGTATATGTGTGGAAAATTACTATGTTTATCTATTTCTTAGCCAATCAGAAACTGCAACCTGAAGCAAGGACGTATTAGACCTTGGTGAAGGGTATAACTGCTGTGATCTTTGTAACTGTAAGCGGAGCGGCCTACGAACTCCCGTGTGAGTCTTGAAGCTGACTTCTGCTGATGAACCTGCAAACTATTTTCAGTAAAACTTCTTCAGTTTATTATAATTCTGACTCCGGGTCCTCATTCAAACATCTGGTCCTTGGGTCCTAAACTGTTACCTCCTAACAAACCCATTTTATTTATGTTACCCACGGTGAAGAGACTGGAGTAATCTCCGATACGGCATCAAGAAATAAGGGTCACAACTATATAGGCCAGAATTTTAATATTGTTGCATCCTAGTTAACTCTGTCCACGAAGTTGTGTGTCTAAAGTCTCCCCCTTTAAGTTATACCGCCATTATAGCCATCAAGATTAATATTTGGGGAGTTTATATATTTTTTTCTTATTATTTTTTATATTAATTAAGATTTGAAGGACATTTTAGTTTACATTTGCATCACAACCCATTTTGATTCCTTTATTGGGTCTCCCCTTGATGTCCAATGTAAAGCTCTAAAGCAAAACCAATTGAGAAGCACTGATCAAGAATATTAGAAAGCATCAGAGTGAACCGTGCAATCACATTTCCATTCAGTAATTCCTTTGTTTACTAAAACCATGTGGCGCATAAAGCTCAGACTATTGAAAATATTGAAATGGCCCTGATACATATTACTGTAATAATTCAAACTGGAATTGAAGCTTTAGGAGACCAAAGACGTTTCTTTAAACTATTATTGAAAAGCCCCACTGCGTTCAAGTAATATCCGATGACTCCTGTTCTTGCTGAGATTAGACATTAGAAGTGATGCTACAGGTCAGATTTGTGTTTGCTGTAGTCCGGCTTCTGGCTTCTGCTATCACAGAAACATCTAAGACAGCTGATCCAGATCGATAACACTCCTGTTGTAAGCAAAGCTGCTGTGCTTCCCATGAGTTGCCCTGGTATATCAAGGCAGCTGGTGATACTTCAAATCTTTATATACAGGTTTTTTTTTTAATCATTTTCTAAATCTCAGGAGGAAGATGACACAGTTGGATAAACTAAAAGGTGTGCATCTGCAAAGGCTGTGTGTTCGTTATTACCAAGAGACCCGAAAGTGCTGTCTGCAGTGGTTGTTTGTCCATACAGAAAAAGGGGACATATTCCCAGTCTTATTGTCTTGTGTTTGCTGGAGCATTAAAAGCTGTGTTGGAGACCTAAATGTCCTGTGACTCATTGCCGAACCTGAGTATATTGATCCCATCACACTCAGATGATGTCTGGCTCTTCCCCGGGCCCCAAAAAGGTTCATTCAAAGGTGTTAAACCCAAGGGCTACAAGATAGATAATGTGCTATTCAAAGGAATATTCCAAGGTAATTGCGTAAACTGAGTAGCGCCCTGAAATGAAAGATCTTTGCTGAAACCAAAAACACACTAGGCCAAAAACTGAAACTATTTTGTATAATATCATAATCATAAATGTGATTAAACCAGGATATCAAATACGTTTTCTCTTTGTCACTGTTTCTGTTATATTTCTGACATAAAAATTCACCCTATCACCCTTTTTTATTAGTTTTTACTTTTTTTACAAATTTTTTATGGAAATGTCAACTTGATCTTCTGGTTCGAGAAATGTCATAACTGACTGGTGACTGCAAACTCGCATTCAGATCTGCCTCCATCCAATCAACAATCAATGGATAGAACAATCAATGGATAGAAGTCCCTGCCCTATATTTTTTTCTTTTTTTAGTATTTCGTTTCACTTGGCTGTAAGTCACAATAATGAAGACAAGATCTGTTGCTACTGTTGAAATATTCAGTCAAGAATTTCAGCCTGAAATTTCTGGTGAATAATTGATAAATTGGTCAGAATGTTTAAACAGAGCAAAGTTTTGCCGCAGAGTGTTTACACTTTTGGTGGAGTCAGCCTACAAATGGTTTTAAACTGGAATATGGGGAAAGTATGTTAAAAAAAAACCCACACATTTCTATTAATTTACTCAGATCAACAAAATGTTGATCATGCAGTCTACCAATAAACAGCATGAGTATATATATAGAAAATATTTTGTGAAAGGTCTGAGGTGTATACAGAGAGAAAGAAGGCCTTGAGTGACATTTTCTTATAACTTTAATGTCTGATGGTCAGACTTTAGACATTAACGTGACGGAGGAGGAACAAATGTGAGGGTGCAGGTGGCTCGTCTTAAGATAAGACCGTGGCTGTAGTTCAAACAGCTTTACACCCATCAATTTCCAAACTGTCATTTTAGTGACAGATAACTGCAGGTCACCAAATAAGCTCCCCACCATCATACTGTTCCGTACCAACACCCCCCCCCCCCCCCCCACACACACACACACACACACACACACACACACACGCACACACACACACACCTTGATGAAAAGCCAACAGCAAATTAATTTACGCTTTGATGACTAATGGATACAAACCCTCCCATCAAAGTTATTGGTTATCTCTGTAATGTGTGACGTAATGCATGCACCAATCAGTCAGTCTTCCTCTCTCACTTTAGTCTTTTTCTTTTCCTGTTTTGCCTCTCATTAAGCAGAAGCCTTTGGCCCGAGCAGCGACTTTGGGTTGAAGGTGTTTGTTTTCGTCATCCTCTTGCTCCGTGGTGTGAAATTTTAAGTACTTTTCTTTTCACCTCTGCTCATCCTCGTCCACTGGGCTTTTTCAAAATTAATATCATAATAATTATGCTCTGTTCCTCTGAGTGTGATTCTGTGTATCACAAGTGTGAAAAGGGTTTTTTGATGGCCTAATGCATGAGCCGAAGAGAGCTCAGTGTTCTTTTCATTAAGGACAATAAAACATCATCATATACTGTAAGCTACATCTTTCTGTATATGCACTCAGCATGAGTGTACATGTTTTTGTGTGTATGTGGGTCCATCCATCCATCCATCCATCCAAATGTTCTTTTTTCTTTCTTTCTAACATCCTGCAAATTTAAAATCTATCTATCTATCTATCTATCTATCTATCTATCTATCTATCTATCTATCTATCTATCTATCTATCTATCTATCTATCTATCTATCTATCTATCTATCTATCTATCTATCTATCTATCTATCTATCTATCTATCTATCTATCTATCTATCTATCTATCTATCTATCTATCTATCTATCTATCTATCTATCTATCTATCTATCTATCTATCTATCTATCTATCTATCTATCTATCTATCTATCTATCTATCTATCTATCTATCTATCTATCTATCTATCTATCTATCTATCTATCTATCTATCTATCTATCTATCTATCTATCTATCTATCTATCTATCTATCTATCTATCTATCTATCTATCTATCTATCTATCTATCTATCTATCTATCTATCTATCTATCTATCTATCTATCTATCTATCTATCTATCTATCTATCTATCTATCTATCTATCTATCTATCTATCTATCTATCTATCTATCTATCTATCTATCTATCTATCTATCTATCTATCTATCTATCTATCTATCTATCTATCTATCTATCTATCTATCTATCTATCTATCTATCTATCTATCTATCTATCTATCTATCTATCTATCTATCTATCTATCTATCTATCTATCTATCTATCTATCTATCTATCTATCTATCTATCTATCTATCTATCTATCTATCTATCTATCTATCTATCTATCTATCTATCTATCTATCTATCTATCTATCTATCTATCTATCTATCTATCTATCTATCTATCTATCTATCTATCTATCTATCTATCTATCTATCTATCTATCTATCTATCTATCTATCTATCTATCTATCTATCTATCTATCTATCTATCTATCTATCTATCTATCTATCTATCTATCTATCTATCTATCTATCTATCTATCTATCTATCTATCTATCTATCTATCTATCTATCTATCTATCTATCTATCTATCTATCTATCTATCTATCTATCTATCTATCTATCTATCTATCTATCTATCTATCTATCTATCTATCTATCTATCTATCTATCTATCTATCTATCTATCTATCTATCTATCTATCTATCTATCTATCTATCTATCTATCTATCTATCTATCTATCTATCTATCTATCTATCTATCTATCTATCTATCTATCTATCTATCTATCTATCTATCTATCTATCTATCTATCTATCTATCTATCTATCTATCTATCTATCTATCTATCTATCTATCTATCTATCTATCTATCTATCTATCTATCTATCTATCTATCTATCTATCTATCTATCTATCTATCTATCTATCTATCTATCTATCTATCTATCTATCTATCTATCTATCTATCTATCTATCTATCTATCTATCTATCTATCTATCTATCTATCTATCTATCTATCTATCTATCTATCTATCTATCTATCTATCTATCTATCTATCTATCTATCTATCTATCTATCTATCTATCTATCTATCTATCTATCTATCTATCTATCTATCTATCTATCTATCTATCTATCTATCTATCTATCTATCTATCTATCTATCTATCTATCTATCTATCTATCTATCTATCTATCTATCTATCTATCTATCTATCTATCTATCGTATCTATCGTATCTATCGTATCTATCTATCGTATCTATCTATCGTATCTATCTATCGTATCTATCTATCGTATCTATCTATCGTATCTATCTATCGTATCTATCTATCGTATCTATCTATCGTATCTATCTATCGTATCTATCTATCGTATCTATCTATCGTATCTATCTATCGTATCTATCTATCGTATCTATCTATCGTATCTATCTATCGTATCTATCTATCGTATCTATCTATCGTATCTATCTATCGTATCTATCTATCGTATCTATCTATCGTATCTATCTATCGTATCTATCTATCGTATCTATCTATCGTATCTATCTATCGTATCTATCTATCGTATCTATCTATCGTATCTATGCAATTCAAATTGTTCTACCCCCTTGACCTACAAGACATTTTGCTGCCGAGAACAAAATGTAATGCAACCAGTTCAACAAGGGCATCAATAAACTATTATGCCTAACTATCTGAACCTTTTAAATAAAATTTTAAAATGGATGTTGCCTCAAGATTTTTTATCTGATGCCCCATTGGAATGCTCCCTCTGCGAATCACCAGGAGTCTTTACAGAAGGTTTATTAAAACACATTTGAGTGATTCAGAGAACTTAAAGTTGATGAAAAATGGGAAAAAATTCTAATTGGCTCTAAATATTCATGTACAAAATTAGTCAATCCCCAAAAGCCAAATTTGTGCAGAATCTTCTTTATAGTGCTTAGAAGCATCTGTTACCTCTCTACTGCAATCTTGGCCCATTGCTTTAAAAAGCTTCCAGATCACCGATAATCGTTGGTTTTCACGTTAACACTGCTTTCTTCAAATTTTCAATGAGATTTAAATCTGAAGATGGTACAGGCACACTCAAGGACATTCTACAACTGATCCCTGAACCAAGCTTAAGTAGATTTGGATTTATACTTTGAAATGGCTGTCCAGGGAATTCCATTGATCATCAAGCTTCAGTCTCGGCACCGAAGGCATCACCATGCATCTTTGCCAAAATGGCTTGATACTTCAAAGAATTCATGATTCTTCAGACAGTCAATATTTCCACTTCCTGCTACAGCAAAGCACCCCCATAACAAGACTGGACCACCTCCATGTTTGACCAACGGAGATGGAGTTCTTCTGCTCTTAAGCTTTGTCTTTTTTTAACCAGACGGTGCAAATCTTGATCCATGGGTCCAAAAAGTTCCAGTTTGGTCACATCACTCCATAACACATTCTTCCAGAACTCCACAGGTCTATCAAATGAATTTAAGCATATTCAAGTCCCAACATGAAAGCCATGCTTGTCTAGTGTTCTACTTTTACTCTGCATTTTAATGTTTTTCCTCCTTTTATCAGGTCATCTTGCAAGTCTTTGAAAACTTGCAAGATTTTCTGGTACAACAAATTTTAAGCTTATGAATAAGCCTGCCAGTTGCATCCATAGTTCATTCCATCCGTCTATCCATTCCATCTGTCAATTGTTCTTTCCATCAATTCATTGTTCTTTCCATCTGTCCACTGTTTGTTCCATCCATCCATTGTTCGTTCCATCCATACATCCATCCGTTCCATCTTTCCATCCACCCATTCATCGATCAGGCGTTCTGTCCATCTATCGTTCTCTATTTTTTGACGAACTTTGCTTTTGCATTTAAAAAAGTCATATGAATTTCTTTTGAATTTTCAGTTCATTTTCATTATACACTGTAAAAATGAATACGCTATATCTACTCAATAAAATTGTGGCAACAGATTACAAGCAATATTATTAATTAAATGTAACAAATTAGAATTGAGTAATAATTAATCAAATTAATTCCTTAAAAGTTAACCATTTAAAATGAGTAAAATTTACAAAAAAAAAATTTTTAAACAAAAATATCTGAATAACAGACAGACGTCAAAGATGAATTAAGAACTCTTTATTTTTTATTGCCAACGTTGAAAACATGAATATGCGTTTCATAAATGTTATGAATTTCATGTTATTTTTTCAAGTTCATTCATCTCTTAATATAGTGCTCCCGAAGTCCAATTATTTTTGTTAGTAAGAGAAACCTCTGAACAGTAAACTGATCACTACGGCCTCCGAGGAAGATTCATTTGCATTCAGTCTAGACCTCACATATACAAAAACTGTGGCTTTTAACACTGTGCTTTCGTCAAACATAATTTACATAATATCAGGAATATACTGAGTCTCTTTTGTGTATCCTTTACAAGACAAAGGGTTGTGTTGTTTGACAGTAAGTTGAAAACCAGTATTCAAATGCCCAAAAAAGAACAAAATTGTGTACAAACAGTTCAACTAAAATATCCAATTTCAATTCAATTCAATTCACATTTATTTGTATAGCGCTTTTCACAATACACATTATTTCAAAGGAGTTTACAGAAAGTGTATGAGTCCACATTACAATTTAGAGTGATCTGTTAAACACACTGTTAACCCTTGCTGTAAAAAAGGCCAAATACTGACAATATCATACCATTTTCCATTAAAACAGTAATATACCATAGAAAACTAAAAATAGCCTACAGGAATATACTATAAATTAACAGCGCTCAAAATTGACACTTGCTGTTTTCACAATCACACCCTATACCCTCATTCACTATTCCCAACATTAGTTCAGTGATATAGTCCACTTGACAGAGTGAATAAAAGAAGTGAGTGAATTGAGAAACTGATTGAGCCCAACAAAAAAAAACACGGATCACCATAATGATGACTTAAAATTCAGTTTTTCTCCTTCAGTGATTCTGCTTGTTAACATCAGGTGTCTTCAATGTTGGCAATAAAAAACAAAGAGTTCTTAATTCATCTTTGACGTCTGTCCAACGCTATCTCACGACCAATTCGTACGAATTCGTACGAATGATAAAAAGTTGGCTAATTCGTACGACCTCACTCGTACGAATTTGTACGATTTGTCTAAACCCACGTGATGGGTAGGTTTAGGGGCGGGGTCAGGGGTAGGTCATTCGTATGAATTCATACGAATTGGCCAATTCGTAAAATATGTACGATTTTGCAAAAAAACGTACTAATTCGTACAAGTCAGGTCGTATGAATTCGTACGAATAAGCCACCTCGTAGAATTTGTATGTTTTCCCGTGAGATCGGGCTCCGTCTGTCTGTTTTTTTTTTGTAAATTTTACTCATTTTAAATGGTTAACTTTTCAGGAATTAATTTGATTAATTATTAATAATATTGCTTGTAATCTGTTGCCACAATTGTATTGAGTAGATATAGCGTATTCATTTTTACAGTGTAATTCCTTCCATTCAAACAAAAAAATCTGTCATGTTTGCTACCTCAGTTTAACTTATTTCAAATTAAAGAATTGAGTGCATTTTCAGTTCATTTCTAAATGGCACTGATGTTTCTGGTCATGTATCGACTGAAGATGGTTTAAGCACAAGAAATTATAGCTTAATGAAAATTGTAAAAATGTAGAAAGGTTTCTGCAAGGGTTAATGGACAGAAAATATAATTAGCTCACCATAAATCAATATAAGTCAGTGGAAAGTCTCCTCTATGATAGAAAAAAACATTGTGTGTGTTGTTCTTTCTCTATGGGGATTCTCCCTCATCCTGGTATTTAATGGAGACAGATGCCTGTAATGGGCTGTGGAAATGGACACAGATGCATCACCAAACAAAGTTACACATCAGCAACTGAGATGGTCATGAAAAAAGCACAGAGGGATTTCTTTAAACATGAATAATGGCTACCGAGCACCCCAATCACTTTTTCACACTGTCTCTCTTTCTGACCTTCAATTTCTGTATTACCAATGAGAACAGATTGAATACAGTAAGTTCACCTTGTTCCCATCTCCCTATTTAGTCATTATTAGGCATTAGAGTTCTTATGATGGTGACTAAGTGTGGGACTGGGACTTTGTGGTAAGGGTGGGATGCGTATTCGTAGCAGGAGGCCTTCAGGCGCAGAGTGAACTGATGATTCATGCTACAATGCAAAAACGCCTAGCTGTTTATTTTACCGTATTAACACACTCCCTGCTCCAGTTTCACCGTGCTCAGCTGCACATGAGAATGACTGATCAAATGCTCCATCAAGGAAGCAACGATCATAGGTACATTATGGATTTTCAGCCACTTAATATGAGCTGTAAAATGAAGATTTGTGTGTTTTTCTACATTGATTTGTAATTTTCAACTTTTTATGCTATAAAAGATTGTTTTCTAAGTCAGTTTAATGTCATTTAAGTTGATTGTATTTAAAAATTTAAGGCTGCAACATTTTTTACAGTGATTACATAAAAAGATTTAAACGACATTAGCATGAGTGAATAGTCACAGAATGTTCTTTTCTTTCTTTCTTTTTTTGTTGTTGTTTGTTTGGGGAACTACAGTATCCCTTAATTTCAATTCAGCAGTCAAGGAATGATTTCCACCACATTATCATTTGGTTGAGTCTGTGTCACCTCACCTTGCCTGCCTCTTTCTCGAACTTACTCATAATGGTGATTTATGTATGCACTTTCTCTTTTCTCCTACAGTAATTGACAATGTAATGAATGGCTTAGAAAAGAAGGCAAGGCCACTCCAGCAGAACGGTAGTTTGTTCTTCTTGACTAGGAAACAGACTCCAGTGTCCTTTAAAAAAGTGAGATTTGCATTCATTTGCAGGTGTGTGGAATGGACAATCACCAGCTGACAGTGAGGCAGATTTCTCTTTAGTCCAGTAAAATTTGAAAGGCAAGCAACTTTAATCTTGTTGAATGAATCTGTTGGAGTACAGCATATAAATTGATGATTTAAATCGTAAAGCTTAATTTAAAGAAAGGAGACTGTTGAGATAATTTAGTGTTTATTACTGAAAAACTGATACTGACTAAAAACTGTACAGTGACCCCAAAAAGAATTTGAACACCTTTCTCAAAACTAATTTAACTTTTCTGAATAATTTTATTATTTTATGAGGTTCACGTCCAAAGAAACTTTAATGCTTTTGAATGGAGTCTGTTAAACAACAGCTTGGAGTCTGTTAAACAACATGTGTGAAGGATATCTCAGTGCTATCACTTTCATCATTATTGAATTTTCTACAAGGCTGGCTCTGTCACATTATTGGAAAATCTCTCCAGTATATTGTGTAACTTCGGAACAAAAATGTATCAGTCATTTTGGATAAGTGAAAGTCTGGATAAGCCTGATATAGCTGAGACACTCTCAAGGCACATTTCTCTTGAACGTACATCCATACACTCCATCTCTCTTGCCAGATATGTAGCAGTGTCATCTAACATTTTCACTGTCATATCAGAGGCATGTCTTATTCATACCACAGCATGGCAGGATGGGTTGCTGTTTGATCCACTGAAGCCTCTTATGTGAATAATGAGGCTGATTCTAGCAGATATCTGAATCGCTTTTAAAGTAACAGCAAATGGACGTATTGGAAGTCACTTGCTAAAAACTTTCTGTGACAAATTCATTAGCAGTTGTGCCACTCTGCATGCAGTATTCTAATAACCACATGCAATCCACTTTAACCATGTGTTAAATTTGCTGAAATAATGTGCTCAGTTATGTAAGCTCAATAAACAGCATGTTGTGGCATATTGTTGATCCTTAATTTTTTTTAAAAACAAAAATCTAGGTTACAGTCAGGGACTTACAATCATGGTAATCATGGTAGCAAAGTGGTAAAATTGAATATAACTTTACACAAAAATCACTTAAATCCTATTAACACACATTTAAATCATATAGTAGAAACATTAAAATAACTAAAATACTGCACTAGTAGAACATTTTTATATATTTGAATATTGAGGGAGACGGGTAAAACAATTTATGGTCATAAAACGGTTATGCTTTGGCACTAATGTTGGCAATGTTATTCCTGGGAAAGAAATGTCAGAGACGTTTACAATTTCTAAAATTAGTCTCAGATTGTGGCTAAAATCATATCGCTTAAATTAAATGTATGCATTGTTCATATACTCTGAGAGAATGAGGAGAGATTAATGAAATTATATTATGTTATTACAGTAACTTGAGTTGATCTCTCTAAAAAGCTTCTCTGTGCCACATACGACAAATGCTCTTTAGACGTTTCAGACAGTCAAGTCTGCCATTTCACATGCCATTGAAAGTACATTTGGAAATCTCGAGCTAGTCCTTGTCATTAACCTGTGCTGCCATGACAACTTAACTAAGAACGAGACTTTCTATGAATAAACACTGTGTTTTTAGTTTATGGTTTTCAGCATGTCTAGAACAAAAATTGTGCTAAAAAAAACAATGACAGTTTAAAGAGTTATTCCAGTTTATCGTGTACAGGTTATGCTCAATCAATAATAATATTGATTACCAAAAAAATAAATGTTTACTTGTTCCACTTTTTTTTCTTTTTTTTTTTCTTCAAAAAAGCAATCTGTGTTACAGTGAAGCACTTAAAGGGATAGTTCACCCAAAAAATTTAAATTCTGTCATCGTTTACTCACCGCCAAGTTGTTCCAAAGCTGTATTCATTTCTTTCTTGTGCTGAACACTTGTGCTGGTCCTTCTATAGTATAGGAAAAAATACTATGGAAGTCAATGGGGACTAGCAACTGTTTTGGTTCCCAACTTTCTTCTAAATATTCGTCATGCATGTTTCGAACATCTTTACACTGACTATGAACAATGTAAGGTGAGAGTTCTCAGACACATTTGAGAAAAAAATCCATCAAGTGTCATCTTGCCACGTCACCCCATATTTGTGTATAAAGAGTCAATTAAAATTCCATATTCTTTACCCTGGAGATGTGTTAACCCAGCACCACGTTTCTTGACAAATGACACATTGAAACCGCAACACTTTATGAAGAGAGACAGGATGTAAAACTGTGGCTGAAGTGAATGTATCAGCTGTGGAGCTGTGATTGGTTCCCAATGGCTTTGGAGGAGAGTGACACCGTCGTAGCTGACATAGCTCTGAAGAACATGATTAATGGTGGAAATGGCATCCTCTTGACCTCTCGAGATCCTCTTTACCATTATTCCTCCAATCAAATTTCCTTCTGTCTTGGCCCATATCCCAGAGGAACCAGGGAAAGTGGGAGCAGGCAACTCCCAATGCTGTGCTGTAGGTTTGAGCCTAAAAAGTGATTTCCTGTGTCTAGATGGAAGCGATACGTATGTTTTTATCTACACTCAGGCATTAAATGTGTGGCCTAGGGAAAGAGAAGTTTGTCCTCAAACAGAATTCGCTGTCACTACAGAAAAGTGTCAAACCCCAAACACAAAGGATTGAGGAGATTCATAATTTGTAGTGCCTGAGAGTTATGATGGGCCACTTAGGTCCTGGAAGGCTCCAATCCTGATAAAACCTGCTTAGTAAGACATTGATTAGCTTGTTCAGGTGTATTTAATTAGAGTTGGAGCTAAACTCTGCAGGACAGTGGCCCTCCAGGACCAAAGTTGCCCATCCCTGGATTACATGTACAGGATTCTTTTGTACTAAAGTATTAGTTGTTTTCATGACATTTCTGATGGGTTTCTGTTTACCTTTCAAAATGTAATATCCAAAAACCCTTTTAATTAAGAACGTCTGATGGATTCCACAATGAACCATTGGTTTGTTAAATGTAATGAGTAAGCAAATGGCTCTTTGTAGTTTTGAATTTTGAATATTTATATTACATTTATTAATGTTTGCGAATGAGTTAAAACACCAACTCAATTTTTTTTCTAGCACCACCTCACTAAAACTGTCTGTAGTTGTTTAAAGTCAAGTTGCTCATTTACTTTGTGTGAAAAATTAGAAATGGCAAAAAAAAAAAAAAAGTGTTTCCATTCCATGTCATAAAAATGATAATGGATGATACAGCCACTTCATTACTTTTGTTCAATGTAAAGAATGCTTGCAGATTAAAGTGCACAGACACTCAATGACAAAATGTGTTTGCTGGCGATCAGTGGTCTGATGATATTTTATAAGCAAATTCAGTCATATGACTTGAGGGAAATTATCATTTTTCTGCATATCTGTAAAAGTGTTTCCATTCAAGTTTATGCATACCTTTTTAATCAATTACAAAAAAAAAAAAAATCAATCTCAATTTTTCAGGAGTGAATATTATTGTACAATTCGGTTGCCGTTCCCGTAAGTAAATGAACTCTTTGTACGGACCAGCATTGAGCGCTCAGAAGAGCAGTGACAACCTTCAGTGTGTATGTGGGCTTTGTGTCAGCAATATGAGATCGGTGGGTTGGCCTTCTGGATGTCACGTATGAACCTCGTTTGCTTTTTATCATGGTACTGAATAAGCAAACTTCTGTATGTATCCACTCACATGTTTTCAGTCAAAAGTAATGATTGTTTGAATGATTCTTTATTCAGACAGCTTTATTTTCAAGTTCTGCCTATAGATGTCTTTTATTGAAGCAGCAGACCTGTGAACAGAGTTTTTGCATCCACTGAAACACTCGACCTTTCCATTTCTTCAATTGTAGGAAGTTTGTTTATGTGTGAGGGTGAATACAAAGCAGAGGCGACCTGTGAAGCTGGCATAATGTGTTGTAGGTTCACGTGTTCGATGGGAATAAGAGAGGGAGGAAGCTAATCAGGACTATACAAAACAAATCCCTCTCTGATCCTGAGGCCTCTTCACCTCGCTCATGTCCACCCATATGATCTAATCAGACATCATTATTATGACCTTGGTCTGCACACTCCACGCTGAGGAAACTCAATATACTGCAGGCTCCCAGCTGATAGCACACTGGAGGCATGGATTTCATATCACGTTAGACGGAACAGTCCCGGCGTGATGAGAAAGTGAGAGGTTTTGGTTAAAATCAGACAGCGTGAGGTGGGAACATGTCCCTCTGTTTTTATTTGACATGAACGGTTAGTTTCGCTTCTCTTATATGTTTCTCAAGCTTGGGGTCTGTCTCAAATAGCCAAGGGGTCCGTGGAAAATTTCAGAACTGAGAACAAAAATCTCACTGCAAAACCATGACAAGCAATATGACAACAGCGTTTGCGGACTTTTTTCAGCGATCTGGCTTTTAGAAGTGCCTTTGCTATTCATTTCCAAATATTCGCCATTACTCCAGTCTTCAGTGTCGCATGATCCTTCAAAACTCATTCTAATATCGGATCGAATGCAACGATTGGATGAACATTTTTTGGTTCTGAGACTAGATAATATCAACGTGTTTTCATATTTAGATACTATAATTGATTGCTATCAGGATGTGAAGAGAGTTTCAACCAGTATAAACACACACACACACACACACACACACACACACACACACACACACACACACACACACACACACACACACACACACACACACATTCATGACCATTTTACTTCTGTCTTGTCATGTATTTCTGAGTCAGACAGGTATAATCAACAAACAAAATCTAGGGTCGACTTTATTAATGGAATGGATTGTGAGTATATATCCCTTACGAAAAAGAAGTATACTTCAAGTTCATTTTATGAAGTATAAGTATATTTTTAAGTATACTTTATGTAGTAAGTATACTAATATCAATGTGTACTTGTGGTAAACTTGTAAGTGTACTATTTCAATACTGCTTGGGACTAAATTGGCCCACTTTTAGTATATAAAAGTTTAAGTGTACTATAAGTTTGAGAGTAAGTACACAACTAGGTTTCTCATTTGTAATGCATCTGTACTACAAGTAAACTTATAAGTATACTAGTTTACTAGTCATTTTTTTAGTTTATGAAAGTACACACTGAAATGTACTCTCAGTAAACTACTAGTAGTTTATGCTGCAAGTATACTTGTAAGTTTTCTTTAAGTGAACATAACATTATACTTATAGTTTACTATTTATATATTATTTTTGCACTTGCAGTATACTACTATGTTCAAATGTAGATATTATTTTTTATACTTGAAAAATACCTTTAACTGTACTTTAATTTTAAAAACATTTTATTAGCTTCATGCATCCTTTTTTATCAACGCTTGAATGTCGGTAGGTTTCATAAAGAAAGGCAACATTTTAAACAAAAAAGTTGAGAAAATCACATTTTTGTCAAAGACTACGCCTTGATCAGATTCAGAACGATGATCAAAACACAGATGGAGTAGATCGAGTCCAACACCCCCAAAGCTTCGCAGTCGTTTTCTCTTCATTGGTTACGCTTCATTTCATTTGGTAATAAGCCGTTTTGATTCCTGAGAAGTACATAAAGTATATTTTTGAGAAGTATTAAAATGTAGACTGAAAGTATACTTTCTTATTTTTAGTTTAGAAGAAGTATACTAATAGAACACTTGAATAAACTTATTTTTCATAAGGGATGGCTTGCGGTTTGAGGGGAAGGGCAAAAAATTAAAGGGCTTGATGTCATCCAAAAATGCAAGTCGTTTTAGAGGTGACATTTTCAGAGGTGAGGAAAGTTGATATATATAAAAGATGTGCACCAATGAATTATTCATAATAAGACCATGAACGCACAGTGTATTTAGAATGTAAATGACGTCCTTTCCATTTGTGTGTGCAGAGCCTTGGTCGGAAAATACCAGTTATAGCTCGAGTAAAGCTTCAATGTACTGGAAACCTTAGAGCTTTAGGTCATTTATTGACTGTATCAAAGCCTTGTTCATGTGTTTGTTTGCAGAGCTCCTCTGACTTCACTGAACTTTATTGCTTTCGGCTGTTGTGCAATCCTGAATAAGTCTCTGGTGTTATCATCACCAAACACTGATGGCTTTGCTGAATTATTTTTTTGCTTGATATCTAGTTGAAACCCTAACGTAATGAAATCCCATCTACTCCTGTTTGATTCGTTACAGGTAATCTCTTTTGCTGATTTCCATCTTCCTTCTTTCTCCCTTCTCGTGGCCGTGCTGCAAGGTGGCTTGTTTTCCAGAACAAAGCAGCTTTTCTCCCCTGTTATTCTGAGCCTGTGCATGCAAAGGGACATTTTAGTGTACTTTGTAACCCTGTCACGATTCACAGTGGGACTATTGAAAGAGACCATCTTGAGACATAAGGCATCGTTGATGGAAATTTGTTGCGACAGTCACTATTCACACATACGATGCACTTAAAAAAGGGAGACGTGGCTTGTTGGTTTGTTGCAAATACCCATGGGATGATTGGCATACTGGAACACAGTTTAGAAAGATGGTGTTTAGGCTGTATCACTGACCTTTGGAGGCAAGTCTTCTCAAGGTTGTGGACAGGCTGTACTGGCCAGGATCCACTTTGATTGAACTGAGAAATATTTCAAATGTATTGATATTAAAATTCAGGCTGATAATGATAAGGTCATATCTTCATGTATTCTTCAGAAATCATACGAATTTGCTGATTTGGTGCCCAAGAAACATTTCTTTCATTATATCAATGTTAAAAACAGATGTGCTGCTTTAATATTTTTGTGGAAATTGTTATATGCCATTTTTTAAGGATTTGATGAATACCAATTAAGTTTATAGTGAAGGATATAGTTTTGTTACTTCCATGTTAGTCGCTGATTTTAAAAGTCAGTGCTATATTGTTTAAATAAAGTATAAATAAAACACAAACTATACCATTCTAAATGCTACAAGTGAATTCAAGCGTCACAACACTAAAATGTGCAGTATGAAAAATGGATATACATCTTCATTTGGAGATTACATTTTCAGTGTTACTTCATTATGTTTTTAAAGATTAACTTTAAGTGAATGTTAGATGGTGGCAAAAATGAACATGCACATTTAAGTATCTGATATTATTTACCAAAAACAATTAAGAAATCTATAATATTGGACATTAACCAATATGGTGAATCGGTTTTTTTTTTTTTTTTCAAGTTTTAGTCCATCCCAGTCTGTAGATGTTAGGATGTTATTTTATTATTGTCTCATACTTGTATCACTCTCATTATCAGGCTTTCGATTTCTGCAAGAAAGTCTAGGACCCCTATGGTGTGATGGTGAATACAATCAAATTAAATCTATGAAGCTCATGTGGGTGATTGTGTTTGAATGAATGTATGTTCATGCGTGTGGTTAATGTGTGAGAGAAGAAGCTGAGCAAGACTATGAAACAAATCCCACTCTATCTTGAGACCTATTCACCTCCCTCATGTCCACCCATATGAACTAATCAGACTTCATTATTATGACCTTGAGTGGCGCACTGCACACAGAACAAATTCAATAAACTGCAGCCTTCCAGCTGATAGCACACTGGAGGGATGGATTTCTTTTGCAATGGTGTTGCCTTGCCATCCTAACATTATTAGAAAAAATGTTTTGGCTAGGAGATTTGTTGTTTCTTTTCAGAGATGACAGGTACGGACAAAAGATAAAAACGTATCCTAAATGAATACTCTACTTTTCACCCCTACTGTGTCATTGGTTAATTCAAACTCACTTTGTACAACTGAACTGATGAGCATTGGCCCTTTAGATCTTGATCAGGCTTAGATGTTTAGCGGTAATGCTGACTGATATGTGCTTTGAGAGTTATTAAAGGGACATAGGCTGCATGCCTGCATCCGAAATCACATACTTCCCTATAGGCGAAAAACAGTATGTGACAAAAGAAGTATGTCTAAATCCACAGTACTCATAAAAGAGTAGGCAAAAAGTTCCCGGATGACCTACTTCTTTCGACGAGGTGTGGATACGATGGACACTTTACTATCCCATGAGGCCACGGGAGAGGATTTGTGAATGGCAGTGAAGCGAAGTAACTGACACTGGTAGGTCACATGACAATGACAGATTACATTCATACTACACAAACAAGCTGCTGCGAAGTAATTACTTATTCAAAACAAGTACCTACTCGAGAGTATGCGATTTCAGACAGCTGCATTTTTGACAGCCGTTACTCCAGTCTTCATTGTCACATGATCAATGTTGAAAACAGTCGTGGTACTTAATATTTTTGTGGAAATTGTGTGTGTGTGTGGTCCTGGTATTCCCTATGGGGACCAAATGTTCCTACAAAGATATTAACACCAGTCATTTTTGACTTTGTGGGGAAATTGTGTAGGAAAACCGCTTGTATCATACTAAACTAGTATTTTGAAAATGTAAAAATGCTGAACATTTTCTGTGATGGGTAGGTTTATGGGTAGGGGATAGAATATACAGATCTCTAGCTCCTTTGGTGGAAGATAAAATAATGTTTAGGAAAAATATTTAGGGCTCAAAAATGTCCCATTCGTCGCATAGAGGGGTGCTGGCTTTTTCATGGCTTTTCCTTTTTGTAGTTTTCTGAGGGAAGGATAGATTGTGGTGCATGACATTTCATAGTGCTGATCAGCAGAAGTGTAATGGCGATGACCCCTCTTATTTTTTATTTCCAACTAATGTGATTTAACTTTTAACCTAACCTGGAATCTTACTGCACAGTTTGCTCATAAAGTTGCCATGGAACCCATGCAGTTTATGGGGATCTTACTTTTAAAGACCATCTTCTGATGATTTATATACACACGTTGGGTTTGCATCTTTTATGGGGACTTTTCCTTGAATTAATGATTTTTATACTGTACAAACTGCAATTTCATGATAGAATCAGGAGAATCAGGAAAACGTTGATTCAAAGATGCATCAAATGGCATTAATTAACACAGGATACAGAGAATGGATCTTTTTCGTGTTGCACAGTTCACTCCACTTAGATTTTCTTAACCTTTTCTAAACATCCCTGATAGATTTGGACCTCGGTGGTACAAAAACACAATGAAATCCCATATCATAAGAATTGATTGCGAAGCAATTCTATGATTTCCCTTGTGGAAAAAGATGGATAAATAGGGAGAGAAAATTGCTTTCCCTGACCTCTCAGCTGTCAAAAATAATCAATTTGAAGAGGTAAATATGCTTAGAAAGGAGATTATTGATCAAGCAACCAAAAAAGCAGATGAACGATTTGTATTTCTGAACTATGTATGTATAAGTCAAATGAGGACAGGTAGATTTCTAGAGGAAAAGCCAGGGAAAAGCCACAAAATCTGTTCCCTCATTGAATGCATCTTAGTTTGATCTCATTTTTAAAATATTTTTTCCCCCACAGGTGTCAGTGTTCAGCAAAGACAAAATTGGAATATTGGAAATCAAATTTGTTGCCTGTATGTTTAAAAAATATATATATATAAAATGTATGCAACATAAATTGAGTGAATTATGAATAACTTAATATACATTACTGTATGTATCTTTTTTAAGGAGACAGCTGATGTAGCCTTGCTGCTTCTAAGAAAAACGTATTACAATCTTAATGCAATAATTGATATAAGTGTTTGCACATAGTACAAGATTTTATTATATTTAAACAGCATAATTTCATTGAGTTTATGAGTTTCCAAAGAGCACTTTCAGAGTTTATGAAGTAGAATTAAAATCTCTCTTAACTGCTTTAATTAGGCTATATATAATTAATGTAATTAATATTATTGTTATTTGATAAATAATAAATCAATAAAAACGATTGTAATATTTTGAAAATGAACAACAAATGGGTAAAAGAGAAGGTTGTTGTTTTTTACCTCTGACCCTTAAAAGTCATGTAATATAATTGATCCATGCAGATTTTGTCCAATTTAATATTTTTAACTTGAATAAAAGCACTTAATTTATATTTTACCATGACACGTCATATTTAAAATGTATACCGCAATGGAGAAATAGAAAGGTTACAAAATAAATAAAAAACATAAAACTGCAGGAATTTGCTCATGAATCTGTATTGTTTTCCTATGAAATTTGTGAGCATTCAACAGACTTTGACCTGGCATTATCTGTTAATTAGTTCACCTGCTTCTGTCTAGTAGACCATTTTATAATGCAAGTTTCCGTGTTGTATAGCACAGAGTTAAAACAATATAATGCAGGTAACCTAAAAAGGATGCGTCATGTAACTGGTTTTAAGTCATAAATATTAACCTGACTTTATTAAATATTTTTCAGGTTAAATCAAATAAATCTACCTCCTTATTTTCACATTTTTACTTTTTACTGTGTTTATTTCACCCTTAAAGCTATAATTAGCATTTTACATTTTGGTGAATAAATAAGGAATGGCTTTAAGGGTGAAAAACGAAAGAGGAAAGAGTGGCATATTGGCATATGAAGATCGGTGGCTTGAGACGTCAGCTAGGCGGGGGGTAATAAAAACTCCCATTCATCCCAAGGAGGGGCATAATTGGCTTGACCACATCTTGAAACCTCTATCAGTGGCAATAATGTACTACTTCTGCATTTAGCGTTTGGTGAACTCCTGTCCCACTGAAACAATGGGTTAGAAAACCCTCCACCGACTTTAACAAGCACAGACTCTCGTTTCAAAACCAAACTGACTAAATCCTTTACATAAGCCATAATTAATGGTGCAATGATTGAGTCCAACATGAGTCGGGGTTGCGCGTGGTGCGCTGGAGGAGGTGACGGGACCAGCGCGCATTTGGATGAGAATCACTCAGAACACAGTCTGAGCCCGACGGGACACTTGGTGGTCGCGGTGTGCCTTGGATTCATCGGGACTTTCGGGTTTCTCAACAACACGCTCGTTCTCATTGTGTTCTGTCGCTACAAAATGCTGCGCTCGCCCATGAACTATCTTCTGGTGAGCATCGCAGTCAGTGATCTGCTGGTGTGCGTCCTCGGCACTCCGTTCAGCTTCGCCGCCAGTACGCAGGGACGGTGGCTCATCGGACGCGCGGGATGCGTGTGGTATGGCTTCATAAACTCATGTCTGGGTGAGTCTGTATGTTATAGCGATGTCAATAAACGATTAAAGTAGGATTCGCGTGCAGGTGCGATAGTTTGGCAGGCTACTTTGGAATCACGCAAGCCATAAAACGCTTCTTTTTTATCGTGAAAGTGTTATGATAACGTTTGTGTAGCCTATTAGATAGCCTACTTCATACGACCGATGTTTTAAAATCATAAATGCGTTTTTTCTCAATGTTGCAGAAATGTTATAGCACATTCCCTTTGGGACACTTTGGGAACCTCGCCACGACGTCTATTACGTCGTCGTCAAATGTTCATGTCTTTCTAAGTAAAATTCTACCAGTAACAGAACAGAGTGCGAAATAAAGAGGGATATGTATATTTTTATACTTCTTATCGTTCTAAACTCAAGTTATATCATGACTATACAATTTGAATAACCGACCATAGCTACCAGCGTTCTAGTTTTATTTTATTTTAAAAATCCTCCTTACCTTTAGGAAATCTATACACTTAAATGATAAAAGCGATCGTGTAATTTGCATGGTTTTAATAGTAATCTTTGACATTATTTCTCGTGAGGTAAAGCGTCTCGCTTCAGAAGCCTCCTGTCAGACTCGTGTTCGCGCTGCTAGTTTAACAGGGCTTTTTTTTCGCCAGGCAGATGCCGCTACGCCCACTCTAGAAGTCTTTTCCATTCCAAAAGTTGCAATAATATGAACAATTGCAACTTATTTAAGTGGAATGTTTGCTGTTGTACCAGTTGTTGGCACAGATTTCCCATTAATGTTGGAAGGTTTATTGGGTAACAATTTCGAAAACTGTTCCTTCATTAATGAATAAATACACAGGAACAAATGAGTAACGCACTATTAACATTCTAGTAACTACTATTAACTAACAAAAAACTCTGATTAACACATTAGTAAGTAGGCTAATAGCACTGTTGAATGTGGTAGTTCACTATTAGCTAATCAGTTACAAAACTTTTTTTCATAGGCTACCTCCCAGAGAACGACGTTATATAGGTTCATAATTAACATGAATAATGCATAATTATAATAAAAGGTAATGGTAACCCACTTGTACTGACTCAGGTGTCACTACAGGAACTACTAATTAAGTGAAAAACATGATAACAATAGGTTACTATCGTAATCCCGGTTCTCTGAAACATAGAGTGGAGAGATCCACCTATGGCTCTGCAGAAGCATCCAATTGCACCAAGTCTGGCTAGACTGACAGAAGCATGCAGCCAATGCCAGGTAAGGTCCCTCCCCCTTACCTGAGGGCATAACGCCTGCAAGTGCTGCTATTCTCCAGTAAGTATATTCGCTTCTCGTGCGGCAAGCGGGGCAAAGCTGGTGGATCTCTCCACTCGATGTTTCAGAGAACCGGGGTTACGATAGTAACCTATTGTTCTCTTTTATCATCTCGTGTTCGAGACGTGTTCTCCCACTTATGGGAGAGACATGGACAGCTCCCCGATTGTCCAATACACTCACAGTGAGGTTCTGTAAGCCAGAGAAGGACGGTCACCCCAGGGAGGCGGTGCCTGACACGTCCCATAATCATGAACCTGCAATCCTAACGCACACACATACCTGCTGTGCACATGCAGGACATGAAACACACAATAACAACCCCAGCAACACATATATGTGTATATCTACACCCAGGAAGGAATGTAAATGCATGCTTAGGGATAGGAATGCACATGGCCTGCTGGCCCATTCACCCCATATTCTTTACTTTTAATGGGGTTGCAGGGAGTGGCTAAGAAGACCCCACCCCTAAAACAGAATGTGCTACCGAGATTCTGGTGACATCCAGCCGGTAATAACGCACAAAGGTATGAGGAGAAGCCCAACTGGCAGCAGAACAGATGTCCTGCAGTAACACTCCCCTAAACAAAGCCCAAGAGGCGGCTAAGCCCCTCATGGAATGAGCACTGATGTCCCCTGGGGGCTGCACTCCCTTAGATTCATATGCCAAAGCTATAGCATCCACAAGCCAATGTGAGAGGCATTGCTTAGATATGGGACTCCCTCTGTGAGGGGGCACCCATGAAAAAAAGAGTTGGTTGCTCTTCCGGAAAACACTGGTCCTGGTCATATATGTCTGTAAGGCACAGACAGGACACAGAGCATTCAGCCTCTCATCCTCCGCGGAGGAAAAGGGCAGAGGGTGAAAAGCGGACAACTCTAACACCTCCGATGTGAACGCAGGGAAGCATTTCGGCATGAAGGCCGGATTAGGCTTAAGGGAAATCTTATTTCCACTAAGAGAGAATTTAGTGCTCGAGGAATGAACCGAGAGTGCATGTAACTCACTGACACATTTAGCTGACGCCAAGGCCAAGAGCAACGCCGCCTTGAAAGATGCTTTAGGGAAATACTTCCCTGAGGCTCAAAAGGATATTGAGACAGAGCCTCCAGCACCATGGAGAGGTCCCACTCAGGAACAGTTCTCATGACGACTGGCAAAGAGCGACGGGCACCCTTCATAAATCTGCGGATTAGAGGATGCTGCCCGACTGTCGAGTCCTCAAAACCCACATGACAGGTAGAAATCGCAGCCAGGTAGACCTTAATTGTGGAAAAAGACCTCCCTTTTTCCATGAGGTCTTGAAGGAAAAACAAAATATCAGGAACTGAACACTGATATGATGTGAGACCACGCCCATCACACCACCCTTCAAACACTTGCCACTTACAACCATATAAGGACCGTGTAGAAATGGCCCTGGCATTCTGTATAGTAGCAATCACACGCGGCGAAAGCCCCAGTGTGCTTAGGTTTGTCCTCTCACGGGCCAGGCCCAGAAAGCCACCCTGTCCGGGTATGGGTGATAAATCTCCCCGTTCGCTAGGGACAATAGGTGTACGGAGGGGGAGGTGCCACGATATTGTACTTTTGCCCCCTCTCTGAACAGCGACAGACAGTTAATTAGAGAGAGAACACGCTCTTGAGAGAGACACGCTTGCATGGAGACTGAGTTCAATCCAAGCCCCGGAAAATGACATTTTGACTGGGTGTAAAATTGCTCTTGTTCACATTCACCCTGAACCCGAGAGATGTGATGTGGCGAGCACACGGCAGGTGTCCTGCAACACTTTCTCCTTCGATTCGGCTATAATGAGCCAATCGTCTATATATTTCGAAATCCTTAGACCTGACATTCTCATGGGTGCTAAGCCTGCCTCCGCACACAGACAGAAGGTCCGAGGGCTTAACGAGAGCCTGAACGGCAGAACTGTGAATTCGTAACATGTGCTTTGGTAGGCGAAACGAAGAAACTTCCTGTGAGGCGGATAAATGCTTATGTGGAAGAAAGCATCTTTCAGATCGACCGATGTGAACCAGTCGTTCCGTTTTATGGCGCAGGCGAGTTGTTGCAGGGCCTTTCCTTGCCCTGATGGAAATTTTGTCTTGTGACTGGGTGGTTAGGCAAATGCACACTGGGAAGGCATAACTTGAAGGCCTCATCCTCATCCTTCTTTTTGTCATCACACCGTTGCTGCATCAATGCGACGGCAATGCGCCTCTTCTCACTGTCAGGAAGGCCTGACAGGTTAAAGTCGGCATGAAACGGAAGTTGAGACTGTAATTTTTTCCTTGTTATTACGTACTGTATATCCGAGTGAAACGGCTTCTGAAATTAGAAAAAAATGCAGGGCGGGGCTTGATTTCGTCCTTCGGGAATTGATTGGATCGTTGGAGGTTGGGCGTTGCAAACAAAATGGAGGCAGATTTGAATGCCAGTTTGCATTCAGTTGTGGAGGATTTCTCTCCACCGGACTCTCCACTGTTACCCTCCCATGAAGGATTTTTTTTTTATTATTATTCCCGCGAACCAAGATGAGTCAAGTCAAGTTATCAGTCAAGTTCATCCTCGAGAGCATCTCGATAGCCGCACACTCATCGGCTCTGGCCGCACCCTTTCGCCATGGCACGTGACCGAAAGAGAAGAGAGGTCGTTTCGAGGGGGGAGGGAAGGGTAATGTATTTGATTAAAGATTATAAGGGTACATGAATTTTAAAAAAATAATGAAGTGCACAGATAAATCATTTATAACTAGATGTACCGCATCACGGTACAAAATATGACCGCCGCTCAGGCCTGCACTGGCTTTCCACAAAAATAAATGACGTGGAGTAATTTGGCTGTATTGCGTGTTTATGTATATACCTAAAAAAAAGTAATAGTATGTGCATGTCTGTGTGTGTGTGTGTGTGTGTGTGTGTGTCTGTGTGTGTGTGTGTGTGTGTGTCTGTGCGTGTATGTATGTGTGGGTACATGTGTGCGCGTGTGTGTGTGTGTCTGTGCATGTGGATTTGTATGTGTGTGTATGGGTGTGTGTCTGTGCGTGTGGATGTCAGTGTGTGTGCATGCTTGCGTTTGTTTGTATTCCTGCATGTGTGTGTGTGACAGTATCATCCAATACCAGCAACCCTTCGCTCAACAGCACCATCTACAGGCCGATGAGTGTACAGTCACTAAATGTGCACATAAATGAATTTATTTTATACCCCCCCATGGATGAAATTCTACAAAACTTAGCAGAGGATACCCCCAGAAGATGTCAAGTTAATCATACACATGAAATATGGTGCAGTTCTGAACATCTCCACTGAAGATAGGGGCGATTAAAGCAGAATAATATTGCATTTTCATTTTTTATGGGAGGGGCGCAAATCACAAATGAGTGATTATGGGCTAGGTTGATGTGGGCCCTTAAGAGCAACATACCATAAAAATTTCTTCATCCTCGGTGCCACGGTTCAGGTAGTTATTTAGGAAAAACTGCATTTTTTGGGGTTTGGGGGGGCCCAGCGCGGGGGGGGAGTGGCCCCCGGGGACCAAACGAAATTTTTCCTTAGAAGTCTAGTGGGGCTACATGCCCACCAAATTTCATGTTCCCCGGTACTTCGGTGTCCCTGGTATCGTTGACGAAAAATTTACGGGGGCCCCAGCGCGGGGGGGGAAGTGGCCCCCGGGGACCAAATGAAATTTTTCCGTAAAAGTCTAGTAGACCAACATACCATAAAAATTTCTTCATCCTCGGTGCCACGGTTCAGGTAGTTATTTAGGAAAAACTGCATTTTTTGGGGTTTGGGGGGGGCCAGCGCGGGGGGGGAGTGGCCCCCGGGGACCAAACGAAATTTTTCCGTAGAAGTCTAGTGGGGCTACATGCCCACCAAATTTCATGTTCCCCGGTGTTTCGGTGTCCCTGGTATCGTTGACGAAAAATTTACGGGGGCCCCAGCGCGGGGGGGGGGAAGTGGCCTCCGGGGACCAAACGAAATTTTTCCGTAAAAGTCTAGTAGACCAACATACCATAAAAATGTCTTCATCCTCGGTGCCACGGTTCAGGTAGTTATTTAGGAAAAACTGCATTTTTTGGGGTTTGGGGGGGCCCAGCGCGGGGGGGGAGTGGCCCCCGGGGACCAAACGAAATTTTTCCTTAGAAGTCTAGTGGGGCTACATGCCCACCAAATTTCATGTTCCCCGGTGCTTCGGTGTCCCTGGTATCGTTGACGAAAAATTTACGGGGGCCCCAGCGCGGGGGGGGGAAGTGGCCCCCGGGGACCAAATGAAATTTTTCCGTAAAAGTCTAGTAGACCAACATACCACAAAAATTTCTTCATCCTCGGTGCCACGGTTCAGGTAGTTATTTAGGAAAAACTGCATTTTTTGGGGTTTGGGGGGGCCCAGCGCGGGGGGGGAGTGGCCCCCGGGGACCAAACGAAATTTTTCCTTAGAAGTGTAGTGGGGCTACATGCCCACCAAATTTCATGTTCCCCGGTGCTTCGGTGTCCCTGGTATCGTTGACGAAAAATTTACGGGGGCCCCAGCGCGGGGGGGGAAGTGGCCCCCGGGGACTAAACAAAATTTTTCCGTAAAAGTCTAGTAGACCAACATACCATAAAAATTTCTTCATCCTCGGTGCCACGGTTCAGGTAGTTATTTAGGAAAAACTGCATTTTTTGGGGTTTGGGGGGGCCCAGCGCGGGGGGGGAGTGGCCCCCGGGGACCAAACGAAATTTTTCCTTAGAAGTCTAGTGGGGCTACATGCCCACCAAATTTCATGTTCCCCGGTGCTTCGGTGTCCCTGGTATCGTTGACGAAAAATTTACGGGGGCCCCAGCGCGGGGGGGGGGAGTGGCCCCCGGGGACCAAATGAAATTTTTCCATAAAAGTCTAGTAGACCAACATACCATAAAAATTTCTTCATCCTCGGTGCCACGGTTCAGGTAGTTATTTAGGAAAAACTGCATTTTTTGGGGTTTGGGGGGGCCCAGCGCGGGGGGGGAGTGGCCCCCGGGGACCAAACGAAATTTTTCCTTAGAAGTCTAGTGGGGCTACATGCCCACCAAATTTCATGTTCCCCGGTGCTTCGGTGTCCCTGGTATCGTTGACGAAAAATTTACGGGGGCCCCAGCGCGGGGGGGGAAGTGGCCCCCGGGGACCAAATGAAATTTTTCCGTAAAAGTCTAGTAGACCAACATACCATAAAAATTTCTTCATCCTCGGTGCCACGGTTCAGGTAGTTATTTAGGAAAAACTGCATTTTTTGGGGTTTGGGGGGGCCCAGCGCGGGGGGGGAGTGGCCCCCGGGGACCAAACGAAATTTTTCCTTAGAAGTCTAGTGGGGCTACATGCCCACCAAATTTCATGTTCCCCGGTGCTTCGGTGTCCCTGGTATCGTTGACGAAAAATTCAGTAAGGTGACGGGAAAAAAAAAAAAAAAAAACTTTGACAATCCCTATATGACCGCTTTCGCTAGCTACGCTAGCGGCGGTCATAATAAACACTACAATATTACATAAAAAAAGAAGATTTGTCAAATTTGATTTCATGTCGACTTTAAGCCAGAGTGCGTGCTCTCCCACCACAGAAAGCGCCATAGAGCGCCCACAGGCTTGGACGGCCTGACGAGAGTTACGGAGGAAGAGGTCGTTAACCGTAAGGATCTCCTTCCACAATGGTAGAGAAGGGGTTCCCTTTTCCAGCTGTTGCCATAATTCGTCCAAGATCTCCGCCTGGTAAGAGGAGAGGAAGGAAGAGACGTTCAGGGCCCTGACAGCCAATGCCAAGGACTTGTAAGTGGCCTGGTGAACTAAGGCAGAAAAACAGTCCATCTTGTTGGGCAAGACTGGCTTAGGGGGAGCGAACAGCCCACCCTGTGCGGGGTTAAGGTGCCTGCCGAAGGGCCGCTCAATAGCGGGGGGGTCACCCATGCCAAGAGCCACCATATTCTTCACCTTAAGGCCTGTGAGACCGTGCTTGAGATCGAGCGGGTTGCTCCACTTGTGCCTTATATGCTTCGCGCACGCTGGAAGGACGGGAAAGAGTTGTTTCCTCGAACCGGGAGGGGGTCCCAGCACTTTTCCTTCATAAATGTCCCTTTCCTGGTCGGTAGCGCTCTGTGGAGCCGGCCACTCAATGTTGAGGCGAGCGGCCGCTCGCTCACACACTTCCAGGAGGATGGACTGAGGAAAAGCCGCGGGGGCGTAGGCCTGGGGAACGCCAGAAGGCGGGATGGCCTCCTCGTCCTCTGAGACCCAAAGAAGGGCCGCGTCATCGTCGTCGCCGGAACCGGCCGGTTCATCAGCGAGCGGGAGGTTGCTCGAGAAGATGTCCTCTTCGGGGAAAGCAGGATCGGGCTGGTCAGCCCAATTAAGTGAAGTAGTGCCCGGGAGGCCCCCGGTAGCGCATTGTCGTCACTGGTCCCCCATCTGAGTCAGAAACGCCAAGCTCGGTGCACTGGGTCGCAAAAGCTTCTTGGGCAGCATAAGGCACTGACTACAATTCTCCGGGTTCTCCAAGGCTTCTTGAGCGTGTTTGAGGCCCAACCAGACCACGCAGAAAGAGTGAAGGTCCTTAGCGGCGATCAGTGCCCCGCACGTGGCCGGGCAGTCCTGTGATTGGCTGTTCCCCGAGAAGTGGCAGATTTAGACAGCAACATACCAGAGAAAAATCTGTGGTGGGAAGCCATGGAAGGGGGAGCAGGCGAGAAAAGCAAGAGCGTGGGCGGATCCGGATGCAGAACACAGCTAACGTTAATCAGGTTGAGTAAAAGACTTTCAAATCTGGCGGAGGCTGATCAGGCGATATGTCCTCCTGAAGACACGCAAATGTGAAGTGTAAATCTACGAACTGTGTAAGTGCAGAGATCACGAGAAGCGAATGTCAACTGGAGAATAGCAGAGCTTGCAGGCGTTATAAGCCCTCAGGTTAGGGGGAGGGACTTTACATGGCATTGTCTGCTCGCTTCTGTCTGTCTAGCCAGACTTGGTGCAATTGGATGCTTCTGCAGAGGTCAGGTACGGATGCCCTTCCCATAGGTGGATCTCGAACACGAGATGATGAAAGAGAACTACCTAATATTGACTGAAGTCATTGTAAGCTTTTGAGATTTTTGTAAGATTTTGAATAGTAATTCCTTCCGATGGATTTATGACTTTAGTCATTACTAGTGTGTGATCTTCACTTTAGAATACTGATCCAAATAATTACAGTAGTAGTTCCTTTGGAAAGATGTAGTAACACTTGAGGCGTTACTATCCAAAACTTACAAAAGCTTACAATGACTTTGGTCAATATTAGGTAGTTATCAAGCTTTTCACTTTAGAAAATTGATCCAAATTATTAGTAGTTCCTTTAGAAGGATGTAGTAACACTTGATTAATGATGGGTTTCCATTACCTTATATTATACATTATTCATTATTAATATTAATTATATAGTAGTTCTAGTCTTCTGGAAAAATAGTAGTTACTGATTAGCTAATAGTGAACTACCACATTCGACTGAACACTATAAGTTACTAATTCGTTAATCAAAGTTTCTAGTTAATAGTAGTTACTAGAATGTTAATAGTCTGTTACTCATTTGTTCCTGTTATTCTTTAATGAAAGAACAGTATTCTAAAGTGTTACCATTTATTGCCGTATAAAAACCCAAATATAGCTATATCGTCCCACCAACGTTGTCTGGTCTGTTTATTATTGTTATTATTATTATTATTATTAAAATACATCATAGTGATATCTACACATTCTTTATGATAAATATTTATTTCAACATTTGACATTGTGATTTTGTGATTCTATCCAAAACTTGTGATTACTTGTGATTCTATCCTTTATTTGTTTTATTTTACGTGTGGTTTCTTGATTTTTTTTCTTTATAGCACAGAATACAAAAACGAATGCACCTGTAACATAGGCCTAAACATCATAGCTGCTTCATCCAAAATATATATGTTTACACATAATAATAAAGCAGGATAACTCCCCTCGGCCCATAGATGGCAATCAGTTTAAAAGGATGTTTTCTTGTTGATAGATTAAACTCCTCGTACTGGTTATATGCTTTAGTTTATGGAACATATTGTGCACAAAAAGTGTACTATAGTACCATGTTTCTGGAAATATACCACATTTGCAATACTGCAAGACTGCAATACACTGTGCTATTCCAAAGTACATGATCTGATACCATAATGTGGTGGCACGTAGTAGCCTAAATGTTTGTATAGGGATGTGAACAAGAAAAGACTCGAGTCTACACCAAAAAGAAATGCTTGAAAGTAGGCCTACACTAAAAAAAGTTCAGCCCAATAAAATTGAAAACTTGCCAAGGTTACAACCCACAGTAATAAGTTCATTGCACTTTTTAACCACTTTTAATTTATTTACTGATGAAGAAAGTGAAGTTGGAACTATTAGTTGAAAACTCATTTACTCAACAATAAATTACAAATTATTGGAAACAAAGAGGATGAAAACATTTTACAGTGTACTGTTGAAAAGGCCCATAAGTCTCCATAATTGGAATAAACACACCAGGGTAGAGGTGTATTCTTCTCCTGATTGGGGTTTAGCAATTGACCTGAAGGTGTGGAGAACTGTTTTCAGGGAAAAGAGTTGAGGGCTGTCCTTTATTTGACCCATAACACAGGCTCTGATAGGGCAGAGATGAGTGTAGTATTTCCAGTCAGTAGAATAGCTGTTTTGTGGTTAATTAACAGGTGTCACTTTTCTGACGCCAGCAACCCTTAAGATCGTATTGGTCTGTATTATATGACAGATTTTTACATCAGTGCTTATAAACTCTAAAAGTACGACCTAGTAGGTAATTAAAGAATATTGTTGATTCGTTGTAATTGTCAAAACCTAAATGACCGGTCAGGGACCTTGGCTAAACGGAGCAGAATGAATCAGCATTGGTTTGATAAAACTGTGCTTATGGGAGAACTAAGTGTGCTTTAAATGGAGAAAAGCTCTGTAATCAGTTCCACTCCTTGAACACCTGTTGACAAATGCCTCTCATTGCTTTGAAAAGGCTCATTACTCGCTTAGTTTTCATCAGGTACCGCCATGCATATATGATTTAAGTTGCTTCATTACTCGTTCACAATGTCTAATGCCATGATGTTATTTGTAAGCAGTGGACTATAGATTTCTTTCACTGATTATCTACCTTGAATAAATTAGACTAACAATGCTAATACTTGTATTAAGCTATACTTGTAAGAAATATCAGCCTTTATTCTTTGAATCATCAATATAGCAAACACATTGTCAGGCTCATGAAAAGGCTTCATCCAGATGTTACACGGTGTAGGTTTTATATACACACACACATATCAGGCAGGGAAATATGACTATTAACATTCAAAAGGTTCTCGAGATATTTTTTTTCAGGCTTTTAAATATTAAGCTAATAATCTCTTTGAATAATTCTTGAGCAAAGGTCTTTCTAAGAAGCTATGATGAAGATGCCAGGATTTTGAGAGATAATTTTCATGAAATGAACTCCCAGAGAGTTTACACAAGAGACCGGAAACATAAGCAAGTTTTGTCTTTTTCTGCTTAGCAAAGTTTGGTGAACTCTGCGAATTCACACAACAACAACAACAACAACAACAACAACAAAAATAACAACAGACCTAAACACCAAAAATTGACCACTTGGGTGATTAAAAAAAAAGTATTGTATTGAGTCCTTATTTCTTTGCTTAATTAAGCCTAATGTGACTACACATTTGAATAATAAATGTGGTAGGGTTGCAATTTCTGACACTTTTTTATTATAATCCTGTATTTGTTACAAATTAAAGTCGTTTCTCAAGTTCATAAATCATGCACTGAATTGAGTCTGTACTCTGTACTAAAAGCAGTACTGTTTTGTTATTGTTTGTGCATCAACTTGGTATCGAAATACTGGCACATTTGACACCTTTACTTCACTATTATGGCTTGATCGTGAGAATACACACTCCCTTGTGCGTTACCAAGAGACCTTGCAGTTAGTCACATCTCAAATGAGTGTGAACACCTGCTCTTCACAGTTAAAATGGCAGTGACATGATAGCTGCCTTCAGTTTCAGGTGAGATATTTTAAGATCCACCTGGGTTTTTTTATTTTGCCAGCACAAATGACAGTACACTATACAATGACAGAGGAGGAGTGCACACTGCACAATGCAACAGAAGTGTCCCTTACAAGATACACCAAAAGCTGTCTGCATGTGTACAGTGTGGTGCACTGATAAGGATGTTTGCCTTCTACAGACTGTAAATTACCAATGTAAATCAGCTTCCTGTAACAAAAAAAAAGCACTGAGAAAAACCCTACTAAAGCAGGTTTTCTGAAGAGGAACTCGATAAATGGTTCTTATTGCTTATGGTACTGTAAAAAAAAGATCTCTGAAATTTACAGTACAATAAAAAAGGCAGCTGTGGTTGCCAGGCCTTTACTGTAAAAAATATATATTGTTGCAACACTTTAAGTTTAACTTAAATTTACAGTAAAATAAAATGTATATTTCATTACCTGAAATAATGTTTATATATCAAATTACTAAAATGACCTTTATACTTTTGAGAAAAACTGACAAGCACCTTAAAAGCACAGGTGGTGAAGAAAAAGCCACATGATGAATCAGAGTTCAATACAAATAACTTTTCCATAAGCTGAGTAAATACTAATACTGTAGAAGGCACACAGTGTACACAAAAACAAAACACCATTATGGAAACACACAACACTAAAATGATGCAAGTTATGCAACAAACAAACATTAATTTCACAACATGATTTAGCATAAAACCCTTTTGTACATAACTGATAAGCAAAAGCTAAGAAGAAATTGATTTTAAATGTGAAGTGTAACAGAGAATTCTGTGAATGTCAGTATAAGGTTTTTCAATGCTGTTTTAAGATGAGCCGTTGTTTTTCACTTCCAAAAACTACATTTAACAGTATTTTACTGTAAAAAAAATGTCCCATTAGATCTATTTTTATTTTCTGTTTTTCACCTGTAAAGAGTAAGGAAACTTAAAGTTGCTTTTTTACAGTCTTTTACTGTTAAAATTACAATAGCTACAGATGCAAAACGGAAGAAAAAAAGTTGTATGATTTACTTTGTGTCACATGTCAGTGCATGTTTGGACTTTCAGTTTGTGTTTTGATTGGTTCCTGTTTTCCTTTGTTCTTTTCCCACCACTCCTTCGTTTCTATGGTTACTATCATTATGAGTTCATTTGTCCCAGCTGTGTATGATTAATTATCTTGTTTCTGTTTGCTATTTAAGCTGCGCCCTTTCTTTCAGTCTTTGTCCGATCTCTGTTGCGATTATGTGTTTTCTCTGCCTGTCAGCTTGTTCCAGCGTACTATTATTAAAGTTTTGAGTTTGTATCTATAATTGGAGTCTTCAGTCTGTTCCTGAGGAAACCACAGTGAGACACTTTGAAACGATTTTAGTCAAATTTCTCTAATGATTACAAAGAAACACAATTATTTCCTTGTAAAACAATCCAATAATCTGGTTTATTTACAACTTTGAAAAATGTGCATCTAAATTCTCATTTTTCCTGTTAAACAAGGTAAACCAACAGCACTGAGCTTGATGTATTTTTGCAGTGCATGCGATAAATCTGCAGATTTTGGACTTTTACTTGATGTAAACAAACCCTCAAAGGCAATAATGATCTGTTAGCAACCCAGGACCGAAGCTATTACACATAACAGAGCGTTGTGTTGTCTGTATCTCTCTTCTGTTTGTACAGGTGTTGTGTCTCTAATCTCGCTGGCGGTGCTCTCTTACGAGCGCTACTGCACCATGATGGGGGCCACGCAGGCCGACTCTACCAATTACAGAAAGGTGGCCATGGGTATTGCCTTCTCCTGGATATATTCCATGGTTTGGACTCTTCCACCACTGTTTGGATGGAGCTGCTACGGTCCGGAGGGTCCCGGCACCACATGCAGCGTCAACTGGGCCGCCAGGACGGCCAACAACGTGTCTTACATTGTCTGTCTGTTTTTCTTCTGCCTTATTCTCCCTTTTATCGTGATTGTCTACAGCTATGGAAGACTCCTCCAGGCTATCACACAGGTAGGTGTCAAAACTATTGCCGTCTACTACAGCTGATGAGTTATTGGTTTCAAAGAAGCTTTCTGCCTAAAGTTACAGACCATTATGTGATTTGTATAGAGACTTGGCATTAAATTAAGTATTGAATTAAGTGCTTTTCTCACACGTAACTCTTTAACGTCATTGTTTTCACTATATCTCCGCATTTAAATGCTAAATGAGAAAGACAAAGAGGAAACTGCCACGAGACTTTTAAAAGCAAAACGAAGAAGCGTTAGTACTGCTAATTGTTTCTGTAGTGTAAGTGTACACTAAAGTTCAGAAGTTTGGGGTCAATAGATTTTAAATGAATACTTTTATTCAGCAAGGACACATTAAATTGATAAATTACAAAATTATAATTCTATTTCAAATAAATGCTGTTCTTTTGAAAGAATCCTAACAAATGTATCAAGGTTAATCAGCACAACTGTTTTCAACAGTGATAATAATAAGAAATGTTTCTTGGGCAGCAAATCAGCATATTATTATGATTTCTAACGGATCATGTGATGGAAGACTGGAGTGATGCTGAAAATTCAGCTAATGCCAGATCAAGGTAGTCTGCTGCATCCTACAGAACTCAACACTCAGATTCGGGCTTCAAGATTGGGAATTACCAGCCCGTTCTCATCCTAGGGCGTCATATAGTGACGTTTCGTCGACATCGAACGCACGTGGCACCCTTTAGCGTCAATATGAGACGCAGATAGATATGGTCCAGAAGGCGCCTCCTAGCGGTCTAACCCTAACCCTACACCAGACCTAAACCTAACCATAATCGAACAAAGCTCTGTGCGTGTCATATTGACGCTAAAGGGTGCCGTGCGATGTCGGTGAAATGTCAAAAACGCTTTTGACATTTCGTCGACATCGAACGCACGGCACCCAGTATATGACGCCCAAGGATGAGAATGCGTTGGAATTACACCATACAAATTGCATTCAGCATTAATTTTGAGAGCGTTTTTGCATTGTTACGTAAATTGGGTGGTTCCTTTAGTGAATCAGTTGTTTAATTCAAACAGCATGTGCAAATAAACAATTCAGAATTCATGAATTTCCCCCAACTACAAGCAACAAAAGTGCTTTAAAGGTCCCGTTCTATGCCCCTTTTCACAAGATGTAAAATAAGTCTCTGATGTCCCCAGAGTGTGTATGTGAAGTTTGAGCTCAAAATACCCAACAGATCATTTTTTACAGCATGTTTAAATTGACATTTTTTGGGGCTCAGAAAAACGAGCCGTTTCAGTGTGTCCCCTTTAAATGCAAATGAGGTGCTGCTGGACGACACAGGGGGCGGAGCTTCATGAGCTCGTGCTCAGTCTGTCAGGAAAAATTCATCTCACGGAATGATGATAATATCAGAAACTCTCAGTAACGGCGTTCATTTCGAGTCGGACAATAATGCCTACAGAGTCAGATTGCTGTACAGAGATGAAACAGGTATGGTTTAGTAGTTTAATTACAGTTATTATAACGTATTTGTCATCTGCTTGTAGGCTATGTATCCATTATTTATTAATAGCCTACAAGTCTGCTGTCTGAATGATGATCAAACATGTACTGATGAGTTTAATAAAGTTTATTGTACATCACACAAAAGATGAAGCGTCAGTTTTACTTCAGAAAATCACCGTAAGAGCTGAGTAAACACAGTAGGCTAAGTTATAAGAAGTGCGCAAGTAGCCAGTAGAGTTGAGGGAGCATTCCTGTGGGCGGAGGTTAGTCAAGAAACGGTTCTGGTGATGTCACTAATGCAGGATGTAGAGGGGTGTAGTCCAATCGAGCCGTTTTTTGTAGTCAACTTCTGTTAAATAAAATATCTCGCTTGGCATTGAACTTTGAGCTTTATAATTTTACAGATATTATTTATGCTCTAACAGCAACATTACACACTAACTAAAGTTTGAAACATGGAATCGCATGCAACGGGACCTTTAATATTTTAGCATGAATTAATATTATTGTATTGAAATGTTATACAATTGCAGGAAAAACAAAATGTTCTCTATGGTCTTGTGTGGAAAACTCCTCTAAATTACTTTGCAGAGAAAATGAAGCAAATGAGTATGCAACCTTAGACTAGAGAAACAGTTACCTAGACGAGCTTCAGCTTCAATTAGCGTAATATTCATAAATTGTTATGAGTTTTCACAATGACCTTTTTGCACCATTAATTGACAAAACCACTCAGCAGGCCTCTTGACCTGTGGTTTAAATTCCAATTTAGAGGAAGCAAGATTAATTCATTCTCGACGGGAAATGTTCTGTGTTGTCCGATGATCAACGCCCTGGCAGTCAACAACAATTTACTGTTGTTGACAGTTATTCTCAGTGTTTAGTGTGAAACTGAATGCAAATTAAACACCATATTACGTCAGGCACAGAGCAAATCGTGTCAGAATTTGCATGGAAATGGGAAGAAAATAACATTTCAATTGAGAAGTAGTTTTTATTTGATTACCCAGAGTGGCCCAATTTTCTGAAGTAAACACAAAACAAGTGCTCTCAAAGCTCCCACAATTCCTTTCCTTCCTCCCGCCCCTCATCGAGTGGATGAGCTAACAGAGGCCACCAGCTGCTTACATCAAATGCACTGACACAACAAAATGCTTTGATTTGCAACTGAATTACTTTTCAAAAGCAACAATGAATGAAAAATCTCTGCGTCTAAATGGAGTACAATGTATGAAATGGATGTTTCAGCACTTTTAATATACTGTGATGTTCTGAGAGAGTTTGGAAATTAAAACATTCATGTTTATGTAAATTAGCCCTATCTAAAATGGGCCATTGATGCTTTGAGAACTGGAAGCGTCACCTTTTCGTTTCACTTCATTCAACAGAAACTCAAATCGCTCAGCGTGTGTCATTGCATTAACATAAGCACTTTCAGAAAGGTTCTTTTGCCGTGCGAAAACTCTGCTGAATCTCATTTTGGTCTGAATGTCTTATAGATTCATGCACAGTGTCATCCGCAATGAACTGTATGTAAAGCCGCAGTTATACTGTATGTGTTGCATCACAGTCCTGTATTTAGGTCAAGACTTATCGCGAGACATCAGTGGTGTGATCTAACCTCAGAGGTGAAAAGACTTTGCTTCTCTGACAGATACATGGTTGTGAGAGCAGATAACTTTGAGCCTGGGCTTGTGTTGATAGATGCAGGAACAAAGGGAGGTATCTCCTTAAGCCTGAGCGGAAATCATTTCCAATTAACGAGTTACTATCTCAAAAGGGCAGAGAGGGAAACAAACCTTTAGAATGGGTACCTCAAAGGGCTTATAACCTTGCAGTCTCCGTCATATACTTTATACATCAAAGAATCTTGAAAAAAAAAAAAAATCTGTCACAGTTTCTACAAAAATGTTAAAGAGTTGTCAACATTGATAATAATAAGAAATGATTCTTGAGCGGCAAATCAGCATATTAGAAGGATTTCTGAAGGATCATGTGACACTGAAAAAAATTCAGCTTTGCCATTACAGGAACAAAATTACATTTGAAAAATGTAAAAAATAGAAAAAAAATAATTCTAAATTGTAATAAAATGAACAGTAAACTCCTAATTAATGCTAATTAATAGTTAGTAAGGTAGTTAAGTTTAGGATTTGGGTAAGAGTAAGGATGTAGAATAAGGCATTAATATGTGCTTTATAAGTACTAATAAATATCCTAGTAATATATGCATGCTAATAAGCAACTAGTTTATAGTGAGAATTGGACCCTTATAAAGCATTACCAAAATATCTTACTGACCCCAAACTTTTTGGTACTGTAGTTTAGGCCACTCCCACATCTGACTCTGTCTTAATATATTTTTGTCAATGCCGATATAGATGCATGTACAGATATTGCCTTTGCTCTGCATCTTAACACTAAGTTTTGTCAATTGAGAAAAAAAAAATCTGTATACAACATTTTGTGGCACACTTCCTCACTAACCAGGGGCTTGTTGCATAAACTGCTTAGACTAGTCTTACAAGTTTTTTTTTTTTCTTCAAGACTGTTCAGAGCTATTTTAAATCAGTTACATGAAAAGGAGTGAATACTGATTAGCTGTAACTAATTGCTAGTTTGTCAGACTAGTTCTTGGTCTTAACTTGGCGACTATGTTTACGGAACTGGCCCCGGGGGTCCAATTGCGCCATTAGTCCCTTTCCAGCAACCCAGGGTTAAGTGCTTAAGTGCTCAAGATTTGCAGTTTTGGAGTCACCTCTACATGACATTTAACTTTATACCACCATTCAAGTTATTGAGGGTTATTTACAGTGGGCCTATAAATAGGGTAGACCATTAGTAACGTCATTGCCAACAGCATATAACAGTTTATATGATTCATGTAGATGCTTAGAGAGCGTGCATTATGACACCTCACACAAAATCATTTGCATAATGGTGTCCTGAAGATGATAAAATCATTGAATTTGATCAAAGGCATTTTTCCTTATCTGCTGCCTTCAATTTATTTAGATGTCATTTAATGCAAGGCAATTATAGGCCAATCGCAGCATGAGATCAGATAACTAGTGCGTCGTCTCCACTGTATAAGAGTGATTGTAGCTCCACACTGATGGTATTGAACCACAGGCGCAGAGACAGAATGCTGATAAGCTCAGAGTCTTTTGGACAATTAGCACCCTGTGTGTTTATTCGAGATGCGACTCTGACCGTTCGATGCGGTGGAGTCCTAGGGGGACAGGTGTCAAATATATTCACTCTCCACTCTGATAAATCTCAAAGGGGGTGATAAAAAATGCCACGTGATGTTATATTACACACAGTAACCGGCTCTTCGATTAAGCTAAAAGCTCTTTTTAATTGCATGCATCACAAGCAATCAATTGGATAATGATTCAAGTCCATTTACGATCAATAAGACCACAGGCTTTCAGGCTTTCATTAAAACATGCAATTAACATGCAAAATTAAAATGGAATATTCCTATTTTTCTATATGAATGTTGCAGCATTTATTATAAATGATTAATCCCCGCACATTTTTATTTTTTTTTATTCATGTACCCTCGTAATCTTTCATCAGAAAAACCCTTACAGCGGCATCTCTTCTCATTTCTGTTAACATATTTACTGGCTCGAGGGCGGAACAGCCTGTCACTCACATGAGATCACAACAATTGCAAACCTCAAAGATCCAATCAATTCCTGATGGACAAAATCAAGTCCCGCCCTACATTTTTACTTGTTCGGGAAGTCGTTTCACTGGGATATACGTCACAACAAGGAAGAAAAGGCTATCGCAACTTACTTGATATGGCGACTTTATTGGCGTCTTATAACCTTTAACACCGACGGAACCTTACAAAACGTTCTTAGTTGAAAAAGGTTCTTTAGATTTTTTAAATATTCAAACTAAGAAAAAAATGGTTCTTTTAAGAACTGTTCACTAAAGGATTATTTAGGTAACCTAAAATGTTTTTTTTTCTATGGCATTTCTGTCCCTTTTTGGTAACTTTATTTTTAAGAGTCTTGGGTGGATACTGTGACAGTGTGAATGTCACCTACAGTAAGTACACCTACAGGCTTTGTCCCTCCGTCCCCTAGAAAGTGTCACATTGTTATATAAGTTTGAATGAAGATGTGACAGTTGCGTATTCACAGTGCATAGAGCACATAGAGTAACCCTCCCAGCTCCTGTCGCTCCACTCAGCCGTTGACTAACCAATCCAAAATGTCACCCGGTAGGGGGCCGACCGCCTTCCCAAAGAACAGCCTCATTTGCTCGGACACGGCCTGTCTCTTTCTGTAAACTCACGCTGCGGGTGAAAAGGAGCATACTGGGGAAACGTGGGGAGAAAAACCCAGCGGATTTGCCACGCTCGTTTTCTCCATCCTTCAAGACAGAATTGTTCATTCGCACAGAGACAGGCTGGGCAGACAGAACGAGAGTCAAAGAGAGAGAGAAACCAAGTTCACATCTGCTGCAGGTGACGTTGCCATCGCTGAAAAGTGTTGACCTCAAGTGAGGTTTCATGAATCAAATTTTGCAGATTCAATAGGTTTGGATATGAAGGCTGCATGGGGTTGAATGGTTTTCATCAGAGTTTACTGCTTGCTCCCAGTTCTTTCTAACTTCTCAAATTGCATTTCTTTAAAGGGATAGTTCACCTAAAAATGAAAATTGTCATTTACTCTGGCTTGCTTTCTTCAGCAGAGAATGAACATCAAAGGGGAATACTGTTGAACCCATTGATTGTCATTGTATGGGCAAAAAACATAGAGATTTTTCAAAATATCGTTTGTGTTCCAAAGAATAAAGAAAGTCATACGCATTTGGAATGACATGAGAGTGAGTAAATGATGAGCTGTATATAAGTATCACCTATTTTGTATTATTTGTTTTGAAGTTGAGCCTGACGACTCTCAACTTAATTAGTCTGCTATTTACAGTGCAGTCCCTCTTAATTAGGAGCCTTTTTGGAGAATTGGTAGATTAAGTGGCCATATGTTGTAAAAGCTAAAGTTATTGGGTGTCCAGTCCCGCTACTGGAAGGGAACTATCCTGCAGAGTTTAGCTCCATTCCTAATTAAACACACCTGAACAAGGTTAAAAAGAAATATTTTATTTCTCTTAGCATGTAAACTCATTTTATTTCAGCTAGTTGCCAAGGAAATATATCTAATTTTCATTTACTTTAACTTGATGTACTAAAATAACTAAAACTAAATAAAAACTATACCATTTTACAATAAGGTTCCATATGTTAACATTAGTTAACTAACTTAAAAATACTTCTGAAAAACATATTACTCTTAGTTTGTTAATTTCGACATTTACTAATGCATTATTAAAATCAAAAGTTGTATATTTTAATATTATTTAATGAACCTGAGCTAATATGAACTAACAATGAACTGTTGTTTTTTAAACTAACGTTAACAAATTAATAAAAATTAACAAATGTAGTTCATTGTTTGTTAATGTTAGTTAATGCATTCACTAATGTGAACAAATTGACCATATTGTAAAGTGTTACTAATAAAAATAGATTATTCAAATCTTTATTAAAAGATTATTTAAAATCTATAATGATATCTCATTAACCCAAAAATAAACACAGAAACCAACTAATTCAAGTCTTCAGGAATACTGGAAACTTCCATGCAAGTTTGAGGAAGGTTGAAGTTAAACTCTGCAGGACAAATGTCCCCCCTCGGGAGCGGGATTGGACACCCCTGCTCTTAGCTAGCCATCCCTCCCAGTCTTTCCTCATCTCCTGTTTCATTTCAGACAAAACAGACAGCCCTCAGGTTGTCAGAAAATTCACCATATCTCTGTTGTCACACGTCTTTATTAAATCTGCTGCTGAAATGCTACTCTGCAGTGCTGAAATGCTACTCTGCAGTCTTGAAAGAGAAAATTATGAGGCAATTCTGAAATGTGCTGCACTGTCATATTCTGTCTTGTACTATTTAGAGCAGTGTTTGTTTTTGTTGTGGTTGGGCAAATGTTGCAGCAGTTCTAATGTGGATAGATTCCTTCAGGAATGGGTATGTTAGAGGGGAGGGGCTTCTGCAAACCTAATCCAGAAATCAGGTGATGTGCTGTGTTCTGGGTAAGTTTACTCAGAGAAAGCGGATAACCTGAGGTAACTTTCAGGGTATGTACAGGTAGAAGTAGCTAGCAACTTATTCTCTAAACATAACTCTGGAGCAGTTTAGTTTACTTCAGAGGTATTCAGCATATATTCTCATTTTAAACATTGTAGATCTTCTTTTTTTTTTTTTTTTTTTTTTTTTTTTTTTTTTGGTAACAGGACGTTTTCTATGTAAAATATTTCTATAAAAATACATAGGCTATGTGATACATCTCACCTTACAAGAAATGTGGAAGCAAAATGGCTAAACAAACTTATACAGCCATATTATCTTTGCAAACACAGTTTTATTTTAGTGTAAGCATTCATCAAACAAACAATTTAATTCTTGTTCACCATTATAAAAAACTGATAAAAGATAAAAGATTAAAAGATAAGATTAAAAAATGACTGCACAACTGCCCCATAGGTGGCGATATGCACTAAGAATGTAAATCGGCATTAAAAAAAAGAATTATGGATCCAGATGGTGCGCTTCTCCTTAGAATTAAATATTTCTCCCAACTGGATGTTCATTTTTGCTGCTTTTTTTTATACCTATGGGTATGGCACATAGATGGTCTTGGGACTGAGAAAACATACTGGGGGTGCAGCGTTTACCTCTTATGAAAAATATGGACCATTTTTATATTTTGCACAAAGCAATACATAATCTAATTAATCAAAACTCTGAGGACAAAACAAAGTTAACTTTCAAAGTCTTCCCTTGCCACCTCTGAATAATTTACCAAATTAGAACATTGTTTATTATGAAATGCTCTTCATATGCTGATAAATAATGCTATATGGAAAAAAACGAAACGTTGTAACGCTGTTGTGGTCGTTGAAGGCACAAGACGAAGATGAGGGTAACAACAGTCTTTATTGAAACTAACTCAGGCAGGACAGACACGTTCAACATAATCGAGAACCGAAAAGGGAATGAACAGAACAGGGAGTATAAATACATAGGAAGAAATGAGGAAACTAAGTAGACACAGGTGGAGAAAGGTCAAATTAATCAGGGACTAACGAGAACAGGTGCAGACTAGACAGAACATAATTGTAACATAACGCCCCACTCGGAAAGGCGTGTCCTCGCGCCTTGATGGCAACAAAAGTTCCAAAAAACAGAAAAAAGGCGGAGACTTAGGTGGAGGGCATGGAGCTGATGACGGATGGTGGTGAGGAGGAGTCGGTGGAATTGTCGATCATGGTGGAGCTGACTCCACCTGGGAGGAGTCTTGACAGAGGGGGCGGACAGAACCCTGGGACTGATAGGTGGAGGCAGAACCATGGTGAGTGGTGGAGGAACCGGTGGAGCAGAGAGGCTGACGGACCAGGGCGACATCGCAGGCTTGGAAGGCTGACACTGAGCCGCTGACTGAGGAGGGACTGAGGCGGTGACGAGGACTTTGATGACCAGGGTGACGCTGGAGCGAATGAGGACGACAGGGAGGAGTTCAATGAAACTGTAGGGGTGCAGGGTGTAGGCGCAGCCGGAATCCCGAAAGTCCAATGTGGAACCTGGGCATCGACCACCGGAGGCTGACCTGGAGAGACGAGGGAGCCCAGCGGAGCTTCCGGGGTGGGCTGGCTGCGGAGGCGATGAGGGAGCGGTGAGTCGATGGATGGTGGCGGGCTGACAGGCAGAGGTGCAGATATGGGCTTAGAGGCCCGAGGTGCAGGCAGGGGCTCGGCCTCACGCCAAGCTTGCGGAGGGGAAGCCCGAGTCGTATAGGATGAGCCGCACGGAGTGAACGGCGGAGGCAGAGCAGAGGAGCTGGACCACACCAGTGGTTTCAACGGATCCAGGTGACTGGCCGTGACCAGCGATGGAGATGGGACTAGGAGGTTAAGCAGGGATACAGGCAGCAGGTTTCCGACGGGACCAGCGAGGAGGATGAAGACTTAAGGGTGGGGACTTGGGGGGGGAATAGAATCTGCGGACCACAGGTCTATTAGGACCAAGTCCGCTCCTGGCTCTGAGGTGGACTGACCTACCTGCGTCAACTCCGGGGGCCTTGATGTTCTTAGTGGGCGCCTCGGGCTCGCTGGCTGTGAGGGTGATGGTTCCGTTCCGGAGCCCCCAGGCCAGGTACCCAAGCCACTTACGGTTCTCTGGCAGGAGAAGGAATTGCAGTGCTGGTGAGTCCATCTTTTTCTTTCTCAATTTTGAGAGGTCGGTTCTTCTGTAACGCTGTTGTGGTCGTTGAAGGCACAAGATGAAGATGAGGGTAACAACAGTCTTTATTGAAACTAACTCAGGCAGGACAGACACAACCACGTTCAACATAAACGAAAACCGAAAAAGGGACTGAACAAAACAGGGAATATATATGCACAGGAGGAAATGAGGAAACTAACTAGACACAGGTGGAGTAGGGTAAACTAATCAAGGCCTAAAGAGAAGAGGTGCAGACTAGACAGAACATAATTGTCTTTAGCAGGAGAGAGAAGCAACGCACACAGAACGAAAAGGGATTGAATGAAGCATGTTTGGCTCTAGATAAAAATGTTAGAGGATGTAATCCTGAAAAATCATCACCGTAAACGACCCTGAGCGCTTGTGGTGTGAACTAGGGATGGGCATTCGATTAAATTTTCTTAGTCGATCGTCGGGAGAATTAACGATCGACTTTCGATTAATCATTAATATTTTTATATTGAAATTCATTATTTCTTCAACTTTTTATAAATTAAAAATGCAATGAAAATACAAAAATACAGTTTGTTTGTCCTCGATGAGATCTTTATTACAAGAAGATCAACTTGTGGCAGTGAAACTGCACGTTCGGTAACGTTAGACTTGAAGATGCCCTGCGGTGCTCTAAAACAGCGGAACAGCGAGCCGGCGTTCTTAAACAGAGACCCATGGACACTTCATCCGTTTTCTGTGATCGGATAACTATCCGATCGTGAAAAGACCAAATGTAAATGCCCTCCGAAACGCATTCGAGGAGGATTTAAACCCGATTGCTCAAACCACTTCAGGAGGAGATCTGAGACGCATTCCAGACGAAACTGGACAAGAGTAAATGCATCTGGTTGTTGAAACTACATATGTAAATTTGACTTATCCCAAAAATGCTAAGAAATAAACATGGGAGAGCGTTTTATAGGCCTAGGCTATATGTCATGTTATAGCCAGATATGACGGCGTTACTGGAACACGCATCACCACAGATGAGCATCTATTCAAGCCAACGTGCAAACTATCGCAAATCAAAGTGAAAGTCATTCATCAAAACACAATCATCTTCATTAAAAGTAAAGAACCGAAATGATCTTACCAGGGCTGTTGCCGCAATATTGTTGCAGTCTTTGATTTAGAAATTTTCGCTGATGATCAATAAAATGCAGCTCATATCAGTTGCTTTCGGACGTGCAACAATTTAAATATGTAGCGCGGGAATTCAAGATCGGATTTATATCCGTTTTGCAAAAACACATTTATATGACCGGGTGTAAATGGAATCGTTTTGATAACTCAGATAGCTATCCGATCTGAGAAAACGCATGAAGTTCCCATAGAACTTCTGCACCAGTCCACTGATTTCTGTTGAGAAAGATAAGCATGTTGACATGATCTGGGATCAGATGCGACCGCAACCTGGTGACAGCCAGTCAGCCGCTGAAAAAACCCGCTCTGAGGGGACTGACGTTGCCGGGATGCACAGGTACCTCCGCGCTAAAATCAATTCCATTGCTTCAAGACTCACACTACGCAACGCAACCTGCATTAGATTAATCGATAACAAATAAACGTGATCGACGAAATTCTTAACGATCGATTATCGATCGTCGATTAATTATGCCCATCCCTAGTGTGAACTCTTCCGTTGTTTTGACGCGCTGCTTATACTTTAAACTGTAGAAATGGTCAAATGGCGCAATTATGTCCCACGGTCTGGATGGAACCAAGCCGGGGACCGGAACCGGACAGCGGTTCGCCTTTTGAATACCACTAATCAAACACTGTGACAATTTGTATGTCTGAATACACAGTACTAAAAGTACCTGAATTACCTACTTCGTTCGACGAGGTTCTTCTTCTTTTAGTTTTATGGTGGATTACAACCATGACTTATCAAGTGCACGCCGCCACCTACTGTATTGGAGTATGCAGCATGAATTATGATTCAATTAAACTACTTTACAGTTTACATAATAATAATTCAACGAGGTTCGGAAGTGTGCATGCGATAGATACTTTAATATTACATGAGGCCATGGGAAAGGATTTGTCAATGACAGTGAAGCGATGTAACTGACGCTGGTTGGTCACATAATGACAACATGGCGAATGTTGTCCAGATTACATTCAAACTACACACATATAGAACATACTTTTTAAGGGGGTTCCACTTATTCAAAATAAGAGAATCATGAGACTTATGCGATTTCTGACTCAGCACCAGTGTGGTCACCAACTCTTAGTTTCATACTCCGGGTTGACTGAACTTAATCCACACCATTTTTTTTGTTTGTTGTATTTTGTTTTTTAAGTAAACAAGCCAAGGTTTAGGCTAATCAACCGAGAGTTCAGAGAATATGTGATGTTGAGTTAACCTTGCATTCTGAACAATCCAATTCACTAAAATATCAAAATGATTAGATTTTTTTCTAGAACTACATTTAAAGGTTGATACAAGTTGATGTCGTTTTGGATGTAGCCACCCGATGATTAAAGATTAATTTCTCAGGACTGATCACACGCAAGTAGCTGTCCAATTGAAACAGTTGTACAGTTTAAATAAAAAGGATAAAATGTGACTCGTTCATTCATTCATGCTTTTCTTATTGACTTAACTCTCTAATGAAACTCCTGCACAGACTTTATAATTTCCATTTGACTGGGTTTTATAACAGTCTATAATTAGTGGACACCGAATTTAATCAAAATGTTATGATAAATAGAGGGATATAATTACACTCAGAAAATTTGATTTGTGGTGGGAGGAGCGTTTGTATTGCTGAACACACACTCAACCTCGTCACCAGTTTACATGAGGACAGAGTCCGCCAAAATGTGTTCATCACATTCACGTCTGCACTCTATTCTGTTTACCAAAAGACATTGATTTATGTATGCTGTACTAGCAACTGGCTGCTTAAAAATAGAGGGAGAACAAGAATGATAAAGAAAGAGGCACAGCGCAACACACTCTCCTGGGAGCTTTTTAAGCAGCTGTACTCACAACTGGTCTCCCCACCTGTCAGACAGAAGATTTAATGATCTAGTCCACTGTATTTGTTTAGTGCGGGCGAAGACGGATCAGGTTATGCCCCAAATCAATCAGGAGAGGATCGTCAGGCCCTATTTTACTGAAATGGGTTGGTCTAGTTTACTGTAGTACCATCACCCTTTTCTCTCTTGCTGGCTGCCACTTTCTTTAAGTCTGTTTTTGACTTTGCTTTGTGCTTCTCACTCACTGCTCCCTCTGTCACCCCATCCATCTTTCCACTATCAACTCTTTCTCTACTTATTTTTAGTTCCTTGTTTGTGTTGAATTGTTTTGGTGTTTTTAGAAAAAATGTCCTTCATTGCTCAAGAATAATTATAATCTATCTGTCTATCTGTCTATCTATTTGTCTGTCTGTCTGCCCATTCATCCATCCATCCTTTATTCTTTTTAATGGTGTAAAATGTAGAGCTCGGGGATGCAAAGAACATATGAGTGGAGTGATGCTAATGTCATAAATGTCAGAGTTTTATTAACAAATAAAAAATTCCTATTATAGGCTTTAATGGTTAAGAGGCACAGAGGGAATCTGGGGATTATTTTCTGCGTTGATTTATGGGGAAATCTGCCGAAGGGATTTAAGCATGGGGAAATGTGTTAATCGGAGCTGAGAGTATTGGAAGCTGAAAACACAATTAAATTAGCCCAAATATTTAATCATTGAGCATGAAAGTGTTGGGGGATGTGTAGAACTTGGTGAATGAAGGGTGTTCCAGTTCTGTGGAAATCTTCTGTGGGTGCAGATTGTGTGTGGGCCCACTGATTACAACTGTTCCATCGCCATATTATTGTTCTTTTTATTTAATGATTATGTGCAGTTGAGTCATCAAACAGATGTGTCTGTTTTCATAATTCATATATGTTACTGAAAGTTTCAGTTGCTGAAATTTCCCTACATTAGCATGCTCAGAGAAATGATTTAATGATAAGAAACTGTCCTCTGTAACTGTTTTTATTAACTTCATGGAAGCATTCAGACTTATCTATATCAACTGTTGTTTCTAAGACTGGTAGAAATTGAAATTAATATTTTGTGTGTGTGAACAGGATTCGTGATCATTTGTACTGTGGGGCTGGGTATACAGATTTACAGATACAGATTCTTGATTCGATTTGATTTTGATTCAGAAGTGCTCGATTTAATTGCGATTTGATTCTGATTCAATTGGGTATGTTTCAGTTATAATGTCAAAAATGCTTACATGTGAAATAAACTCTCTACATTTGGTAAAGGCTGGAATTGTCACATTCACCAGCTGGAGTGTCCATGATCTCCACCAGAGGGCACTCCTTCTGTCTCTTGTATCTCATCATGAACTCCATGCCCCATAATCCATAGCCCCAACTCATTAGGATTTGATTTCTCCAACCTGTGGTTCATTAGCTTGTTTGTATTTGCCTATTTAAGCTGTGTTCTCCTTTGCTTTCATTGTGTAGTCGTGTTAGTGTTACCATTGCATTTCTGAGCACCTGTATTATTTTTCTTTGTTCTGGTATTTCGTGTTCCCTGTTTCCTTGGATCCTGCCTAGTTTGGTTTGCTGTGTGTATTTGACGAATTGCCTGATTTTGACTATTATGGATTGTCCTAAATAAATGCTGCACTTGGATCACTCAACCTCGGAGCAGTGAGTCTGTTACGAAAAAAAAAAACTTTTAAGGAGTATCACCATCTTGCTTAAGCCTTTAAAACTGAACTCCCTCCCCAGATCAGCAAAATATCAGGTTCACTGGAAAACTGAAAGATTTACCCATGTTCCACAGACTGCTGACAGACATTTTTTTTTCTAAGAGAGACTGTTGGTTTATCAGTATCAGAGAAGAACAGAGTGAGTTCTCCAGAAACAAAGTTTATTTTGCCGATCTCAGCTGTGATCACAGCTTTCAGAATCTTCTTAGCAACATAATGTTTGACGTCCACCTACCCACATACCCGAGGGATCTTCCCTGACCAAACACACTCTGACAGACGCAGGATATGCCACATGCATTAGCATCTCCTTCACAGCTCTCCATCCTGCTGGGTTTGCCACCTTCTGACTGCAGGGCTCACACGCACCCCGAGGGGAGAGCCTCATTACCACAACATTGAGGTTAGGTGTGTAACACACGCCTGGATTTACATGCACTCGCCCGCTCTAATGATGCAACTTTGTGGACGGTTGCCGTTTGTCTCTCCAGGCACATTTTAGAAGATTGACAGCTCTGAATGTCATCCGTTTTTTAGTTTTTAATGTATTCAATCTCAAATTTATGTTATCGAGAGCTAATATATATATATATATATATTTATATTTATGCTAATAAGCGTTTGAGCATTGATTGAGCCTTTGCTTTCACACTCTGTGTGATTATTGTAATGTTCCCAAAGCACATTTTCTGTCCTAGTTAGACTAATTTTCCCTATTTCACAGTTTATTTGTTTAATCCATTTAGCATTTCGGCACTTTTAAATAACTGCTTATAGTTGCTATTCCCCAGCAATTATGTTTCATCAGGAGGTGTGCTGTAATTACTGGAATTCATCTGAGGATTACAGACACACTGCTACACAGAAACACCACAAACTCGCTGTTCTCCTATTGTGATTCACATCTGAGGTTGTCCGTCTTTAGCCTGCTTTGCTTGGCGTCCTGTGTTTAAAGGCATAGTTCACCCAAAAATGAAAATTTCCTCATGATTTACTCACCTTTAAGTCATCCTAGGTGTATATGACCAGGGACGTCGTTAGGCCTATTTTAGGGGGGCTGAAGCTACCCCAAATTGTTCCTAAGCCCCCCTAAATGATAATAAGTACAACAATAACAATTCGATTTATCAATAACCGTATCCTCGTTCATATTTAGACGCAACAAATGATATATATTAAGCTACAAAAAAATAGCCGAAAATTCGGAAGTTGGACAGAAGTACAGAGTCGTAACAGAGCTACTCTCACGCATTCACCGTGAGACACACGCAATTGACACTTTTCACACGCTCGTACGCCACACATCCATTTTAAGAGAACGACAAACTAGACAGAGCAGGTTACTTATGATATAAAAGAATCTCAACTCTCAGATTCTGTCAATTTTATTACGAAATTCAAACAATAATTACCGTTTTGGCGTTTGTAAATGTTACGTGACAGATCCCTAGCGCACGTGAACCGATTATCTCTACTAGCTAATAGTAAAAAAAACACGAACACTGTTGAAAGATTGGCTACAGAAAAAAAGAGCTATAGAGAGTATTTTGCTAAATATGATTTCTATATTACATATGTAGCCTATTATATTTTACTTGTATCATTAAATAAAGTTGTTATTATAATAAAATAACGCATTATATTTAATTTGAGTTATTTTTAACCTTAAATAATACTACCAGCTGATAGGGCTATCTGTAGGGTAGGCTATGTTTACAGCATTAGGTGAGTTGTTCTATCTTGAGTACCTAATATTTATCCAAATGAGTCAATTAAATCAAGTCACAATAATTGAATTGAATTGAAATAATAAAAAAGCGTAGCTTACCAGAAATTGTACCATGCACCATAAAATTTACATATAATTTTACACTTATGCTATACTAAAGCCTGAAATGGGCACTTTTTGTGACAGCAACCCTATCATTTTTGATCAAAGATGTGGCTTAACTTCAAAATTTGAACTAAAATCAGTATTCTTATGATTGCTCTGAACATTTCTAACTAAGTTCAACTTAAAAAAATTATTAATAAAAATGTAGGTGTGACGGGGTTGAGACTAGGTTAACAGGTTTGAAGATGGTAACGGGGTTGAAGAGTCAAATACAGCTAAACATATACTGTTGTTTTTTACTCAAATTCATTGTAAGATTTTCTATAAACGCAAGTTATACCCTGGGGACTAAGCCCCCCTGTCCAATCCTAGTGACGTCCCTGTATATGACATTCTTCTTTCAGATGAATACAAGCTAGTTAGTCAATAAAGTTTTAGATATGGATATTTTTCTTACATGAATGCATCGCTTCGCTTCAGAAGGACTTTATTAACCCCCCCCAGAGCCGTGTGGATTACTTTTATTATGGATGGATGCACTTTTATAGTCTTCAAAACAGAAACCGGCCATTCACTGCCATTATAAAGCTTGGAAGAGCCAGGACATTTTTTTAATATTACTCCGATTGTATTCGTCTGAAAGAAGAATGTCATATACACCCAGGATGGCTTGAGGGTGAGTAAATCATGGGCTAATTTTCATTTTTGGGTGAACTATCCCTTTAAAGTGACCATGAAATTTCCACCTGCCAATCAAACTTCAATTGGGTTGAAGTTGTGGATGACATGCAGGGGTACGAACTGCCCTTTTTTTGTCCACCCATCTCTGCACAGTTCTTAATTGGTAGAGCGGCCACAGATGTGCCGCTGGCTGTGTCCCCCGGTGATGTTCTGCACCATAACTTCACACCCCCATTGGCCTTCACACCTCGCTGTGTTATTCACAGTCTGAACCCCTGTGTGGTGCCCTTCTGTGCATATAGGACTTTTTAATGTAACCACAAAAAAAAAAAAAAAACCTGTGGCACAACTCCATGTGGAGCCTATTAGCAACTTGACATTGATCTGACATTCTGCTAAGTAATAATTTGTCAAGTTGCGGCTTCTGCTCAAGGTGGACGGTGGAATCGAGGGTACCTAGCGAGGACCGCCTGTGAAGAAAAGGCTGCACTCGTTCCACTCCATTGCTCTTAATTAGCTCTTAGTCAAAGCCCAATTATGTTGGCATTGGTCATTACATTACATTCAGAAGTACAGGCCAATCAGGAAGAAATGTGTTCAGAAGTACAGGCCAATCAGGAAGAAATGTGTTCATGTTGTAATTTAAAGTATAGCATATAATTCAAAGTGCTGTATGACTCTGATCATTAAGTTATGAAGGAGGAAATGTGGCTTAAAGTAGAGGTGAATTCTTTAAATGTCATATCAAGGCTACTTCCCAATACATGCTTTCTCTCTTTTTCCAGCCAGCTTTATTAATTTTACTTGTATAGTCACTTATTTGGGTTTGACAACTGATTTGACATGAATGCAGGAGGAATGTGAGGTTTTTGAGTATTTTTGCTTCATTTTCCATTAAAAGAAAATTCTTGTTAACATCCTAAATCAAAAACGCAATTATGTAAGGTATTAAGACAACATATCTATTTTCAGAGAACATATCTTGTTTGGTGTTTCTTTTCTGTACCCCTTTTTTTCTTGTTTAAAGCATAAATCTAAAAAATACATAGTTAAATTTAACCTTAAATCAAGAAAACAACATTGCTCGGTCATTTCACATGTGGAACCAAACTGTAAATATTGTATATCATGTATAGAAAAAATACCCTGCTTTCATTTAAAAGAATATATGTTGATTTAAATATGCAATAAAATTTGTATTTAGGAGAAACTTCAGATTTGGGTTGAACTATGTTTCTTGTTAACTAGTTCAAAGTTGCATTTGTTGTTTGAAGATCCCATGACCAAAGTTGATCACATAAATTACTTTTTTTACATACACTGCTGTTCAGAAATTTGGGGTTGGTAAGATTTTTTCAATGTTTTTGTAAGAAGTCTCTTATATTTAATAAGACTGCATTTATTTAATCAAAAATAATTGTAATATTGTGTAATATTCTAATACACAGTAATTATATTTATTATATATTTGTATTATATATTTGTGTAATATATAATACAGTAATATTGTGAAATAATCTAAAATAACTGTTTTATATTTTAAAATCTAGTTTATTCCTCTGATGGCAAAGTTGAATTTTCAGCAGCTATTACTCCATCACATGATCCTTCAGAAATAATAATAATATGCTGATTTTAAGAAAAATTACATATTATCACTGATGAAAACAGTTGTGCTGCTTAATATTTTTGTGGATACTTTTTTTCAGGATCCTTTGTTGAATAGAATGTTCAAAAGAACTGAAATAGCATAAATGTCTTTATTTTCACTTCCTTGCTGAATAGAAGTGTTAATAAGTAATTGTATCTGGTGGACAGTTTAAATGTTTTACTGGAATAAGACAAAAGCACCGATAAAGAAAATTACTTTACTCCGCATCCACATTGTGTTCTGAGAGCGATTGGCACTTTAGAGCGCCACTGCACCAAACTTCAGGGACTAAAGTTCAACCAAAGTAGCAGCTCTCAGCTCTTGGGCACCTACACCAAAAGAGCACTTAGCAGCTGTCAGATAAAGTGCTACAACACTGTGAAAATGGTGCGTCATGCTCAGTAGGCAATTCTACAACGTGTAATGGTCCTTCTCTTCACCCATTGTTGTGTTTAAGGGTCTATTACAGACCAGAGCGATCGATTCACGGCTGTATCCATTTCTGCCAAGCTGTCCTGAAGCTTTTGTTAAACGTTCATCTAATCTGTAAATGTCTGCATATACAGTTTTATCATTTTTCTTAGAAGCAATGACACCACTGTCAGTGTAATGTAATTTTCCTCTCATCTTTTATTTTTCTGTCTTCTTTTCTCCTCTTTTTGCTCGTCCCTAATTGCAATGACAAAGGTGAGCCGGATCAATACGGTGGTGAGTCGTAAACGGGAGCAGCGTGTGCTCTTCATGGTGGTCACCATGGTGGTGTGTTACCTGCTGTGTTGGCTGCCCTACGGGATTATGGCCCTGCTAGCCACGTTTGGGCGGCCCGGCCTGGTCACACCAGCGGCCAGCATTGTTCCTTCTCTGTTAGCCAAGACCAGCACCGTCATAAACCCCATCATCTACATCTTCATGAACAAACAGGTGGGTAACCGAAAAGCTACTAATCAGTAATCTGCTATTTTTGCTAGATCTTCATTGGACGGCTATGAAATGAATATGAATATTACATGATGTTATATTTGCATTAGTTTATTTGCATCCACGTTCAGCACCTACGATAAGAATTTGAACGCTGAGTCAATTAAAAATGGATGAATGTCATTGCAAAGAAAGAAAACACTTTAATGCTAATCATTTCACAAAAAGTGTTAAGCTAAAAATGACTGAAGACCCATTCACACCAAAAACAATAACTATGAAGATATCCATAATGATAACTAAATAAGCGTCCACCAACAAACGAGAACGCCCTGTTCGTTCTATGAGCGCCAGATGTTTAAATATCGTTCATCAGCTGGACGCTATTATTTTGTTTAGAACGATTTTTAGAACTGTGTATTTATCATTATTGTTATAGTTATCGTCCTTGGTGTGAAGTGCCTTACAGTAATAACAGTTTTGAGAAAAGTTTTAACACCATTTGTTTGCATCATTCATTTAGTTGCTATTTTGTAAGCCAATCCATTGTAATTAATGCGAAGAATGACTTAACTCTCTATGTGCTTTTGATGCTACTGTGTATTGTAATAAGCTCATGCTATTTAGTCTTTAACAGTTTTTCTGTATAATAACACACTGACAGCAGGATCACTTGAGTTGAGGGTTTTCAGTTTGGGTGTCATTCCCAAAAGAACATGATCAACACCTCATTTTAGTATGAATTTAACAGCACAAATCACACAAACTTAGTTAAAGTCATTCTTTGTCCAAGTCCAAACCGCCTTTGAATGTGAAATATAGGAACTGTGTTTTGCCTGAGAACTTACTTTTCGGGGGGGGGGGGGGAATGAGAAGGCAAAATTGTATGAATGTCTGGGTTGCTAAAGTTAAACTATAGCTCCATAAAATTAAAGTCCACTTAGTTCCTCTAGACAAGTCATTATAGATTAAATTATAACCTTTTATGGGTATTGAAAAATTACAAGGCTGTCATAAAAGGCCGATTTAAACTGTACCATTTGAAAATTTCATTAAGCTGTAATATTAATATCAGGTTCTAAGGTTCAGTTTTTCATTGGGGACAAAACTGAACAAGGATTATTTTTTTATTTTTTTTATTTTTTTACTGGTTTTGAATTGTATTCTGCTTATAACTTCTAATCTCTCTTTCTGCTCATCTTTTTCCTCTCCTACTCTGCACTGAATTAGCTGTATTTGAGGGCAAAAAACTGAAGGCAAAAGTTTTCAGTTTTTTATCAATTGAAATGATCTACTTATTTTATGAAAATGTACTAAATGAACTTAAAAGGTCATGTTTCCACAAACTGAAATTGTATATTGAGATTTATTAAAAGGATAGTTCACCCAAAAATGAAAAATCTGTCCATTTACTCATCTTTATGTCATTACAAACCTCTATGGCTTTCTTTATTCTGTGGCACAAAAAAATATATATATTTTGAGAAATGCCTGTGTTTTTGTCCATAAAATGGAAGTCTGTTTGATTACCAACATTCTTTAAAATATCTTCTTTTGAGTTGCACAGAAGAAAGTCAGTCATACAGGTTTGGAATGGCATGAAGGTGAGTAAATGATGGCATAATTGGGTGAATCAGCTTGCAAAGAGTTCTATGCAGACTTTTCCCTTTATTTACATGGTTTTTAATTGTTCAATACTGTTCATTTCTTTAAGTAACGTACATGTTATGGAGAGCAAAGGGCTTGGCTTAAATTATTGAAAAACCATATGGATTCTCATGAACATGATCATGTGTTACTACACATGATAAAGCAAACAACAATGATGTGAATTAAACTGGCAAAAAGCCAAAAAATGCAACCATATTGATTATTCGAGCTGCAGTGAATGCTGGAAAGAGGGAAAATGAGACTGAATCATAAAACCAATTTCTTTCTTTTTTTATATAATCGTATTTGAGCTAAAAAAAATGTATTAATCCAACTAATCTGCCATGTATCTCAGAAAATCTGAATATATTGTAATAGAAAAGCTGCTTTTAGATGCATTACTAAAAACTTTTTTTTTCCAGTGTTATTTACTTTATCTTTGGATTATATTTTACAGTGTGCATTCTCCTGTAAAGCTGTTCAAATCCATTCAATGCAGCTTTGATGGCTGGTTTGTATTCCATTTGAATTTTCATTCTAGTTTATGGCTGGACAAAAAATTAAACAGCAAATAGTCTTTGGAAAAATGTACAAACCATTATAGTAAATATAATCTTTCAATGCTCTAGTTTGTGATCAAGGATTGAATCCGAGTATGTTCAGCGAAAGTAGTAGAAAGTTCTCAAAGAAACTTTTCATTCAAAGAAGCACTTCTTATATGATCAAATACAAGATGCACATTTTATTGTTATTGCTGAACTTGTGTACATAAGATTTTGTATTATCTCTTCTGTATGGCTTCTGCTCCAAACAATTGCTTGTGATAAGACCGGAGATGAAGACTTGGAGAAACTAGTTTTGACTGTCGGAGGAGACACCAGTCACCTGTATGTCATTTTCAGTCTTCAATTCCTCCCAGCCCGTAACCATGGAAACTGTGAGTTGAGGCGAGTTGAAGACTTAAAGTGCTGTACAGATTCAAGTATCTACTCGGCATGTGTCGATATGACCACCGGAGATTGAAAGACAGCAGAAAATGGAAGAGAATGGAAAAAGAGTGAGTTTTGGAGTGTGAGAGAGCTGCAAAGTCCCTGAGCCCGTGAGTAAATAACTGTACTGTTATACCGCCCTGGTTCAGGAGCTGTCATGCTGTGTGGTAATTGCATTTACTGCTGGGACACAAAGATTTTTCTGTCACATTTCACATTTTCTCCCTTATTAAGAGCACAATGTGTGCTTATAGGGAAGCATCAGTGCGCTGAAAAAACTCCCTTGTTCATTAATTGGCTATAAGAATCACACACACATGTAAAATGCACTGCAAATAAGTAATTTTCTCAATATTTTCGTCTTGGCTTCCATTGAAAACTTCCTTAAAGGGAAAGTTCACCCAAAAATGAAAATTATCCCATGATTGACTCACCCTCAAGCTATCTTAGGAGTATATGACTATCTTCTTTCAGACTAACACAATCTGAGATATATTTAAAAATATCCTGGCTCTTCCACACTTTATAATGGGAGTGAATGGGAGTGAGATTTCGAAGGCCAAAAAAATTCACCCATCCATCATAAAAGTAATCCTTACGTCTCCAGGGGGTTAATAAAGGCCTTCTGAAGCGATGCGTGGAAAACTTTATTAGCTATAATAACAAGCTTCCGGCAGAAGGGTTGGGTTGGGTTTTTGTAAGAAAAATATCCATTTAAAACTTTATTAGATATACGATACTCCGACATCCTACATCATACATCGCGCCTCTTGTGGCAAGAGTAACCCCTGACGCGATGACGTAAGAGTATCGTATTGCTAATAAAGGGGATATTTTTCTTACAAAAACCCATCGCTTCGCTTCAGAAGGCCTTTATTAACCCCCTGGAGCCATATAGATTATTTATTATGATGTACAGATGCATTTTTTTGGGCTTTAAAATCCCGTTGCAGATCTAGACAGGTGGAGCTGGGGGAGCAGGAGGGTTTTAGAGGAACTCTTGACTGTAGCTCGTTGCAGGACTAGCTTACAGAACTACCAGACCATTTAAATGTTAAGCAAGCAATCTCATTGGCTGCAGGATCAGCAGAGGCCAATCAGCTTGTGCCATGCAGTAATGATGTGATTGCATGCAGATTGCATGTAAAGGGCCTATTAGCCTGCGCCCTCTAGAGTTTCTAGATTTATTTACCTGCTTGCTTACTTAATTACTTATTTACTTACTTATATTTCATTGTTTTTATAAATATAACAAAAATTAGTGAGGTTTATGCTTAAAACAAGAAACCCAACTGGCAAAAAAATAAAAAATGTCTTACATATTTCATTGTTTTAATAAATATAACAAAAATTAGTGAGGTTTATGCTTAAAACAAGAAACCCAATTGGCCAAAAAAAATAAAAAAAAATGTCTTACAACTTTTTTTTTCTCTGGTAAGAGTATATTTTTATGATAATTTGATGGTTTTACAGCAAAACAAGACAAAAAAAAATAAAAAAAAGTGAATTTATTTTTTATTTTGCTGTAAAAGTGACTGCAAATAGACCTATTATTGCACACTATGCAAGAGACAAACAAAACTGCCCACTTCCGAAGTAAGAGCTTTCCAGAGAGACAGGCAGTTCATCCATGCACTGGGATCAGTTATTCCGGACCACCTGTGATCAGGTGTAGCATAATTGGCGAGAAAGTACTGTCCTTCTCTCCCAAGCTTCTCAGCACCCCACAGAGAGCCAATCATCTCCTTTCCAGACCATCATCTGCTCAAAAGTCTGCTACCCAGCACTCCTCTTTGATCCGGATTGTACCCGGCTACCCCGGCCAAAAGAACATGCACTTATCCAGCATGAGTATACACAGAAATTATTGCTCATTATCTGTCAGAGGTGAGAAAGAACTGCTTAAGTCAAGTAAAAGGAAAATTGCAAAGACATTTTTTTTTCTCACACTTCAGTTTGAACTTTCACGCTTGGAATTATCAGATTATCAGATCATGGGGAACATAAAGTACAGGTAAAGGTGTTATTGCAAGCTCTGCTGATGTCTGAAAAATGTGAAGGCCGGTCATTCACAAAGTTCTACATGTCCTCCATCACTTGCTAGTTTATTTATCAGATATTTAGGCTGACTTTATAAGCTTTTAGCTCCTAATAAGAGTGTAGTAGCTCCAATGATACTGACAACCTAACAAAGTTCTGAATCTTTTGGGTTTTTTTTTTGTTTTTTTGTTTTTTTTTTGTCTTTGACTACATCCTTAAAGGAGTTTTCTGTGTTTTGCCTACAAGTTAAGCTCTATTGAATAATTAAAGCAAACACTGCCGTCATCCAAAATTTGCAACTTGTCTGTGCATTTACATTAATTCATCCAAAATGTTTATTATTTGAGCTGTAAATATGTCTAAATCATTTTTGTGAGCTGTAAAACCCAACAAGTTAACTCAACTCAAACCGATTGAGGAAATTGATTGCGGCAAACCATTTAAGTTTAAAAATAAATACATATGAGTAAGAGTTCACAATACTCATATGTATTTATTTTTAAACTTAAGTGGTTTGCCGCAATCAGTTTCCTCAATTGGTTTGAGTTGAGTTAACTTGTTGGGTTTTACAGTAGTTATTCACTAACGTAATATCTGTGTTAAGCAGTTTATCTACGTGCATCTGTGTTAATACGTAATAACGCAAGTTACTAGGATTAGCAGATTTTATAGTATCATGAAAATTAAGCTGTAATATTGAACTCTATATGCTAACATTTATAGTTTTTAAGTTTTGTGGCTATACTATACTCATGGACATAAACAGTTGTTTTTTCAATAGTTACTGCCTGGCCCTGAATGATCTAAGGCTTCTCAATAGCTGTGTGTGTGTGTGTGTGTGTGCGTGCGTGCGTGCGTGCGTGCGTGTGTTCTTTGAGAGAGCAACCATACATCTCTTTTTTTTATGTGATTTAATTTTATAGTCATTAATCATCTGTGTAGTTTTATTATTCATTTGTCATGTTATATTTTTATATTACTTATTATTTTACTTTTTTTTTACTTATTTTGTTGCTCTTGCAATGTTTCCTAATGCTTGCTATTTAATTGTGTGATTGTATGGTTTCAAGAGATATTTGTTTTCGTGAGTAAGAGATAATGTTTCCATTTCAAGGTTTTTACCCTTACAGGACGATGTTACGAAGCATTAATTTTCATTGTTTTTGCTGTGGTATAATAACACTTTTTGACTAGTACAAATTTGTACTAGTCAGATGAAGTCTGAGCATTGAAACATTATGGGCATTAAGATTAATCAATAAACTGCTCTTTTTATTATCATCACTTCGTCTTGATTCTCCTCTTCCCTGGCTCTCTCAATCCTCTGGCAGGGATTCGTTATCCTGGGTTGGATCAAATGACGCAAATCACTATTCTGACGTTGAGATCCATCCGCTCTAACAGCCCCATGTATTTTCATTGTAGATGCCTTACTATAACTATAGGAAGAGTCACAAGTATTTCCTCTGGTAATCAACATTTTGCCACAAATGCTGGCAATGGGGCATAATTTGTTTTTAACCAAGGACATTACTTATGAACAAAAATTGCACACACTAATTAACAAAATTAATGTCATCTAATCCTTGTAAATTCAGTTTATGGCCATGTAAAATCAATGTGCCATATGCGCTAAATCTGATTCCGTTTGAAACACCCAGCCAGATAGTTGTGCTAACTGTCTTACAGCATGTCCAGATGCAAAGCCACCTTTGTCATCTCTGCAGGGTTCACCAGACCTCCTGCCAGCTCCTGTAATGAGTGTGTGGATCTGAATCCATTTATAGACTCGTTCCCCCCACCTTAGTCTCATCACATTCCTCACCTGCTCGTTTTCCCAAAAAAAAAAGCTGCACACCTGCAACGGCTGACAGCAACATGACCAATTTTCAGATTCATTGCATTATAGGTCATCCATGTCTGTAGAAAATATTAAGGACATGTATGTTTGGACTAGCTGTGGATTTCTGGTGGAGGCATGAAGAGTGTTTTGGAAGGACTATCAGTGAGTGTCAGGGTCATGCATGATTGCTTTCCATCAGCACTAACAGAACACTGAATGGCCATTAACAGGCTCACTGAAGTCAGATGTCTTGGGAAAAGTGTGTATCTGCAGTCTGCCATTAACCGTGACCCTTTGACCCAAATCTAACCCCCTGCAGAGGTCTGTCTCTGACTATCTCTTTGTGTTGTCATTGTGTTTCAAAGGCACTGATTATTGAGAGTCAAAAAGGCATTTATGTTTTAATACAGCAATGTTCCAAGTGTATAACATACAAAGAGACTAAACTGACAAAACATGACGGTTCTGCATCTTCTGAGGAAATGTAGTAGACTATAAGTATACAGTGAACATGGACGTATACTAAGTACACTACGTTTTCTCAAGGGGTGAAATCTCGCTCTGTGTTTTGTGGATTATGTTACTTTAAACTGCAGAAAAAGGTTTATTTTACAAGATGATTTCTATGGGTCAAAAAAAGTATTTACAATAATTGGTCAAAAATATATATGGAAATTCTTCACAATTACATTTTTTGTCTTGTTTATTTTGTCACAATGTTTCTGTGTTTGTCAAACGTCTTACATTTTGTTTATTTCCAGGTTGAAATTCGATTTTTTAATCCCAGTTTTTCAATGTTTTTCAAAAGCCACCGTTCCAGAAACAAGGAGGATTTTAAAGGGCGGATTAGTTCCACTCTCCTTCTGAGGGAACAATTCATGACTAGCCATTCATCTACTCGACACTTGCATGCAATCCACACAATGGCCACGGCCACACAAACATTTCCTTATTTTATTCTGCTGTAAATGGGTGTTCTTGGAGCAAAATATTTTGCTTTGTCATTGTTTTAAGGTTAAAATGAGTGTTTCTGTTATAGAAATGGAATTGCTGAACCTTTGCGACCAATACTTGCACCTCTGCATTTTAGTATTCATAAAACCTCTTCAAGGTTTTGGCTGAATTTGTCAATTTGGTGAAGGTTGTTTTGTGAGGATGTGGTAAATCTCTCTCACACATGTCGACAGAACACCTTCCCTTGGAAATGCGTTTTTCTCCTCTGAGACCTTTGCAGACTGGTATGATTAATTACAATAAACCTTTATCTATAATGAAAAGTGCAGCGTAAGAACACAGAGCTAGCTTTGCTTCCATCTATGGTGACCTGATGGTCAAAGCCTGCAGGCTGTTTCTTCTGAGTTTGTGATCCGCGTGCAGGGGAATGTAGAGGTATATACAAGATGCTCAGCGAGGGATTGGCACCTTAAATCAGGCATCTCTATCATCCTCAGATAATCACTGCCTATAGGCTACTCCTGCCGAGAGGTCCTGCCTCTGTTAATGAATTTAAGAGCTTTCAATTTGCAAACAACCCTGTCCACATTGGAGACATAGCATCAGCTGTTATTACAGGGCTGATGATTCCCATGTTGCTATTTTATTATTCCTGCTGTCTGTACAGTTGCAAATCCAGCAGAGAACGGCTGAAATGAGCCGAGTTGTGCAATCAAGTGAACATTCAGGCATTGTCTTGTTTGTCTTTTGATGTGAATTTCCTTCTCTTACGCCGCCTTAACACTGGCAGTTGAAATCAGCTCCGTAATACGCAATACGTAATACGCAATACGTCCCCCCAGCAGACGTCGTACACAACGGTGAAAAGCGTCGGAAGCCTCGGAAATGAGTATATTTAAATATTGAATTATTTAATTGTATTAACTGCCCTAATAATGTTAAAACATCATGAAATAAAAAAAATGACATGACAACTAATCGTTATAAAATCACTATTTATTTTATTAAAAGTTAAGAATCCAGGTTTGTTTATCAGTACCATAGCAACGCTAACTTCCGTTGGGATTTTCGGATAGAAATCGTCCGTAGCCTTTCGCAAGAGTTCAATTTTTTGAACGCATCCGGATGGCCAACGGACACGATTTTTTTCGCACCGCACTCGTTTGCACCTGGTTCGGAGTCTTCGGACCCATTCGCATGCGGTCTGCGAATCTCCATAGGAAATGAATGACTTCCGGTCGTTTTGCTGCCGTATCGGAGCTGATTTCAACTGCCAGTGTGAAGGCGGCGTTAAAGAGGAAACTCGTGTTGTTCCAAACCTGTTTGACATTCTTCTGTGGATCACAAAAGAAGATATTTTAAAGAAAGCTTCAGTAGTTTTTGCCCATACAATAAACGTCACTAGGGTCCAAAACAAAATGGACTCCGCTGATTTTCAGTGTATGGACAAAAAACAAAACAACTAAAGGCCAGTTCACTCCAAGGACAACAACTATAATGAGAACTATAGGCTAATTAGTTTTAAGATCACAAAAGAAGAGAATTTAAAGAGAATTTCAGTGGTTTTTGCTCATAGAATGAAAGTCATTGGGGTCCAAATAACATTGGACTTTTATTATATGGACAAAAAACACTTAATGCCTGTTCTCACCAAGGACAATAACTATAAAGAAAACTATTATTTTAATAACAGAATGTTATTGTCCTTTGGTGTGGATGCTAAAAAAGTAATCATTCTTAGTGTGAACAGGCATTTTCCAAAATATCTTCTTTTGTGTTTCCACAGAAGAAAGAAAATCCAGGTTTGGAATGACATGAGGGTGAGTAAAAAAAAACATTTTGTGAGAGCTATCCCTTTAAGGTGTAGAAATTTAATCCCTGCTCTCTCAATCTTTGTATTTCAGTTTTGCAGATGTTTCCATGCGCTCGTCATGTGCACCACCCCAGAGAGAGGCTCCAGCTTTAGAAACTCCTCCAAAGTCACCAAAACTCTCAGGACAGTGCGACGCGCCAATGGCCAGAATGTGACCTTCGCGGTGGCCTCGGCTGGCCATCCTACTATCTGTGCCCCAAACAGCGGGGGGCAGAAAAGTTCCTCAGAGGGTGAGAAACCCTCTTCTGCTGCGGGCCAGCGCACCAACAGACCTGTTGTCTCACTTGTGGCCTATTACAATGGTTGAGCTCATACGGTCAGGCCAAACCAACACTAATACAGTGGAATCACAGGTGACGGAGGTCACGGATTGGGTAAAAAGAAGAGAATTGATAAGTGGGCGTGTCTTGGAATATGGAACTAGGACATGCCCCTCACTGACAATCATGTTGCATGTATCTTTCTGGGGGAACAAAACTAAGAATGGATATTTAGTGAAGAGCTGAAGAAAGGGATGACTTCTCTAGAACAAGTAGGAAATGTGTACATGGACATGCACATGGATCTAATTGTTAATTTAGTTGATGTTTCTTCAGTCCAGGATGTAAATGTGCTATCAGATTTTGGTGAGGTGAAACTGATGAGCCTGTTTGTTTCTGATATTTTACTTTGACAATGATGCTTTCACTACCAGTTGTTGGACAACAAGACTAGCACAGATTGTTTAAAGAGATACTTTTCTTACTCTTGTAATTCTGCTCATCATGTGGAAATGTACAAGTACAGTAAGCACATGATGCTCTGTTTGTTAAAGGATATATGTTGCTGAAATTAAAAGGGGTCATATAATTTTTCTTGATTTTTTTTAAATAGAGTCTCATAACTTCCTCCTCAGTCCAAAAAGAGCATCTGTTACATCTTGAACATTCTGAAGCAGTTCTACTATTAAAATTCCAAATACATTTAACACATGTCCACATTTACACATCAATAATTCATTTTTATTGTTGCGTGTTTAAAGACACCATGAAATGGAGGTTGCGATAGGAGATTCGTACGAATTAGTACGAATTAGCCAACTTTTTATCATTCGTACGAATTCGTACTAATTGGTCGTGAGATAGCGTTGGTTATCCCGTCCTCACGCCCGCAACCACGTCACCAGAGAAGAGAAGAGATGTTGAGATATTTTAATTAAAGATTACATGAGCACATGAATTAAAAACAAAATAATAATAGTTATGTGCACAGATAAATCATTTAATATTGCAATATTCCATTTTAAAAAATGGTCAATTGTCAATAGACTTTAAGTTTAATGAAACTTAACCCTGATTGAATCAGTCAGTTCACGCAGCTCAATTAAAGGGATAGTTCATCCAAAATGCTTTTTTTTTTATCATTTACTTACCCTCATGTCGTTCCAAACCACTAAGGCTTTTCTTCATCTTCGGAACACAAATGAACGACATAAAGGTGAGTAAATGATGACAGAATTTTCATTTTTTGGTGAACTATTCCTTCAAACTGAATTTGCTTTATGATAATCCTCAAAATGTTAGACAACACTTAGGTATAAGAAACCTTGACTATCATTATTAATGGACTTCAGGGAAAAGTGTTAAAAATGTATCATACATGACCCCTTTAAAATTAAAATGCAATAGACTACATGAAATACACTTTTATAAATAAATATTTATATGTACGCTCTGAAGTTTTATTTTAGCACTCTGTCTATTTTAAATTCACAATTCATTCATTTTAAATTCACAATTTCCTTGGCATGTTATGTGAAATTGGCTGCAAGCGCCCATCCCATGAAATGTCTTCATCGTTCTGTTTACACAAGAATAATAATTAAATGCCAAAAAACTTTCATAAACCATAATGTATTGTAAAGCGATGCCTTGAAGCTAAAACATGCAACAGAAACTGGTAACAACTTATTAATCATTTAGAGCATTTCATATGTTTTCATTAGCATTCATATGTTTTGTAATATATATTTAAATTAGTTTAGCATTAAAGGGACAGGCTTCTCAGCAATGAGCAAGCTGTTGACTCCTGTTTGAAGATTTGAATGGGATTGGCCTATGGGGTCCCAAGTGGGGATATGACTGTTCTAATCAGCTGATCTGCATTTACAAATGCAGCAACATTCACAATCGGACAAGAGAAATGTTATAAGAGAAATAAATCACATGTAGCTAAGATTTTGAACTCTGAAGCAGATTTGAAAGATGTAGATATTTTTTTACGACTTCTTCAAAGTATTTCTTACTGTACGTGTTTTGGTATCAAGTTTTTACTGATCAGTTTCATTTGTACTTGTATTCAGTATACTTTCTTGTTAAGGTCACACTAAAAACTGTAACGTAAAAGAAATCAGTGTCTAATTTTACACTACTGTTCGAAAGTTTGAGGCGAGTAATTTATACTTTAATTTTTCAAGGATGCATTAAATAGATCAAAAGTGACAGTTAAGACATTTAGATAGCAGCATATATGATTTCTGGAGGATCATGTGACACTGAATACTGGAGTAATGATGCTGAAAATTCATCTTTGCATCACATGAATACATTTAAATAGTTATTTTAAATTGTAATAATTTAATAATTGTATTTTACAATATTACTGTTTTTACTGTGTTTTCAAATAAATGTAGCCATGGTGAGCATAAGAGACTTCTTTCAAAAAACATTTTAAAACATTTACCAACCACAAACTTTTGAACAGTACGGTACATTTTTTTATTTTTAAAATGATTACAAATCCAATTATCACTTATATAGTAATGGAGGATTACCCAGAAACATCAATCAAACAATAAATATGATTATAGAACATAGAACATAAACACAAGCATTCAGATGAGAGCCATTTCACAGGATTCATTTTTACAAGAGTTGGATTTATGAAACAAACTGACATTTATCCGAAAGTTTGATAACAGTGTTTATGTTGAGGGTTATTTGTAGGGTTTTTGGAAGGTTATTTGTATGAAACAAACTTTAGTGAGTATTTTTGAGGATCATTTCTAGATGAAGCTGTATGCGAGTCATTTTTATGAGTTGCCGTCCTGGTACAGCAGTGCAAAGCTGACGATGTGCAAAACTGAATTCTGTACATTAAGCAAGAATGTTGTAAGCCGTCAACGCTGTACTGTATATGTTGTGTCAGGATACATATGGAAATGCAAGATAACAGCACTTTGAAATGCATAAAAATGCAAATGAACAGCACAGTGAATGCAGTTTTTGGACATTAATTTGTTACAGTCCGTTTTGTTTTGCCCATTTTCCTCTAGCTCGCTTAATGCAATCCAAATAAGATTGAGAATTGCAGATTTTTTTATATGCCCCAATATTAAGTTTGTTTTGTTGTTGTGCTGTGATTGCACGTTAAAAGCATTGAAATGTTTGACAGATGATCACTATTTCGTTTGTACAAGTGTGTGTGCGTGTGTGCTAACATCCGTCTGTATTACATATTACCAAAGCAGATTTATTTTTCCTGTTACAAATGCTAATGCTAATAATAAAAATATCTGTCTGCTCTGGTGGCTTTTATAGAAATTGCTATTTTTGTTTATTTGTAACATGCTTTGAATACCATTTGTACAACAGAGAGTAGCATATTTCAGAGTTTGTGCTCTATTGATATTTCCAGATTGCTTTGCTATTGTGTATAAGAAATTTACGGTGATCTGAGCTGTCAGATATTTTCTCATATACCCTCTCTTGTGTGAAATGAGTAATGTTTCCTATTCTTTCATACCAAAACGCAAAGGGTAAAGCATCTGCGTCATCTGTCTTTGTGACAGATGTCCGCTTTCTTAGTTTCTGTCATAACAGTGTGATGTACTGGGATCTGATTTGAGACTTGAAAATGGGAAAGTCACACCATAGTATGATAAATCCCAGTCTGAGAAGAATGAATCAATAGTCAAGGTGGTGGAGAGCCGGTGAGGGAGAGAGAAATGCTGAAAGACAGAAAGAGTTCTCACAGCTTGAAAAAAGTATAGTTGTTGATGGGCCATCAGATGCAGCAGGTGCATTAGAAAGATGAAATATGCAGAATTAATATCAGGGTAAGAAAAAAATGAAGTGAGTATACTGTCATTTCCAGGTATGCAAACTGCATATATTTCCAAATAAGTATGCTAAACAGCAAGAGCTTTCACTTATAGTTTCACATAATGCATTCATAAATATATACTGTAGGCTAGTATATGCAGGGAGTGTGTATATGTGTGGTTTTGATGGGTGAATGTCAGAAGGAAGTAAGTCAGAGTCTGTACAACTTTGTCAAGTTGGGTCTCCAGGCTTCACACTGTAAGACTGAGCTGTTGACAGTTCTATCAATTATTTTTAACTTCACACTTGCATCAGTGTGGACTTCATAGTGGCCGGTCACACAATTTTACACACCTTGGTCACTATGTGTGGAAGTATGTGCACATATAGTGTGTGGGTGATTTATAAATAACAAGGACATGAAGGGGTTTATCAACACTATTTTTATTTTTAATAATAATAATTGAAAAATATTTCTAGATATTGTAACTGGTTAGCGTATGTTCTATATAATAATATATATTATATAGCCTTATATATATATATATATTTCTATCATGACAACTCTGAATATTTTAAGCATGGTAATAGATATGACAGTGGTAATGTATTTGGTCTTGGCACAGTAGATCTGTTACGCTGCTGCTGCTGCTGCTGCTGCTGCTGCTGCTGCTGTTGATTATTGCTGCTGCAGAGCAAGTACAGGAACTTGCTACTGCCAATACATACGCCGATACGGTGCTGTGAGTATGTAAGACATACTGCTGCTGCACAAATAGCATATATCAATTAGCCATAGTAGCAGATCTATATAGGTGGAGCTGGGGAAGGTGGAGGGTTTAGACGAACTCTCAAAAGCGAGCTGCAAACTGTGCTATAGTGAATGCTAATCAGCCATTTAAATGTTGAGCAGCAAGCTCATTGGCTGCAGATGAGACATGAACAGCTTGTGCCAAGTAGTTGCTGTTAATATCATCAGCTTGTGTTAAGGACCCATTAGCCTGATTGGACGTGCTGTCAAATCCATCAATCGCGAATAATTGCATCTAACATAAGTTTATGGCTATGTGTGTGTGTATATATACATATACACACACACATTATATAACCATAAACTTAGGTGTATCTATTTGTTTACGTTTACTACAGTGCGCGCACACACATATATTATACTGTATAGTAAACATGTAAAAAAAATAGATACACACATGCATGAGAGAATCCCATCATTTACTCACTCTGACCCATTTGATTTTGTTTCTTCCAGGAACACGGGGATGCTTTTAACCAACATGCATTACACCAGGTTTGATGTCAATTACATCAGATAATATTGGTTTTGTTTAAGATAAAGTACACTGCAGAACACATGCAGTGACATGCTGTGTGAACTGTCCTTGTGGTTTTGATTATATGCATCTAAATACAGTTGAACAGAGGAGCAGATGGTATAAGATAAACACAGAACATAACAGAGCAACTATCAGCTAAATCAAATATAAACTTCTCACCTTGTAAGGCATCATAATAAATCTCCCACAGCCATGGATTAATGTTCAGCAATACACACTTATCCTTCTGTGCAGAAAAATACTCACTTACTGTGAACTATCGCCAAAGCCCTCAGGCCTGACCGTAATCATTTCACTGTCGCTTTGGCAGAGCATCAATGTCATCGACTTCTGTGATAGATCTGCTTGTTTGTCATAGGAAAAAGCATGTGATTTATTCAAATTTTAAATAGATATGAGGAACATTTTTATACAGAAAATTCCTTTATTGCAGGGGAGTGTCTCCTAAAATTTGATTGGCCACTCAAGGCCAAAACTCTAAATTGTGATCACCCAAGTTAGAGTTTAACCTGTATTTTTGGTAACAACAAATTACATTGAATAAAAGAATTTAATTTGAAACTAGATGTAATGCACATTATTTGGTGTCTTCCATGTGTGTCACGGTATTAATAATAAATTAAGTGACGATGTAAAAATTCATGATTTTTAAAAAAACATGTTCATGCTAACTATTATAAATTAATTATGTTTGATTTGTTTAATATTTAATTAATATTGAAAATATTGAAATGAATGAGCATGGATTAAAAAAAATAAAAAGCATGCATTTCTCTCACTTCAGAAAAATAGTCCTTTCAGCTTGCTTTGTATGCGGGTATACACAGATGCAATCACCATATTTTGTCTTTTTTGTATTTGTGACGTCCGCCCACCCAATCTCTCTCTCCCTTCGTTTTTGCTTCTCGTCTCTCTCTGTTACTGCCAGTTAATAGAGAGAGCCATCTGCTGATGTGCTTCTCTGCGGCAGGAGCCAGATGCCCTCAGTGACAGATTAGACGCCAGTGACCCGCAGTGACTGGCTCCAGTAAGGCGTACGGGAGGGAGCAGCACTGGCATGCTGGGCCGTCCGCTGTGGCGCACTGGCATACCACCCCGCAGCTCAGTAAGCCCATCACAGCCCAGCGCTTATCTCAACCGTGCCACAGCCAACAAAGACACGCGCTCACCCAACAGAACGTTTAACCAAGTAAGTACAAATGCCACATGAAAGCAAGAAACACTATAGCAGGGAAACATTTTATGCTGCTTCTGTGCACTATTAATCACATCCATTGGAGGCTGTACACGGCTGTGCTTATCCAAAATACAATTTCAGAAATGCAGCTCAGAAATGCAGTACAGAGCTGTATGAATTCAACATGAAGTCAAAGTTACTTTCTTAAATTATCTTCCTACTCTACTCATGAATGATTAATCGGTACACTCTATTTGAAGGGAATAATGTTAATCTTCATAATCAAAATTTGTTCTGACATGCCTATTCAGGTGATCAACAAGCTCTCATTTTTCAACCCATCCCCTACAACCGCCTGTCATACAAAGAACACTTTTCAGATATGCACAAGTCAAGTCAAGTCACCTTTATTTATATATATGCAGTATTGCATTATATAATACAGATTGTTTAAAAGCAGTTTTAAAGGGAAATGATGCATTTCGGCTGTTGTTCAGCTGAAGTCAATTCAGAGTTGATTCAGTTCCGTTGTAAAGATCATTAATTATTAAATTAGTTATTTTTATCTATAAAGCAGTTCTGCAAAAAAAATTATGTCATCGTCCTGCTCAGTTCACATACAACAGCGTCAGTATAATCAGATCAATAATATTGTTGAATATTAAGTGCCCCCAACTAAGCAAGCCAGAGGTGACAGTGGCAAGAAACCCAAACTCCATCAGCAGAATGGAGAAAAAAACCTTGGGAGAATCCAGGCTCAGTTCTCCTCTGGCCAATGAAAGAACAGTGTCGTTATGATTCATTCTGCATCAGAATTCAGATAGGGATCGGTAGCATTCAAATAATCATCCAGTTCCTTTTGCTTGACGATTGATTCATCACGTTGTTATGGAGCCGAAGCTGGCCATATGGTCTGTGTGGAGGACCAGTCAGGTTCTTGTGGTCTCTGCTGAGGATCTGTGATGTTGACAAGGCCTTAACAAGGGATCATCTAGACACGGTCTCTGCAGGGCATTCATCAATAAACTAATCTGAATAATAGACATTGATAATGTGTTATGTGTATGCCAGGTTAAAGAGATGTGTTTTTAGTCTAGATTTAAACTGACATAGTGTGTCTGCTTCCCGAACAAGGCTAGGAAGACTATTCCAGGGATTGGGTGCTAAATAGGAAAAAGATCTACTGCAGTAAATTTTGATATTCTAGGTATTATCAACTGGCCATAATTTTAAGATCGCAATAGACGTGCAGGACTATAATGCGTTAGGTCAAATACTGGGGTGCTAAACTATTTAGTGCTTTGTAAGTAATTAGCAAGATTTTAAAAAGTATGCAATGTTTAATAGGGAGCCAGTGCAGTTTTGACAAAACCGGGCTAATATGGTCATATTCCTGGTTCTAGTAAGGACTCTAGCCGATGCATTTTAGACCAGCTGGAGTTTGTTTATTAAGTGTGTGGGGCAAACACCCAGTAGAGTATTATAATAATCTAGCCTTGAAGTCATGAACTAACCTTTTTGCATTTGTCAATGTGCGCATATCGTAATTTAGATATATTTTACAATACAGTATGTTAGTACCAATATCAGAACATCAGTATATCTACAGATATTGGTACATGTACACCATAATGTTGTGATGTCTAAATTCACTTGTAACATTTAAGATGATTAATTTTGGTTTTTGGTGTTTTATTTTTAATTTAGGGTGCATCCTTGCTTTCCACCGTACAGCCAGTTCTCTGGATAAAATAAATTCCATCATGTATATTATAAAATGGTTGTGATATTATAAAATGGTCGCTGTATATATACACGTTTAAATATTTATCCACATTTAGAAAAAAAAGAGCTCTCTTGCCAGGATTTGAACATTCACGCTTGTCTTCAATGCCCTTTGGTGCCCTTTTCCAGACCATTTGCAAAGCAGTCTCCCAGAGCGCAGTGCTCCCGTAAAAGATTTCTGTCATCGAATGCCTTTCCTGTGCATCAGAGCACAACCTCTTTAGAGATTTCCCAATGAACAGTCAAAACTGCACCTAAATGGCTCTATTATGTTTGACCTCAGGTTCCTCACTTGAAAAGGTTTGAATCGTTGCGAGTCAAACTGGGTCAGCACACCATTTTTACTTAGCTGCTGTTCTTTTATAGTGTGTAAATGTCATGTGTGTGATTGTGTGCTAGGCTCTAGGATATGAAAAAGTTCAATTACATTAATCACACAAACCGGTGATTCAAATAGATGATTAAAATAGGTTGGGAAAAGAAAAATGATTAAAAGATCATTGTGATGCTAATTTGTTTCTCAGAGGGAATTTTCTGTTTAATCTTATTTGTGACATATTTGCTAAATTGAGAGCACAATAGTTCAGTCACTGCATTGCTTTTTATTTTTTTTATAAATAGCCATGCTAGTTTGAACATTAACATATTTTATTTAAGAATGTTTTCACTTTGATAAAGTTTACCTTTTTATACAGAATCTACTATTAGAAAGGATACTTGAGGCAAATTCTGTAAAAGTCATGATATTTTAAGCCTTTTCATGAAACTGCATTTTTAGGATTCAGAGTAAAGATGTAGGTGTTTTTATTTATGCTTTTATTACACTACATAGCTGTAACTGTGTTTTAAATATGAATGCCCTGATTTTATACATGTAGGAACCTAATTTGTTTTCAGCGCTGTTTCTTGAAATGGTGAATTATAGATGTGAGAAATTTCCTTTCCTCACAAGTTACAGAGAACTGTTATTAAATAAAAGTGAATTGACAATACTGTTTTCATTTAATCAACTGATGCGTGAATTATTATATTACAAAGAAAGAAAGATCAGTGTTTCATTATCCTTCAAAACAAGAGCATATAGTAATTCCCACTCAGTTCCCCTCTCTCTTTTCCAAAAGAATTTTGAGAGAGTTATCTATTCGAACCAACAGAAGATAATGGTAAATATTCCAGAGGTACTGTCAGCGTTGCTAAATTAATGTTACACTGTAAAAAATTCAACCGGTTGCCAGTACTTTACTGTCAAAAATACGGTAGCAAAGTTATTGGTTTTACAGACTTAACTTAAAATTTACAGTAATAAAATGTAATTCATTATCTGAAATAATGTGAATTTAACGTCCTATTGAAGTATTAATTTCTGTTTTGTACCATTGTAATACACTGATAATCAACAACCACAGCAGTGATGAAAGTCACATGATCAATCAAAGCTCATCACAAGCAGCTCTTCCACAAAAAACATAGTACTATTATAATAGAAGCTGCACAGTGTCATTCACACAAACATTAAACACCATCATAACACACGTGAAATTTAAAAAATGCAATAAACATTAATTTAACAACATTAAATGTAACATAAACCCCTAATGTACATAACTGATTAGAACAAACTAAGAAAACTATGAAGAAACAGTTATTTTAACAAAAATAGATCAAATGTGAAGTGTCACAGGGAATTGTGGGAATGTCAATTTACGGTTTTTCACTGTAAATTATACAATGAGTTGTTCTTTTTCACTTTCAAAAACTGTAAATTTAACGGTATTTTACAGTAAAATTACATATTAGATCTATCACAGTTATTTACCGTATATAGTACGGAAACTTTCTGTTAACCAATTAAATGTTTTTCACTGTAGCATTTTTACAATGTTGTGTAAAATGGTGATCTAGATGAATCACGCTATGATTAACATGGATTATTATTTTTCTTCAAAAAAATCATCTATTGGTCATGCATCAGATGGTTAAAAGATTAAATAATGTGGATTAGTACATACTGTATGTAATGTCAATTAGATTTATAACTTAGATACAGTTAAACTAGAAGTACACCAGTGTTATTTTAATATTAAGCACTTTTGTGTTAATATTTTGGTAACACTTTACAATAAGGTCTCATTTGTAAACATTAGTTTCTATTAACTAACAGTGAGCAATACATTTGTTACAGTATTTATTAATCTTTAATGTTATAATCCATCTGTTCACTGTTTGTTCATGTTAGTTCACAGTGCGATAACCAATGTTAACAAATACAACATTTGATTTTAATAATGCATTAGTAAATTTTGAAATTAACAACTATTAATAAATGCTGTAGAAGTAGGCCTATTGTTAATTCTTAATTCATGTTACCTAAAGTAGTTATCTAATGAAACATATTGTAAAGTTTTATAAAAAAAAATAACATGCCTTTGTACTTCAGCTACTTTTTATTTCAGGCTTTCATCTAATGTTTTATTTTTATTTCAGTTAATGAAAATAATTTTTTCTAATTTTAGTTTTACTTACGAGAACAACACTGAAGTCACAGAGGCCAGAGATGAGTTTTAAAAGTGACATCCAACATACTAGGGTGGCAATTTGTAACTATTTTACATTTTGGCAAATTGGTGGTTAATCCGTATGAATTCATGCAATCTCATTTCTATGTTCACATACGATCTGCTTACTCCCCACTGATGGTTGGGTTTATGGGTTGTGGTGGTCGGTTTTTTCTAAAAGATCTTACATTTCCATACAAATCACATTGTACGAAATTCATTCAAAATTGCCACCTCGTAAAATAATGACTTTTTATCATGCGATTGTGTTGGTGGCATCAGGATGTTTGTGAACACACAGCAACAAAGAAAAATCTGAAAATATGTAAGGCAAAGTAAAAGTTGTTTAGTCAAGCATGAGCAGAAATGACCATGAAATACTCTGCCATGTGAATAAAGAACGGAGACGATGTCTGATGAATGTCCATAGGCAGGAGAAGAAATTGAAGCGGTGGAGATGAAGGAGCACATCAAACTCTGTGCAACAGACTGATAATATGTGAATGTGTTCTGCAGTCCAAACCCATGATTTATTCATACAGACAGCAAGTGGGGAGAAGGAAATGGCAATGGTGGGAGCTGACTGTTGAGCGGCTCTCAAGGACGCCGTTGTCTAGTGCAGATCCAGAGACGAGCGCTCTCTTACAGGGCCTCTCTGTATGCGCGATCTCGCTGTCGACCCCTCATTAATTCACACGCAGCTCTCCCTTCACGCTCCACGTTCACACTACCAATGGCCGTCAGGCCCTCAGGGACCCCGGCAGAAACACTGTGGCTTTTGAAGAGTTCTTTTGGCTCATTTTATGTCCTCAAAGGTGGGGTAGATTAAACAGACTTCTGAATACAGAAAAGCATGGAGAAGAACCTCTCCAAAGTTCTCTGTCACTCACACACAATCTCAATCTATGTGATTTACTGGCTGTCAAATGGGTTTGATTTGTCAGGATAATGGATCCATGCCACGCTCGCAGCGAACAGCTTAGATAGAAGCAGGAAAACAATGTGATGGCAATTCTGTCACTGTTACCGATAATCAACAAAAAAATCTACCTTGAAGACAAACGCTGCGTCCGAAATCACATACTGAGTAGGTACTACATTTGAATTTGAATTTGCTTTGCAACTTTTGAAAAAAGAATGCTCTAGTATGAATATGGGTGGTTTGAATGAAATTGGACGTACAACATCCGCCATGTACAAACATATACAAGTATCAGTTGCGTCGCAGGGATACCAACGGTGCTTCTTACTTTGCAACCGGTAAAAAAAAAAAATTCTATATAGTATGAATGTGTGTAACGGAGGCCAGCCAGTAAGAGCTGTGTGAGTAAACCTTACTCCCTTGATCTCAAGACGCGCTTTAGCGACTGATGCTAGAGACTGCGGTCTTTATCCTCCTTGTTAGAGCACCCACCTACCATGCCGGATACCAGAGTTTGAGGCCTGGGGAGAGTGGGACCTGAGGGGTTACATGTGTGTGAAGTATGAATGTAATCCTCACGTACATCCACCATGTTTTCATTATCACGTGACCTACAGAACCAACGTCAGTTATGTCGCTTCACCTCCATTCATAAATCCTCTCCTGTGGCCTCATGGGATAGTAAAGTGTCCATCGAATGTGCACTTCAGAATCTCGCCAGATATATTACGTCATCCGGGGACTTTTTGCGTACAGTTTTTTGAATACTATGTATTCGAACATACTACTCTGTTGGCGAACTGTTTTTTGCATGTTATCGTAGGGAAGTATTCGATTTCGGATGCAGCCAGAGTGTGTCCGACTGCATCCAGCAGTACTACAAACACGTCCCCGCAGTACTATATGTACCACATATTATGCAGTTATTTTATTTTATGCTCTTTTCTTTTATTGTATTTTATATGCATTCATTTACAGTCCTTATCTGTATTTCATAATTGGTCTTGTCAAGTTCAGTAGTTATTTATTGGGGAAAATCTAATTCATAAATTAAGTCTTAAAAGGACATTGACTGTAAATGATATGATGTGGTGCAATGATATTTGTTAAGGTCACTCTTAGACATTTTTGTATACTGACCTTCAATTTTATTTGTTGACCGCTAATCTGAATATTCACACATTTCCACCCTACATGGTGGAACTCAATGTCTATGGTGGTTAAGTCCCTACATGGTATTTTGTGGTAATATATGATTTTTTTAAAGTTCATGAGTTCATCAGTAACCTTTTCCAAAGGGAAAAAAACAGAAATGTTCAATCACTAGGGCACAGTTTCCTGAGTAACTCAACTGTCAATGTGCTCACATATGATGAAAACTGTGAAACTGCAGATATGTTTGACATTTAACACTGACATTTTTAATTAAGTCAAGAGGGGTAACTACAAGTTCAAATAGAATCAAATAGCTTTTCAGTAGCAAGCTTCTTCTTTTTTTTTTATCAAGTGATGTGGTAGCGTCCACACAAGCTACATTTTCCCAAGCATTTCTAACGCTCAAGCTCAAATCATCTTCTTCGTGTTTCACGGCGGTTGGCAACCATAGGGGGCCAAATGATTTCATTCCCGCCATGAGGAAAACACGGAAGGAATCGCGGAATCCAGGCATAAAAAAGGAATTTACCTACTGTAACACGGAATTTCACGGAATTTGTCAGATCTTGGATGAAAAGTAGGTTAAAAAAACATAAAATCGCGATGTAGACTATAGTGTCTGTGAATATTAAACCGCACAAAGACTATTTAAATAGGAATCATGCATGTTCTGTGTGTGTTTGTCAATGAATGGCGCTAACGCGCGGTTTCATTTACCACACACACTGAGGACACACACTCACACACACACACACACACACACACACACAAGGACATGAATGCATGAACTACACAGCCGCTATGAGAGTCACTTCAGCAGCATTTTAGCTTGATCTGAGAAAAACTATCGTCATATCATAAAACACAGAGAGACTCAAAGGTCTACACGGCAACCCGTCAAAATAAAAGGTTGGTTTAACTTTTGAAGGTTTTGCTTAAATCGTTACATTTTAAATCATTGGTTATTACAATTGAATTAAACCATTAAAATGGAATCAATAAAACTAAAAAAAAAGAAAACAGAATTTGGTTTTAAAAATTTAACAAAAAAAAATCACAGTGCCCTAAAAAATTTGTTATAAATTATTGTTAAATTGTATAAGTTTAATGATTTTAGTTAATTAGACATGCTTTTTGATAACTTAAATTTAATTTAACCATTAAAATGGGAGTCCAAAAAAATTTAAAAACGGGAAAAAAACAGAATACAGAAACATTTAAACAAAAAACTGAATTTGGAATGTGGGAAAAAATAAAACGGATTTCATAAGGCCCTACAACCAGCTTTTTGGTGCATTGCCACCACCTTCTGCTCCGGATGGTGACATCACGTACCAATCTTGGGCTGACACATGAGAAATTTACTTAAAGGCACAATATGTAACTTTTTTGCTTTAAAAATAGCAAAAATCACTATATCTATGTTATATTTTTTTTTTATTAGTGTACTTACATTATCCCGACTGTTTCCAACAACTTTCAAACCAGGAGAAATTTGTAATTTAATTCGAGAAACGTCCCGTTTCTTTATTTCCGTTTTGTCGCCGCCAATGGCGTCATATCCGCGTTGTCCCTGGTTTCCGCTCGTGCTGCCATGGCAACCAGAGCTATGAACCAGAGCCGTCTGATAGTAACCAAGGCGACAGACATGGACAACTTTGTAGTTCGCAATGTCTATTTGCACACTGTTGTTGTTTCATTCAAACATTATGGACCATGGCAAGCAGACTATGGATAAATAAAGGAGAACTAAAACGAGAATCAATATCAGCGCGGTGTTTTTGAGATGCCGAGAGCTCCCATAGACAGTATATAAACGAGAGCTCCACGTCCGAGACTTCGACTGCTCCTACATGTACTTTATTAAACAGGTGAGCACATTTACATAAAACTAATCAATGTTTTATAGTTCAACAATGATAAAATGTCAGAATATGATCTGTATGTTATTTTAATGTTGATCTAGCTTACTGCTAGTCTCATACAGACAAACTAACACATACATTTCAACACATTCAAATGCAGTTTAGTGTGATAGTGTAATGTTAGACCAAGTGAAACAGCGCTGCGTTACCTCACAAGTTTAATTTGTCTAATAAACTGACCTGTGAGTAGTAATTCTGCGTGTAGTTTGGTAGAATGAAATGTCCATATTCCTTTTATATCCGCGGGACTCGCGTAGCTGCGTAGCCTTGGATAGCTGTCTCTTAGCAATCCCGAACTGCTTCATATCACAGTCATGATAAAAGCATCGATGTATTCAGTCATCCATAAACATTGTTAGATCGGTCGGCTTGACGTTGACAACAAGATCCATAATTCTTAGCAAATGTTGCGTCATCAATCTACGCCTTTGTTATTGTAAATAGGTTAGCGACCCCTAGTGGCGAACAATTCTATACTGTACGTTTAATGGAAAGATGCACACACTATCGGTTTTGTTATAGTTTTATATAGTTATATGGTAGTTATGGTTTTGTTTTTTGTTGCTAAATTGGTTTGGAACAGTTGTTGAATAAACAACTGAACTGACAAATTATGCCTGCCTATCTGTTTGACTGACAGTTTTATTGATCACTGAGATAGCATTTACTTGGGATGAAGTTGGTTCAATATAAAAATGCAAAAAAAAAATAATAATTTGCTTAGATGTAGTAAACTACTTTTACCATTTTGCTGTAGCTTAGCTACATTTCCCAGGGTGGTCTTTTCAGCGTAGTGAAGCTACATTTAATGTACAGTAACTGCTAGCTTAGCTCACTACGTTTTCCAAGTAGCTTGCCCAACACTGCTTAAAAATAGATTGCTTTTTAACATCATGCACGCTCACGTGAGTTGAAGTAGCCAATTGTCGCAATTCACGCAATTGCAATGACGAGAGTGAAACAACATGTAGGCCTATGTTAACAAGCATATATGGTGGATTTTGAGTAACAGGGGAGACCAGGGATGGTTGTAACATTTTTTACCTTTCTGTCTATATCTTGAAGTACTTTTAAGCCAGTGAGTTAAAAAAAAATGTGATTCAAACTAGTTACAAGTGTCTGCTATCAAATGACAGCTATTATCTTTGCAACACAAACAGAAAATGCATGGTTTAGTTTCAAACACAAGGAGTGAAATGTTACAATTCACCACATAGTCTGAGTTAGTTGTAACATACCCTGAGGTAAGATTATGATATCCACTGGGGTGGTAACATAATGAAATAATGATTAGGACAAAAAAAAGTGTGTGTGTTCAAGGTGTTAGGATTAGGTTGTAATGTTTCATTGTTGTTACCAATAACACCGAGTCTTGTTGTTACAACTAACCCAGAGTCATGTAGCCATGAACTATCTCACCTTACAGCTAACAGGCAAAACATTAGCACTAACAACTTGCATGAGCAATATCTACACAGACACTCAATAAACATAATTTAAATTTGATGAGTTGAACTACAAAGCAGAAAGTAAAAAAAAGTTACTTTCTTACCTCAAAATTGTTTTTTCCACTCAACATCTGTGTTTGCCACTGGGTTCTACTCAATCACATGTGGATTAAAGACTAAACTGAGCGTGTGTGAAGTGAATCAGGTGATTTGTAACTAGTTCCTGATTGGACAGATTGGAATTGTTACAACTGGCCCGTGTTACAACCATCCCCGGTCTCTCCAACTCATATTGCTGTATGAGGATACAGATTCGTTCACTCCATGTGTGAAATTCAATTCTCTCTTATACAAACTTAAAGTTTTACCTTGACACAGGTTTATCTTTGTAAGTGTTTTTACCTTTCCCAAATTTCGTGACGTATCATGTCGCATTTTATGATGTGACATTCTCTGACGTGAGATTGTTGTGGCCAGGAGGTGCACTGCCGCTTTCCTATTAAACTGAGCGTCCATCTTTCCCCATGTGGCTGTTCGTTGTGCTGACAGGAGAGAAGGGCATGGTGGAACATGATTAATAATTCTGCTTTGATAAATGTATCTATAAATGTTATATATATAGTGTAAGTGTAATGTGTATTGAATACATACAGTGTGTTGCCATTGGTCCTGTGGTCATTGGATTTATTGAGTGAGAAGACCCTTGCCTTAGGGGAGATGTTGAGAGTTACTATATTTCTACTTTGATAAATCTACCTAATTTTATATCTAGCCTGTCAGTCACCGTCTCTGTTTTTTTTATATATATATAAGTGGAATGAGTATTGAATATCTACAGTGTGTTGCCATTGGTCCTGTGGTCATTTGATTTATTGAGTGAGAAGACACTTGCTTGAGGGGAGATGTTAAGAGTTACTGTAAAGGTGAGTTTGTTCAATAAAAAGATTTTAGATGAGGACCCCCTTTGAGTGCCGGAGGGCAAAAACAAACATATTGATCACCCTCCTGTTACCTTTGAGCAAGTTGTCTGGAAGGTTGAAACTGTGAGGTGAAACAGGAGCTTTGTGCAGCGAAAATACGGCAAGTCTATCCCTCACGCTCAACCTCGATTTCATACATGACACTGCTCTGAATAAGGTCTATAGAGTGATTTTATCGCTGAAGTTGCCAGGTTTCTGTACTTTTGGATGTTCCTTCTGCAAATCGTTGTCAGTGAACGGCCTTTAATTGTGAAAACACCCCTGCACCCACTGATTTAGCTTTTCTATTAGTTTGAGATTGGCTTTAGATTTTGCTAATGGAATCAGACTGTTTTATCTGATACCACAGCAAACAAATTGGAAGAAGAACACTAACACAAAACTGAAGACAGATACTTATCTGAGGTATAGTGGTATCCTCTTTTGTTTTAATTTACTTTTAGCAGAGCCCTCACCATTACTAAATTTTTACACGCACACATAAAAGTTTGTGAGGATATTGGAATAGTAATGATTTGACATGAATAATCCATATGTTCCATTTTCTGAAGAAAACCTTTGCCCATGATGGAAATGGTATTCTCGAGAACTCTTTTGTTCAAATTTTTTCACAATAATTGCTTTCCATTATGTATGTGTTTTCTCATTATGTCTGTGTGTGGTGGGACGTGTGCACAGGCATTAATACTGTTTGAATTGCTTTAATGCTCTATTGTCGCAGCAGGACCAAAGCTTTGTAGCTTCCTTCCTCCCCAGCGAGAGCTGAAGTCCAGTAATAATGAGCCCAGTTGAAGCTGGTACAGAATGCATGTTCAGCTGGGACCAGACCTGCTGCTCCCTAAGATATTACATCCCATAGCCTGATATGACCACCTGGAATTCTTAGACTAAACTCAGCACAGTTTCTGCAGACCCAGCAGACTTTTCACTCCTTACTGTTTCTGTGTTAATTGATCCAGCAAAGTCAATAAAGAAAGAGGGAACGCGAGGAGAGTTCCGAGGCAAACAGCGAGGTATTTTTAGCATCGTTTCAGTTAAAGAAGCAAAACTGCAGCATATTGTACAATTGCTGTCAGATTTTATTAAGATTTATTTGAAATATGTTACTGAAACATAATCTTGACAAACAGTTTTGAACATTTCGGTCTCATTTAAATAGAAGGAGCTGTGAATGCCAAATGCCTACATAAAATCCATGCAGAGCCAGAGGTGTTATTCAAGATGGTCACCAGGAAGAACTCTTAGGTAAGTTAAGGCTTTTATTTATATAGCCTATTTCATCACACAGTGGATAATTGCTGGATAGACATGAAAAGTGAGAGGAAAAAATAATTAAAATGTAAATAAAAGTAAAAAGAATTAAGAACTGACTTCCCTTAAAGAGACTTTGATGGCACCCACACTATTTTATTGATACGGCTTATTATTGTAGTGTAATCCCATCCCTAAATGGCAGATACTGTTAAAATGTGACCAATCAGAGATTGTTTTGTTTTTAATTTTGCCAGACAGTATTTTCCTCTCTAGGTTACAAATTTTTGTTCTGAATAAGATGCAATGTGAGCCATTTTTCAAAAATGAAAAAGTCTGGCTTCGCATGACTGAGAGCTCAATGAAGAGTGAAGTGGAGAAGTTCAGACTTATGGATATAGAGCTTTTCCTCCATTTCTCTTCTTTCTTGTCTCTTCAATATCTCTCCATCACATGACCTTCGGATCGTGTTGAACATGAGTGTAGTGTGCAGCGGATCATCTGGGGAATCTGCCCCTGGGTTCATCATTAAAAAGTTTCTCAGGCAGAGAATACAGCAGCTGCGTCGTCTCAGTGGTTCAACATCTGGGGTCTGTTGAGGAAGCAGGGGGGGGGGCAATGATGGGTTGTGAGGAGAGAGAAAAATAATTAATTAGAGTCATTAAGTAATTAGCACTACAGTATGCAAGGAGAGAAGGGGTAAACGTGAGATACAAATGAGGCATGGAGGCTATTTCTGGATGTCGATACCTGCCATGATCAGTGTTGACATCCAGTTAATAAACTCTTGGTGGTCGATGGTGTGCTGAGATGAATATAGAAGCAATGTCAATGGAAAAGTGAAAATACTTCTGGGTGAGAGAAAAAGTTCCTGAATAGTGGGTTTGGGCTCTCGGGAAACCTGTGTCTGATTGCATCATCTAAAATTCACAATCTTCATGTTCATCAGAAAGAGAGGTCATTTTCATAATAACTTAATTTTCATCCATAACCTGTAGATTCATACAATCTACATGTTGCATCCCTGAAGACCCTATTATCCTGATGTTTGAGGGGTCGTCATTATATTCATGTTCTTGCCCTCTGTGCGATATGCGAATATAAACTAACTTACTGTTAGCAAACAACATCTATGACTCTTCTATCTTCTTCTGCATCAGTTGCTTTCTCTCATGGTATACAGTCAGTCGTTTCTCATTGAATGAACCCGCACCCATTGCCATGCCTTACTATTATTATTATTATAATTATTATTTATGATTGTTTTTCTATGATATTCATTCGCATCTATGCATAATTCAGGGAATCCACAAGATGCTTTTATGGAAATCTGACCTAGCCATAGGGCCTCAAACTTATCTCAGATTTGAATGATTTGAACCTGAAAAAAAAAATGAAAAAAAGTCACCTGACTGCAAGACTTCAAAATCGATATGACCAGACTGCTGTTCCTGCCTCTCCATATTTTATGCACTAAATATTTATGCAGAAAGTCCACAGAGTGATGTGATGGCCAGGGAGTTTGTCAGTCAACCCCTCACTGTGGATACCCTTTCTATAGTCCTATCGATTCTAGATGTTCCTCATGCAGTTGCGATGGAGCATTAAAGGGTTAGTTCACCCAAAAATGAAAATTCTGTCAGTAATTACTCACCCTCATGTTGTTCCAACCCCGTAAGACTTTCGTTCATCTTCGGAACTCAAATTAAGATATTTTTGATGAAATCTGAGTGCTGGATCACTCCTCCTGCAGGCTTATGGACAGGACACTATAACTTGCTGGCCCAGAAAATGTATTAAAGACATCGTTTATATAGTCCAAGTGACTCCAGTGGCTCAATCGTAAGTTTATAAAGCGTCGAGAATACTTTTTGTGCACAAAAACAAACAAAAATTACGACTTTATTCTACTTTTCATTTCCTTCTCTCTGGACCTTGAGTCTTTTTACGTACAACACAGACGCGCTACGCTTAAACACTACGTGAAAAGACTCGAGGTCCAGAGAGAAGGAAATGAAAAGTGGAATAAAGTCGTTATTTTTGTTTGTTTTTGCGCACAAAAAGTATTCTCAACGCTTTATAAACTTACGACTGAGCCACTGGAGTCACTTGGACTATATTAACGATGTCTTTAATACATTTTCTGGGCCAGCAAGTTATAGTGTCCATAAGCCTGTGGAGGAGTGATCCAGCACTCAGATTTCATCAATATCTTAATTTGTGTTCCGAAGATGAACGAAAGTCTTACGGGGTTGGAACAACATGAGGGTGAGTAATTACTGACAGAATTTTCATTTTTGGGTGAACTAACCCTTTATTATGCAAAAGTATTAAAAAGCGCTAAAAAACTGATATGTGCAAACTGTTTTACAGCTCAATATTTCAATAGACTCCTCCGATAACAACTTCAGTCCATGCTCTAGGGAAATTGACCCTGTATAAGACAGTGAAATGGTTCCTGCTTTCCTAAAACAGCCCCAGGGCAGAGAGAGAGAGAGAGAGAGAGAAGTATGGAGAGCGAGGGAAAGGTTCGAATGCATACCAATAGACAAGCTAAAACCTCATTATTCCAGCAGTCACGAACTGAAGAGATGACATAACCAGGTCTCTATTCTGTTCGTTGGCAATTTACAAAATGCCTTTTTCTCTTTTTTCACCAATCGTCAATGTCTTGGTTGCGTGCCTTGGCCTTTATGGAGTATTTTAAGCAGTTTATGAAGTCATCTATATTTTATAACAGTGTGACAGTACATCTACACTGACAATCATGGGCTGTCTGCTGGTTGTTTGAGCGAATGCTTGGTCAGCTGCTGCGAAGCACAAAGCAATTATCGGATGTAGTGCCTCTCAGGGGCGCTGTATTTCAATGGAAAAATCGCAAATGAAGTTAACCAGGTGCTAAAAACATTCAAATAATGCTTTGCCTTGAGTATTTTAATTAAGTTGTTAGTTGTGTCCCAAACTCTACCATCTAGTGTATAAATTTTAATTATTTGTCATCCAGCATCAGATTCTTAAAGAAAGCTCCAACACATAAATGCATAAAACGTCAAGCATTACACGGGTATATGAAGTGCACCTTTTTAAAAGAAATGAATACTTTTATTCAGCAAGGACATATTAATCAAAAGTGACAGTAAAGGCATTAATAATGTTACAAAATATTTTTTATTTCAAATAAATGTTGTTCTTTTGAACTTTCTATTCATTAAAGAATCCTGAAACCTGAAAAAAAAGTATCATGGTTTTCACAAAAATATTAAGCAGCTGTTTTTAATATTGATAATAATAATGTTAACACTTTACAATAAGGTTCATTGGTTAACATTAGTTAACTACCTTAGTCAACATGAACTAAGAATGAACAATACTTCTTCAGCATTTATCAATCTAAGTTAATATTAATTTCAACATTTACTAATGCGTTATTAAAGTCAAAGGTTGTATTTGTTAACATTAGTTAATGCACTGTGAACTAACATGAACAAACAATGAACAGCTGTATTTTTTTAACTAACATTAACAAAGATTAATAAATACTGTAACAAATGTATTGCTCATGGTTAGTTTATGTTAGTTAACACATTAACTAATGTTAACTAATGAACCTTATTGTAAGGTATTACCATAATAATAATAATCTATGTTTCTTACGCAACAAATCAGCATATTAGAATGATTTCTGAAGGATCATCTGACACTGAAGACTGGAGTAATGATGCTGAAAATTCAGCTTTGCCATCACAGGAATAAATTACATTTTAAAATGTATTAAAATACAGTTTTTAAATTGTCAAAAATATTACTCTTTTTACTGTATTTTTGATAACATAAATGCAGCCTTGGTGAGCATAAGAGCCATTATGCTTTTATGCTTATTTAAAACAAAAAAACATTTAAAAAAATCTGACTGACCCCACACTTTTGAACAGTAGCGTACAATGAACTGGTTAAGTATGGATAGCATCAGTTTGGTTCCCTGACCTACATTAAGGTCTAGATGGTGTGCCTCCATATTTAGCTGTGTGAAATTTCAAATTATAATATCTGGTGAAGACCAACTCTCTGACATACTTTTATGTCTCAGGTTTATTTCAACCTAGTTTCTCGAAGTGTCAAGATGCTGTTAGGGGGGAAATGCTTCAGTTTTCGGTAACATGTTTCCCAGACTAAAGGTCTTATAATATTTGAAATAGATTTCATTGGATTCCATTCGTTCAGAAAACCAACTCCCACGCAGAAACCATTCAGACTGAAAATTGCTGAATAGCTCTATCGATCACCATATTTCTGGTCTATTACACATATGTGCATGTATGAGGTTCAACGTGGGAGCTCTTTTTCTGATAGCGAGCCACAGATCCCATTAAAGGAAGAAAATGAGAGAGAGATGAAGGTGGTGGGAATGCTCATAAAAACAGAGAGGTCTCCTGGGACGCATGGCCTCTCTGTGTTCATTAGCATGGCCCATGGAGTTGGGATAAATTACCTGTCCTGCATGATTCATTACATTTGCCCTTTACTTATCTCTCATCTTATTTTATTTTCCTCGGGCCAGCTATGTCCCAAACCCCGTCCCTTCGCTATCACCTGTTTACTGGTGTAAATGGTATTGTTCCCAAAACATATTAGGGCCTGACTAAACCCTGGTTGTGCACCTGCTGCTGTGTGCTCTGGGCGCTAATATATAGTTTATCTGTAATCAGAATCTGTGTCCAGAAGAGTCCACTGTGGTCCCTTTGCTGTGGTGGTCACTGGAGTATGACTTCTATTTTGGTCATGCTTTTAAAGGGATAGTTTACCTAAAAACGAAAATTCTCAAGAAGTTCCAAAACTGAATTTTTCTCTAAGTTGTTTTCTAGTTATTTTTCATATAACTACAATTCATACACAATTCAAATGCTTAGCTTCCAAACAACACCGTAAAAGTCATCCATGCAAGAGTTATAGTGCAAAAGATGTGAGCACAGCATTTCAACAGCGCATATTTACATAGAAAAACATGGCGCAAAAACATTCTATGTAAGCTATTCCCTTGCTATTCGAAAACGTCACGCTACAACTATTGTCATATTATACAACAGTTCAATATACAAGTTAATATTGAGTACACACACCTATAGACTGAACATGTAATATGCATGCACAGGACGTCACGGTAACTTTTTAACAAATTTGCTTTTTTGTAGTTTACACGGAGACGACAGTGGTATAATTTTCAAAAACTTGCACTTTGAAACCCGTTTTCAAAAGTTTGCGTTTTCACGCCACCAAAACACCATTGCCGTGTAAATTAACGGCCAAAACACATAACAAACTTTCGGTTCAATCCCGATCCATGGTGATCCAATGGATAAACGATCTATAGATCGTGTGCAATTTAAACAAGTTTTTCCAGTGTCTTCCCTGCTGTTGTTAAGATTGTGTCAGGCCATCAAATTGCAGGTCTTCATCTTGATACATCTGTCTTTCCAATCATGATGTCCTTCTTCAGTGATTGTTCCCTCCTAATCGCGTGACAAGGCGTAATTTGATCATCCGTGATTGTATCTGGCTTGATTTTGTCCAACATGAATTTGTTTGTTAATCTCGCAGTCCATGGAATTGACAGGATTGTTCTCCAGCACCACAATTCAAATGCATCAATTCGTCTTCTGTCTCCTTTCTTTACAGTCCAGCTCTCACATTCATAAATAACCACCGAAGAAATCTGTCTGTTTGTGACATATTTTAGTTTTGTCTTAGACTTGAACATCTTGTCTACTGACTTCATTGTAGACTTTCCCATAGCGATTCATCTTTGAATTTCTTGCGTTGTTGTTGCATCCAAATTGACCAGTGATCCCAGTAGATTAAAGTATTTGACCACTTGTATTTCATCACCATCTAGTTCAAATGTATCATGACTGAATTTGTCCATTGTCAGTATTTTGGTTTTCTTCACATTAAGCACGAGTCCTTTTTTCTGCCTTTCCTTTTTGACCCTTTTGGTGTCATCAGCATATCTCAAAATGGCTACATTCCTTCCTCAAACTTTCCTTCATCACATTCGGCCAAACCAGAATCTCGGAAGATTGCTTCGGTGTACAAATTGAAGAAATATGGTGATAGGATGTATCTTTGTCTGACGCCACGTTCAACCTTGAACCGCAACGTTTCTCCGTATTCTCTTCAAACTGTTGCTTCCTGTTCGATATAAAGATTTTTCATGAGAATGATCAGATGGATCGGAACGCCCATGTTCTTTAGATTGCAGAGTTTCTGGTGGATCCACACAGTCAAAAGCCTTGCTGTAGTCAATAAAGCATAGGCAGAGGCTTTTATTTATTAGCCTTTTCTAATATCCATCTTACATCTGCTATGATGTCTCGAGTTCCTCTTCCTTTTCTGAAACCGGCTTGCTCTTCTGGCAGTTCTCTCTTGACGTATGGTTGTATTTGCCACTGAACGATATTCTTACTAGCATGAGGTATGAGCGCGACTGTTTGATAATTGCTACAGTCGGTGGTGTCTCTTTCTTGGGGATGGGAATAAACCCATATCTTGTCCAGTCTTTAGGCCGTTTAACATATCTGCTGACATAGTGTTGTGATGGCTTCAATGGCTGCTTCAGAAGGCTTGATAAGCTCTATTGTTCTATGTTATCACACTTTATCTTTCAGAATGTCTGGTCTTTTCAGAAATGCCCCCTATAAGACACAATTTTGCCGGGTAACTTTGTCTGTTTTTGCTCTGCCAACTAAAATAGTTCCAAACAAAGTTTCAGCATATAAATCGGTTTTGTAAATGATTTAATTATTCATTCTTAAAGACCATTCATTCTAAAGAATCTGTGAACGATTCAATGATTCACTCAACAAAATTGTCGGTTTTGCAGAAATCCGCATTTTTTAATGAATCGATTGAATGGTCGCAAGTTGCATCATTACGCCACCTACTGGCGTAATGATGCAACTTGCAGAAAGAGACACTAAAAAGACCCAACTATTAATGCAAAGACTTGACAGCCTGTCTGGACAGCAAACCCAAACAATCGGAGTTATAAAATCCTTGAAAGATCCTGGCGCTGTTGGACAGTTTCTTTATGTGACGAAATAGAATAACATGAGGTTGAGTAAATAATGACGAAATGTTCATTTTCAAATGAGACTATTTACTTAGATTCTTTAAAAAAAAAAAAAAAATAAAGAGTTTTTCTTGCAATCTCAGGCTCCTCTTGTGTCCAGTGCTAATTGGCAGCTGGGTCAAATCTGTTTATTCTGGGCTTCTACTTTATTTATATTTCATCAGTGACACATCAACCCTGAGAGTGTCTGCCACATATGCAGTCAGACATGGCAGACGGCGCCCGAAGGGAGAACGCACGCTTTGACCGAGGCAGCTGTGCGCCCGTCCGCCTGGATGCCCTGTTTCCAGAATAAATAAGGGATTATGTTGTTATTAATCCACATTGTATCTGTAAATCCACAGATGTGTTTGCAGAGGTTTCGTTTCAAAAACTAATTGAGCTGTCATCTTTGTTTTAGTACAGAGCCTGTCAGACAAAGTGGGTTGAGATTTTATTAAGCTACTAGCGTTGTTCACCCCTGCAATGACTGTCATGTCCTCTTTACAGGAGAAAGTACAAATAATAAAAAGTTTTTGATAAAAAGTTTTTTTTAGCATTCGGGAAAGCAGAAGATTTGCTCAAATTTAAAACCCTAGACGCAATCCACTGTCCCCTAGATTGCATTGATAGATCACAGCATCTGCTAAGAGCTTGGCAGACTCGTTTTTTGTCATCACTTCTTTATTCATTCATCACAATCAGCCGCTGCCCTTGCTGTAGGAATGGTCATGAAAATGGAGATAAGGGAGGATCACACTCATCCATTTTGAGCAGCTCCACCCTCTCTTTCTTATATATATTTTAAAGGTAAATCTCAGCGGTGCTTTTTGAGTGCTAGTCGGAGGCTCACCAGCGCAGCAGTCGGTGGCTCCAGGGAAGACCTGTCAGGTCCCGCAACGCTAGCAACTTCACCTGATAAATAGCCAGATGTAGGACTGCACAAGTGATCCAAAAAAATAATCAGTATTGGATTACAGTGGCTCTGGTTAACTAATTGTTGTAACTAATCACTGCAGTGTCATTGTAACTAATCCAGGGTTTTTCGTCCAAACTGAATTTAGAATGCCTTTTTAATTAATGAATTTGAACTGAGGTAGAAAACAGAACACAAGTGCAATTTGAATGTAAGGAAGTGCATTTGAAATTAACTGAAATTCATATAACTTTAATTTTTCAGCAAAGTTTGTCATGACAGACTTAAATCTTTGCTTGCTAAAGCATTGTTTGAAAATTATGGGGAAAATTTTGAAGTCTGAAGATATATAAACCAGACTGATAGGTTGGTAGGTAGTTATAAAACATAGTAGTTATAATTGTGCATCATTTAAAGGGGCAGTAAGTAGGAATTACTCCCATCTAGTGGTGAATTTGTATTTTGCAATCAAACTAATTTTGCTCTCCAGCGCCTCGCGTTTTCAAATGCGCGTTGCATCTACGGTAAGCGATATGTACCAAAAAGCTTTGACAGGATGTCTTCTAATAGCACCTCGTCGAGTTTTCCTTCTGGTGAACTGGTTTGTTATTTCAAACAAACTACAACTTGACACAACGAACAAACAAATGTTACAGTTTTGAACAAACAAAACTTACAACCTTGTTTATAGGACCTTCTCTACTTTACTCAATAGCTGCTATTAATCAAATAGCCTGTTTCACTTTTAACTATGTTCTACTGTCTATATCAGTGTTTCCCAACCTTTTTTTCAGTCAAGGCACCCTTTGAAATTTAAAAAAAAAAAATGTGTGGCACCCTACACTATAGTTGTCACGATACTACTTTGATACTATACTTTGAAATGTGCTGGGTTTTTTTTTTTTTTTTTTTTTGATGTGCACAAATAAATGACAGGTAGGCTACCATAAGATTTTCTTCTTCCTGTTCCTTTTTTTCTTCGTTCATGCATGTTACAAATGAATGAATGAATTAAACATTTTTAATTTTATATAATATATAATTTTGTTATAATTGCACAAGATGGCTTGTTTTTACTATATTTTATGTAGCCTAATAATTTCACAGTAAATCTCCAAATTAATGTAGAAACATTATAAAGACAGTATATTTCAAATAATTGTTTAATGGCATCTTTTTATGAATGAAGTGTTATTTGATTCTGATGTCACTGCTGCACTGTCACATGTGGATCCCACACGCGTCCCATTTTCTCACAACTCTTAACGTTCATTTAAGACTTTATTTAACTAATTTAAGACTGCTCTCATGAGGATACTCAAAGCGAAAGCGCGAAAGAGAAGTCGAGTCTGGCGCGAGTCGTGTCAGCATCACAGGACAGCGCATTCTCTTTTGTATTTTCTCGCTTACATGGTTAGAAGCATTTGCATGAAGAAGAACGTGATTATATAATGTAACGAAAAAAAATGCTGCTTTAATTGCGTTAAATATTTTTAACGTGTTAAACTGAAAAATATTCATCGCACGCGTTGCGTTGACAGCAGCACGGACATAACCGATGTGTTTATGTGAATACGCGGCAAGACGGACGTTGTGACAATGTTTTCGTGTGTATTTGACTGTAAGCGCATCAATGAAAATAGGCAGCTTTATGTGGACGCACTGGGAATGAGGCACGGGAATAAAAGCATGCGCAAGCGCAACCTCCGCAATTGAACGCCGAAAACTTATGATGTGCATTTTTATTATAAATTTGTGCGCATTATTTGTTGTTATTAGAGACTTCCGACGATCCGAGATTGATGGTAAAAAAATTGTTTTTTTACACAGCACCCCTGCTCTCGCCAGAAGCACCCCAGGGTGCCGCGTCACCCCGCTGGGAAACGCTGGTCTGTATAGGCTAATAAAAAAATAAAAATAAAAAGCCTGTAATTAAGACCTTAACATTGAGTTACCTGTCGAGAAGAAAGCAGGCAACTTCAGCGTCTCTTTTGAAAGCTTTCTCCTGCATTAGCTATCCCGACATAAATCCTTGTTTTTGTAATCTCCGTTCACGTTTCCTTTTACGGTCTTATTTTGGACTTTTTCGACAAAGATGACTCGTTATCCTGTGACTTAACCGTGCAGTGCAGCCTTTTAAACTTGCCGGGGCAGTGACAAGCGCCTCTCTCTGCTCTGCTCCTCCGCTTCTGTTGACTTCAGTCACGTGACGCGGGCTCTGAACGAAAACGCGTTGTGGAAACGCGTTGGCCTAGTACATTTTGTCCCTCTCTGCTATTATAGTTTTTCAAGATGGCGGAACTACATGGAAGCCTCCGTGGACCTACCCGTCCTATGTATATAAAGATAATAAATTCTTTGTTTACGAGGACAAGTCAGATCATTGGCAGAGGTATTTGGACACCATTAAGGACATATTTATGAATAAAAATATTGATTTTAGATAATAAAATACCTAAAAAGATACATATTGTCCCTTTAAATAATGCAAATTTTGTCAAATTATGAAAATGTTATTTTAGTATTATTTATATAGCCTTTTATTTTTTAATGTTTTAAATGAGTTTTTATATTATAATTTGTTTTCGTTTGAATTTTTTTGGAATTTTGTTCTTGTAACGAGTTGTGTCCAAAGAGGAAGATGAGGAGAATATGAAAGTACAAATAAGGTACTACTTCTATCAAAAGAAACAAAAGCAGATGACCAAGCATAATATAGCTACATAACAGTGAGTATTTAAACTTAGTCAACATCAGACAAATGAACAAAGGGAACTGAAGGGTATAAATACACACATGTTGAATACAAATAGGTGAACCAATTAATGCATAACCATGGAAATTAAAGATGGCGGGAAACTAAGGACAAAGGAAACAGGATGTAAACTAAAAGTCCTTGAAAATGAAATCCAAACACAATGAAAGTGTGAAAGTTCTGCATTTCTCATTTGTATTAGTTTATATATTATATATATTTCAATTTAGCATTTTTTTTTTCAGTTTTAGTTTAAGTAATTTTAGTACAACTTAAACTTATTTTATTTCAAAGGTCAATGCAACATTTTTAATTTTCCTTTTACATTTTTTTTTTTAGTTTAAGTTTTGTATAATTTTGCAGAAGTTTTGGTTAACAACAACATTGATTATATAGTTGTGTGTATTTGGGACACATAAAATGCTATTAAAAATGTTAATATGTAATATGTAAAGATTCTATTTTTTGTCATAATAAGATGTGTAATTCCACTGCGGAACTTTCTCTTTGACATGACATAATACATCCAGACTCATATTTACCTGCGGTTTATTTCCACTAGGATATCATCCAATCATGATGAATCAGTATCGCGCACAGATGTTCTCGTTATCAAGGGAGGTGTCCGATGAAAAATACTTTGCATTTGTTATGTCACGCTCTCAGACACTTCACATTGAGCCTGCAATTCCTTAGCGGCTTCTGGCATCAAACCCATCTGTTGCCAAAAGTTTTCTTTTCAACTGAGCCTTAAAGTCCCTGTAAAGGCAATTCAAAAAAAAGTTCTAAACACATTATAAATGTTAGAAATGTATTGCTAAATCATATTACAAAGACTGTGCACTGTGAAGTACTGAATTGTGGAGTTAGGGTTAGAAATTGTGGAGTTAAACAGTTTTTCACCGTTGCTGTGTTCCGGATTTTTTGGGCGGGGCTAAAACGGGGGCTCGATGACGCACTGAGGCCCCCTGAGCTATTGGACACGCCCCTACTTGATGACGCACTGGAGCCCCATTCACATCAGTTTGCAACTCAATCGCGAGTTACTGTCAGTACGATTATTTACTACATCCTACAGCAGGGGTCGGCAACCTTTTTGTCATAAAGTGCCATTTTTAAGTTTCCGAGTTCATCACTGTGCCACAACACACACATAGCCTATATATATATATATATATATATATATATATATATATATATATATATATATATATATATATATATATATATATATATATGTGTATATATATATATATATATATATATATATATATATATATATATATACATACATACATACATACATACATACATATATACATACATATACACACACACACTCATATAAATACACAAACATTTTACATTTTCATAATGGCTTACACAGAAATAGTACAGAAATGTAAATATTTCTCTTGAAATTTATTTTAGATTTAGATAGACAATTTAATAGTATTTATAACTCCTAGATGCACCGATTACAATTTTCTAGGCCGATTCCGATTTTTCATTGAGTTTGACCTGCCGATACCGATTTTAGCCTATTCCGATTTCTTTTTTTCTAACCACTTTACAACACACAGAATATATATATATATATATATATATATATTTTTTATTATTATTATTATTATTTTTTAATCAAATATCATATCCTTTTACCCAAACTGAATAATAAAAACAAGTTTAATGGGTAGATTTTATATAAATATTTTTGAGTCTTCATTTTCTTTTCTGACATAACCTAATCCAGTTCTTGTTAAAACACACAAGACATGCACATTCTGTGCATTTTAGGCACTTTTGTTTGAAATCATATTTATTTTGTCAATCAATTGTGTGCTTTCACTTTAATTGAGCGTGAGCAGCGCAGACAAAAGAGACTCGCGGCGAAACCCTCGCTTCACTGCTGCTCACGCGACGCTCCTGTTGGGCGCTCACGCGCTGCTCCTGCTCCCGGTGTGAATGCACTCATTAATTAACATGCACGCCGAAAAAAATATGCATGAAACGGCCGTAATTCACGAGGTTTCCTACATGTGCGTTCCGTGTGCACATGTGATGCTGGTGTTGCGCGATGTTAATCATGGGTAGCCCGAGACCGAGTGCATTTGACCGGCATAAAATTGCCATATGTCAGACTGACCGGCCGGTCGCCGGTTATGGCCGATCACGTGGAAATCGGCTGATTTTGGCCACCAGCGGATCAATCGGTGCATCTCTAACTTAATAAAATAAGCTTTTTTTACTATGAGGAATTATTACATCAAAATGTAGATCTGTGTGCTGGTGGACTACTTTATCTGAATGAAATACATACACTTCTCTCGCATTTGCTTGCGTGCCAGCGATTAACCCTTCGCGTGCCAGTGTTGGCACGCGTGCCTTAGGTTGCTGACGTCTGTCCTACAGTTTGCTAGCTAGCTATGCCTTCGTCACGGAAATGCGTATTACCTGGATGCGATCACGTACAAAACAGATCGGTGTCCTTATTTAAATTTCCGAAAAACTATCATATCAACAAGAGGTGGATTAATTTTGTGAAGAGCCACATGATGGAGAGCTGAGGATCACCGCCAAAACCCGCCTCTGTAGTGATCATTTTACACGGGATAGTTTTATAAACTTTCGTCGCAGACAACTGGGATTCATTCACTGATAATCCGCTGTTACTGGTGAATGTGGCCGAACCGACTATCTCCCGCCTCGGCCTTCATCCTCCCGTCGCGCCGACAACTGGTGCCATCGTCGGCAGTGCGTGCCCACCAATGAGTGTAAGTTGCCTTGTGTGCTTATGTCATAATTATAGTAGGTAGTCCAGGCTCGAACATGTATGGCTTTGTAAAACAAATTAAGCTGCTAGGAGCATCCTTTCCGGCTGTAGCGGTGGCAGTTGAGTGTTGTTGTGAGTCGACGGCAGCGAGCTTTCCCGCGAGTGGGCGTGGTTTCAGCGCAGCCAGCGGACACGCCCCCAGCGTTTGAGAGCAGAGACTACTGCTCATTTTTTCAAGATTTTGATCGCTTATTTGATGTACTTGCCGGCTTTTTTTATCATTAAAATTTGACTGGGTGGCTAATAACACATTTTTCTGTGGTGTGACAAACTCAGAACACATACTTAATTTTGACTTTACAGGGACTTTAATTGATTTTATTCGAGGGCCTAGTTCCACACACTGTACAGCAAAATCAGATCATCAAGAAAAACTGTTTAAGCCCTTCCTTCCCCTGGAGTTCCCCCATGGGTCACCCCGTGTGCAAAAAATGTAGGCTTTTGATTTGATTCTGGTCTTAAGTTTGATAAGCAGATCAATGTGGTAGTTAAGTCCATCTTTTTTCCATCTTCGTCGCCTATAGCTAAAGTCAAATCATTTTTATCTCTAACATTTTTGAAAAAGTAATTCATGCATCCTTCAGAGTGATCACGGGTGAATCTGACTGCAGTAGAGGTGAAAGATATGAATAAAAATGATGTTATTTCAGCCAGCGCACATACCTGTATTTTCTTCCTGTTTTCGGTTGAAGTCCATAGTAATCGATTGTCGAGTTCACACGCATAGGTTTAGTTACCTATGATCACGCGCGTGAACTCGATAATCGATTACTATGGACTTCGACCGAAAACAGGAAGAAAATACAGGTATGTGCGCTGGCTGAAATAACATCATTTTTATTCATATCTTTCACATCTACTGCAGTCAGATTCACCCGTGATCACTCTGAAGGAATCACTCACCTTAGCTGTGCACTTGTAATGACACATCAAGGATGTTAAGAGGCTAAAAGCAGGTTTAAAACTTGCCCCATTGAAGTCAACAGGGTGCAAATTTTAAAAAGAGGATAACACGGTGTAGGCAACACCGATTTTTGTCGTTGTTCTCTGTATTGACAGCGCTCCAAATTTACAAAAAAAGGAGCTCAGTGTTAAAATTGACCGGAGTTCTCCTTTAATAGGTCATCTATGGAGCGATGACAAATGGTCTAAAATGCAGCAGCCAGGCTTCTGACTAGCTCACGCAAGTTTCAGCACATCACTCCCATTTTGATCTCCTTGAAATGGTTGCCGGTTAAATTTTGAGTAGAATTCAAAATATTAACCCTGGTTTTTAAATCCTTACATTTCACCAGTCTATTTTGCTATTTTTTCTTTAGCTGGAAAATAACTTTATTAAAGAACCGCTATAAAGCCAAAACAATCTCTATTACCTTAAATTATATGTTTATCTCTGTAAAGCTGCTTTGAAACAATCTACATTGTTAAAAGCGCTATATAAATGAAGATGACTTGACTTGACTTGACTGAGTTGGTGCATTCACACAACTCTTCGCACCCACTCAGATCAGGATATTTAGGAATGTTGTCCATCCCTAGGTCCACATTGAAACACAGAGGCGATCGAGCTTTTTCTGTTGCTGGTCCAACACTCTGGAACAAGCTCCCTGTAGCCATCCGAACAGCACCATCTCTTTTTGTTTTTAAATCTATGCTTAGACCCTATTTTCTTGAACAGATGCTGTTAGTCTAAAATATGTTATGTAGTTGTATTTTATCCATTTGTACATTTTTATGTGCATCAATTTTTGAATGTACTTTATAAATAAAAAAGAAAGAAAGAAACGAGTTCACTGCAAAAGAAAATAATTAAAATGGCGGTACTCCTGGGATGTGGGTGAAACTATGCCTGAAGGCATCACTTGAGTTTCAGCTGTAAGGAAGAGCTGTTTGGCAGCCATTTACCTCAGGCAGAGATCATTACAGTGCACTGATGCATTACAGGGCCTTGGAGACCGTCAGCAAGCTTTCGCTTTCTCCAGAAAAAAAGATAAGGGAAACTGCACTCTTATGGGTGTTCAAAGGAAAATGAAGGTAAAATGGACTGAGTGTGTGTCAAAGGTCAGGAAAGTCTGATGGCATCAACTGAAGGCTGTGTGCATTGCCCTAGGAGAGGATGCAGGGATTTGTTTCATCTGTCAAAGAGGAAGCCGTCTACTGAGACACTGCTTTACTCTCTCTATCTCACACACGCTCAGACCTCAGGTGCCTCGACTGCCTATGAAAATTACAACTGCTCGCTACTTAATGGAACTTCTGACAAATTTGAATGATTGGAGACTAAAGCCAGGTTCACACTCTATGACTTTGGCCACAAGTGACAGCCAATTACTGACCATTGTGATCAAATTTTACCTCAGATGAAATTCTGGCACTGTCCGAAGATTTGATGCACAGTCCTGCACCTTCAACAACCATCAAATCAAAAACCATTAGGTGTGCTGAACCCGATGACGCAATTAGTGAGACAACATCAAACCACCACTTGCTCCACACACATCGTCTTCATGTTTTTTGGCATGATCAAAATTAAAGCTAGAGATTGTTTTTGTTTGCTAGCTACCATTTCAATCCCGCATGTAAAAGCAGCTCGCAGTCACCGAACATGTTACGGATTGATGTAAAACTCCAGACGAGTTTTCTTGCGTGTCCGTTTTTAACGCATATTGACTGCCGTGCAGTGTGACATGAATGATAACTGAGATCCTACTGTGTGACATGGCTTATAATGGGGATTATGTTTGTACAGTCTGACAAGGAACAGTCATAAAAGACTATTATAAATTGTATGTGTGTCATTAAGACCAATCCCCAGATATGTCATTTATTTCCCACTAAATCAATGCGATCTTTGTTGTCTTTGTGGATTAGTTGGTTTAAAACCAATTAAACATGCAAATAAGAAACAAAACAAGACTAGAATCTTTATTAAGTCATCTTTTTGTTCCATAAAACGGAGTAAAATAAAATTAATAAGTTGTACTTGTACTGGTGTATTTGAGACAGCTGTGTAAGTGAAGAGTTTGAGACGTGTGATGTGTAAAGAAATGTAAATATCAGAATATTTTTAAATATTAAAAATTTAAAATTAAAAGAATTAAATGATCCTTAGTAACACAATGGAGCTGGTCATTAAATAAAAAAGTGTAAGTGTAATTAGTCTTAATAAAAATAATAATAATTTTAATAAAGATATTTAGGCCGTTTTGGAAATTGGGTAATTACAGATGGTTGTGGTAAAATCTCCTCTGCCTTGACCGTCTAAGACAAATGACAGTGTATTGGGGGAAGCTAATAAGATAAACACCAAAATAGTTCAAGGCTGACAGCAAAATAAAAGCCATCCATCAAGCGAAGGCTGCTTGGACGACCTGCTGTGGCATCAGACGAGTGCTATGGACTGTCTGCACCTGTCCCATCTGTAGACAGCCCAATGTTACACATGCTAAATAACATCTACAAACACTACCTTGGTGCATTAGTTAAGTTACTTGTGCAACTATGCTGTGCCCGAATTCCCCCCATACTCTAAAATAGGGCACTATTTGAGGGGCCAGTCATTTGTAGTGGTTTCCGAAAAACCATAGTGGACATTATTGAGTGCACTCATTCAATCCCACAATGCACCGCAATAACAAGTGAACAACCGATGTACGGTCAACGGCTAGATAATACCCATAATGCACTGTGAGGGTCACGCCGACTGAATTCCTGCGTCTCGCCCGCAGCTGAATCATCCATCCATTTTCCAAACCACTGGTCCAATGTGGCTACAGCGTAATATCACACCGTGTCCTAACTACACGCGACGCGTTAAAATTTCAGCGACAGGCAGTGTGTCTGTCCACACTAGACGCGACGCGACTGTGAGACGCCACAACGTCAATCAAAAATCACAGCCAATCAGAACAGCGTGTGGGCGGAGTCTCGCAGCAAGTGAGCACTATAGAGTAAACTTGACGCACTCGCAAGAAAAATACATTCAAGAACAAGTAGCTACATAATCAAATTCACAAATATTACACCATTTTAAAAATACATAGGCTACTGAGTTACTAAAACAATCTTTGTCAAATAATACACACGTTTGTTCACAGTTTTAACGTTCTTGTTTCCATTTGTTTAATTTCAAGATCTGAGGTGAATTATATCCATTGTTGCTTTTACAGCTACAAAGCTGGAGCACTAAGTGATATTCAAAGTCACATTACACGCTTTAAACATTAAATAAATATCGCCGTCGCGCCTGGTTAGGACAAAAACTCTGATTAACATGGAAAAGATAGGCTACCTTTTATCGCGCGTCGCGTGTAGTTAGGACACGGTGTCATACAGGTATAAATTCCTTTTTGATTGATTATTAAATAGTTTAATAAGGTTTATACTGTATGTTAGTTTCCATGATACTGTGTATGTTAGAATTCAACATAAATAGGCTAAATAAAAATATATTACTACTGGAGCTGCCTGTTTGCTAATTTCAAATGATTATTAAACAGCAAGGACAAACTATGCAAAAGCGGCAGCCCTTCTGGCGCACTCAGTGTCTGAATTCACTCACTCGTTTTTATTCACTCCTTCAAGTGGACTATATTAGTAGGAGAATAGGGGGCGATTTCGAACATAGCCCTAGTCTCAGCCTTGGAATGAGGTCTGAACATTTAATGCATATGGCACACAGAATTGGAAACACTTCAAGAGTTTCGAAGTCGTCATCTGATATACTCTGCAATATTGACAATATGTCTGGGTGTGTGTCGCGTTCTTAAATGGTCCGCATGGAAACAAAGTAACCGTGATGCCAAACCCCCTCATGGAAGAAGCAAGCCATTGTGTTTACAACTGTGACAATGAAAGCTTATATAAGCCAATAAAATCTGCCACGAAGTCCAGACCTTTTGCTGTCAGTCTGAAGGTCTGGCTATGCGACACTATTTATATGCAGGCTTGTGCAAAAGTGTATTTTTATAAAATGTTCATGCAGCATCATAAACAAATCGAATCATTTTCCAACTTGTCATTTGGATCCAACTTGTCGACCTTCCCTAGTTACTCTCTTTTATGATGATTTATGTGCTTTAAGGCCAAAAGAAGACCTGCCCATGGTCTCATATCCCAGCAATCAAATCCTAGCGGTGCTTCTAGTGACCCATCAGTGCTTTTAAAGCAGCATCCACATCTATCAAAGCGTGTGTTTAAAATGTGTTTGTAAATCATGCATTCAAGAAGCCTCTCATCTAATGAACTGTAATTAATATCCCATAAATACTGAAGTACAACCCAGGGAGTTATAGTGGATTCATATTTTCTGCTCTTCGGTGTTTGAATGATGTTTCTTTCAAATGATTTTCATAACTTAATATCTGGACTTTGAGAAATGAACTGCCATGCTGCCATAAATCTTAATTAAAAACTAGGACATTTGCCTTCCTCATATCTTTGCTTCAAGGGAGGGTCCCCCTTTTTGGTTGTTTGTCCACAGGTGAAAATGTCCTTTCCTTGAACATGTCCCCATTTTTACTGTCTCAGTGAAATAATAAAGTGTAATAAACACTTAATACTGAAATGAAGTGAAATAACCTAATGTGCTATTATTATTTTTTATTTATTTTTTTTAAATAAAAATGATTAACTCCATGTCTGAAGTTCACTAAGTCTGATTGCTGTAAGCTGCTAGTAAAACAGAACATATATGTGAATGTAAAGTAGTGCCTCAGTTATTACCAAATTCATAAATTCATTTCATTCGCAATTTCAATTATATATTAAGCTGAACTAGTAATAAAGCCTGGTTTTCATTTCAGAAATGTGGTCAGCTTATCATGTCTAAGCCTCTTAAATGTAAAGAGTAGAAGTGATAGTTTACAGAGACTTTCATTAAGCTAATCATTAGAGGTATGGAAGATGAACTTACTGTGAACACGCTATTTGATCAAACGTTAATATCACTGGCACACGATGAAATTTCCCTAATTTTCATTATTTCATCCCCATTTGTGATTACAGGGATCAAGGGGTCATTCGGCTAATGTTTATCCAATAGCTAGCTCTGTTTGCGCTAACTAGCAGCTTGCCTGAGCTGTCTTCAATAAGAGAGAGATAGACTTTGACAGGCTTTGGGAACTTTTCCTCAAACTTCAGCCTGGCAACTTTTTACCTCCAACGACATTCATTTCAAGTTACACTTTCAAACTGTTTATTTTGAAACATGGGATGTCATGAAAACCCATTTTCAACTGTAACTGCATATTTTCCCCTCCTGAATGAAGCTGTCATAATCGTAATAATTCCCTCACAGTATTATTCCTCTATTACCTGTATAATCCAATTCTAGAGGAATCATTTTAGAGCGGCGAACAAGCAGCCACGAAATGACTCTAACTAGGCATATTGGAAACCTCTGCAGTAGTAAGATAAGCCTATTTGGTTTGCATTATGCCATTCATGCTGTTCACAGGGCTTTTCCTCCTCGTACGTTTCGAACCGCTGGGTTGAAACTCAGATTCCTCATTTGTATCCATGGTAATCGATGTACACTTGTTTACATTTTGATTCTGATTAGTTCAGTGTGAGTGTGCCCTGAATGATCTCAATGATGACTTTCCCTGCATGCATGTTATTTGTGCTGGCAAGAGATGACTTGTTCAATAGAACAAATCTCCTTAAGGTCTCTGAACTAAATATAGTGCTTTCATGTAAAAAATCTGGTTAATTACTTGGCATGTTACTTAATACTTACATTTAATGCTCCAGTTTTCTCTTTTTGTTTGACAATATAAAACTTCTGTACCAAACCGGCTCTAAAATGCTCCTCGAAATCTACATTGCTAATATTTAAATGGTTTTACCAAGTCATTATGTATCCAAAGGTCATTATGTCAAAATCTGCATGTTTTGTAAATATTTCCTTTTTTATTTTTTTCTACACACCAATATTGTCAACACTAGAAAGCTGCGAGTACAAGCATCCCTTAATACTGTAAATCCTGACATGTGAAGAAATATGAATTGTGTGTGTGTGTGTGTGTGTGTGTGTGTGTGTGTGTGTGTGTGTGTGTGTGTGTGTGTGTGTGTGTGTGTGTGTGTGTGTGTGTGTGTAAACATACATGCATACATATACAATATAGCCTGTTAAACTGTTTTATTTATATGAAAAAATATATTTTTGTTGTTATTAAGTATCATCATATTTGATACATCAGTGCTTCATGGCTCATATATGATTTAGGAAAATATGGAGAGAAAAAAAACTTTTATTCAGAGGCCCAAACTGAGCAATTTTTTTTAATTTTGCTGATATTTATGTGGACAAAACGTCAGATGATTTTTTGTAAACCAATGAGATCTTTATAATAGTATAGAAGACTACTTGCACAAAATGAAGTAATATGATGCTTAGTTTGATGATCAAAGATTTTTATTGTGGGGGACAAAACATAATGCATACAACCCAATAATCATTTTTTCAGCAAAGCTTTGATCATGTTGATAGTTTTAAGGCCTTAATTTCGAGAAATTTGTGTTTCAAATAAGATACAGCAGGCTTTATAGAATTAATAACCCCCTTTGTTTGTATGACTGACCGGTATGACTGAACTATTATGAGCAATTATTGATAAAATTTAAATTAACAGGGTCTATTCTTGCTCTCACCACAACTAATGTGTTCATTGTGCTCTCACCTGATATTGGCTTAAACAAACACAGTAGTAGATCGATGGTGCTGATTCAAAGGTGAAATAAGAGGAGGATTATTCATAGTCATGACATTTTAGTAAAACATTGTTTTTACCAAAATATGTTGGCATTTTAAAATCAGTACAAGCTATACAATTAGTCCAGTGAAGTGTCAGGTGGCGCATAGGGAGTTGTATGAGATGAACACTGACCTTTGCAGGACACTGAGATGGGAAGAGCAGAGAATGGATAACTAAATAGTTTCATGTTTTAATGAAGCGTCTAATTAACTCTGAGAGTCTTTATAAAGACCTGGAGACTCATGCACTACATAATAGCTTATGCATTATGATAAAATTACCATGTCCGTTCAGCTCGGTTGTGCTAACCTTATTATCAAAGGATGAGGTAGCATTTTGATTCTAGACCAGGCTACCTTGACAGTGCTTCAAACAAAAGAATTACATTTAAATGTAGTTGTGATTAATAATCTCCCGTATAATAATCTATCATTCGTTTTTGTTATAGAGAACTGTTTCATGAATAATGTGTGCATATATATATATATACACACTACCGTTTATGAGTTCTGTACTAATTTTAAATGTTTTTTACATGTTTCCTTTTTCTTTTTCTCACCAAAGGATACATTTTTTAAATCAAAAATACAAGTAAAAACAGTAATTGTGTGAAACAAAGTAAAATGTTTTATATATATTTTAAATTACTTCCTGTGATGGCAAAGCGAATTTTCAGCAGTCTCCAGTGTCACGTGATCCTTCAGAAATCATTATAATATGCTTCCAATAATAAATTGTGTCTCATGTACACACTTTTTCTTTAAATAATGATACTTATATTAGCCACAAGGTGGCGCCCTATGATTAGATACAGAAGTTCTCCCTTTTCTCATATGAATTGCATGGCTAGATTCCAAACTAACTGGGTCTTACCAGGTTAACAGACAGTCATCTCCTCCATCTCTCTCCTGAAAAAAGCAGACCCCTCATAATATTCAAAAAGCTTCAAAAGCAATCAGATAACATAGCTATAAGCTATCCATGCCAAGTGTGCATTAAACTGACTAGAAGGCAGCAGGAATTAATCAATCGACAACAATAAATATAGAAAACTCACACCGTCTTATCTGAATGTGATAGCGTGACCGCTTGTTTAATACCAACAGCTGCTTTGCATGTCCAGTCAGATATTTTTAGGGGTGACAAGCACAGAGGAGACTTGCACACAAGATTTTAAAAGGCAAAAGGACAACAGCTCAAGCTATCACTCCACACAAATCACTGTAAAGGACACACTTTGATGGCCAGGTAGGACAAAATATGCTTGTCTATTCCTGAAATTTATGTTTATGCTTTCTAAATGCTTTTTCATTGAAACACAACAGATTTGATCACATGGCTCTTGCGATGAAGAGTGCATGGATAGCTGTGCTTTTTGTGATAATGGCAGCCAGACTGGGCGTCCCTCAGGAGGAGAACACTGAGGCTGAGCAGGACAGCAGGGAACCTTGTGCCCGCTGGATGAGGGGTGTTTCTGGAACCCCAGGGTTCAATGGAATCCCCGGGCGGGATGGACGTGATGGGCATGAGGGGGACAAGGGAGATATCGGAGATCCAGGTGATTCATTGGCAGACTCCAAATAGTATTAAGTGCCCATAAAAAGTACACTTAAAACACACTTAACAGGGGGGTCAGCGATGCCATAGAACAGGGTTCCTCAAATCTGGTCTGGAGGGCCACCGCCGAGTTTAGTTAGAACCGGATCAAACACACCTGAACAAGCTAGTCAAGGTCTTCAGAGTTAAATTGCAGGTAGGTGAGTTTGATCATGGTTTGAGCTAAACTCAGCAGGACAGTGGCCCTCCAGGCCTCCACTATTTGGGTTCCCCAAAGAACCTTTCAGTAAACAGTTCTTAAAGGAACCTTTTTTTGTGGAATGGAAGGTTCCATAGATGTTAAAAGTTCTTCATGGAACCATCAATGCCACTAAAGAACCTTTCTCAACACAACAAATCACAGTGTCGACCATTTGCAAGGCATGTTCATGACCCGAAATGAGAAAAACTCACAAAAGTTCAACAAAAACATCACAGGTTAACCAGTATTTCTGACTACTCAAAAATCGAAATGGGTCAAATTGACCCGCAACATAAATCGGAGAAACACACTAAAAATAATTTGTGAGTGAATATAACTTTGTGGACTCTTCTGTAAACGAGAGACAATGTTTGTCTGCAAAAAAAAAAAAAAAAAAAACTGACGTTCACATTGTCAGATTTTGGGAATGACAACCGCATTTACGTAGTGTGCGAGTCTCGAAATGTCCCGTTCACTCTTTACAGTTGCGTCTCGAATATTGTCTGTATGAATGCGCAATGGGAGTCAAGCCCATATTTTTTTACCATTAGCCATAGCGACAGTGACCAATCAGCGGAGTTTATATCTGGCTGGAGAGTGGAACATTTGAGTCACGCGTAGAAAAGAACACTGACGGGAGCAGCTCCGGTGGACAACAGTGACTGGATTTAAAACCCTCATATCCGTCACTGTATGTTACCGAAAACCACACATGAAAACTCGCAACACACGTTAGACATGCATTTGTGCTGTGCAGAGTGGCTCTCACTGTATAACGTGACAGATAGAGTTTTCCAGTCCAGTGTTCCGTTCACACAGGGCATGTTTTCCGACAATGCGGATGTGTATGAGTCCTGAAAATTTACAGGTGAGGTTGGTTATAGAATGTAGTTATCACTTCCATATACCTGAACTGTGTGTGAACGTAAGGCCTCAAATTCAGGACTGACAGCGTATTTTACTTCTGTGTGAACGTGGCCTAAGTCTCTTTAATTATCTTTGTCAAGGCTCCAAGGGACCAAATGGAGAGCCAGGTGAACCAGGGGAAGAGGCATGTGCAGGCAAAAGAGGATTTCCTGGAAACCCAGGTCTGAAAGGAGAAAGTGGAGAGGGTTCCTTCCCCTACCACTCTGCTTTTAGCATGGGACTTATAGGTAAAATCAGCCCCGCTAGAGCTCCAATCCGCTTCACAAAGACCTTCTACAATGAGCAGCACCACTACGATGACATCTCCGGAAAGTTTCGCTGTGCAATCCCTGGGATCTACTACTTCACATATCACCTCACTATCAACGGGAAGGAGACCAAGGTAGCGATGTTCCAAAATGGCCGGACTGTGGCCTTCACTCTTGACCAGTTCCACAACGGAAATCTAGATCAGGCCTCCGGAGGAACGATTTTAAATCTGTCTGCTGGAGATGAGGTTTGGCTTCAGTTGTATGATGACATATTTGATGAAGGGATTTATGCTGATATCAACAATGACTCCACCTTCACTGGTTTCCTTTTGACTCCTAAAATCTTAAGCAACCCATTTGACAACCGCAGACGATGAGACCATCTGTATTTGTATCCATATGTTCACTTAATCTCATTGAACAGTTTAATGCAGTATGCAAAGATTATTTGCAGTGTGTTTTTTTTAAACTGTCATAAGCCCTGTCATTTTTAGATTTATAGGCCAGATCACAGGGAGTCTGCCTGCCCACCCACTAAACGTCACATCTAGCCAACTGGTTTCCTTTCAACACAGCAATGTAGTTTAGCACACATCATCCTAGCAGATATTTTAATCAATGTTCAAGGTCAGTATATGTCATCATACATGCTGAGCTATGACCTTATAATTATATTTTTGTTCAGAATGTGAGTTGGGGTGTAAAATCCTTGCAATCTTGTACGTTGTAGAACTATTTAATCGCTGTTAGGATTGTTTTTAATTAACCAGAATAGCTTCACAGCTGATGAGAATTTATATTTATTAATGTTAATTAGGCAGTTTCTGTGCTACAACTTTGTTCTAGAATTTGAAGAAACCTCTTCATTATGGAATGATTTAGCATCTTTCTAAACTCCCAAAGCGGTTAATTGAAAAATCCTGCAAATTATAAGACTGCTAAAGTTTAAACTGTGAAAGCAGTATATGTACTGGTGGGGTGCTTATTAAATATGGATTTGTATGCTAATTTAGTGCAGGCTATTTCATTATATTTGAGTGTGTGCATGTCAATTTCCATTCAATTCAGTTGACATTTTTTTGTATAGCGCTTTTCACATTTCACAGTCGTTTCAAAGCAGCTTTACAGAAAATGAATGAAAGTGTCCATAATTAGTTTATTGCATTGCTCTGTGAATGACAATGGGAGTTGTGGCATACTAGTTCACTTGTATGATAGTCCAATCAAAATCAAAACAATTCTGCCAAAAGCCTTTTAAAAAAATAATGTTATTTCATTTATTTGTATTAAATTGAAAAACTCCTTGTTTGTTAAATTGGGTAGTTTGTCAGTAGTAATCATACATTTGCAAAGAAAAAGAGCTCAAGATCTTTAAAGCTTTTATTTGAAACATTCAAAGAAAAACATCTTACAAATATGCAAACAAATCACAAAGCATCAGTTTGGCAATTTAAAAAAGAATAAAAAAAGCAAGGTCCCAGAAGTTCATTAAATATTAATTTGAAGGGAGATTGTCTGGTGAATCTAGCCAAAATGGGAGAGGTGATCATGATTACAGTATATTCAAGGACACTATTGATCTTGTATACACTTTGTTTGGCTTATTTTTCCCTCCACAAAGATATGAAGAGCTAGGAAGACTGCTCCTCCATTAGAAAATAGAGCAATCAATCTCCTAGAGAAGCTGCGACACACAACCAGGTTACATGGGCTTAAAGAATCAGTAAGAAACAAAAAAACAATCCCTATACAAGTGCTGTCAAACTCCAGAGCTAGGAAATTTCAGCAGCTCTCGAAAATATTGTGTGAACCAAGTGAAATCCTGTGCACCTTTTCTACAAGTGTGCATTTCAATATTTATCTACAAAAAAACACATTCTGTCCTGATCTACTATTTTTGGCATACATTGTCACAGGGATTTATTTATTTCTGTAGTCTCCATTGTAGGCACGGTGGTCATCCTGGCCAGGATACTGACCACCATATCCTCTTAGGACATCCTGAAAACTAGGCGCTCCTGGTTCCTGGGGGCCGTATCCTGCATATGGATCCTCTTGTCCACTCATGTAGTATTGCTGCTGGTCATAGCCTGGGGTCTCAGGGTAGGACTCTTCTCGATGCTGGGGGACCTCCTCATGGGATTGCTCCTGAGCTGTATGCTCCTCTTGTGGTGAAGGACTAGCTGGTTCGGCCGCCTCATGGCGGCGCAAGCGGCAGTTTCTGTCGTACTCTGGGTCGCAGTCAGGATCAGGCTCGACCACCCCATTTCTGGATCCATCAGCATTCAGGTGAGGCTCGTAGGCTTCGGCCGGGTAGGACGTCTGTCTGTGCACAGCACGACGGGGCTCGTTTTGGGAACCCAGTGGGAAGCACTCTTCATCATACCCGATGAAACATTCATATCCCTCTTTGGTCTTCCCGCGAGGTCCCAAAGGATGTTGAGTTTCCTCCGGTTGGTGCCTTGGAGGCTGGAACTGTGTAGGCAGGTGTCTTCGCAGGTCAGCCCCAGCAGATGCATCTCGGTACATGGCGTAAGGATCATGGCGAGGGCTCGGAGGTGCCCGCATGGCGCCGGCTTCAGAGACGGGCTCGTCCTTCAGATCTTCAGGGGCCAAGCTTCCAAACCTTGTGGCTGTCAGAGGGTTGCAGTTATTATCATAGAGAGGGTTGCAGGATCTCTCCAAGCCAGAAGGTGGGGCTTCGTGTTGATGCGAGGATGCCAGAGCAGCAGCATAAGCACAGTATGGGTCAACCCGAGGGTCACAATGGGGATACCGCAGATACAGACTAGACGGCGCCTTCTGAGCCAGATGGGGTACGCAGTAAGGATCTGTCTTAGGGTCGCAGCCGAGATGGGCGTAGGATGGGGCCGATGCAGTAGCGGGCTTGTATCCGTAAGCAGCACGGAGGTGGTACTGGAGACACTCAACATCTTCTGCATCACAGATGCGCAACAACTCAGCTCTCTTCTCAGCTGACAGGAAGGGTTGCACCAGTGGAGAGTAGTAGTAGTAATTGGAACGTGGATCCTTCAGCACAGGGGTGTGGAGGTAAGCTGGGGCTTTCACTGGAGCAGGGGCTTTGACAGCAGCTGGGGCCGGAGCCAAGTAGGGGTAATATGAGTTTCCCTTCGAGTACATGCAATACGGGTCTCTGTAAGGGTCACAAGACTTGACTGGGGCAGGGGCAGGTGCTGGTGCCTCAGCCTTGGGCTTGGGTCTGCTGGTGTACGAGGCCACGCAGTTTGGGTCATCAGACTCGGCACAAGACTTGTAGATGTCGCCTAGGTGCTGCAGGTACAACTTGTAGGAACTGCGTGACTCGGCCCGATTCTTGTTCTGCAAGTACGCCAGATAGACACGATCCAGCTCTGCAACCTGAAAGTTGACAACGAATGATCTTGATTAACTACTTGGATTATATAACCAACATAAAATACATAAGTAGCCTGAATCATACCCTAATTTTTTATATTATATATTTTCACATGACTGATACATGGCCGATAATAAAAAAAAAATTACTTTTTTTTTAAATAAATTTATAAAAACAAATGATAAAATAATATAAAAACAAGTGAATATAGACTTCCCAACATTATAATTTGCAGAATTAAAAATGTTTATTCATTTTTTTCAGATTTGCTAAAAATAACATTATTAAATGATTAATGATTTAATAATTAAACTTTTAGTGAGCATTAGAAGATGGCAAAATGTACAATCTAAATGTAAAAATGCACGACGACCATGGGCATTTAAAAATCGTTGGTTGTTACTGATAAATTAAAAAATATCGGCCAATAACCGATATGGAAGGTACCGATTATATTGGGCATTCCTCAGATTAACCAATGCAAAAACTATGAACGCTTCTTGTAGGTCCTGCAGGTGCACTGTTTTCCTGTTTAGTTCACAATATGCAGTACTCACTCCCTCTTGGTTCCCATTGTCAGTGAAGTATTTGTACCAGCTCCAGAAGTCAGAGTGCTGCTTGTACCAACTGATATTCCTCCTGTTGCGGATTAGTGTCTTTGAGCCTTCCTCAACGCCTGCCTTTTCATCGCTTCCATCTGGCAGAAAAATTATGTGTTAGTTAATTGTACATATCTAACATTCACACAGATTATACTGTAGCTATACAACAGATATATGGATTGAATTTGAGACTCAATAAAGACTGACAGAACAAGCCATACTTACCGTCTCCTTTTAAACGCTGGGTCACAGGGCCAGCCAACAGAAGCTCTGATAAAGAAGAGTAGAGAGAGAAAAAAATTAGGGGGTCCAAGTCTCAACCAGATGTTGCCTTTGTCAAAGACAGAGTAGAAAATGCTTACAGACAGTAAAGACCCAATGAGCTGAGGGCAGCAGGATGCAGTTTTACAAGTTGTGTGGGGGAAGGGAAGTTGTTAATATACAGGGGTTTGTAGGAAATTAATCTTCAAACAGCGCACATCAGCACTTTGATGCCTGGCAGGGGGCTGCAGTAACTTGGCTCATACAAGCAAAAGCTATAAAATCTACAAAGGGAAGGAGCCTATATACCTACAGGTGAACCTAATTATCCTAGCATCAGAAAATGTCTGAACTTACACCTTTTCCATCTTATCTCTCTGAAGGTAACGTTCATCTCTGCTGGAATGGAGATGAGGGGATCACGGATGTGTAGTTTACCATGAGGTGATCTCAGTGTCTTATTTGATGTAGGTAAAGGAAATGTTGCTCTTTCAGAGGATCAGCAAGTTTATTTTTATGAGCTTGTAAACTGCTGCCACATCTGGAAACCTGGTGCACTTAAGAGTTTTGCTGACAACTGTTAATCATTTTATCAGTTGCAGAGCAAAGAGCAAAGGGCTCAGAAACCCGACACCCCCTCGTTTGATACAGGACTTTTTGGGAAATTTCAGTCAGAAGATAAAGTCATAAAGCTTCTAAAACAGATCTGGTATTTTATCATAGAAAAACTAAAAATAAGAATTCATACGTAACTTTTATTTTTTTACTATCAGGAAAACCACAGAACGGATTTTATTAACATGAAAAAATGATTCAGATATCTCACCTGGTAATAATAACATTGCTAACAGCAACACGTTGAAGATGGAAGATCGAGCCATTCTTAACCTTCCTGATCCTTTGGATAAACAACATTAATTATAGCATTTATTTGCATTTGCTTAAGCTTTCATATCCATACTTTAACATGATGAACCTCAATCAAGATGATTATGAGAGTTGTAATGAGAAAAAGCTTCCTTTTGCTCCTTGATATTTTATGATCTACATTTGAAGATGAGAATTTATCAAGTAGGAAAAGAAAACTTTTACATTTTACATATTGACAGAAATTTGACAAAAAATTAACTCTGTATGGTCGATTACCAGCTCATTATTTGTTGTTACATGTAACAAATGCCTGTATACAAAGAAAATTACGTTTTTTTTACCCCGTGACACCTGTGTGACATTTGCAATTTCAAGGTAAGTTCAACAAATATTGCATTTACACATTCAAGCTCTTTACACTATCTCATCATATTCCTGTCAATGTCAGTATTTTTACTGGCGCAGCTTTCAAGATGAACAGAAACAATACATTTGACGTTTTCTTTTTAAAATAAAAGGATTTTCTTATTAGAAGAATTTGGTGCATTCTGTTAGCATAGTAAAAATTGGAGCACATCTGCATATTGATAATGTACAATTGCTTTATAATCAGACATATAAGAGTCTGTGTCTTACCTCTGTTAGGAGTTGGTGACGTGAACCGCTGAAGAGACAGCCGACCGGGCCTGGAAGTTCAGCTCCACAGCTGACTGACTGGAAGAGGAAGGTGAGTCAATCCCCTCGTGTACTAGTCTCAACACACCCCTGTACACCGACTGTGCCACCGTTAGAACCTGGCCACAATTTAAACCCAACCTTGATCATTAAAAACAAAAAAGGTGCATCCCATGGGGCCAAGTACACGCTGCTTCCAACACTACCATTGGCTTTCTCTGGCCAAGCAAGTCAACCAATCAGATGTTGTAATTACAGACAGACACAGCAGGAGAGAAAAGAACATCAACTGTTTTCCATTTAGAAGGTTCTATTCCTAAACATGATGCTTTCAAAACTGAGAATGCAAAAAAAGCGTATTTGGTAACTTTACATTAGCTTTCAGTTACTAAATAAGCGTTTTTTTGTTATTTGCTTTATGAGAACCAACAAATCTAAATTTGTTTTTAAGTAGAATCGGGCTAATATGTTTGCAGTTTACATTTTGTCATTAGCAACTGGGGACATCCTATACATGTCTTAACATTGCTGAGTATATGGAGGACACTCCCATTAAGGTTTCATCAAGCAACGATTCTTGTTATCTTCAGCTTACAGAATAGCAGACATTAAACAAATCTCTATATACTCAATATTGTCATAGACGAAATGCACTGAACCGTCAAGTGCAGCAAACTTTGTAAAAGGCCTCATGGGGAATTTTTCATACGCACATCTGCCAAGCACCAGCTCAATCCATCATCCCATAATTAACTGCACAGAATGACATTTAAAGTGATCTTTCACAATTAAAACCCTGTTTGTGATGCAGATTAAGAGTTAAAGGGATAGTTCAACCAAAAATTGAACATTTTGTCATCATTTACTCAACCTCATGACCAAATTTTTGTGTGAACTATCCCTTTAAAGTATGCTTTTTTTTAAATCATCTAACATGAATATAAAGAGATTATCAAGCGAGTTTGGATATATACAGGCAGAAAAATATTTTCATGTCAATGTCAGAGCGTAAAACATCTGTGCTTTATGTTAACAGTGAATCGCACATGTAATTATGCACACTTACAGGTGTTCAGGTATGTGCAAAAACCTACAATCAGGGCTAGAAACAGATTTCAGCCTAGGGAAAAAAACGTTTATAATAATTCCAACTTTTGACTTGGAATGTCAGGGATTTTTAAAACATCTGGCAAAGGGAAGACTTTGTATTGCACACAAGTTTATTAATGAACTGAAGAATTAACAAATGCTACATCACTCACTTAAATGCAAAACAATGAACATTTTATACAATGGAGAAAATCGTCCTTTTTCGTCCTCTTCATCACAGAATATCATCGTCATCGAATAGATCTTCAAAATCTGTGGAGAAAGAGAAGTGTTAAGGAGTAGCACAACACCGAAAAAATACGAATACAGTACTTTTAATTTGGCAAATTAACCTGAATATGTTTTTTAAATAAATGTGTTTATCAAATAGTCTGCACAAATATCCATCTCTGACATGGTGTTCCTAAAATAAGGATATGAGCTCATATCGGGGTCTCTGGGTTATTTTCCGTGAAGCTTTCAAAAATAATAGCTTGCCTGATAAAAACGCCCCTGACTGACACGTGTTCAGCTACTTCAAGCGCTGCAGATGGATACAGGGGCCATAAGAGGGAAAACCTGCTGCGCTGGAGCCAATGAACCCCAATAAAAGCACTTTACATGGGCTCAGTTTCATACCTGCTTTACTCTTTAACTGCCTGCTCTTTTGGGTCATCCTGTGCCAAGCTCAAACTACCTTTACTATCAGCATATAGAGGAGGCGGAAACTTATAAAGAAAATTGTAGAGTATGCATGCTAAAGCACTTTGCAATATTCTGTTGCCAAGCAAACAAAGAAAACAGCAATTTAAATTATGGAAAGAATTTTTTTTTTTTTGAAGATTTTGCACAGAAGCAAAACAAACAGTACTTACACACATGTATACATACATACATAAGGGTTATTATCATTAAGTAAGACTATTGAAAACATTTATAATTGAAATAAAAATGAAATAAAATATAAATATTAGTTGAATATATAACATATACTCTCACACATGCATATAGTCCTTAAACACAAACACATTATACATGTGTGTGTGCACTGTGCATATATACAGTACTGTGCAAAAGTCTTAGGCTTGTTAATACCCCCCACCCCCCGGGGGACAGACTCGATGATGGTGAGATCAGATCATACCGGCTGTTGTCAGACTCCTTGTGCATACAGAAATCTCACTGGATTATTACAATTAATGGCAAAAGGAATGTTTGGAAATGTAAACTGGTATTTCCTACTGACACACTACAGCAAAATATATAAATAACTGACTTAAAACCAATTTTTTTTTTTTTTTTTGGGGGGGGGGGGGGGGTAATAAAATGCCTAAGACTTTTGCACAGGACTGTATTTATGAGGGTTTTCTGTTAATTGACAAAGTTGCAATAACATAAAATATGAATATTATTTGAAAAACAAACTACACGGAAATTAGAAATGTTGCCTTGGCAGAAAGCTTAAATAAGTTTAAGTTGAAGCACTACAAGTAATACCTGGACAACTTAAACTTAAAATAAATAAATCATAATATTTAAATCAATAAAAAAAACTAATAAAATGACAAAAGCACATAACGAAATTGCTAAAATTAACATGAAAACTAAAAATATAAAAATAAAAGCTTATTCAAAATGTCAATAAAACTATAATCAAACTAACACAAAACGGATACACATTCCACCTGATTTAACTATTAGAGACAACCCATAAATATCATAAAACATAAAAAATTGTGCCATACTAAAGATCATTATGGAGATAAAATTGTAAGCAGACAAAACACCTGATTTCAATTTAAAAATAGTCATTTCCAGGCCTGAAAAAAGTCAATAAATATTGAACATTTGTAGGTTTTGTACATAAAACTAAATCTTGCACAGCAATTTCCATTAAAATAATTTCTAGGAATGACAACTCATTGGACATGTCAAATAAAGTAAGTGATCAACGTATTGTATTGTATCGTATATAATTGAGTCAAACCAGAGCCCGTCTCTGGTCAAACGGAGTTTGTAAGTCTCACCATTAAAAAAGTCCGAGTGTACAGCCTTCTCATTGGCGGCCAGATCCATCAGCAGTCCAGTGCTGCCCCCTGCCTGTCAACACACACACACACACACACATCACTACTACACACTGAGCTGACATTTACTCAATCATGTATTTTAAACGAACAAGGTCATACATTTTAGAACAAATAATACACCACAAACATCTACAAAACATTTATTGATAAATACCAATGAGACAGTGTGTGCATCTGAGGAAATTGGACTTATGTACTAGCTGGAAGAAAGATTGGCTACACATAATAGCTACGTTACGCTGTAACGTTAGTTTATACAGATTTAAATGACATGACACATAAATCTGTTCGATCACATATATTCGAGATTTTTTTTAGCGTATGTAAACTTAAAGATACACGTCTTATCATAGAATTTCGTACTGAGAACCATGTGTAAACACTAACCTCATCCAGGTCCACATACGGACCAGCTCCCTCGGGAAACATTTCATCAACTGCTGGCTTCATAACTTCAGCGTGAGTATTTAAAAAAACAAAACAGCGATGAATAAATGTTAAAATGGTGTGTTTTTCAGCTCTCTGTCAAATTCACCAAAAACAACCCGTTCGTTGTGTCCCTGTTTCCGGTGGTGTTTCGATTCGCGATGTCCGATTCGTGAATGAATTTTTCTTTTGAGTCGGATCTTTTTTGATAACCTGTTTTAAAAGTCGATTTGAATGATTTCTTCACACAAAACTTTTTCAATACATGTGCATGAATACAAAATGTATTTCTAAATGACTATAATGGCATAATTTTTTTTTTTTTTTTTTTTTAGCTTAATAATTATGGCCTTCATGACCATATTTGGCTTGCTCAGTTGGGGATATTTTGGGGATATTTAATTTTATTTTATCAATCAATAAATTCCACTAGAAACAAACCTTGTTGTATTATTTTAATTTAATACTGTGAAGCTGCTTTGATACAATCTGTATTGTGAAAAGCGCTATACAAATATACTTGACTTGACAATAAAACTCTTATTAATACACTACCTAATCGAAAATAAATAGCATTATAATAAAAAATCAACAGCCATATGAGGCTGCATGTGGTTTTACATGACTAGCAATATTTCATCTAGACTAGAGCATGAAATATGCCAGTCGCTAGGGTCCACATGATGCCGTAAAACGCATCGAACCACTTCTTAAAAACGAACGGTTCAAAGGAATCGATTCGTGGATTTTTTATTTATTTTTTTAGGCTTCATATTACCAGTTGTGTTACATCAAAATGTTACCGGCTGGAAAACGGGTCCTACTGGCTCGGTTGGAGAACTGGTCCCCGCAGTTTAGAGCAGTGTTTAAAAAAGGTATTAAAATAGTTTCTGTGAATCGGGATGACACTTTTATTTTATTCTTACATTTCCTATATAATACATCACAATCATGCACTCTGAAGCTGTTAATGAAACATTACAATGAAACGGTGAATCCTAAATATGCCTTTTTATTAATAGTAATGGCACAAGATTCATCATTATAAGGCTATACGTGTTTTTAGTAATATTTCAATAAACATATTTAGTTTCTAGTGACAGAAACTAAACTATGATTGATAAGCAAATGACATCCACTTAGTGCTCATGTTACTCTGCCACTTCATAACCCAGCGTGTCTCCCAGATGCTGATGGGCGAAGAATGTTCTGGCCATTTCATTGATCTGCTCGTAGGCCCCAATGCTGCGGAAGTATTCCACATAGTTCCAGAAATCTGAGGTGGAATATGACCAGTAGGGCATAGCCGGGGGCTTTTCATAGGGTACTATGTGAGAGAAAGAAAAATAGAGCTTGTGTATTTCTGCTGAATTCTTGCATTCCAGAATTCCTGATGATGTGTAACTGCAGTAGTTATGTCTAAATGTGCCTCTTTGTGTCCTCAGACTGGCAAACACAACAATACACTTAATATACTGAATATAATTATAAAACAGCATCAACATTTCATACAATCCAATTATGTGTTCAAACAAAAGCTTAATTGTGCATTTTTTAAATGCTACTATTAATACTGTAGGTTATATACTGGCTAAAGGTGTGTAAACAAAATGATACATAGTCTGTTTACCCCCTTCAGGAATGAATCTGGCACCTGTGGAAGGAGAAAGTAGAGGAAGAGTGAATGAAATCCCTTACAAAGAGCTGATTCAGGCATAGAGAACTGAGGATCTCCTGAGGGATTCAAGAAATGTGTGCATTTCCTCCTCAAATATTATTCCTAACTATGTCCACTTTTGTCCTGATGAACACAGCTCAAGTCTTTAGTGTTTTTAATATTAACATGGTATGGCATTGTTTTCCTTTAAACATGTATTCCAGTTTGCTTATTTGACAAATAGCAAGTATATGTCTAATAAAGTCGGTCTCATATTCTGAAAATCATGAAGTAGCGTTCAAAGCAAATATCTAGCCTACAATGTTCAGAGTTATATGAGGAATATACACTACTTACTGCTGAGATTATTAGCAAGAAAACACAGCAAGAAAACCCAAAAAAGCACACTCCACTTCATCTTTCCCTGAAAATAAATAAAAAAAAATGTTACTAATTACAATTATGGTTACAATATAACAAAAAATAGGTAAACTTTAGCTATACTACATTCACGTATTCCTCATAATTGGGTTGGAAATAAACAACATTACCTCCTTTGCTGCACTGATTGCACGAGGTCCAGCAGTTTCTGCGAGCTAAAAGATTTTGTGCTTCACAGGTTCTTCACGGACTGGACCCTGAGTTCAGGAAAGTTTTGTCTCCTCCCAAACTAGATCTACATCATTGAAACCACCTCAAGACCGTCTATGATATGCATTTCAAATCAAATAGGTTTATGCATCATTCCATATAAACAAAACAAACATTAGATTCCAAGAACATAATTCCATTTTTAATTCATTAATATTCCAATAGAAATCCAAACACCAAGCATTCCAAAAGGCATAGAAAATACACTTTTGAGGACCAATGCACATGTGCAGAACAGACAGGACTTTAGTATATTCACAATATAAACACCTAAATCATTATTCAGTAATGACATGACATAACCGGAAACTTCATTAGCAAAAGGTTATGCTTTTATTTATTTTTCAAGAGGTGCAAAAATATGTTTAGAGCACTATATTGCAGGCTGGGTTCAGTAATTTTATGCAACAGGAGTAGTTTTATAATGATAATTTAAGTCGTTTTCACTCATAATAGGGATAGTGAAGGCACAAACTTTTCTGAACCAAAATTATATATTTCAGTTTTCACTGTTTAAAAAGGACCATCGCATCCTTGCTGATCTGTGGGTGTCATTTTGCTCACGACGATGTTGTCACGTGAGAAGATCTCTTTGGCGTGGTAGACGGCCTCTGCGGGCAGAATGCGTGAGCGTGAGAGGATCCAGGCATAGTCCACGTGAAACAGCCTGAGAACATCAGTGCACGAATAAACAAGAGAAATGCTGTTGTAGTCGGTGGACAGGACCCAGTATGGGGCGTAGGGTGTGACTGAAAAAGAATTTCACAGAAAGTTAGTTTTAAAAAAAAAAGAGCAATTCACACTTGAAAACAATAGAAAAAAGATTCTAATGTTCTAGATTTGAAAACATTGATAGACTTACAGTAGGAGAAACTGACTCCAAGCTTTGCTGGCTCCCTCATGTCCTGAACGACTGCTGTGCCCTCTGCTTTTCTAATTTTTCCTTTGCTGTTTTATATAAATACATGGATAAATGATTGTGACAAAAACTCTATTTAGAAGTCAAAAGACTTGAATTGGTCAATAAATTACTCACTATGTCTGAACATTGAGAACTTCGATGGTGTTGTCAGGTCTTAGCGAGTAGTTTGCCTCAATGCACTTGCCTTTCTCAAAGGATGCTGGGAGCTTTTCGATCTCATACCACTTTCCAAGGTACTTGAAATGAAAGGTAGAGCTCATATAAGCAGACAGTACAATGTTAAGAACACAAGTACACTCAAAAATAAAAATTCTGAAATTTTTTCACCCTCATGTCATTCCAAACCAAACAAAAGAAGAGCATTCAGATTTGGAAGTACAAGCGGATGAGTAAAAAATGTAAGTTTTGGGGGGTGAACTATATATTTAAGATTTTATTATGTTTATATATTCCTACCTTGTTTATTTCAAAGTTTGGCTGTACCATTGGTGTTGGGCAGGGGCCCCAACGAAAAGTCTGAGCAGAAGCCAAGGGAAGCAGAAGAGGTATGAGCAACACAATCATGGCCTTCATCATGTCAAGAACTGCTGTCTCAGCTGTGATGAGAAAGTAATGTCATGAGCTCAAGTGCATTAGTCATTTCATGTTGTGACAATGACAGTGTTAAAGGGATATTTGTATTATTTCTGCACAATGGCTTGTTAGAAAATGCAACCTATTGTCTAATTACAAAAGGCCCGGTGTTCTGAGACCCACCGAATTATGTGACTAGGCGATGTATTGAGCCAATAGGCCTAGTCACAATTCCCAACCCTACCATCACTACATTAGCTAGCCTATGTGTACCGGTGGGTCACATATTTCGATATAACACTAACACGCGTCTAGCGTTCTACTGTCTGCGATTGAGTGTAAAAACAACTTGCATTTGGGGGGAAAAACTCGCGTATCGTTGTTTCTCCCGGTGTCTCGCGCGTTCTTAAAATGGCGTTTCAAATTAACAGAAATTCTTTTAAAGTCGCACCTGGAGATTTCGCTGCGCTACGTCTCGCGTTTCTCCATGTGAACCTAAGAAATGTAGCATGTGGGGAGTTTTTAGACGCCTTTTGTTTTGAATGGCATGATTTTTTTTCTATAGCTGTCAAACCTGCTGGACCCGTTTGCAAAAAAAAACAACAAATCAGTGGCGTACACGTGCAGTAACTAGGCTATGTTATAAAACTCTGTGGTTACGAAATTTTTTGAATAGCTATCACTTATTGATTAAATTAGGAATAGGAATATAGGCCTATACACATTTTAATGTTATGCTTTTGTTAAACAGGCTAGATTAAATCATATAAATTCAGTTTGTTGGATAAAATCAATAGGCTAGCCTACTGTTTAGTTTTTTTTCTTTCTTTTTTTAGTTAAGGTGGTAACCCTAAAATAAAATACCAAACACAGGTTCACAATACACAGAACACAATACAAGTATAGACAGAATATAATACAATTGAAATAATTATGATATAGCCTAAATACTATTATACAGTAAAAAAAAAATCACAAAACAGGCATAATAACAATGCAAAGTACCTGTCTCAGAGGAAGATGTTGTTATGCACAGAGCTGAAGGTGTTGAATGTGCGCTGGAACACTAACATTGCGCTGATAAGAGAGGAGGAGACACTCATAATAGACAGAGATTGTATTGTAACAAGAAGCAGCTGATTATGTAAATAGATATCATGGGAGTAGTACCGCAGAGACAATGTGTGTGCTGTTTGTGTCTCTTTATTTGTCATTTTTACATAAACCTTTCCTATTCAAACAATGACAGAATGGTTTATAGTAATGTGGATCAGGTGACCTTATTTATCAAGGTAATTTTCAGCAGTTTCAGTCCCTTATTCGTTCATAAAACTGACAATCAGACTTTCCCAAGGGCTGAAGACATTAAATGATGTAATTCTTGAGTCCTCCACTGCTCGTGATGAACACATGGCAGTGGCATAACCTGTTTTAAAGTGATATAACCATGGTAGGCTGTTAAGTATTATTACAAAACAAATATTACTAATAATGTTATATAAGTTAGATAGTAAAAGTATATTATATCTCAGTATAGCTGTCACATTTTTTGGTTCAATGTCACCTTGGTGATGTAAATGCCACTGCTGGTCAATTGCTTGATCAACATAAATAGCAAATTTACAAAAGGTGTTTTCACAAAACACCTGGTTACGATGGTTTTGCTGGTTTTGCTGGTTACGATGTCTGGTAAAGGTCAAGATTTTTGCAATCTCTAAGCATACACTCTTAAAAATAAAGGTTCTTTATTGGCATCTGGGGAAGAACATTTTTCATTCACAAAATCTTTCCATTCTACTAAAGGTTCTTTATTGTGGTTCTTTAGATTATTAAAATGTTCATCACACAGAAAAAAAGGGTTCTTTGGAGAACCCAAAATGGTTCTTATATAGATTGCTGTGAAAAGCCCTTTTTCGGAATCTTTATTTTTAAAAGTTTAGCAACTAAAATCTGTTGAAAGGGTCCAGTAGGAAATAAAGACTATTCCCCATCAACATTTATGAAGGTTTACCTGAAATAATACATGAATAATTAACCTAACAATATTTGAAATCTAATATTCCGAATGACTGATGAGATACCTTCACAAGGCAGATTTAGATACCGAAATGAATGAAATTACCTGTAAAATTAGGCTTGTAAGACCAGTATAAAAGAGAAAAGCTTTTTGTCTTGGAATTGTAATTAAATAAAAGTAAACTATAAAAGTAAAAGTAAACCGTTTCAAAAGAACTTGAGTAAAAATTGAATTAGGCCTACAATTGTGCTTTTCTCCTTGAATACACCAGTGGTCCATTCATGTGCCTGCTGTCTCCTTTGGCTCCACCTAATGGTTACAGCTGTTTTTTCTACTTCTTTTTTTTTTTTTTTGGTTCAACTTCAAACACCGGAAAGAATTCAGACAGGAGGATATGACGTCACCGACCAATCCCCTTGAAGACTTCGAAAATGGCCGTCAAAGCAAAGAGATTTTAATCTACTGTCGAAATAACGTGAGACCTGAATTTTTATTAAAAAATCGAATTCAACTTTATATTTAATAATCACACAATTTAAATAATTATTGCACGTCTCTGTGTTGTGTTTGTAATTCATAGACCGAACCTGTGAATTGCGGCTCGCGCTCTACCGGATCGAGCATTTTCGAAATAAGAGCCCTTTGTTTTGCATGTTAAAATTACAAACATTCGTGTCTGCATTTATCCCGTGGCTAATGCATTTAGCTATTTTTAATGCATATTTACAACTACAATTATTAGGTGCATTCTAATATTATGAGTAGTCTTTTAACAATGTTAGTTTGTCATCAAGCTTGTTATTTCAGCCAACTTTTGAGTAATGGGCGGGAACTTTTATTTTCCCTAACTGATGATGTCAAGACTGAACAATCGCACATTTTATGTAGCGTTATAGGTTATTTTATATATGCACATGTTCTTTAATTTTTACATGCATGTGTGTTTCATTAAAACAGGTTTTTTGGGTGTGGTTTAAACCATCATAAATTTACGTGAGGTAAGTGAATTATTTTAGTTTTGTTTATTGCTTACAAAACGATTACATATAAAATTGCATCATAGGTATAGGTCTAGTTCACCCAAAATTATATAATCATTTATTCATCCTCATGTTTGTTCCAAACATTTATTACGTGGCATAATTCACCACTTTTATTGTATGGCAAAAAAGATGCAATGCAAGAGAATAATGCTTTCTCTTTAAAAAGTTTAATAGTAGCTGATATTATAAGATGCTCTTGACATTGCATACAGTGATAATAATAATTACACATCTGCTAATATTTCTGGTATTATCTTGGAGCTGCACTCAAATTTGCACACTATAATTTTGCACATTTGCATATTTAGATGTACTATATTTTAATAGTCTAATTCTTAACTTTATAGCATTTTTTACTTTTTTGGTGTGTGTGTCTGTCTGTGTTTTTTAGCATACTTTGCACTTGTCTGGGCATTCAATGTGGACAGCAAAGAAAGAATTTCATTGTACAGGGAAATTTATTTTCCTCACTGTGCATATGACAATAAACGCTTTGACTTTGACTTTACAGGTTGGCAGTCTTACACGTCATGCCACATATCACTCACAGTGAGTTTCTTCTGGAGCAGCTTAAGAGGCAACGTGAGAGAAGCTTTCTGTGTGACTGCACAGTAGCAATAGGACAGGCTCAGTATCAAGCCCATCATAATGTTCTGGCAGCCTTTAGTGAGTATTTCTCCACACAGTCTATTGATGCCGGAAGAGAGGATGCCACCATAACGTTGGACCCAGAGTCAGTGAGCAGTGCTGTGTTTGAAAAACTACTGACATATATTTACACCGGGGAATTGAATATGGACGGGTGAGTTCATGGGAATCTAATTCTTCATCAATATAGTCTTCCTACTGACATAGAAAACCTGACATTTTTCCCCCCAAAATATATATATATATATATATATATATATATATATATATATATATATATATATATATATGTGTGTGTGTGTGTGTGTGTGTGTGTGTGTAATATATTTTAGCATAATTTTAAGGTCTCAAAAAATAATATATCATTTTGGGCAAAATTTTATGTCAGCTAAATCTTTACCTCTGTACATTAAAACTATATGTATAGTTAGCCAATTAAATATTTTATAGCAGAGTAAAATAACATAAAAATCATATTCATTATTGACATTTTTATATATATATATATATATATAGTGCTGGCCATCCAACATAAAAGTTTGTGTTTACATAATATATGTGTGTGTACTGTGTATAATTATTTTGTATATATAAATACACACATATGCATGTATATATTTAAGGGGAGAAATGTGTTATTTATATATAAAATATTTATATTTATATATAATATAAATTATGTATAAATATATACACTCACCTAAAGGATTATTAGGAACACCATACTAATACTGTGTTTGACCCCCTTTCGCCTTCAGAACTGCCTTAATTCCACGTGGCATTGATTCAACAAGGTGCTGAAAGCATTCTTTAGAAATGTTGGCCCATATTGATAGGATAGCATCTTGCAGTTAATGGAGATTTGTGGGATGCACATCCAGGGCACGAAGCTCCCGTTCCACCACATCCCAAAGATGCTCTATTGGGTTGAGATCTGGTGACTGTGGGGGCCATTTTAGTACAGTGAACTCATTGTCATGTTTAAGAAACCAATTTGAAATGATTCGAGCTTTGTGACATGGTGCATTATCCCGCTGGAAGTAGCCATCAGAGGATGGGTACATGGTGGTCATAAAGGGATGGACATGGTCAGAAACAATGCTCAGGTAGGCCGTGGCATTTAAACGATGCCCAATTGGCACTAAGGGGCCTAAAGTGTGCCAAGAAAACATCCATTACACCACCACCACCAGCCTGCACAGTTGTAACAAGGCATGATGGCCATGTTCTCATTCTGTTTACGCCAAATTCTGACTCTACCATCTGAATGTCTCAACAGAAATCGAGACTCATCAGACCAGGCAACATTTTTCCAGTCTTCAACTGCCCAATTTTGGTGAGCTCGTGCAAATTGTAGCCTCTTTTTCCTATTTGTAGTGGAGATGAGTGGTACCCGGTGGGGTCTTCTGCTGTTGTAGCCCATCCGCTAGGGCTGGGGAAAAAATCGATTTGATTTAAAAATCGAGTTGGTAGGTCAAATCGAATCATATTTTCAAAAAATCGATTTTTTTTATTTTTTTTCCCTCCCCCTCTTCAGTATAGCGTACAATACATATATTTTGCATTCGCCAAATCTTCCTTCAGGGTTTCCGTAGCATGCTCCCTGGCGCAGCCCTCGATGCTTCACGACATCACGACAAAAAGACGAGCATGTTTAATTTTTTAACGGTCCTCCATGACGACGGCACGCGAGTGAGTGAGTGAGTGAGGGAGAGTGAGTGAAAGTGTGTGTTCGCGAGTGAGTGAGCGAGTGTTTGTGCGCGAGAGTGTGTGTGTGTGTGTGTGTGTGTGTGTGTAGGCTATATGAGCGAGCTCATATGTGCAAGTGAATGAGTGTGTGAGACGGCTCGCGATGACTGGTCGGAAAACAACGTGTAGTCTGACATGTTTCTTGTCCACGACCTGACAAGATTTTTAGGAGTCAAAATCGTGTAATCTGACCGAATCTGACACAGTGACTATCGTAACAGACAAAAAAATCGTGTAATCTGAACCAGGCATAAGAGTTACCTGAGGATTTTTTGTTGTTTTATTAGCTCAATCCAAATACAGTATAAATAATTTGGATGTTTAACAATCTCTGTTGCGCACTGCACAGTGACTTTTCAGTTTTGCCTTTGCAATTTTTGTTTATGTTGATGCACTTTAATTAAATACAATAAATATATATTTTTTAAAATATATTTACAGTTCGCAGTTATTTTGTTTTAAATGGGGGGGGGGAATCGAATCGAATCGTAAATCGAGTTTTTTATAAAAAAATCGCAGATCTTTTTAGGGGAAAAAATCGCCCAGCTCTACCATCCGCCTCAAGGTTGTGCGTGTTGTGGCTTCACAAATGCTTTGCTGCATACCTCGGTTGTAACGAGTGGTTATTTCAGTTAAAGTTGCTCTTCTATCAGCTTGAATCAGTCCGCCCATTCTCCTCTGACCTCTAGCATCAACAAGGCATTTTCGCCCACAGGACTGCCGCATACTGGATGTTTTTCCCTTTTCACACCATTCTTTGTAAACCCTAGAAATGGTTGTGCGTGAAATCCTAGTAACTGAGCAGATTGTGAAATACTCAGACCGGCCCGTCTGGCACCAACAACCATGCCATGCTCAAAATTGCTTAAATCACCTTTCTTTCCCATTCTGACATTCAGTTTGGAGTTCAGGAGATTGTCTTGACCAGGACCACACCCCTAAATGCATTGAAGCCACTGCCATGTGATTGGTTGATTAGATAATTGCATTAATGAGAAATTGAACAGGTGTTCCTAATAATCCTTTAGGTGAGTGTATATATACAGTATATACACATGCAAATATTTCTTAATTATATACATGCATATGTGTGTATTTATATATACAAAATAATTATACACAGTACACACATATATATTATGTAAACACAAATTTTTATTTTAATCGTTGCCCAGCACTAATATATATAAAGAGAGAAAGATAGCATATTTGTTGTGCTTTGTTGTCTACAGAGAAGAAATTGAAAGTGTTCAGAAAGCTGCATCTTATCTTGGTATGCCCGAGGTTGTGGCTCGCTGTACCCTATCCCAAGATGATCTCAAAACTGGTGGCTCACCCGCAAGACAAATACAGTATGAAGATCCACATTCCCCCCTGAGCCCAGATGACTATGAACCTTTAGAGCCGATCTCACAGGTGGAGGAACGGATGTGGTTAAAGGGAGAGAAAGAAGATGGGTCTCAGGATGATCCCGCTTCTACGGATGAAGCCCAGTCGTCCAGCGAACAAACTCCCCAGAGAAGCGGAAAGAGAGGGAGGAAACCCAAAACCAGGTTGTATGAGGAGGATGTTGAGAGGGAGGCCATCGCTGCTCAAAGAGGCAGAGGAAGAGGTCGGGGGAGACCGAGAGGTCGCCCACGGGTGAGGCCATTGAGTTTCGATTCAACTGATCAATCACCAGCACAGCAAAGCATGAATCCAAATAGCAGCTCTGTAGGGAGAGGATCCGGAAGACCGAGAGGTCGCCCGCGGATTAGGCCTTTGACCAGTGATAGAGATGATTCTGGTAACGCTGAAGACGATTCTGTAGCAAACAAAGATCAAGAAGGGGAGAACTCTACCCGCAAAAGAGGACGTCCACGAATTAGACCCCTACCATCTGAAGCAGAAGGAGACGAAGAACAAGGAGACACCCAAGAAACAGAGGTTGTTGAAGACGATGCTGTGAATGCTGGTGAGGAAGATGACGGTAAGGAAAAGACTGATACAGAGAACCCTGGTGAAGCTGCGGCTTCCAAACGAGGGAGAGGAAGACCACGGACTAAGCCGTTATCCACTGAGAACCAAACTACAAATGCTGAGACCGCAATTACAAAGACAGAAGACGGTTCAGAAACTGCAAAAACAAAAGAGAACGAAGGGACCGGTCGTAAAAGAGGAAGACCTCGTTCTAAGCCCCTTTCTTCTGAGGCACCCGAATCTTCAAATCCAATAGAGAACAGCGGAGAAGAAGCTGGTGAAGAAGCAAACCAAGACTTTGAGAAACACACCGAAGAAGGCTCATCTCAAGGCACAGAAGATTCAGAGTCAAGTGCTGCGAAGAAAATCCGCGCCAGCACCAGAAAGAGAAGCTTGAGTAGAAAGCTGAAAGAAAGCCAAGCTAGCAACGAGGAAGATGATGACGACGAAGAGGATGACGAATTTGGCAATGACAACGAAGACTGGGCAGGAGAAGAGGAAGTGAAACCTTTGCAGGACAAACACAGGCCTATTTGTAACATCTGTGGAAACCTCTTCTCTGAGATGAGCAGTCTGCGCAGACACATGCGCATACACAAGGGCCTCAAACCCTATCAGTGCCAGCTCTGTACCCGCTCCTTCAGACAGGGAAACCAGCTGAAGACCCATATGCGCATACACACAGGTACACCTCTCACATGAAGTTGTTAGACTAGTCCATAGTCTTGATGACAAAAAAATGTACAACGATAGTGTGATGTTATAATTTTGGTGATCAATACATGATACTATTCAAAAGTTTGGGGTCGGTAAGATTTTTTGACTCTTATGCTCACTAAGCCTGCATGTTTTGATCAAAAATACTATAAAAACAGTAATATTGTGAAATATAATTACAATTTAAAATAGCTATTTTCTATTTTAGAATGTAATTTGTCCCTGTGATGGCAATTCTTAATTTTCAGCATCATTGCTCCAGTCTTCAGTGTCACATGATCCTTCAGAAATCATTCTAATATGCTGATTTGGTGCTCAAGAAACTGTTCTTATTATCAATGTTGAAAACAGTTGCATGATTTTGTGTGATGATTTTTTTTATGATTATTCTTTGATAAATAGAAAGTAAAAACAGCATTTATTTGAAAAAGAAATATTTTTGGGATATTATAATTGTATTTACTGTCACTTTTGATCATTTTAATGCATCCATGCTGAAGAGAATTTTCTTCCAAATAAAAAAATTTTACTGACCCCAAACTTTTGAACTGCAGTGTCTGTGTCATAATTTTGTTTGTAGGTTTATGTGGAGTGATGCATGTTCTGTGCTGTTTTCAGGAGAGAAGCCCTTCAATTGTACGTCCTGCGAGGCACGTTTTGCTCAGAAGTGTCAGCTGGTCTATCATTGCCGCATGCATCACGGAGAAGAAAAGCCACACAAATGTGATTTCTGTGGAGCGGCTTTTGCCACATCTAGCAATTTAAAAATTCACATAAGGTATCTAGCGCAATTCATGAGAACAATTCCAGTTCATTTTCATTGATAAAATTACACTTAAACATGAGTCTTAGTGTTAAACTCACTTAGTTTGCATAAATCAAAACTAAAACTAGACTAAATGTTACGATGATAAAATATTCACAATGAATGTTTTATTGTTTTATCTGGTTAAATACAAATAATAATGATCTTATTGGTCAATAAGTTTCCATCGACTTCTCTTTCTTACCCGTTTGCTCTCAGAAAGCACAGTGGTGAGAAGCCGTATGAATGTGGAGAATGTGGGAAGCGCTTCACACAGGCCAGCACTCTTATGTACCACAAGCGACGACACACGGGAGAGAAACCGTACATCTGCGACACCTGCGGCATGGCCTTCGCTGTGTCCAGCTCTCTCATCGCTCACACCAGGAAACACACCGGTGGGTTTATAATTCATAAAAGCTGTCAGCATTTTCTGGTCATGTCGACGCCACTTGGAGTCTGTTTAATAAATGACTTTTTTTAATCAATGCACTCCATTTTTAGGTGTGACTCCATATATATGCTTGGATTGCGGCAAACCTTGCTTAACCGCTGGTGAACTTCGAAAACATATGGACATCCACAACGGTAAATTTAACAAGTTGGGCGTTTTCAAAATGGAAACCTTGTATTTCCAAATATGGATTTATTTAGGTCCTTTTTGCCTTTAGGCTCGAGAAAAGTGAGGTGTAACCTGTGTGGGAACATGTTTTCAGACATATATAGCTTGAAGAAGCACAGCATTTTGAAGCATAATGGTGTGTTTATTTCTTGTTTAATTATATATTATTGCTAAATTGATCTGTCCATTCATCTAAATGTCTATTTTAAAACATACTTTTCAGTTCTTCCTGAACAAGAGCAGACTCAGACTGTGAAATCCGACCCGACGCAGTGTCCTCTCAACATCCCCATCGACCACCAGGGCCTGATTGCACGGGTGCGCTCTGCCCTTGTCGATTCCCAAGACCATGAAATTCAGATGGAGTCCCAGTTGCCAATTTTGCCCCCCGAAGCCCAGCTCATCATCCAACAGTCGGCAGAGCCGCAGATGATCATACAGCACGCAGACGGCTCAGAGCCCTCCATGATCTTCCAGCACGCGGACTCATCCGAAGCACCGGTTCTCATCCAACACGGAGAATCTGGCGAGCAAGTCAGCTACGTTGTGGAACAGTACGAAATTCCAGCGACTGCTGAGATGGAGCACACGCAGATTGTCATCGTTCAGACCATTGATTAAAATACCAGGTTTTACTTCCATTTTAAGAGTATTTTCTCCATAAGGTGAAGACTGAAGGTAGGATCAGTCAGGCCAGTGCGGAAGCAATTTGTAATGATTGTTTTCTAATCATCTGAATTACAAACTCTTAGCAGATATCAGTTATACAAAGCTATCGTGTGAGCGTGTGAGGCTTCCCTCTCTTTTTTCCTCATTAAAGTCTAGAATCTGGATCATTAAAGGCATATTTTCTGAAATGAAGGGAAGGCCAAACGTAGGTTTAGCTGTAATATGAAATGCTGTGCTTAGAAAAAGCATTTTGGTTCAAATGTTTAAAAAAAAGATTTTTCTATTTAATTGAAAGGACAGTGCGGCTATACATTACAACTGACTTGGTCGTTCTGATGTTTTTGAATTATGCGTTTGTCTTTTAGAAGTATGACATGTAAATACCTAAAATGTTATATGACCCAGTCTCTGAAACATTTCATATATTATGTGAAATAATCCTCTAACAAACTGGGCAGCTTTTATAATAAATCATCTCACGTCTGAATATGTGTTGTGGTTGATATATATTTTTGAGTAATGCATTCATGAAATTCATTGGTAAAGACCACAGGGAAACACTTTGGTTTAGGGTCTAATTCTCAGTATCAATTACTTGCTTATTAGCATGCATATTACTATGATATTTGCTGTTTATTAGTACTTAAAAAGCACATATTAATAGCTTATTCGGCATGACCATATTCTACATCCCTTAATCCTACCCAATACCTAAACTTAACTACCTTACTAACTATTAATAAGCAGTAATTAGTAGTTTACTGAGGCAAAAGTTGTAGTTAATAGTGAGAATTGGACCATAAACTAAAGTGTAACCGACCACAGACATATTTTCAATATTTCAATATTACTACCACTGTTTCTATATAAGGTTGATTCTTTAACTAGTGGAAGTTTTCTGTCCCCAGGATGATTTTAAAGAGAAAAAAGACAAAATTTACAAAAACTTTCTAGTTATATCTTTTTATTGTGTCTCTTTATTTACATTTGCTTAGTTTTGATCTCTTTAAATTTAAAAACTCTAACCTTTTACAAGACTTTTACTATATTTTAGCTTTTTATTCGATGCCATTACCTAACAGCATTTGTGAATTTCAATTTAGAAGCAGTCCTTTTTTTATTTATATATGCTAATATAATTTACAGGTGGATAACATTTTTATTATAGGACCATTTGAGCATTGTCCTTTTTTGTAGATTTTAAGTAGTAAAAAATGAACAATCATTCATATATTTTGAATAGGCCTACTTGTTTGTGTAAACGCATTTATGAAGAAGATAATCAGTGAACAAAGATTGAATAGGCATATTTCACTTATTCTCAGTGACTTAAAACATTTGTCCCCGGTTTCACAGACAACCAGAGCCATTGTTTTTTTCTAAGGCAATTTTATTAAAGCTACTTAGATGTCCTAATTAAACTTTAAAAAAGGCTCAATCCTGGCTTAATCTAAGCCCTGTCTGTGAGGCCTTTTTGTTTCTTTTATGTAATGAATAGAGAGCAGTCATCTAAACGCAGACGACCTGAAGATGTCGCTCTTGCGCAGGCGCATCCATGTTGGCATAGCAACTTCAAAGTTAGCCTCTCAGAGCGTTAAGCATGGTGGACATTATGAATCGATATTTAACTGTATGTGCTGAAGAACAGCAGCCCCCAAATATGTGTGTTTTGAAAGTTTTGGAAGACAGCAGGTTGGTTTGAAAAGTAAAATATAAAGTTATTTCTCATTTTGGCTGTTTCATGTTCATTTATGTCGTTGGTGTTTCTATTCAGCGATGGCTCACTCACACTAACAGGTAATGATCAACTGAAGAATGGAGACAGATTGACAGATGACGATGTGCTGGTCTTGTCAAAAACACTCGTGGGAAATTCAGCTATAAAGGGTAAATATTAACTCGTCCTACCCAGAACAGTTTCAGGTTAGACATGCAAATCATAAACCACTGCAAATATTAGAAAGTTTATTGTAACCCATACCTCAATGGGTTGGCCTGTCACCAAATCAATCACAAAAATAAAGTATTTTTGATTTAAAATGATATCATAATGAACTGAAAGTAAACTTCATTGCAGGTTTAGATCTCAGATACAACTGTATCACAGATAAAGGAGCTGTTTATGTTGCACACCTCATTCAGGTATGTTAAATCATCAGTTTTCCTAAAGACCAGCTGTTTAGGTTTCTAGTTTCAACCTAACTGAAAACTTGAGAACCTTAAAGAAATGTTGTCATTTTAACAGGAGAGTAAGTCCCTTCAATCTCTTGATCTGATGTGTAATAACATTGAGGCAGATGGTGCGGAAGTGATAGCAAAAAGTTTGCATGTAAGTATGGCTAATTTGGATTTACAATTAATGTTAAAATGTAACATTTATTTATGCATTAATTATAGATTTAAAATGAATGCCAATGATATGATCAGTAAGTCATGGCAACATATTGTATGTTTTTACATTTCTTTAGTTATATGAGATAAGTTATGAGATTCAACTCATTTCTTCAGTCAGTTGAATATGATTTAATTGAAATGACTTAAAAAAAGAAGTAATTTAAAGCAGCAAATGAACTTAAGTTTTTAAGTTGAAAGTTTTTTTTACAGCGCATGTATTTTCTGTTAATTTTACAGACAAATAAAAGTTTGAAGACACTCAGAATGACGGGAAATAAGATTGGAAATAAAGGTGGCATGCAACTAGCTGCTATGTTGCAGATTAATGCCACTTTAGAAGAAGTTGATGTCTCAGACTGTGATCTGGTAAATTTCCCGAACACAAATATAATCACAAAATAAATGTCATTTTGTATTTAAAGTATTGTGTTTGTTTTCTAGGCTACACAAAGTGTAATAGCATTTGCCATCGTCCTGAAGAACAACAGGGGAATCCGTGCCATTAATGTTAGTCGACCTCTTATTTTCAGTCTTCAGGTATGTTTTCAGGAAAATTGTGCTTTGATATACTCATTTTATGATTAATATATGGCAAAAGTCTTTTTTTTATTGGTTAAAGTAATCTTATCTTAATTGACAGGAGGAAACAACCGTCCATATGGCACAGATGCTGGTGGTGAATAAGACACTGAGGGAGCTGCACATGGGAAAGCATGGCATGACTGATACTGGTGTAGAGAGGCTGTGTGAAGCTCTGAAGTTAAACACCTCTCTATGCTACTTGGATCTTCGCTGGTATACACTCATACACATCATTCTCTAATTCATGATCTTAAAGGCATAGCTCTCCCAAAAAAACAAACAAATTCTGTCACTGGTTTCTCACTCAAATGTCTTTCAAAATCTGTATGCCTTATTTTTTTCTGCCAATAGCAAAGGTTTTAATAGTTATAATAGTAGCTTTTTTTTTCAAGTGACCAGGGCTATCGAGCAAAACCTTTAAGTGAAAAATGACAAAATTGTATGATTCTTCAATGATGTTTTCTTACTGTCGTTGGATGGCAGAGATCAACTCATGACACTCATTTTGTGCTTCATAGAAAAAAACATTTCTGCTTCTTTTTTTGTTTAACAGTAACAGAATTGCACGGGATGGAGCTAAATGCTTATCGGAGGTTTTGAACCAAAGTCGCTCTTTGGAGATTCTAGATCTTTCTTTCAATCGCATTGAGGATGATGGTGCGTTGTATCTAAGTGAAGCTATCAAGCTGCCACACAGCAAACTCAAAGCGTAAGTGTCCTCCTATTTATCAAACTATGCTATTGTTAAGTTTACACAACACTATTTCCATTCTTCATGCTGTCCAACTTATATGGTATCGTTTTTGCCTCCTAGATTGTCTGTTACCAGCAACAGCATTGGAAAAAAAGGTCTTTTGTCCCTCAACAAGGCAATGAGTGTGAATTCCTGTCTCACACACATTTACATATGGGGGAACAAACTTGAGGAGCCAGTTTGCATGGTGAGATTCCATAGATTTTCCCATTATGAAATACAGTGTTCACCATTCAAATGTCTTGATGTTCTCTCTGCCTGAATAATCAGGCTTTCTCGCGGCTGATAAGCAGTGGGCGGCTGTTGGAGGAACACACAGATGTTTCTCCCTATGAGGTGGATGGTCATGTTTTCTTGGCAGAAGCGTCTCATGGTTTATGCAGACATTACTACTGGAGATCCAGATATGGGGATGAAGACTCGAGTAATTCAGCACGGCCCCTGATGGCGTCAGATTCATTGGCTCTGCAGATCTACCCAGACTCACAATCATGAAACAATTCACGATTTCTGGGGTTGTCCGAAAGTATGTGTTGCTGTTTCAGAGTAGGACACATTTAGATTGAACTTAAAGGGATAGTTCACCCAAAAATGAAAATTTTGTCATCATTTACTCATCCTCATGTTGTTACAAACCTTTATGAGTTTCTTTCCTCTGTCGAACGCAAAAGAAGATATTTTAAAGAATGCCGGTAAGCAGACAGTTGACGTTAGTCATTGACTTCCATAGACTTTTTTTTCCTACTATGGAAGTCAATGGGTGCTGTCAACTGTTTGATTACCAGCATTCTTTAAAATATCTTCTTTTGTGTTCAACAAGAGAAAGAAACTCACACAGGTTGACAAAATTTTCATTTTTGGGTAAACTATCCCTTTAATTGTGAATTTTTTTTGTTTTTGTCAATAGTTAGTTGACAGGCAAAATAATCAACAGCACTGTTGGTTACATTTGAATTTATTACAGTTAAATCACATGGTTAGTGTTTTAGATAACAGCCTACATCTTTGTGTCCATGTGTCCAGTGTTTGGAAATGTCACAGGCTGCCATGATGTTCGCGAAAACACGTCATTTATGTAAATGGTTTGCTCTGACACTTAGTCTTCGCTGTATTGGGTGTCACATGCAAATTTTTACACAGTTTTGTCAGGACAGATAAAAGCCAGAGAGATTTAGTTGATTTAGCAAGTTCAGTCTAAAACAATCTCTTTTTTATGTAAATGAGAAAAGACACAAAAGAATATAACAATGATTACTTCATTTAAAGCTGTCAGTTCAAATACTTAGTGCAACTATGTTAACTATGGTAATGAGTTTCAATGCTATGCTGACAAAACATCCTCTTATTTTAATATGATCATTTGTGAGATAATCTTGAAATAGATAAAATAAAAAAGGGTTTAAAAAAAGTATGCCTTTCGATCAACACATCATTTTCAGTAACATCTTGATTTGCAACTTCAGTAACTTGGAAAACCGTAATTGCCAAAGCGGTTGAAACGCTTGTCATTAACCTGCTGCCTTTGGGGTGGGTGAAGCCATTCTGTCACATTCCAGGATGACGTTCTTCTTGCTAAGAACTTTTTCCAGCCTCTCCCTCTCAGCTGAACTCAGAGCCCAATGCTGCAGAGATAGACGGGTGAGGGAGGAGAGATGCGGAAGGGCGTCCAACAAGGCGGGTAGCCAGGGGGAGACGGAGAGGAATGCAGAAGGACGCAGACTGACATCCAGCTCCTCCAGTCCCTTTAGACCAGCAGCCTTCCCAAAAAGAGACGTCCAACCGCCATCTCCGACGCTGCCATTGTAGGACAAATCCAGCTGCTTCAGATGGGACAGAACTCCACGCTGGCAAGCAGATTCTGCAAGATCACAACAGTTTGCGAAAAATCCTCATAGATTACACTTCACAACTTTTCAAATCTGAACAGATTAGGCATCATACCATTTGCAGACTTTGTAAATAGTTAGAGAAAAACTGGGAATCTTATACTAAATGACTGAGGATCACACACTACCAGACTTAGAAGTTGTTCCGAACACAACAAACTCTCACAGAAACATGCACTGCAATGCTAGGAGATGCTTGACAAATTAAAATAATATTTCATGGTTTCACATACTGGGTGTAGATTAAGCCAGGATTAAGCCTTAATTCAATTAGGACATTTAAGTGGCTTTTAGAAACGTGCCTTAAAAAAACTGCACTGGTGTGCATCTTGAGACAAAACAATGGCACTGACATATTTTAAGATTTATCAGTGAAGTTGCTTTCAGTTAAAACAGCTCAAACATGCATTTTAGTCTGGGACTAGGCTTAAGCCTTAAAAAAAGTATTTGTGATTTAGAATAGTCAAGATTAGTCTGATTTTCTGTGAAATTTTTCAACTCATATCTGCAAAATGGCTCTGATTTAGGCAACTAGCATCGACTCGCCCAAACTGTAAATCAGAGCAAAAATCTGTAAAGTCGTGTAGTGTATTCCAGCCTTAATGTTATAATTGAACACTCTTTGACCAAAACTGACCTAGATGTAGCAAATCTTCAGTGGTTAAATTACAGCTACTCAGTCTGAGTTCCTGTAGTTTGCAATCAGACTGCAAAGGCTCCAGAAATTGCCTCAGATTTTCCCCCACACACTTGTTCCACGACAGGTTCAGACTTTCAAGCTGTTGTAGCTTCTTCATTGCGGTAGCTGTTAGGAATTCCAGAAACATACATGCATATTTTCATTTAAAACAAAAACAAGTTCAGTGTTTTCTGAATTTGCATTGGCTTCATACCAAGATCATGGCATGCAGGTGTGCTCAAAGCACAGTTGTTTAGTGGAAGTTTGGTCATCTGAGAAAGAGGGAGGGTTTGCAGAAGATTCTGGAGTGTATCTCCAACACTTTTATTGGATGACAAATCCAGCTCTCTGAGCTCTTTGAGAGATGGAGCTACCTGGACTGAGAAAGCAAGTTCAAAAGAGAATACAAACAAGTTCACGTAACTTTAAATCAACAGTAGCTATGTTACCATCCAAAGTTGTGAATTTAACTTTGAATTTAACACAGAATTGTGATATAAACTCGCAATTCGAACTTTTTTTCTCAGAATTAAGAATTTATTACTCGTGAATGTGAGTTTATATCCCACAATTCTTAGAAAATAAGTTAGAATTCTGAAATATAAACTCACAATTGAGAAAAGTCGTCAGTTACTCTTTTAAAAAGTTTATATCTTACAATTCTGACTTTTTCCCCTCACAATTCTGTCAGAAGTGCGAGATGTAAACTCACAATTGTGAGAAAAAAGTTTTTTTAAATCTTTTTTCTAATTAACTTTTTAAAAAATATATTCTGTGGAGGAAACAAGCTTCCATACATCTTTGCATTTCATAGAGCATTTTTTGTGCAATATCCCAAAATCGCATAAAAATGGCTGAAGGGAAAAATAGCTAGAGTCAACTAGTCTTACCTAAAGCCAACACATCCTCCCTTGTTAGACAGCACAGATGCATACTCAAACTTCTCAAGTGTGTGAGGAGAGTTAGGTTAGTGACCAGTGTGGCAAGACCTCCACCTGCTTCCTTATTGCACGACAGGTCGAAGTGCTCTAGTGCAGGGATGAACTTGAGTGCCTGGCCTTTTAACATTTCACAAAACAAATTAATTGAATTATTCTTCAAAATTAAAATGGTTCCTCAGGTATAATAGAAATCACAGTCTGCATTTGGAGCTTCCTGGCAGGTAATGTAAGTGTGTGCTCATGGTGTTGCAAATAGTTATGCTTGACTGCTTAGTCCATTGAAGGCTTTTTTTCATCATCTCTCTTACCCAGGACACTGAGACTGTCTTTATTGAGTCCACACATGCTCAGTTTTAGGGTCTTCAGCCGTGGAGTCGAGCCTAAAGAGGAGCTGAGGTTCTCCATTCCCTTGATCGATAGCTTGTTATTGGACAGATCGAACTCCTCCAAACTAGACAACATGGGAAGAGCCTCACCTGAAGAAAAAAGTCAGTGCTTTTAAAAGGAAATTGATGAAATATCCTGTTGTAAACAAATCATGACTCATTATAGGCTTATTCTGAATTCCCAGTTTATAAGATCCCAAAAGCAAAAGTGAACATTAAAAAAACCTAACAGTAAATGTTCAAGTGTCTATAGCACTGTATCAGTATTTTCATTTTATAAACTAATATCTGAAGTTTTACTATATTCAGAAACCAAATGAAAATGATGTCAGATTTGGGAACAAACCATACTTTTGAGCCGATTATTAAGTTTGCAAATAAAATTGAATGAATAATTTGTTCAATTGTCTGAAACGATTGCAGCTGTTAACAACTGATTTAGTGATCCGGTCAGAGCGAATCTCAACTTCACAAATCAATGAATCAATCTAGTCCGACTTAAAATGAGTCAAGAACCAGGAGTAATAAGATCCCGATCCTCAGAGCTCCAATACACTGACTCCTAATAATTCATAATAATGTCCGACTTTCCTATCTGGCTGGCCTCGCTCTTTATAGGTATTTTGAGCAGCAGGAATAATAAACAAAAAAATATATAAATTGTAATAGAAAGCTGCCAAGAACATGCCTGGGTTATTGGTTATATATATATATATCTATTAAATTAAAAATTAAGGACCTTTAAGATGTTTGCCATTGTGACTACATTTATGATAATTAAGCACATTTCCCCTAATTTTAAAACATAACTCAAGCAGACATTTAAAAGAAGTGAAGCTTTACTGGAGTTATATTTCATCGAAGTATGTATATTTAACTCAAGCGCTGCCACACAAAAATAAATTTCATAGTCTTTGATGACACATGAAATCCTTATATGAGGTTTATAGAAAGCAAGTCTTACTCAGAGCTGTAACGTCTGTCTCAGAGAGCTGACAGTCCACCAGGCGGAGTTCTTTCAGTGTGCTTTCAGGTTGGAGGTGTTCTGTGAAGTGTCTGAAATTTCCTGCACCAACGCCAGTATTCCAGGACAAATCTAGCACCTCTATTAGAGGAATGCAGTCAAGAGCCTCACCTGGAATATCATTTTAAGAGAGGTTTGCCAGTTGTTCAAAATTGTTTCAGCCTTAAATCAGGCCAATTTCAAGATTTCAGTTATGATTTTGCAAAGAAAAGTCATTATATTTGGTGTGTAGGCTATATTTAGTATTTTAGCTCATGTGTGTGGTTTCAGCTAGCCTGGGTTTCCCCATACTGCCTTGCTCGCAGCGCGATTTTACTCAAATGAGACTTGGTCTGACGTTAGCCAGGCTAGGTTTCAGCTTTAATTGTAAGGTCTTTTAAAGGGGTAGTTCACCCAAAATGAATATTCTGCTATCATTTACTCACCGTCGTTTCAAACCTGTTTGACTTTCTTTCTTCTGTAGAACACAAAAGAAGATATATTGAAGAATGTTGGGAACCAAAGATTTTTGGTTCCCATTTCATGACCAAAAAATATAATGGAAGCCAATGAGAACCAAAACTCTTTGGTTACCAATAATCTTCAAAATATCTTCCACAGAATAAAGAAAGTCATACATGTTTGGAACAACATAAGGGTGAGTAAATTATGATATTTTTATATTTGGGTGAACACCTCTTTAAGTCATGATGAAACATTTATTAAATGCAGATGGATAGATGGATGGATGGATGAACAGATGATAGATAGATAGATAGATAGATAGATAGATAGATAGATAGATAGATAGATAGATAGATAGATAGATAGATAGATAGATAGATAGATAGATAGATAGATAGATAGATAGATAGATAGATAGATAGATAGATAGATAGACAGATGATAGATCAATAGATGGATGGATGGATGGATGGATGGATGGATGGATGGATGGATGGATGGATAGATAGATAGATAGACAAATACAGTAATAGAATGATAGATAGATAGATAGATAGATAGATAGATAGATAGATAGATAGATAGATAGATAGATAGATAGATAGATAGATAGTTTAATTATTTGTTTAATTACATAGTTTTTTCTGTAATAAATGAATGCTTCCTGTACCGAGAGCAGTGAGGTCTTGAGCTGTTAATCTGCAGTTACACAGCTTCATCACTCTCAGCTTCTCTACATGCTGCAGGTGGACAGTAAGTGCCTTCAGGGATCCTCCAACCAGATCATTCCAGGACAGGTCCATCACCTCCAGCTGAGCCACAAATGGCAGTAAGGTGGCTGAGACAATGTCAAAACGGTAATTAGCGATCCAGACACATATACGGTCTTGTGTATATTACTGTGTGAAAACCATTATGTCATAAAAACACCCACCTAGTTCCACCACATCTGTGGCTGTCAGATCGCAGTGGCTCAGGCTCAAATTCTGACTGTGAGGGGTTTTCCCAAGCTTCTGAACGAATTGCTTCACCCGACCCCAGCCCACAACAGAGCCGGGCTCATCATCTGCTTTATTGATCTCTAAAGGAAAACAAGGGTTTGTTAATTTATATTCACATCGTTGTATCTTCTAAATGTCTAATCTAACGCCCACCTTTCCCAGGGTCGTTATTTTCTTTTCCTTCACTGGCCTCTGATTCCTTCATTTCAGGTATATTGTTGTTTTTCTTGTCACTGCTTTCTGATGGGCGGAAGAGGCGACCCACTGCTGGTTTCTTTCTCTCCGTGAAAGAGGCTTTCCTTCTGAGCTGGTTCATAAGGAGATCCAGAGGAGATCTTTTCTGAACACTCTCCTTCCCTTTGGTAGCTTCTGCAGTGTGACGACAAAAATGGATTTGAAGTTCAATCCAAATGTATTATTTGTTTGTGTTATCAATGGTGACGTTTGAGAAAATAATTTGAGTTTATACCAAAATCTTAAAAATATAGTATATTTTTTATAAAAAGATCTTTATACCATTGATTTTTGTTTTGTGACCATATGTGATAATGTTTCACTTTTGTGTTTGTGTGTGTGTGAACTGTTTTCACCAAGTACAACATGTTTGTTAATTCTGGAACAATGTTCTAATCAACCGATCAGATTTTTGAGGTTTAGATATAAGTTTAACATGTGCAGGATGATGATGCATCAGCCAATGTGTTATTATAGGAAATAAATAGAAACATTTGCTAATTTAGTTGTTATAGCACAAAATGTAAAATAAAAGAGGGATAAGTTGGCCCACTACCTGGGGTATCCTTATTCCTATATTGTTCTATGAAATTCAACATATTCTGCATTCAACAATAATGGGATGGGGTTAATTCTGATTAACTAGTAATATCAAAATGGTTTTAAAAAAAATGTGTCTGTATGAAATTTATAATTTGGGGGTGATGTGACCCGGACATGCTTTGACAGACCTCAGAATTAATGCTGCCAGTAACATACCTGTCGAATCCATTGCTTTTTAAAAGAAGATCTCGTCTCATCTGCAGGTAAATTATGTACGGTTATTCTGCCCTTTTCCAAACTGAAATATAAAAACACAAACCATTTAAATCATTATGACTGACAATCGATTTATTTACTTGTTTACTTTGCCATGACTTGCTCATCGGTGAAACAGGACCTGTTTTAAAATCATTCAATCGAAATTGTTTAATGACTCGAGTTGTTCCTACCTTGAAATGTTTCTTGAATCTATTAAATATAATGCAGCGATGATTTTAATAAGCAGATTCAGTCCGCATTTACACCTGTTTCACACTCATACCGGATCCCGGAAGTAAAACTGAACTTTGACTGTATAAAACACTGTAAACAAAGACCTGTCACATGAATCCGGTCACTTTAAAGCCCCATTCATTGAAAATTGTAGTTATTCATTTATGAAAATTGCACCAACCCGTGAATCTGCTGAGTGAACACCTGAGGTGGTTAACCTATGCCAACAGAACTTCTCAACAACAATTTACTATGGTAATCTTGGAAACTGCTGAAATAGCGCAAGTTAGTTCCGACAGTTAGTGTTTTAAAACCAATACGAAATCTCCTTCAAACAGTGTAAGAAGCTTCTAAAAATCTGTCATTTTAATTATTTTTGATGGCTGTGACCAAGTTAATATAGTTTTATTGCATTATCTAACATTGAATATTTTTCAGACAAAGTGTTTTCTTATTTCTAGACAAAGGAAATGTGTTTTGAGACAAGCCTTTGAAAAGATACAAGCCAGTGTATATAATTATATATAATCATTTTTATTATTTTCCCCAGCAACAGAACATTAACATATCATTTCCCATGAGTTGTTGTAGAAAGATGACATACAAAAGTTGGTGGGTGATACAAAGTGTCTCGATCACAAGTGGAGGTAGGACAAATGAGTCATGTCATACGATACACACAAAAGATGGCACTGGCAAAGATAATTATAAGTTACATTTTGTACGTGACAACATTTTTGTGTGAAATGTTAGGAAACAATACTCAGTATATCTGTATTTTCTATATATTATATATTTCTTCAATCTCACATGCATAAGTCAACTGGAAAATCAAATAAACATCATAGCAGCAGTACAGAGGTATTTATCAGTCATACGCCTGACTACTCCATCCATCCACTTCTATACACAACCTATATTTTATGTTTCTATACGTATATATCTGTGTTTGTTTGAGGTAGCAACTATTTAATTATTCTGTTAAATTTTGGATATAAAAGCAATTACAGATAAACACGCTGATTGTCAGTTTCAGCAAACAATATCAATACATAATTTTTTCCCCCACACATAAGAATAACATCTCTCTCTGAGCAAAGTACACATAGACCTTTTTGTCTAGATGGTTTTTAGAATGTAAAGTAGGAGCATTTCATAAACTTAAACTGTAATTGATCTGAGTGTTTCAACTTCTACCATCACTTTTAAAATCTATAATATTGTTTATTTCCATTTGGTGTTAGAAGTCCTTGAAATGAGAAAGAATAAAATTCTGCTGTTCATTAAAGGAGGCAAAACATTCACTGGAAATGGCATAGAAAACATTTTCTGTTATATCTGAACTTCATACCACAGTGTAAACATAGTATATTTATCCATATTCAATGAAGGTACACATGCATATATTTTGTACATTCATATTCATAATGAGCACTACCTACATAAAATATAAACAAAAAATATGGCAAAAAGAATGTTAAATATGTATAATTTGATAAGATTATTCACATAACATTTATCAATAAACAATAAATATTTTAGGAAACAATATCAGTTGTGATGTACTTTAAACAATTCCAATAGTCCAAAAAAAAATAATTTTCCAATTGATATCAGTAGCAGTGATAAACCAAGATGGATGGTGTTGATTGTACGTTTGCAGGTTTAGTGCTTTGCATAATGTCTCTAACTACTTAATAAATCCTTTTTCACATGTCTGAAAAAAGAATCAGTTCAGCTCAATAGCTACTCAACTTTTCAACAAATTCACAGCATAAAACCCAAACCTACTCAGGACGGCCCATAATTGTAGAATTGTTCCGTAGAACTGCAATAAAAACAACTTTGGCGTCCGGTTCCAAAATGGAGATACCATTCCAAAATGAATTTTGATCACAGAAATCAGGCTGCTGGTTGGTGACCGTAGATCACGCTAAGGCGTCGGGGACATTTGTGTCACTGGAGGCTGAAGACACGGGACTGTCCATTTCAGCCGGGTGGGGGGACTCCCTCATCTGTTGTTTGAGCTCAGAGATGGTACGTTCCAGCCTCTCTCTGGCTTCTCTCTCCCTGCGTAGCTCTTCCTGCAGCTCCTCGCGGTCTTCCTCAGCGCGGTCCAGCCTCTGACGCAGTTCTGATAACTAAGCACAGGAAGCCATTGGTCAGCTAAAGTGGTGCGCTTTCATTTACAACAGGGTTTAAAATTTGAATATTCAGCAAGGGCCATGTTATGATGACATCACTTTTCTCTGCAGAACTGCTTTAGAACTGAATTGAACTCATAACTTTATACAGTTATTGAACTAAACTGAATCAACACTGATTTCAACTGAATAATGACAGTTTACTATTGTCTTTTTGGAGCTGCTTTACAGCAGAATTGAATTATATTTGCATCACTGAATCATTATTTCCCTGTTTATCACTGTAAAGCTGCTTTGAAACAATCTGTATTGCATAAAGTGCTATATAAATAAAGGTTACTTAACTTATTTAATTATCAAACATTCCTGAATTTCTTTTTATCATGGTTTCGACAAAAATATAAGCTGCACAACTGTGATTATAATAAGAAATCAGCATATAAGAAGGATTCCTGAAGAATCATGTGACACTGAAGACTGGAATAATGCTGAAAATTCAGCCATCACAGGAATAAATTACATTTTACATTGTAATTGTAATACATTTTCACAATATTACTCTTTTTAACTTTTTACTGTATTTTTGATTAAACAAACATATGCTTGGTGAGCATAAGAGACTTCAAAAACACTGAAAAATCTGACGAACCTGAACGTTTGAACATTAGCATATATTTAACATGCTAAGACTACAAATGTATCTGTTTTATTCTAAAAAATCTGTTTAAAAATTAGGGCTGTAAAATCAATTAATCGCATCTAACATAAATGTGTGTGTATATTACATTTATATATATTATATAATATATTTGTGTGTGTATATAATCATACACACACACATATATATACAGTATATATGTCTAAATATATGTGTGTGTATATATACAGTATACACACGTATACTTCTATATTACATACGATTAATCCTGATTACTTGATTTTAAAGCCCTAATAAAAATAAAGTATGATAAATGATGGCCCTGAAAAGGACTTGTGTGGGTGTGTGTGATTGGTCAGTACCTGTTTGGCATAGATAGTTTCCTGGTGTGGCTCAGTGTTCAGTTTTTTGCATTTGCAGCCTTGCTGCCTCAGCTTGTCGAGTCGGGACTTCAACTTTCTCTGTTCCTGCTGGACTTCACCGAGCCTCTGAGCATGCTCAGTCTGAACCGCCTCCAGCTCCCCGTGTAGATCACAGCGGTCTATGGCTTCACCTTGATGCAGAGCCTGCAGCTCCTGTTCACGAGTAGAGAGAAAGACACATCAGATACTCACAAGCACCTTCTGGCGAACGAAAAGGAAAGGACATGTGATGTGTACTGGGGTAAAAACCTTTTCAAGCTGTTTTTGTCTGCATAGTGTTGACTGAAGTTTGTCGTGCTGAGCACTATACATCTGAAGGAGTTCCATCACCATGTAGTCCTTACTGTGATTCACAGTCGCACCAACAGACCGCTTACTAGCTGATGGATCTACTTTCTGCCATTCATTTGGACTGGCATCATCTGACTGGCCACTTTTTTCTTGCCCTGTATCAATTAGATCTCACATTTAGAAACATATACATTTAGTTATGCAATGTTACTTATGGTGAGTGCAAACTGACCTGCAAAGGTGGGCGTCTTTGGGTCAGTGCCGTGTGCATCCTGGGTCTTTTCGTCCTGAGTATCGCCCAGTGTCTCTGTTCCTATAGACCCCATTTCCTTTTCAGACAAACACTCAGAGTGTTGTGCCAAGTTGTTACCTGCCAGCTTGTCAGGAGTGTACTGGTACCAACTGGAGAGGAAAACAAAAAAGGAAGTTACTTGCAGTTGTGTACTAAAACTACTTGTAGTTGTAGAATTACTGCAGTAATATTGCTTTTTTTTTAAATGGTAATTGTGAATATGATTATAATCATTAACATGAGATTTGAGTGTTTAACATTACATCCACAATATACATAAAGGTCACTAAGAATTAGTGTGAAAGCTTTCAAGGAACATGTCCAGATAATATTTCACCTCAAAATGAACTGAAAGAAATATCAAATTATATTTTATAATCAGACAGCAAGGCCTGTTTTTAATTAAATAATAAATAAATGTAATAATTAAAATGATTTACATTGGCATAATGTTTTTCATTCCAATTAAGAATATCACCATACATTATAATTTTCAAATTGTAAAATATTTATACATCATAATAACATATATTTATTTAGTGTAACTTTTTTAACATTCATTTAAATATGATACTTTTAATTAATTCATTTACATATACATTATTAATTAATTTTAATATTAGTTCTTGAGAACAATACATTTTACAAATAAACTCAAGATGTAAAAAATACAGGTGTACTGCAGTATGTTTTTTGTCGGATATCAGATTTTTCTGATTTATTATTGAATAATGTAGATTTGATATTGAACTGAACCTTTGCCACATCATGTCATCATGATCGGGGTCCTCCTTAAGACTGGCAAGCAAACGTGAGTCAAACACGAAGGCAGGTGAAGATACTTCCTGAAAGAGAGATAACAAGAAAGAACTTGTTAACCTTGTTTCAATAACAATTAGGAATTGATTAACCCATTGTGTGTTAATGCAGATTGCTCTTGACGTATTACAAGTCCCTTTAGGTTTCTCACTTAGAAATCATTGATTTGATCCCTTCATATGTCAAGCAGCCTCCTGTGTGTCATTTCTGCACGGCTTCATGCACACACACCGTTAGCTCTTGCGATTTATTCTATTCCAAAAGAGAACCCTAGATCTAGAAATATGTAAATAACATTTAATATCCCTGTGAATGGATTGTGAAATCTTATCAAGGATCAACACCCTCATTCTGACATGTTTTACAGGCCTCTGAATACTGGAGGAAATATGAATGCTTCTTCCATCAACAGTCGGTGACGTACGCTGCTTTAATGTAAATAGGCCATCTGATCTATCATAAAGCTTCAGCGACCAGCTTGCACACCACACGCACACTCAGAGCATGTGCGGACTTAAAAAAAACACCCACACGATGTGGAAAAATTTCCTTTGGTCATAGCGTAACAATTCACACATACTCAAAAGTCCCTGTGCTGTGGTTGCGAAACACGGACCTGAAACTGTTCTTCATTTGAACTTGTGAAGTTCTTCTATGGAAATGGAGCCTTTCTAAGCATATGATTGTAACTGTCTACCAGTGGTGAGAACGTCTCTTAGAAACAAAACAAGCAATACAGGTTTATTAAAAAAACACACGCACACACTTTCATACATTTCCATGTGAAGTCATGTGCGAGAGCTCCAGACGACTCTGTGTGGGGGAGGGGAGGGCTGTCTGGGGGCCGTCACGTGGCGCTCATGGCACGAGGACTCTAATCTACACTGCTATTTACGACGCGACATGAGCAGGACGGTCACTCTTAACGCACTACAATGACATGATTCATTTGAGACCTCTCGAAATAGCTCCCATGCACCAGATTGATTCAATGAAATGAGACTTCCTGCCTTGACCTTAACCTTGTTATTGATGTGCTCATTACAGGGTTTTTATGTGCAGATAGATAGATAGATAGATAGATAGATAGATAGATAGATAGATAGATAGATAGATAGATAGATAGATAGATAGATAGATAGATAGATAGATAGATAGATAGATAGATAGATAGATAGATAGATAGATAGATAGATAGATAGATAGATAGACAAACAGACGGACAGAAATACAGACAGACAGATAGACAGATAGATACAGACAGACAGACAGATAGATAGACAGACAGACAGAAAGACGAACAGACAGACAGATAGATAGATAGACAGACAGACAGAAAGACGAACAGACAGACAGATAGATAGATAGATAGATAGATAGATAGATAGATAGATAGATAGATAGATAGACAAACAGACGGACAGAAATACAGACAGACAGATAGACAGATAGATACAGACAGACAGACAGATAGATAGACAGACAGACAGAAAGACGAACAGACAGACAGACAGATAGATAGACAGACAGACAGAAAGACGAACAGACAGACAGATAGATAGATAGATAGATAGATAGATAGATAGATAGATAGATAGATAGATAGATAGATAGATAGATAGATAGATAGATAGATAGATAGATAGATAGATAGATAGATAGATAGATAGAGACAGACAGACAGACTGACAGACAGACAGATAAAGACAGACAGAGAGAAAATTAACTATAAAATAAAATGCTGTCTAAGTATGTTATATCTAATGAGTATTAATATATTTTTTATTAAAAATAAACAGAAAGTCCAGTCTGCATCCGGAAAATGGGCTGTCTGAGAACAGCGGTTGCTGGGGATGTTGTTGAGTCTCTGGCTAAGCATTATATAATGAGATGGGAATTCACTGAATGCTCTGAGATTTGATTGGCTGAGAGGGAGGCTGGGGCCAGCGGTCTGCTCTCTGATTGGTTGATGATGGAGGTCCTGCAGGGTGAGTGCTGGGCTTGTAAAGGGGGAGCAATACTCTGCAGGCACATGTAACAGAATGTCCCAGACGCTCTCTTTCACTCTCTCTCGATCTTTTAGCTCATTCTTTCCTCGTTTTTTTTTTCCTCTTCCCTCCCACCCACTCTTTTCTCTGTTTCTCTCCCCTGTTGCCGTGGCTCCGGCTGTTTGTGCAGACTCTGTCAGAAGGAGTTTGAGAGTCTATTGACCTGGTTTGAACCACATTCAGCCATTTCCTTTGGAGGGAAACATCTGGTGTGGCATGAGAGCTGGATTCAGCTGACCCAACATTCGATTTGCTGTTTACTTTCCACTCAAAACATTTTAAAAGATTTGGGACTGAGACAAATATGATCAGCCAAACATTCTCAGCTGCAAGAGCTTTAAACACCATAACTTGCTTATAGGGTGATTCTCACAAAACATGTCAAGAACATTTCATATATCACCTTAAAATTAAAGAAAAAGAACATTGTATTGATTACAAATAATTTATGGTACTAATAATTTAAGGAGAATCTGAGACAATTGGGCTTGAAAATGAACCAAAGATCTTAATGTTGTTATAAATATGCTTCATTTCCTTTATGAAAAATATATAATATATCTTCCTTTTTATCTTGAGGCAAAATGTGCTTATGTGAACAAACTTTAAACAACATTAATCTATAATACCTGATAAATGTGATTGGACATTATGATTACAATACATGAATTGCTTGCTTTCTGAATGAATATAGATTGCATACTCACTATATGTGGCTGCCTCTTCTCCTGCTGGAACTTCTCCTTCATATCCTCAAGAAACTGCTTTAGCTTCTCTTCATCCGCTGATCCCAGGTGTCTTTGCGCCAGCTGCAGATAACAGGCCCACTTGGCAGAATCGAAGCCCCAGTGACATGTGCGTTTGTCTGGCTGTCGATGGGAGTGCATGACAAAGCGCTCCGGGCAGAAGAGCATCCGGCATTGGGAGCAGCGGATGCAGGGCGCATCCGGGCTGGAGTAAAGCTTGGGTACAAGCAGGCCTTGACACTTGCCAAGACATTGGTGTTCCACCCAAAATCCTTCAGATTCCTCGCCATCTTTCTCTTCCTCCTCTTCAGCACCCAGCCCTTTGTGGGAATCACGAGACGGTTCCTCTCCTGGATGCAGAAGGGTGTTGCAGAGACGTTGAGCATCGGTCAGTGTGATGAGGCCGCAGGACGGAGTCCCTGGAGGAAGGATGGCCAGCACTTTGAGAATGTGTAACTGTGTGGCATCGCAGCGGGAACAGTACAAATACAGCTGGTCACACACTGAGTTGATCTGCTGCAACGAGAAGTCCCGCAGGACGGTGTTTAGCAGCTGGGGCAGACAAAGACGCAGTTCGCCTCCCACAGAGAAGCAGGAGATGGACTCGCCCTCCAGACAGCAGATGCTGAGGTCTGTAGAGCTGTCAGGGGGAACTAGTAGGGGCCCTCCTGCAATACCTCCCTGGGCCAGAGGGGGCGCCAGCTTATACTGACCAGGATGACCAGTAAACGCAGCCGGACCACCGAGGGAACATTGGCTGCTCAGAGAGAACTGCGCTAGAGTGTGCTTCAAACCAGGGCTCAGATCCGGAGTGGCCTCTCTCCTGTCCGTCGCTTTGGAGACCTGATAGCCGAGAGAGGTTTCTGGGATTTTTTTGCAGGATAGATTGAGAGCAGCCATCACACGTTTCTTTATGGGTGCGCCGTCTACGCCTTTGTCTCGCATCGAACGCTTTAATGGCACTTTTAGAAGTGCCTGTTCCTTGGGGATGTCTGGACGCTTGTTCTCAGTAGTCGCCATAATGTTGTTTATAGATATAGCTAAGTGGTCTTCAGGGACCGGAAGATACACAGAGGAAGTCTCAGGAATGCAGTGGTTTTTATATGTGGATCATAGTAAAGTCTTCAATGCTTCCCAGATGACTGAAAAGTCAAAACAAGCATCACAGATTAATACATATAAAAATAATATTTTTTAAAAAAGTAACATTTAACAGGCATCAAATATTTTAAAATATAATATAATACATTGTTGATCTTTTATATTAAAAAATTAATTAAAATTATACATCAAAGAAATAAACACACAGAATGTTTGCATTGACATTAAATGTAAACCAAGACTGAGTACTTAAACCTTTTAAAAACATGTTATTTGAAAATAAATAAATGTTGACTGGAATAAAATATTTTATTTCAGCTAGTTGCCAAGGCAATATTTCTCATTTTCATTTAGTTTAACTTGATGCACTAAAATAACTAAAACAAAAAAAATAAATAAAAATAAATAAAAACTATAGACATATTTAGAAAAAAAAATACTAAACTTTAACTGAAATTAAAATGAAAGCAGAAAATGTAAAAAAATAAAAACTAATTTAAAATATTGATTAAAAAACTAGTATCTCAATGATACTAAAATTAAACTGATGTGTGAACATCTAAATGACTGGGAAATTCGATTCATTCACAAAATAGTTTCATTTAAATACATGCCCTAACCGCTTTTCCAGGAAAGCTAATGGTTTTGAGTTTCGTCAGCGATAGTGAAATCTCGTCTCAAATTAATCATCTGTAATGTGTTTTGACTGCACATAATAGACTTTCCACCGCCCTCACAGAGGCCCCGCCCTCCGCGCACAAGCCCCGCCTCTCTGACCTGTCTTCTTCACAGCAGAGCTCCGCCCCTCCCCCCTCAGCCGTGGTAATGACATTCACTCAGTCGTGCCAGAGACCTCTGCGGGACTACCCCCATGTTCCCACACCTATGACACTTTCACATCTCACAACAAACTGTGAAGGCACCCCTCGAAAGATTTCAATTGCCGAAAAAATTGTCTTAGTGGTAATAAAAATATTTAGGTTCTGCCCATTTGAAATATGATCAACAGTCAACACTATGTTAAAAGAAATATGCATTGTTATCTTATCTAACAGCGATTTCACTAAATGATCTATAATCGCAGTCGATTACTGTCGATTATCATATGTCATATGAGCAATCTTAAAAATCTATATAAACATAGATTCAAATAGGCAATAAAATACAACTGAAACAGTCTGAAAATAATCCTGTAAGATTATAAAGGAGGCATTCAATGTAATGGCACGGGAGGGTGCAATATCCATGAGAAACTTAATATAATAATCATAAAAAATATTGAAAATACGTTCTTTCGTTATAGAGAATGTAAACCCACATAAAACAACATATATTCAAGCTTACCTTTAAATCTGAAGATTCCATCCACAGTTTTTTTGACGAGCGAAGGAAAGCGCGTGAGATATTTGTGTTTTTATTTCATGGGATTCCGTGTCGGAGTTCACAGTCGAGCGAGCGCCCGTCGCCCTGCCGCTGATAACACTGCTGCTGCTGACTTCATGCTGATAGACTTACAACGTCAATCCACAACCCAACAACCTACGTCACCCGACGGGCTGCCACGGCTAGACGGCGTGATTTAGCGGAGGAAGTCTGTCTGCCTATCTCTGGGGGGCGTTGCCAGCATTTCTATAAGCCCCGCCCTTAACCTAATCACTGATTGGTTAAGCTCTCCGAATGACTACTGAACTGTCCAATTGTAGTCCGTCGCTCCTATTCTGGCTCTACCAGCTAGTCATAGCAACCGCAGCAAGAGTAGGTCTGACTAGCGATCTAGGGTTTACATGTTGTAAACATTCAAGAATTATTGTGAACAGTGGAAATGGACTTTTGACTCTAAAGCTTATAGTTTCTAAGATAGCCTTTGTGACAACTTTCCATTCTGATAACCAACCCTATAGTCTCCTTGTGTGATTATTTTTAAAAACGTAGCCTATTCTTAATCATTTACTAGATTGCAAATAGTTTTTTCTATATTGCTAGCAATATTTTTCTAAAATCATTGTACGTCATATCCATATCATAGGTTGTTTAGCTATTGTCTATGTATATTTAGTTCAATCTTTAATTTTAGTCCTGTCCTTCAGCATCATTTACTGTGACTAACACAGAGTCTAAGTTGCTAATTCATCCTTTGGCCTTTGTTTACATAAATCATGTATTTTCACATTATGCCATAGTGCTTAGCATTCACCAGCTGGTACTAAGTAAATATTAAGTGCTTTTGTTTACCTCCAACCTCCAGTATTTACCAGCTGATGCCAAATCCTTTCTTTTTTTTAAGTAAATATATATTTGATACAAGTTGGTTTTATGAATGAATGGAGTGGCCATTCAGGTCCCCAAAATATCACTCGATATATTGTATTTGAGCATAAGTATATCTTTACTTTCTGTTTACATTTTGTGTAATGATTCCTCCAGACATCCATTTGCATTCCCTTTCTTCTTTGTGTCCTTTTCCATGTGGACATTAGCATAAGGCAAATGGCTCTAGTTTGACTTTCATTTGCGTCAAAGTTAGCATTTCTATAGTTTAGCTGCTAACATGTTGTAAATTCACACCCTGACCTATGCCTGGATTACTCAATTCAGAGGAAACACCCTAACGGTTAGACTTTTGTGCAACTGTGTGTTAGAAAGAAAGAATGTATAAGCATCATAAAATTATGATCCTTAAGTAAATATTTTAAGGGTCACATTACGAAAACATCTGTAACACTAGTTGGCCGCTGTGTGTGTTTTCCAGGAAAGCTATTTTGTGTTTTTTTCTTCAGTCTGAGGCTAATTTAATGTCCTTTTGAAGCCTTTGGCTTTTACTTTTCATTACTTCCAGTCTCTCAGATAAACCTTTTCAAAGCACTGGAATAAACAACAACAGTTTCTCTGCTATTTTGAGAGGGAATTGGAAAGTTGCAAAGGGTTGAAAAGCAATAGATAAAGTGGCAGACCTGGAGGCAAAACAAGTGTAATTCAATCTATCCAGAAAGAGAAAGAAAAAACTTTTTTTTATATATATATATATCTTTCCGTACCTTAAAGCAATATAGTCATGGTTTCTGAATTATGTGCAGTGCAAACACAAGTTATTAAAAGTGTCCAAAAAAACAACATTGCTGAACAGTGCATTAGAGTATAGTTGGAAAAACTGTATTCTGCTGCACCTGATAGATGAAGGGAATGAGACTCAATCGGCTAGATTAATTTACCAGGGAATTTAATAATTTCTTTTATTAATTTCTTTGCCCTCACCTATCGTCTTCCTTTCATTATGTTGTCACTCTCCCCTTGCCAAGCAACAGGACTCCGATTCGTATTTTTGGAGCCTTCAAAGCAGACGGCTCCCAGAATATACACAGAGGACAAAACAAAGAGAGAAAAATCCTTGTTGCTAAGGAACAGATCACCAGGAGGACCGCTTGCATGAAATAATAGACCAAATTAAGCTGAATTACTACACCGTGCCTCACAATTGTAATAACTCAATGTGTGTTTGTCACTGAAGACATTAAAAGAAATAAAAATAATTGTACACTTTAGTCTAGTTTGCATGCATATAACAAACACACTATCATTATATTCTGTAAATTATTCTGTCATTTTAATATACATAATCAGTATACTGTCTTTTAGGGAGTATTTGCATTTACATCACATCTAATCAATGACAATGCCCAGAGTTCAAAACAACATCATAAACCTAAAAGTCATACAGGTATATTTCACAAAGACTTGGTCAATATACATTTAGAACATAAGGTCACATCAGGAAGTCCATGGAAATTAGCTGCACTTTTAAAATTAAAAACTAAATAATGTTCATCTGTTGTCGGCAGTATTCTAACCTTTATTCTTGCACAACTGAAGAAGTTTCTAAAATACATGTTTAACCTGAAAGGGGGAAAATGCATTCATGAGAATATTGTGCTTGTTATGTATGGAGAAGTTTTGTTTCACTGAATATAATTTGGGTTTTATACCTGCTTTTGTCTTCTCTTGATTTGCATTTCTTGCTGTTGTTTTGCCCTGACCTCTTCCAGAGTTAGGCATCCACCTGGGGAAATAGTAGACATGGTTAAACCAGTCTACGAATTATTATTTTCTATGAAAATATTGATTATATTTACTAATTGATGCATCTAGAAACAGATGTAGCCAATGTCTGATAGGGCGTTTGACTGCTTGACTGTGTCAAATGTGGTAATCCAGGGATCGTCTGTGATGTTTAGTATTTGTAAGTTACCACACTCATTAATGGTTTTACAATTGTGTAAGACCTATCCTGGGATGAGTTTCCCAAAAGCATCGTAAGCCAATGGTCAGTTGATTCAGTTGAACTCGGTTGGTAACAAGGGAACTTGCATCTATATTATATAGTTGCTTTTGGGAAATGCACCCCTGATGTCTTTCTTTGAATGTAGTACTTGTTCCATGTCATTACATTGTTTAAAGCATGAGAAACAAATGGAGGAAAAAAAAACATTTTTGACAAAATAGATTTTAATCATATGTTATGCTATATCCACTGTAGTGGACACCACTCAGTTTGTTTAAAAAATAAAAAAGACATGAAATGACATGTATAGGCAAAAAAATAGGATATTTTTTCATTCACCAATCATTTATTAGGTTTCAAACAAATGTTGTTATGAAACATATAATGGAATGAACTGACATACCAATTTACTTTATGTAATATGTGGGTAAAATGTCCATACATTTCATACACTGTATCTAATTAGCATTTTAATGTGTTCCTGGGGCAACATTTAATGAAAAAAGAAGTGTAATAATTGGCAACATTTTCATAATAATATCTAATATTTCATAGGAATATTGATATAGCATTTCTTTCCCTATTCACTAGTCTCTCGAAATGCCTGATAAACATGATTTAAGTGTATAAAATCAATGCCCTGTTTTTTAACAGAAAGTCATGTTTTAATTTGAAACCCCATTACATTTTCCTGAGATGTTGATTTATTCAATTTGAAGGTGATATTTACAAAATATTATCATATTTCCATAAAAGTGCTAAATTTGATCACTTAATTAATGTCAGTCATTTTTAAAGATCAAGGAGAAGTTGTTGTCATAGTGAAACTATGCGACATGTATGGTGTCAGAGAAATTCACTAAAATATAATGTCCACTAGAGTGGACAAAAATCTATTCCTGGGTCCCAGGAAGATAAACAAAAGGCACGTTAACTCCCCCTAGTGGTGATGGCACATTCTTTTTATTTGAATCCTTTCAAACAGACTTTACATATTTGTTTTCTGACATGGTTGGTGATTGACTCACCCACAGTACTAGGAGATATGGAAATGTAACCCATGGCCCGACTCAAGCGCAGATCCTCCAGAGCTGCCAGTTCTGCTTCTGCTTCTGTTAAACAGCCAAGCATTCAGTCAGTGAGTGTTGACAACTTAACCTATCATTTAAAACTTAAAAAACAGGAAATATCACATATTTAAATAGTGTTACCTACAAAAACATCAAATTAATTCAGTATAATAGCCTATAAGGATGATTGTGCTCTTGCTACTTTAAAGTAAGAGTAAAACTGACAGTTGGCCACATTTACAACAAATAGGCTAGTAAATTTTTACTTTCTTTTAAAATTGTGTGAGGATAGGATCATTGGAGAGATCTCCAATTTGTTGTAAAAAATGTAAACAAATACCAACTGAACCGAAAAAAAAAATTGTAAATTGCAATACTTCAATTGTGACACTATTATTCAGAAGTAAAAAGTAATGGAAGAAAAGACAAAGAAGCACTCTTTACAATAATGAATTAAAGACACAATTAAGAATGCTATAATTTTTCATTTAACTGGAAAAATGTTTTTTAAATCATCCAAGGGGTTTGAAAGGTTCCCCAGTTGAAAAATCACCCATTCAGTGAGAAATAAAAAGGAAATGAGAGATGTTAAAGCACAGCATATTCCCAACTTACTTTGCTGAATGTCTTGTCTTTTCTTTGGGTTTGGTGCAAATACTGTAAATGCTTTTTGACTGCCATACAAAAAAGAAAACAAGTCAGTGAGCAAAACAAAACAAGCTCTAAAGGATTTACTTTTGGCAACTATTTACTACAGAGTTTAATGCTGATGCTTGGATTAGACCTGATCCACCATATGTTTTTTGGGGCCTCTGGCACTGTAAAGCATTCCTCCTACCTGTGGATTTCATAAAGAGAATGTGATTTTGGTTGTTCCTTCGGTGCACACGTTGCAGGTTTTGACCTCGGTGAAGTCTCGGACTGTTTCTCCTTTATTGCTTTAGTGCTTCTCTCCGTCGCTTTGGGTTTGTATTCGGTGACACATCTTGGGCAGCTTGAGGCCCTTTTGCGGTGACCGACACCGACATCTCTGCTTCTGACGGCAGGTGTTGTTTCGGCTGTACTGCTTTTCTTGTTCAGATGCTTAGGTTTCGTTTCAACAGGTTTCGGTTTTATAAGTCTCGTGTCCGGCATATTTAAGTTACAGAGTTAACATTGAGGCAGTCAACCTCTCATCTGTCTCTCACCTATCCGACTATTTCCGTATTCCGTTAAAGAAACTTTTTCTTGAACGCACCGGTTTCAGTCAGAAAGAAAAAAACAAACAGATATTTTCATTCAAAAGGATCAGCTTCAAATAAGAAATTATCAAAGCCGTGCGTGTTAAGTTTAGTGGACACTGGACAACCGTGAACAGCGCAACCGCGTGCATGTGATCCGATTATAATGAGCGCGCAAGGCGCACACTGTGGTGACCTCGGTATCCCATAGTAACCAATTTTACTACAACTAGCCTAGTACTACTAATTAACAATAGGCTCATAATAATTAGATAGATATGCATGATTTTTAGTGAATCTCTTTTACTTTTGAAAACAAAAAAATTGTTGATGTGAAAATCTATATAATCACAGTATATTTATGTTTTGTAGCTCGCCTATCGAAGGTGTATACTGTTGCTATGGTTACCACCCCTGTTGGAAGCGATTCCTGAAAACATAGCCTATTGGAAAAAAAATGTTTAATATCAAAATATTTGCTAAATATAATAATATTTTTCTAAAATCTTGTTTCGTAATGAAAAAAAAAGGCTAAAGATAAATCTATTCTAAACGAAGCCTGATACGTGCCTAATGTTGCACAATAAGAGTGTCGATGGACTGCTCTATTAATGTTCTAAAATAAAGTTGATAAAAACTTAAGCCAAGGCGGTTTAAAATGTATGTAGACCTCTAGGCCTAGCTATTGTATGTATTTTACAGGCAGTCAGTGAAATGCAATATGAAGGATCATGAAACTTGAGTGTGTCAGAGGGCATCACAATTGCATCCCCCGCAAATACTTCTCTGTGCTCGAACTCTTTTTTTGTTGTTGGTGAAACTGAACGTCTCCAACCCTCAATCCACACTGTAAAAAAATATATTCATGATTTGTTATCACAACTTTTTATCTTTTGTCAAATCAACTTGTGGTTCAGATAACATACTATACCGAGTTTCTATTTATTAAACCAATCTCCTTCATTGTATTAACTATTTTTTATTGTTATTATTTCAAATTAACCAAAAATTTTAAAGCAACCAACTTTTTTTTTTTTTACAGCGACCACCCCAAAACAAAATATAGGCTATAACAAGTGGCTTCCACTTTCCACAAAACCACTTTCAAAAATGAAAATATAGACCTAATCAATGGGTCAATAAAAGTAAAAAAAAAAAAAAATATTAAAGAGAGCTCTGTGGTCATTTACTCAGATTCAGTAGGCTAATTGATTCAAGAAGCTCTATTAGCCTATTTGCATGGTATTAGCTTTACAATGGTCAAGCGACAATATACATGCACGTGCACACAATAAAATTGGGTTATGATATGCGGACAAATATGCATTTTATTACTTCTGCAAAGTGTAGGTAGGTACATTTCCTCGTGTATTTTTCGACGACAGAAGCGTGAACGGTCCTCCTACACTGTAAGCGGTGCTGTAACATTCACCGCCCCGATGAATTTCTATCGCTCTCTACTTTTACTTTGACGCATTAGGACATGACGGGATTGTAGCAGTCGCTGAAAACGGTCAGTGTGTGATGGGAGAACTAGCCCGTTGACTTCGGACAGGTAGGATTACCTTGAACGATCATTAATCACACGTTAAAAGACGGATGTTTAGGAAAGGTCTGCGACCGGCTGGGTTGGAAGGGAGGAGCGCACGCTCGCGCACAGAGCATCATCATTTTCCCTTTTGACTTTCATTTTGTGTATTTCGATGCACAGCAAGTTACGCTGATTTGTAGCCGTGTGCATTTCGCGTGCTCGATAAAAGGCAGCTGCTTTTATATATATCACGCCACGCCATCATTTAGGGAAGTGCAGGTCTTCGGGGACGTACAGGGGGCTCTAGCTGTCACTGCACGAACACACGCCCATTTTCAATATATGACCAAAATAATGACCCGAGGAATGAACTAGACGTAAATGCATCGACTCTGCTAGACACAGTCGTATTCAGCGGGCTTTTTGTTGGACATATGCATTTGTTTTTTTATTGCGAATTCAGCTTCTCCGTTACAGGCCGTCGAAATGTTATGACAAATACGGGGAGGTTTTTGGGAATCACAGTGGGTGTTTATTCACAAATGACTGCGGCTCGCGCATAAACATTGAAAACGCGCGTGGCATTCTGGCACCTGTGCGCGCGGCGCTTCCTGGTATGTGTCCATTAATGTCGTTCAGGTTTCACAGTTATTGCACGGACAGCCGTGGTGTTCAAGAACTATACGAATGCTTTTGCTCTCGGGATTTTTATTTCTATGGCTCGTATGAAACAAAGGGCAGCGCATTACTCTCGTCTTCACGGCGTAGGCATGGCGCGATTTCACATTATTAATGTAGCCGATATGTCTTGTTTTAGGCAGAAATGCTCAGATTCCTCATTTTTGTTCAGCTGCGGCCTGGTGTGAGTAGTAGTAATAATAATACACTGTACATTTTTGGTCAAATTCAAGGTAAAATAATGATAATAATAAACTGGCAGCTGTGTGTTTCCAGAATTTAACCGTCAAATTACAATGATGATATTACAAGCATTGAGGGAGATGTTTTGGTGATTGTGTATTTTATTCTTCCTTACTGTACATATTATTAAACGATGTACTGTTAATATGCCAACATATGTGAGCTATTTGACCTATCAAGCATCTGAGGTCAGAAAGATCACAATTACCCACACAAACACCAATCAGATTACATTAAAATAATACAATTAAAGTAAAATAAAACACCATAATGTATATAACTTATAACAACGATAAAAGAAACTAACTTTTTTTTTATAAAATCCAAACAAATGTCATGTGTTTTTACATGAACTTCTGAGATGTTGCTTTTCCCGTTAAATTTCCCTCAAAAGGTGATTTGTACATTTTACATATTAAAAAAATGTAATTTTAACATTATTTTACTGTTAAAAGATAGATAAAAGAATAGCTTATACATTTTCTCTATAAATTATAAGATAATTTCCTCACGTTTCAAAATAAACTTTCATGTATCGTCTTTTACACTTTGATATAGGCCGGCCTAATTTTTATCATCATTTAAAAGGTAACTTACAGTTGAGTTAACCAATTAACATGGTTTTAGCTGGAACACTTTACATTCTTTTCCAGTTAAAATTATGTTTTTTATAACGTAGGCTATTTCAGTGGCTATAATGATCAGATGTTAGATTCCATACTCTGTTGTTCAGTTTCAGCATTTATTTCTGCAGGTAAATAAATTCAGAACTTAAATTCACAGTTCTGACAGTCTGATAGTTCCATTCTGAAATTGCGCATATTTAATGTGGGATTATCAGTTCTACTATAAATACTGTATATATAGCATACAATAGCAGCACATACAGAACTATAATTGCACTATTAATTTGGTTAATTTAAAAGATCCCACTAATTAGTATGATTTGAGATTTATTTCCTGATAGAAAAATTCAGCTAGAACTAAAACAGTGTAAAATTTTGACTCACATGCAACTTGGTTTTCTGAATCAACAGATTCAACGTATAAATGAAGCCACATAAAATAAATCGAATCTCTAAATATATGTGCTGTTATCATTTATTTAGCTCATTCATTTTCCTTAGCACACAGAAAAATTATAACTAGAAAAGGGAAGACCACGAATACCTATATGCATAATGTTTTTCTTGTTTAATATAGTGTAGGTTTAATCGTGGGTATGGTGGTGCATGCTGATTTACTTATTAAAACACAATTATTATTGTCAACCGTTCTGCCTCCACTCTCTCCGGTCATCGATTAGTGAAACTCAGTAGACCTCTACAAGTTTTTCAGTTTCCACATCAGTCATGTGCTACCCTTCTTTCTTGTGCATAAGCAGAGTTTGTTTCAAACTGTTTGATTGACTTAAGTTTCATCTTACATAAGGTCGGAAGACAGGCCCTGTAAGCAAATACAAGGAAACTGTTGGAAATTTGCATGTTTAGCTTGAGTCTCTAGACAAGGGAACTGCCTGTGGGTTACATACTGTATGCACTTTAGGAAATATACTACAGTCAATTGCACTAGGAAGCAGATTTTACAAATGGACAGTTGACCTCAAGATTGATATCTTGTGTTAGAATTTTGGTACACATGTACATATTTACGATCGACTTTATTTCAGCTTCGTGTGTCCAGATTCTCTGGAACAATGGACAAGGAGCCACAAACTAAAGCAGAACCTGCAAAGAGCACAGTCAACACCACGACCACCACAGCGGTGAACCCTTCCCATCAGGCCAATGGCACACCGAAAACTCCCCCTGCACTCACAACTGTAACCACCTTCCACAATCAACCCACCCCCACCAACAGAAAAGTGGTGCAGGTATATTTGTTCAAACCATGCTAAATTTTTTGATCACTTCTCCCAATTGTCACAGAGTTGACCCTTTTTACCAATTGCATGTGTTAAAATTGTATATATATACTTGAATATTAATTTTAAACACAAGAAGAAGAAAAATAATCCAATTAATATATGCTTTTGATTATAAATGCTTTTGAAATATAATAATAAACATTCAAATATAATCTATTAATTGACTACTTTCACTAAACTTTGTGACGTACTTCCAATATGTTTAAATATTGCGGCTCGCTAGTTTCAGCTTATGAATGTAGTCATCAAGTTGACAAAACGGCACTTAAAATGATTGACCGCAAGAAGATTTGAAAATACAGCCATTTTCAGAGACAGGACAAGAGATATTCTGATTATTGCTGTGTACAGAATTTTCCATACTCAATGGAACGTGAAGTTTCATTACGTAAACGTGAAATTATTCCAACCCAAACAGACCGTGCAAGATTATTTTACCACAGGGTGTCTGTGTTTACTTCAGTTTGAGACCTGATGATTAAGATCAGAACAAGCATTTATATGTATATCTATTAAATGTTTTGATCACTATCCTGTCATTTTCATTGACAATTATTTCACTATATGTAAATTACACGTTTAAATGGAAATTCTGGTTTGAAATATGATCCTCAAAGGAACAGTGGAAATTCTGTCATCATTTACTCACCCTCAAGTGGTTTCAAACCTGTATGAATTTCTTTCCTCTGCTGAACACAAAGGAAGATATTTTGAAGAATGTCGTTAACCAGACAGTTGTCGAGTCCCATTGACTTCCATAGTAGGAAAGAAAATACTATAGAAGTCAATGTGTTCAATCAACTTTTTGGTTACCGATGATTACAGGTTGGTGAGGAAATATATTTTATGTATTATTCAGAATCCACATTTGGAAAGGAAATGTATATAAGTACAGGAACAATTCAGTTAATTCATGTGAACGCAGAGAACATGATTCATTGTTTGAATCAACTGACAATCATAAAAAGTAATAATCTACTTTCTCATGAGTAACTGTAGAAATGACCAGAAATGTGTCCAATATAATATATATTATATTATACTATAACATTTTAGAGTACTGTTTGTAACTATTGTTTTTAATCTTCTCGCAATATAATGAACCACTTTCTTCTGTAACCATAACTTCCATCTCTTCCTGAAGGTCAATCTGTCTGGGGACCGACTGGCACCTTCCTTTTCACCTAGTGAGAGACTCAGCCAAGCTTCATCTTCGCAGCAGACCCCGAAAACGGTGTGTGTGCCACAACATAGAAGCACCTGCTCTCAAAAATGATGCTCATTTTATAGGTGCTGTCATGACATTTATGGTTTAACTTCCACTGATTTCATCCATTTCTTAACCATCAGGTTTCTCTTCCTGCTGGATCAACTCCTCTTGTAAGAGGAAGTCATAATCCGATTGCTGCTACGGCCACCCGTAAGATTTCCCCTCAAGCTCTGCTTCTGGGGAAGAGCCCGAATCCGAGTCAGGCTCAGATGCTCCTGAGGGCCCAGATGGTAATGCAACCTGTCACGTCCTGTTCTGCAGATCTTAAGATGTTCACATGCACTTTAAACGTCTTTTTACCCAGACGCCATGCCCCCTTTCACACTTACAGATGGAAACTTTGCCGGTTTCTCGACTCTTAGTGAATGCTGAAGTATTTATTGCTTAAATCTGCTTCAGAGTGAAGCATGTATGTGCTGTGCACACATAATTGGTGTCTACAGGTTGTATTACTTTCAGCTCATGGTCTGTTGTGACCAGCCTGGTATGTTGGCTTGAACAAATGGAGGGTTAGTGTCTAGAGGTCTGCACTCAATGCATGCTTGCATGTTTCTGATGAGGACAGATTTTACTCGACCACATCAAAAGCTTTTCAGTGTGCTGTGAAGTTCACCATCACACCTACACAGCACAAGCACAACAGGCAGGAAATAACAGCCTTCTATTTTGCACCACTGGGACTTTTTCTTTATCTTTTTAGCTTCTCTCTTTTTCTTTCTCTCTTTCATTTTTCTCTTTTTCTGTGCTTGCCATCTGGCAGTTGATTCTAACGTCTGCTGTGCGGCCTGATGTACCTGCCCTCTCCTCCTCCTCCTCTTCCTTCTCCTCCTCTTCCTCCACCCCTTCCTCTTCCTCACCTCGATTTCCTTCCACACAGGTGAGCTCGATTATGTATGGTCATGTGATAGAGGCATCTGGTCTACTGAATTTAAAGGGATAGTTCACTCAAAAATGAAATTTTGTCTTTTACTTCACCCTGAACTTACTTTCTTCCATGCAACACAAAACGAAAATTTAGGAGAATCTCTGAAACGTTTCATACTATACTGTGAAAACGAATGCAGACTAATGGTTACAAGGTCCAAACAATTTTGAGATTATTATTTTTTGAAAATCTTCCCCTCCGCAACAGCTCTCAAATCTCATTCACTTTATTGACAATAAAAATGGCACATTAATGTGTCATTTCGTATAGCGTTTCATGTTTGACGTCATTGAGTTTGGTTGGCTTTTTCTTTTATTACAAAACTTTCGCATGACTTCTATAAGACTTTGTAAGAATATTATCTTCAATTAGTTTTTTTGTCATTTTGAAAATATGGAAAGAGGAACTCAGACATTTTGCTAAATATCGCCTTACACTGAAGAAAGGTTTGGAGCGACATGAGAGAGTAAATTATGACAAATTTTTCATTTGTAGGTGAACTATACCTTTTTTCGATGTAAATTTCATGTAACATAACCGCAAAAACAAAAGACAAGAAAATATTTTATGTTTTTCTGATGTTTTAAATCTTTGTTTATCTAGCTTATGCTGCATGTGGTGTTTTTCCAAATGTATGGCATCAATATCTCTCTCATTCTGTTCTGTTCTGTTCTGTTCTTCAGCTCCAGAGTCTGACTCTCCGTCCACCTCTACCTGGCACCCTTACCATTCCTCCGAACTTACCATTGAAACCCACAACGTCAAGCCAACCCCCTCCGCTTTCATGCCCAAGATTATCAAACTTCCTTCTGAGAGCCAGCCAGCCAGCGAATGCTCCAGGGAAAGAGGGAGCAACTAAGACAGAAAGCCCAACAGCTCAAACGAAAGCAACACCTGTTCGCCATCTTACGGTTCCACCTCCATGTAAGCAGCCACATACGTATCTCTCTCTACATAATGCAAATATTTGAATCACATTTAAAAAAAACATATTCAAAAAAGTTTGGGATATTGTTTGGATATATATTGGATATTTTTTAATGAATACTTTTATTCAGCAAGAACACATTTAATGAATCAAAAGGGACATGTATATTGTTACAAAAGACAATAAATGCTGTTCTGCTGAACTTTCTATTCATCACAGAATACTGGGGAAAAGAATCCACATCTTAAATAAAAGTTTTTGTTTACATAATATGTGTTTGTATATTATATACAGTCTATATATATATATATATATATATATATATGTGTGTGTGTGTGTGTATATACACTGTAAGTGCACACACGCAAAGACATATTTATAACATGTATTATATTAATATATAAATATAATAATATATACACTTATATCATGTAAACAAAGACTTATTTATGTTTGATGTGATTAATCGCCAGTAATCGATTTGACAGCACTAATTAAAATAGAAAACAGTTATTTAAAAAAAAATACAATAACATTTCACAATATTAATGTTATAACAAATAAATGCAGAAAAAGAGACCTTTTTTTATAAATATGTAGGACATGAAAGCCCATGTTGAAGAGATATGTTGGAATAAAAAGCTGAATTGCGAATATTTTTCTTATTTTTTATTTTTTCTCCAGCCCTGTACGCACCTGCACAGGCCCACGCCTTAGCAAAACAGAAGCTAAACAGCAGTGGTCTCAAGAGGCCCCACAGCCAGATCAGCATCCCCCAGCACCCCTTCAATCAGAGGCATACACCCCCCAACTCACCCCCCGCCACACCAAAGAAGCCTCTTCCAGAGTTAAAGCGCTGCCCGTCCACCCAGCCATCGCCAAGCATGTCGGCGCAGAGCGCTTCAGTGCCCATCACAGTTCCTTCCCCTGCGAGGTCTCACCTCACACCCCCTACCCTGACTTTGCCCTTGAGGTCTTCCTCACCCGGTGGATCCTTACTGGCCACAAAACAGCTGCTGAGGATCGCGTTGTCCTCTGCATCTGCCCAGTGCACCAACGGCCAATCAAAAACACCCTCTGTGTCCCCGCCCCACGATCTCATCCAATCGAAGCCGCTCGTCTTGCCTGTGCTCTCTAAACCAGAGTGCCCTGCCCAGCCGCTACGGACTACAAACCCATGCCCACAGCTGGTGCAGCTGTCACCCTCCAGACAAACCACAGCGGCCACACCTCTCATCACCACCCCTCCGCTGGCGTCTCCTCAAAGGGCGTCTCCTCCTTCTCCAGTGCTGCCCCTGGTGTCCACCAGCAGCATTCTCGCGCCACCACAATCCCCTTTGACCTCACAGAGCCCCACGCAAACGGCCCAGACGTTAAAAGACTCAAAAGACAGAAAGGAAGAACAGAAGGAGAAGGATGTACCAGACCAGACTCCTCAAGATCTGAAATGTCCAGCACCCCAAAAGAAAATCCCCCAGGCTGTTTCCGTAGATCAGCCGTCAAGTGAAACTTCAGAGAAGGTTAGAAGAAGCACAGTGCATGTTCACTCAAACATCTTGGCCAATATGGGTTATTCAATGGCTGATATATCTAAAGAACAAGATAGACATATATAAAAGACAATTTAATGATGGCAAATCAAGCATAGACAAATTGATGAAATTGAACAGTTATTTTACTTGAAATTTGCTCAAAATTGGAAATGATACAAGAGGAAGTTATCTTTCAATACCCATAATCTCAAAATGCCACATATGTTCTGATTAATACTCATGGCCTATATATCAGTCTGTCATTATTCATTACTTTTTTCACCAGGGTTATTTTAGTTAACGAAAACTAAAACCATAAAAAACATTTCCGTTACATTTTTGGGTCCCACTTGATATTAAGTGGCGTTAAGTACTATGTACTTACATCAGAAAATAAGTACAATGTACTTATTGTGTTCATGTTGTATTGTAAAACACTTTTGCTGCTATTGAGGTGTGATACAGGTAAGGTTAGGGACAGGTGTGGTGGATTGGGTAGGTTTAAGGTGTAAGGGAAGGGTCAACTGTGTAATTACAAATGTAATTACATAAATTAATTAGAGCTGTAATTACATGCAGGAGTTTTTCAAATGTAAGTACAATGTAAAAACATGTAGTTACACAATAAGTACATTGTATCAAATTATTAATTTCAATGTAAGTACATAGTACTTAAAGCCACTTAATATAAAGTGGGACCCATTTTTGTTATTTCGTTATAAAATAAACGCTAAAGGGATAGTTCACCCAAAAATGAAAATTTTGTAATCATTTACTCACCTTAGTGTTGTTCCAAACTTGTATGAGTTTCTTTCTTCTGCTGAACACAAAATAAGATATTTTAAAGAATGTTGGTAATCAAAAAGTTGACAGTAGTCATTGACTTCCAAAGTAGAAAAAAGAATACAATGGAAGTCAAAAAGAATTTGAAATATGAACTAAACTATAATAGTATATTAATGATGCTACTACAGTAACACTGTTTTACTTTTACTTTATTTTGACATCTCTGCATTTCAGGTCTTGAGTAAGATGACAGTCTACACAGAGGATTCGAGGACTGACAGCCAAATGAAGACGTCACAGAAGAATGAGACACTGTCGCCTTCAGTCGCACCATGGTCGGCTGAGAAAGATGACCAGTGTGAGGAAATGTCCACCCAGTCAGACAATCACTCAGGTACACAGTCACTTATCATCTGTATAAAAGAAATATCACAAATGTTTTCAAGTAATTTTAACATTTCTAGACAACTGTCAGATTAAATGGATATTTCTGCTCAAGTCTAATGCTCTTCAGATGTTTCTCCTGAGAAATAACCTAATTGTCTCACATGTAGACACAGTTGTACAGTTTCAGAAGAGGTTAGTGTTAGTTAGGGTTAGGGAAATAAATTCAGTTACTTCAATATAAACTCAAACTCAAATTTGTCCAATTTATCTGAATGTGTTAGGAGAAACATCTGAGAAAGTTGGTGCTTTTATAACTAAGAACTCCATAAAGTGTCTTGAGATATGAAGGAGCATTTATAGACGCTGTTGGTAATATCATAACTGTCTTCATTTTTTTCTAGCAATCTCCAGCCTCTCCTCTGACATGTCACCCATCCAGTCCTCCATGACTCAGCCGTTAGATATGTCTCCTGTGGACATCTGCTTTCCTCCAAAGTTTCTCCCTGTGCCGGACAGACCACCGGTTCAGCCTCCCACCATCAGTCAGATGATACCCACAGAGGTCCAGCAACCTTCAGGAGCGGCCAAACCTTTGGTTCTAACACACCTGGTGGAAGGATTTATCATACAGGAGGGACTGGAGCCATTCCCGGTAAACAAAACATCTATCAACCGCTACCTGAATACCATATCTTTGTATTCATCAAAGAATTCTGGAAATATGTATCATGCAAAAATATTAAGCAGCACAACTGTTTTCAACATTGATAATGATAAATGTTTATTGAGCAGCAAATCTACATATTAGAATGATTTCTGAAGGATCATGTGATACTGGAGTAATGATGCTGAAAATTTTAAAATATAGAAAAATACAAAATTATGTGATCCCTTGAATTAAATACAATCTTCTGAATCCCACAGGTGAGCAGGTCATCTCTGATGGTGGGTCCTGTCCAGGAGTCTGGGGTGAATGGGGTGAGGGAAGCAGAACTCATCCCTTCTAGTTCAGAACCTCCAGAAGACTCCACAGACTCAGATGATGAGGATTTGGTTACAAACAGTAAGTAAAACACACTTCTTTTTCAGGTTTATTGCAGCATCTTTTATTACAAAAAATGCCATGTAATCTTTAACTAAACAACTTATGGCTGCCTCGTTTAGGGATTTGTAAAATTAGCAAAACCATCAAGGACCACATCACAAGCAAGACACCATTGGCCTGTTCCAGATCTTTCATATAATAATGGAATGGACTAAAAAAAAAAAAAAAATATTTGTGTGTGCTTTGCATTTTTATACTTAAAAATTGCAGCATTAGCATAGCGACACACAAGATTTTGGATCAGAATATTTCAGCATTAGCATCAAAGCACTTGTATCTAAATATTGCAGCATTAGCATAGCCGCACACAAGTTCCTGGATCAAAATAGTTTAGCATTTAGAAAAGAGTTGTGTCCTAATTTGCGTACTTATGCACTATTCTATGCCATTTTGTGGTATAAATAGTGTGAGTAGTGTGTTTACACTGAAAATCCTCCCAAAAAAAGTGTACTTTAAATACCCGGATGATAACAACCTAACTGATCAAACAAACTGTGGAAGGTTGGACACTTCATGTACTCAAAGCTTTATGTAGCAGAGGGGGCTGGGCTGTTAGATTCTGATATTGCATGACAAAATAACATTATAAAATTCATACGGTTGAGTGCATAGTGTATAGTACATCATTTAGGACACAAGGTTTTGGATCAGAATATTGCAGGATTAGCATAATAGCACACAAGGCTTTAAACTGAAACAATATTTTTGCAGGATTTTGTGTAAATATAAAATCTGTTTTCCTCCATCTTGTTTCTCACTGAAGATGGTATCGTACGGGCCCACAAGCTTGTTTTGCAGTGCCAATTTTGCAAGAGGAAAGGCACCGCCCAAACATTCCCACGCTCCAAGCGTTTCTGCTCCAAATCCTGTGCCAAGAGGTACACCTCCCTTACTTGATATACCACATTGATAGAGTAAAATAAGCAACCTGTTAGTATGGCTGGCACAATGAATTGGTGCCTAAATTGTATTCTATGCACATACAACCACTCCATCAACACCATTGCAAATGTCTCTCTTGCTTGGTGATGTCAGAAACCACAACTGGAAGGGCCTGAGCATGATTTCCTGCATGTATCAAGAGTTTACTTTAAGAATAACTAGGTGTGCATGACTAATTGACTCAAACAGATATTTTGTGTGGTGTTGAAAAGGGTATTTCCATCAGAATGTTTACAGTGGCCGCAAAAAGTGTTTAGACACATTAAAGTATATGAATAGCATTGCATTTTGTAACAAATATTTAAAGAAATAAAGAACAAAGAAAAACAAAAATACGGTTTTAAATGATAAGCTCTCTCTCTCTCTCTCTTTATATATATATATATATATATATATATATATATATATATATATATATATATATATATACACACAGTTACACACACACACACATATATATATATATATATATGTATATGTAACTGTTCTGGTTATCTGGTTGTCAAATGGAACATACTTATAGGTAATGTGGTGAACTACATCTGTGGTTACTGTACTAGGACACCTGAAACTTGTGAACTTGAGGAACTGACTTCATACATACACTAAAAATGACACCACCTGGTCATCGCAAAATGACTAAATGAAGTTAGTACCGAGAAAAGCTGCATCATTTATTTGCATATGCCGCTTGGTTTTATGTATTGTATCTAATGCAATGACTTTCATAATTTTTTAAGTGTGCAACAGTGTTCATATACTTTTAGGGCCACTGTATATAGCAAGTTTGAATAGTGAGTCATGCACTCAAAGCTAGTCACTAGCATTGTCCTAAAAAGACTCACACTCTTACACATACACACTGTGACAGGATGTGGTCATGGTTTGTGATAAACATCAACCCATGACACACATTATGAGCTGCAAGGCTGATTTTGGTCAGTGTGTTGGGTTGACTTTAAAGACAACCTTTGTTTACCTCTATGTACCTTTTTGCAGGTTCAGTTACACCAAACGTTTCCGTGCGCTGAGGCGCTGTGTGAGCGAGGGGGGCCATCGATCTGAGCTCAATGGCGCAGAGGAAAATTTCCACCAGGTTCGTCCAAGGCCTGTAAAACAATGTGCACGTTTGTGTTCTGTGAGCATTACTAAACTCTACTCCCGCCTAGGCCAAACATGGGACCACGGAGCAGTGGAGAATCCTTCAACAGCCTCCACATGAGGGGGAAGACGGGACGGCCGCTCCGATGAAGACCAGGCTCCGCAGGCACACGGAACAGGAACGGGAGAGAGAGATTAGAGTCAGACAAACGGTGGAGGAGACGAGAAGTGCTCCCACCTCACCCATAGACCCTGTGTCTCCCACAGATGTCTCCCCTTACCCAAAACCAGCACAGTGGTCGGTGGATCAAGTGTCAAGCTTTATATCTAATTTACCAGGTAAAAAGTAACACTGTGAAGTGCCATCTATCTATCTATCTATCTATCTATCTATCTATCTATCTATCTATCTATCTATCTATGTATCTATGTATCTATCTATCTATCTATCTATCTATCTATCTATCTATCTATCTATCTATCTATCTATCTATCTATCTATCTATCTATCTATCTATCTATCTATCTATCTATCTATCTATCTATCTATCTGTCTGTCTGTCTGTCTGTCTGTCTGTCTGTCTGTCTGTCTGTCTGTCTGTCTGTCTGTCTGTCTGTCTGTCTGTCTGTCTGTCTGTCTGTCTGTCTGTCTGTCTGTCTGTCTGTCTTTCTATCTATCTTTCTGTCTGTCTGTCTGTCTGTCTGTCTGTCTGTCTGTCTGTCTGTCTGTCTGTCTGTCTGTCTGTCTGCCTGTCTGTCTGCCTGTCTGTCTGCCTGTCTGTCTGTCTGTCTGTCTGTCTGTCTGTCTGTCTGTCTGTCAGGCATTCTCAGGCCAACATCAAAGTTTGTCTTGACAAATTATGATATATATATATGACTTTTTTATTTATTTTTATTTGAATACTACTGTTTTTAACCCCATCTAAATTGTCTCAGGGTGTCAAGACATTGCAGAATCTTTCAGAGCCCAAGAGATAGACGGGCAGGCCTTGCTTCTGCTGACCGAAGACCATTTGATGAGCGCCTTGAATGTCAAACTCGGCCCTGCTCTCAAAATATGCGCCCGCATCAACTCCCTGAAAGAAGGTGGAAGATAAAGAGAATGAAACTGAGACACAACAGAAGCTAGGTATATCCTTGTGGACCATAAGAGCACTTGCCAATAGAATAGAGCCATTTTGTGCACTTTAATCTTCAGAGATTTATGCGATAATTTCATTGTTATGAAAAAGCTTACATGTATTTGCTTGAACTAAACTAGCAAAACCTTACAGTTCTTGTAAACTTAGCCTCTGTCTGAAAGCATGGTAGCAATATAATGGTCTCAGTCTGTGAGCGTTTTACAGGATGTATATTTAATCGCAGTAGGAGGGAACTGTTAGCATCTCCTTTTTTGTATGGGTAATCATGATCAGGGTCAATGATTTTATATTTTTGACTGAGAGCAAAGGAGATCACTTCCTGTGTCAGTGCGGAGAGGTTCGACAAGAACGGAAGTGCTGTTATTGTGTGCATGTCCCAATGTATATATTTTCCTATCGTATTCCATACCATGTATACATGTATAACAATGCAGTGTTCTGTGTGTATAAATTTAAAAAAAATGTTTTGTGAAGGATTTGTAATATTTAATATATTTGTCTTCTAAGGCTCTAGAAAGTACAAATGCGATTCATTTCAAGTTTATAAGCATTTTTAAATGACGTTTGAGATACTGACATAAATGACATTTTGTGAAATCTCCGCAGTGGTACTGTGTAAATCAGACAAACTGTCAAAGAATAAGATAAGAAGAAGGTATCCAAAGGCAATCGTTTTCAATCAAGGAAGTGAAAAGGTGCCTTTTTTATGAGACCTTATGAAACTACTGTAGGCATTTTGCTGAGGCAAACTATGTGCTAGATTGTGTCATCAAGTGTTGTTTCTCATTGTTACATTACCTTTCTTGTGCCACTTTTGATTATTTAATTAAACCAACTACATTTTGTTATGAAACCTTGAATTGGTCATTTATTGTTCAGTTTCTTTTTTTTCTCTCTCTCTCTCTCTCTCTCTTTGTGCTTTTGCAGGTGGCAGTGTGGCTTACCCAACTTTGTGGGTTATGTACACTACCGTTCAAAAGATTTAATACTTTTATTCAGCAAAGGCACATTAAATTGATTACAAATTACAGTAAAGACTTCTACATTGTTACAAAATAATATGATTTGCTCAAGAAAACATCTTATGTTGAAAACAGTTGTGCTGCTGAATATTTTTGTGGAAATTGATACCTTTTTAGGTAAGAACAAAGTTTATTTGAAATAGATTTTCTAGCAATTTTCTTATTTTTATTTCTGAAGGATTATGTGACACTGAAGACTAAAGAGAGTAATGACGACTCAAAATTCAGCTTTGTGACTACAGGAACAAATTACATTAAAAATTAATAATAATTTAAAACATCTTACTGACCCCAAACTTGTATAATGTATATATATATGATGTATGTAGATGATATTGTAGATCACAAATTTTTTATTTTTTTAATTCTTGAAGAAAAGAAACGAAAAAGAAAAACATTAACAACAATTATTGTAGATCAGATATTCATGCTGGATGTTGTTTTCTCTGATTTAGCCAGATTTTCTCTGATTTTCACCGCCCAGATATGTTCATGATGTCAAAAAATGTTTTGGACAGCTTACCATCTAACCCACTAGATGGCATTCACACCCAAAATTAAATTACATACTTGATCAGAAAGCGTCGTTATGGTTGACACAAAGTTCTATAGTAATTTGTAAAATACTATCACGATTAATTATTTTGAGAATAGGCCAAATAATTATAAGACTGTTAGAGAAATTATGAGCAGAAACATATTAATGCTGTAATAAATCAAAGGATGTTATTCTCCATGTTTTGAGGGAAGGCCATTGTGACGTATCTGCCAAGGCTTTCTTCTGATTGGCTGAAAGTTCTGCTGGGCACGTCTACTATAAAAAGTACATTTTCCAAATGGATTGTTTTACAGTCCATACTCAAACTGTTAGTATACTAATCTTCTCCAGAATGCGTTTTATATATGATGTTTAAATAACTTTATATTTATATTTATATTATATTTTTGTATGTTTTTGGCTTGAAGAGCATATTTCAGTAAACATTTTCTTTGCGAACACATTTCACAGCAGTCAGAAATCATGTCTCATAGCTGTCGTCTGCTCTGTGGTTTTTTAATGAGCTGCGTCGGCTGGACTGGTATTATAATAGCGACCTCAACAAACGACTGGGTGGTGACCTGTAAGTACGGCATGCACACCTGCAGGAAGATGGATGAGCTGGAGACCAAGGGCTTGTGGACAGAGTGTGTCATCTCTACTGCTCTCTATCACTGCATCTCACTCAACCAAATCCTCGATATACCAGGTGAGAAACAGTTTTTTCGTAAAAATATTTTTGTTTGTATGCATCCTTTTTTTAAAAAAAATTATGTAATAAAACCAATTCAACATTTAGTTTTTTATTGGTCACATTGAAATGCATTTTTTTTTTTTTTTTTTTTTTTACTGTTTTCCCAGAATATTATTTGAGGCATTCAAAAAGTTACCTCGCATGAATTTTTGAAACATAATGTAAAGCTTCGCTACTGATATTTTATTTTTAGCTTACATCCAGACGTCTCGCGCTCTGATGGTCTCCGCCTCTCTGCTCGGACTGCCCGCCCTGGCGCTCGTGCTGTTGGCGATGCCCTGCGTCAAACTGAGCCAAGAGACCGAAGACACCAAACACAGACGCGCAGTCCTTGGAGGACTACTTATACTTTTCATATGTGAGTCATTGCTTATATATATATATATATATATATATATATATATATATATATATATATATATATATATATATATATATATGGCCGTATATTTAAACAATTTCAATGGCCAATTCTTAAAGGGATAGTTCACTCACAAATCATTTATTCTCCCTAAAATTTGTTTCACTTTTTTTGTTCTAGCACTCAAAGGCCTGGTTTCACAGACAGGGCTCAGACTAAGCCAGGATTAGGCCTTAGTTAAATTAGGACATTTAAGTAGCTTTTATAAACGTGCCTTAGAAAAAAAAAACATTACTGGTGTGTCTTGAGACAAAACAATGGCACTGACCCAGACAGCAACATAGTGTCGGTCCAGATCCAGCCCACATCTGGTACGCATGTGGTTCCAGGTGTGGCCCGGATCTGGGCCGACAATATGTTGCTTTCTGGGGACATATTTTAAGATATGTCAGTGCAAGTTGCTTTCAGTTAAAACAGCTTAAACATGCATTTTGGTCTGGGACTAGCTTAAAGGGATAGTTCACCCAAAAATGAAAATTATGTCATAATTTACTTGGTGTCAAGTTGTTCTAAACCTGTATGAGTTTCTTTCTTCTGTAGAACACAAAAGAAGATATTTTGAAGAATGTTGGTAACCAGACAGTTGACGGCACCCATGGACATCCATAGTAGGAAAAAAAAATACTATGGAAGTCAATGGGTGCCGTCAACTGTCTGGTTACCAACATTCTTCAAAATATCTTCTTTTGTATTCTACAGAAGAAAGAAACTCATACAGGTTTAGAACAACTTGAGGGTGAGTAAATGATGTCAAAATTTTCATTTTTGGGTGAACTATCCCTTTAAGCCTTGTCTTTGAAACCCGTTGGGAAACCATTCATAATGTGCTGGTTGTTGCTCTTTTCAAAGCATGAATGGGGACTGAGGGACTCAAGTTAGGAAAGGAAAGGAAACAAAACCAGCATAAAATATGAAGTAGAAAATATCATACAATTTTTTAACAAATAGACCAAAAGTCATTATATAGTCATTAGGAATAGTTGTGAGTAAGTGAACCTGAGAATTGGATCAGTCTAATTGTGAACTAAGTGAACTGGATCGATCGATTAATTGAAAAAAATATTGTTAATAAACTCTATGCAAAGACCAATTGTTAGGATTTTCAACTAATGGGGAATAAATTGTGTATTTTTAAGTGAACTTTCCTTTCTAAATATGTGGATTCAACATTTTAAAGTAACATTTACCATAAGCAACATTAAGCCTACACTTTCATAAAGAACCTTTAATATCCATGGAACCACAAAAGGTTCTTTATAGTGAAATAAAATATGTGTGCTTCATATAATTAAAATGTTCTACACACTAAGAAAATAAATGGTTCTTTTTAGCACAAGCTGTCACTGAAAGGTTTTTTGGGGAACCCTTTTGGAACCTTGTGTAAAGTGCTACACTTATTCAACCCCATCATTGTAATTTTAACGCATTTAACCGCTAACAATTGTGTACCATGCCTTGTTTCCTGTAAACAACCCACTAGTGTATTATTCCAGAATCGAAATGACAGGAATTTATTACACTCTTGAAAATTTAGCAGTTCTAAGCAAAATGCTAGATGTTGTCCTGTGTTTGCTCATATCCTCCCTGAAATCATGCTTTCAACATACAGGGCTGAAAATGTCCTTGACTGAAGTAGCTATAAAACATCCAGATTTCCTACATCCTGTTAGAGGGGGAAGAGCCAGTCATGGTCAACTCCGTCTGACCCATTTTTACAGGTGTTTTGAGCTGGTTTGCAATTCTGCAACCACTAATAAAACTCCTAATATGATGCTTGTTTCAGCTCTGTGTGGGATGGTGTCGACGGTGTGGTTCCCTATTGGAGTGCTTCATGAGGACGGCCTGATGTCGTTTGGATTCTCCCTGTATGCTGGATGGCTCGGTTCAGCCCTCTGTTTTTTTGGCAGCTCGATGATGATTTGTTGCTCAAGGGGCGACAGCCCAACTCAGAATCCTGAAAACCACTACTACTACTCAAAACACGGTGGAGTTGCTAACTCTGGCCCTCCTATAAACAGTCACGCCAAGAGCGCACATGTGTGAGAGCGGAGATAAAGACTGGAAAAGACGAGTTTACCTCAAAAAAGCTCACACACACCAATGAAATATGTGAAGAATTTCTTTTCTACTGCCATGGTTTGACTGCAAACATGTGATTTGGAGGGAACAGAGAATTCGGTGGAAAGGTTTGAACATTAAAGGCTTTGTTTGAACAGACGGTGAAATGAATCCAAAGGGAAACAGATCTATCTTCCAGTTCCTTAGGCATGTTTTTTCATAGACTATTCACACAGTATTCATTTTGCTCCTATATTTTATTTTCCAGTGACATCATTTTAAAACGTTCTTTACTTAAAAACTTAAGCTTAATAAGCTTAATAGTTCATGCCGACATATAGGAAAGCATGCACTAACAGACAGACAGGAAACCTGTGTGGTAAAATGACCAGATGTCATCTGCACTGTTTTCCTGGAGAGCGTCTCACAGCATCCTGTACACAACCTCCTAGGAAATCAGCATTTGGAATTTGAGAAAAAATTGTCTGTAACAGGAATCCGTGTCATTCACACCTTATATGGTCTGTGATTGATTTATTGTGGTAATGTATTATTTTATGCGCTTCTTTGGGAGTTCACTTCATATAATTTCCACTATGTTATGCATGTTGAGTGATATGTTCAAAATCGTCATGCGATCTCATGATTTAACGTGTCTGAACCCACAAAATATTCGTTTTAAAATGCAAATCATTATTGTTTTGGCTGATGATGACGACACAAAAAAGACAGCATTTGTGCTTGTAAAATATATGAATTTTAATATTTCACTTTAAATATACTTGTATATTCTTCTCAAACATATAACCCTTGATCTCTGTGTATTTACACGTGTTCTGAATCAGAATGATTTTACGCACATAGCTGTAGGGAAGAAATGTAAATATCCTCGTGCAAACCTAAACAAGGGTGAAACCACAAGAGTAAGACATTTCTACAAACCAACATAGAAAGAATTTGATATCGATGTTGCAAAATATTTTGAGAGCTATTAAGCTTTCACAGGGAGCCAATCATAATATTTCTCCTTGAATTCAAGGGAGCGCTTGAGATTTTAGATCCAACACAGCTGTGAAGATGATGCAAAGTGAAAAGTCCACTCAATGCATCTTTAGGGGGTTTCTGCTCATGTAGTAACAACTTGTATTGGCTTTTACATTAAAGAGGCATCTTGAGTGTTCTATATGGAGGGCATTGGTTTAGGATCTAAGTAACATCTCAGAGTAAAAGAGTACTGTGCGATTTTAAATCCAACACTGAAACAGCAGCTCACATCAGAAAGACATTATATTTGATTTTAGAAGAATAACATTTAGAAGGGATTATTTAAAGGCACTTAAGAAGCCTTAAAAACAGGTTTAAACATCCCTCTAGATAAGTCACTTATCCATCACAAGGTGCAAATGCATTTAACAACCTGTTTAAGATTTTTTTTCACAAAGAAATACACTCAAAAATGTTTTAATAACTAGTGAGACTTGATTAACAACACTATCAAACCTAGGAAATCTATCAGTGACTGATTTTTTTAAAATAGAATGTGCTCCGGGAACATTTTTGTTGGGACTACAACTAACCATTAACTACACTACCAGTTTTTTTTTTTTTTTTTTTTTTTTTTTTAGTAATAGTTTTTGTATTTTGACTAAAATATTTTATATATTTTGTCATGTCATACTTATTTACATAAATTTAAAGCTGGCATGACATGGAAATTCAAATTGGTTTTCTAAATGAATGTTAATGATCTTATTGTGAACAATTCATAAATACATGCGTTTCATTTTCAGATTTGTTTTTTTTTTATTCAAAACTCGAATTTACGGTGAAACAAAATGTAATGTAGGCTACTTCTCTCTAGTAACGTATGCCAGACTTCTCCAAACATTTCGTCCGCTTAAACTCCGCCCCTTTCTTACAATCGAACGCAAACTCGCCTTCAGATCTGCCTCCATCTAAACAACCCAGACAGCAACATAGTGTTGGGCCAGATCCGGCCCACATCTGGTAGGCGTGGAATCCACATGTACCAGATGTGGCCCGTATCTGGGCCGACACTATGTTGCTGTCTAGGAATGAATAGAACCAAGTCCCTGCCATAAATGAGCCCAAATTAAATACAATATTCAAACATTTTATATCCCAGACAGCAATATATAGTATGGAAGATTGTTCATATGGAATGAGTAATAAATAAATAATCATAATTGCGACTTTTTATCTCACAATTCTGACTTTTTTTCTCTCAATTGCGAGATATGAAGTCAGAATTGCACGATACAAAGTCGCAACTGCGTGTTATAAAGTCAGAATTGTGAGATATAAACTATTCTGAGGTAAAAAAAAAAAAACTTTATATCACAATTGTTAGTTTATATCTTACAATTCTGAGAAAAAAGTCAGAATTGTGAGATATAAACTCGCTATTGCGTGTTATAAAGTCAGAATTGCGTGATATAAAGTCGCAATTGCGAGAAAAAAAGTCAGAATTCTGACTTTATATCTCGCAATTCTGACTTTATAACACGCAATTGCGACTTTATTTGACGCAATTCTGACTTTATATCTCGTAATTCTGACTTAATAACACGCAATTGCGACTTTATTTCACGCAATTCTGACTCTATATCTCCCAATTCTGTAGCCTGGGAAAACCCAGACAACTTCCGGCAAATTTAGATTACTTACTTAAATTAATTACTTAAACTTAGATTAGTTACTACTGAAAATGGTCTGGTTTTAACCAAGCTACCAATTCTGAGAAATAAAGTCAGAATTGCGAGTCTCCCAATTGTGAGATACAAAGTCGCAATTATCTTTTAAAATGTTTTATTTTGTGGCGGAAACAAGCTTCCATAATATAGTGTCGGCTCAGATACATATATGAATAGGAGAAACTGTAACACGCAATATGACGACTCGTAATAGAAGTCCCGACTCCCGCCTTCTAAATACAACAGGCAATTGCCACTAGTGTGCATTAGTACCTGCCCACTTTATTAGCAGTGTTGGTTCCAGAATAATATTTTCCATTCACCTTAGACAGCAACGTAGTGTTGGCCCAGATATGGTAGGCGTGGAATCCACATGTACCAGATGTGGCCCGGATCTGGGCCATCACTAAGTTGCTGTCTGGGATATTAATTTAAATTTAAAGGGGTCTGATTATGCTTTTTCACTTTTTCAACTTTAGTTAGTGTGTGTAGGCTAATGTTGCTGTTTGAGCATAAAAAAAATCTGCAAGGTTACAAACCTCAAAAGTCCACTCCAAGGGGAGATATTTTATTTAACAGAATCCATATTCAAAGAACTACATCGCTCCTAATTAATCACAACACACTGGGACAGCTTACCAATCAGCACATTTCGTATTTCGGAAGGAGGGGCTTCATTGAAACCGGAACTAAACAACGTGTTCGGGTTGATGAAATAATGTAAAATAAGTGCAAAATAATGTGTTTTTGAACAATCAAGCGTGAAATCATATTCTAGTACACCCCAAAAACAAAAATTGCGGTAATTATTATTCTTTTTTTACTTTCCACATTTTTGTCAGTAATTTCATTGATCCATGAACATATTCTATTTGGAAAAATCATGGTCACCCAAATCCAACCTCTACTGCGACAACAGTTTAGTCTATATTGCTCACTCCGGTGAATACTCTTCATTGACCAGCTCCTCAAAGCCTTTATTGGTCCTGCCTTTACTTCTGTAATTGTGACTGTTGGATGGTCTCTGTTCATCATCCTGCTGCTGGTACTGATAGCCACGCTCCTCAGCTGCCCAGCCCTGGTACTGTCCCTCCTCTTCATCTATCTGAGGAGGGAGGTCTTCATCAACATTGAAGCTGTCGTCGACCTCCGTGTCGTACCTCTGGTAGGAGCTGGCGTGAGCCGCTTCCTCTCTAGCGCTGAGTTCCAGTGAGCTGTTCCACATCCCATAGCTAAAATAGATCAGCACACCTGTAGGGAGAAGAGATGGGGTCAGGTAAGGACCATTCACATCATAACTAGAATAATACATTTTAATAATTGTTTTGATAATATGAGAATAGGTAAGTCCACAACATCAGATTTTTTCCAGATGATGAGCAATTAAAACATTTACAACCAATCAGAATCCATTCGACTTTAAAAGAGCTCAAACATTTAAAGCAGCAGATGAGATATCTTCAGCATGTGCTTATAATAAATATAAAAATATTATCATACGTTGGTGTGTGGATGCTAATATAGTTATCGTTACAGTTATCTTTATAGTCATCGTTCTTGGTGTTGATTGGTAATATATGGAGCATATATAAAGAGAAGACTTGGCCTACCTAGTGAGCACCACACCACAAAGCGCACCCAGGTGATGGTGGATAGTTTGAGCATGAGGTATATGTTCACCAGCATGGCAGCTGTGGGCACAAAGGGCACACAGGGCGCCATGTAAGGCAGCTTTTTAGGGTTCTCAGGTTGTCGAAGAATAATAACAACCAAAGTAACCATGAGGATAATTATAGTCATTATAAAAGGCAATATTGCCCAGCGGGCTCCTCCTGAAACCTGGTCGAAGCCGTAGATGACGAGCATCCATAGAAAGAAGGTCAGAATGAAGAAAAGGAGAACGCAGGAAGTAACAGTACGCCCCGTTGCAGGAGTGGGCCTGTCGCCCACATTCGGCAGGCCCAAACGCATCCGCATAGTGTAATATTGAGACCCCAATACACGTTTCAAGAGACCGGAGTCGTCCGCCTCGATGCCATTCTCTCCAACGCCGAAGCCAGAACTATCCGACTGGTAGCCCCCAGAATCCGACTTTTCAATCAGTGTTTCGTCGTCTCCTTTGGAGGGAAGGTTCTTGGCCCCACAGGGGTTGTCGGCATACCCTTCTCCACAAGGTGAGTTCATGTCCTTCTCACTAGCCACCATTAATTCCTCTTTTCTCTTCCGTTCCTCCTCTTCCTGCTCTGTGAGGAAACTGGTGAAGCTGTCTTTATCGGGCTGATATCGCAGAAGTAGCACACACACCGACACCAGCGTGTAGGCCAGCAGCGTGCCGATGGACATCATCTCGATCAGGTCTCTCAGACTCACCAGGAGAGCCAAAACAGCAGCCAGAGACCCCGATACAGCACAGGCCACCACGGGGGTCTCTGTGTGGGGACTCACAAAGGACAGGAACCTGGCATACACACACGCAAACTTAGGATGAAATGCCTGTAAATATAAGCATATGAGCATAACAAGAAAAGAAAGGACTATACACAAATAAACAACTTTATATTACCCAAGTCAGTGCACTCCTATTGATATGAATAGGGGAAACTGTAACACGCAAAATGGTGCCGCCTTCTAAATACAACAGGCAATTGCCACTTGAGTGCATTAGTACCTGCCCACTTTTTCAGCAGTGTTGGTTCCAGAATAATATTTTCCATTCACACCCAGTCAGCAACATAGTGTTGGCCCAGATCCGGGCCACATCTGGAACATGTGGATTCCACGCCTGGAGGCATTGCAAATTTGGCTGCTGAGTGAACTGACTTCCCTTGAAACTAATTAATGTACCTGAAGAGCAGACCATCTCCCGCCATGGCATAGATGACTCTGGGCATCGGGAACAGAGATCCCAGCAGGCTGACGGTGAGTCCTGCAACAGCACCCATAGCTACAATATACTTCCCTGCCAGGAAGCCATGATCGGCAAACATTTCCATGAGCGGAGCATCTCCATCAATCAGGTTAAATGGCACCAACAATGTCAGAATCACACTCACCTAAGACATACACACAGGTAAAAAGTGTATTATTTGGTAGTTTGTCAAAACAATTTGCAATACATTCCATGAAATGTCCACTGGAAAACACTCTTATTCCAGATTTCATGTATAGGTGTGGCTGTGGATGGAGGCTGTAAGATGATTCCTCCAATTCCATTGTACACTAAGAAAACACATGTTTAATCTGTCTCAGAAGGATAAAAAGTAATCGTTTTCAGATTAATATTTGAAAAAGAATGAGCAGAGGTATTCAGCTCTAGGGATCAGGATTGGGTCTCTGGAGATAGAGAACATAAATAAATCTCAGCTCTAAAGTGCTTGAATTGAATAGTGTGAATGTCCAATGTAAGCTGAAATACTTTTAGCAGTGTTTGTCTTTTAAATATTTAAATAACACAAAACTAATATCTATCTATCTATCTATCTATCTATCTATCTATCTATCTATCTATCTATCTATCTATCTATCTATTTGCAGCGCATTTACATTATGAATTGTTGTAATTATGAAAAAAAAATATTGTGAATGAATTGTTATAGAGAATACTACCTGACAAGCCCCAGCCAACAAGATAATTGTGACAATAATGAGAAGAAATTCCATAGAAAGACAAATTATATGCAATTTTGTTTTCTATTTTTAACTATTAAAAACTATGGCTGTCAGTTATAATAATAATCATGATTAATCTCACAAGTCTTTAGAAAGCAGATTTAACTATAGATTAACAATCATATTTGGTAAACTTGTTAAAAATAATTGAGTTAAACATAATGAATTATTATGCTAAGTTCACATGCAGTTTAGTACTGGAGTGTGAGAGGAGTCGCTGTACTCACAGAGACGTACGCCGTGAGACAGGTGACGAGAGAGGCCGTTATGGCATAAGGAATGGAAGTGTCTGGACTCTTGGCCTCTTCTCCAGTGGTGGCGATAATATCAAAGCCAATGAAGGCGTAGAAGCAGGTTGCAGCTCCTTGCATGACCTACAGAGCGCACAATTTTTACTGATCTCTATAGTAGGTCATTTTGCTAAACATCCCATTCAATAAAGACATTTTTTCCCCTACAGTTAACATTCTTACCCCTGACCAGCCATAGGGAAGAAACCTCCCATCCTCCCAGTTGGATCCAGAAAGGAAAAACAGTCCGGCAATCACCATGAAGACCCACACGATCAAGTTAATAACATTCAGCACATTATTGAGGCCCACAGAGTTTTTCACCCCTAAACCCACAATCGCCGTCACCAACATAGCGATCACCAGAGCCAGCAGGTCTGGATAAGATTCTTCTCCTTTACCTGATATGAGATGCATGGACAAATAAATGAGCTGTGTGATGAACATCAACATTAAGAATGCATAAAAACCCCATAAACCACACAAACAATTTGTGTAGCATCATTACTATGAAAGACACTCACCCAGGCCATTCAACGTTCCAATATGGTTGATCATGTAGCGGCTGATGGTGTGATTGGCTAAAGAGTCAAACATGCTACTCAGAGCACTGGCCCCCGCAGCTGTACCAATCAGATACTCCAAGATGAGATTCCAACCAATGAAAAAGGCCACAAATTCTCCCACTGTGACATAACTGTACGTGTAGGCAGAGCCTGTTGTCTTGGGCACTCTCACTCCAAACTCAGCATAGCAGACCCCTGTGGGAAAAGCCCTGAGATTAGCTGTTTAGCAAGTACATTATAGAGCAATATACTTAAAGTAATGATTGAAATATACTTAAAGTGACAGGGTTCTGTCACTTCTGTCTAGTCTGCTTCTTGGTTTTGTGACAGAGCCCTGACACTCCTGTTTTGTCTTGTCTGTGTGCCTTGTTTCATGTCATGTTTTGTCTTGTGCTGAGTTGCATGCAGCTTGTGTTTATCACTGGCTGCATGCGTGCTTTCATGTTGTCATGTTTTGTGTGAACACGTGGCTTATAAGGCTATTATAGCTGTATGTTCATGTCTTGTTTTGTTGGGGCACATGGCTGGTTATTTGTGTTTGCTGGCCATGTGCTCATGTGTTTGTCATGTTTGGTGTAAGCACATGGATTGTCATGTGTTTCCTTGTGACATGGGCTTTCCTGTTGATTGTCTAACCCCACCCATCTTGTTATCCGATTATTGATTCATTTGCCTGTCCACCTGTCCTCCCTCATTACATGCTTTGTTTGCTCTCCCTATTTAGTTTCCCTGTGTTTGCAATCTTGTGCTGGTTTGTTGTCATATGTATATTATCAGTTTCCATGCAGTCCAGTCCAGTCCAGTCTCATACTCAATAAATACCCATTGTCCTGCACTCGAGTCCTCACTCCTTTCGCTTACCCAAACCCTGACAGTTTTACTGGAAATGTAAAATTATTTGTATTTATTTGAAAATTGTAAACAAAGAAAACTTGATTGTTTGAAATAAATTCAATAATAAATTCAGCATTTTATTATTTTTATTATTTATTGCATTACTGGTGCTTGTACTGACAAGTCTCAGTCTTGGGGTTAGGATCTGGGGCCGGTTTCACAAAGATAGACTTTGACTATGGCTTAGATATAGTAGATAGTCAGACTTCAGACAGACATCAAAATCAGACCATTGCACAAAGCACTTAAGACTCTGACTATCTTAAGTAGGACTACACTGCAATGCATTTTTTACTTGGGAAATTTAGCGGAGAATGTAGTAACGAGAAGAAATGTTTCAATTATGAGCCATTTTCCCTTTTCTTTTGGCTGTTTGTAATGTAACTGATTGTTACTGCTGGTTGCCAAGGTAACAGAGTCTTAGACCTAAGTTAGCCTGGGGGTAAGGTGTCTAATTTTTTTGGTCTAAATTAAGTCAGTCTTTATTTTTGTGAAACAGTCTAACTTGCATTAGACTAGTCTATGAGCAAATTTTAGACTTGTCTAACACCATAGACCGGTCTAAAATAGCTTTGTGAAACCGGCCCCTGGTCTAGAACTGGGTCTTATGGGTCTGGTTTACTCTAGTTGGTTCTTAATTCTTTTTTATATATAATTTCTTTTATAAAATACTTTGTCAAATCACAACTTTTGAGGGATAGCTAAAAGACCCCATAAAGCATAGATTATTGCTGTGGGTTCATGAACTTTAGACTTAAATTTGAAGAATTTCATCTAAATAAAGCAATGAAAACCTCATCACAGCTGCCTGTAACTACAGACAGGTGGGGTCATCCCGCCCTCAAGGGCACATATGAAACACATAAAATATGCTATTTTAGAGTCGACAGGAAATATGAGAGGCCTGTTTATGTTCGAGCACCAGCAGTGATTTTTTTAACACTCTAAATTGCAAAATGTTTATAAATTGTTAAGTCATAAAGTCTCACCTGACAGAATGGACGCCACAGCTGCAATGATGAAGGACAAGATCACTCCAGGTCCTGCCATTTCCTTAGCAACAAGCCCGGCAACCACATACATGCCAGTGCCCACACAGCTGCCCACCCCAAGTGACACCAGATCCACTGTAGTGAGCACACGGGCAAGTCTGGTGCCATGCAGGTCATCTGGGCCCTCCAGCATGGAGTCCACAGGTTTAGTGCGCAGGATTCGTGAGTGGAGTCCATACCAGGACGACTCCCACTCAATTCTCCTGGGGTCCAGTTTAGCAAAGACAGCACTCATCCTCCACAACAGGAAGACTCGGATGAAAGAAGGGTAAGGTTTGTCCTCTCTTATGTGACAGTGTCACCTCCCCAATCTGTCGTTCCAGGTGTTTCCTCTAAACTTGTCTTGTATGACTGTCTCCTGCTTTATTCTTTGCTCCTCTCCCTCTCCCCCTCTCTCTCTCTCTCTCTCTCTCTCTCTTGCACAGTCTCAGAGAGGATCCATGAGCTGATCAATCAACATGCTCTATATTGAATAAGCAATGACTTCCTACAAAAAAGGAAAGGAAAGCAAATTACATATCATCCAAAGATAATGAAACTAAGAAAACACGGTGACATCATGTTGGGTTTAATTCTGCAGAGAAACATATTCCAATAGCCGAACAATAGAAAGTGTCCCTTCATTCATTTAGGTGAAATGTTGCTATGGTGGCACGTCTCATTAAACTTGCAAATTAGCATATGGAGAGCATCAGATATCCAGTGGATATTGATATACTAATAGAGAGAACAATGTGAGCAGAATGTCATATTTCAGCCTGGGGAAACAGTGCAGAAGTCTGTAAATAGAACAAAGTTGGTGCTTTAGGATATAAACATTTTTAAAATGTTGGTGATTAATATGGTGATTCTTTCCTAAAATATAATAGCAGATATATTTTTCCTAAATTAAATAATATACTTATACTGACTGCAATATGTATATATATATATATATATATATATATATATATATATATATATATATATAGTATATGTGTGTGTACTAAAGAAATAGAATATGTAATATATTACAACTAACTAGAAATATATAATAAGCATGATTAATATAATAAATTCCCAACAGTCTTAATAAAACATATGTCAGAAAATTTAGTGTTAAACGATATTTAAGATGAGCATCAAATATCCCACTGCTTTGAAAATCCTTACATATTTTAGTCCATATATACTAAATATGGACATATTTAATCCAAAATATAACTTACTTTAGAAATTGTAATGACTTTTGAATGCCTTTTCCCATAACATTTCCAGGCTTGAAAACTAGTTTTTCCTAACATTTCCATTTCCAATTGCTGTCATCATTTTACCACACTACTTTCTGTTGTCTATCTGCATGAAGCCCATTTATGAACCGTCGTCTTTGATGTTAGTCACACCATCTGCTTCGATCCACCATGCACCTCAAGGCCTTCTTTTGTTTTTCCCTGCACAGATAGCATCACCACTCAGTGCTATCTTGTTTCTTTCAATCTAATGCAGGCCTGCCGCTCACTGAGACAAGCTGCGGTTGCCATCACAGACCCAAGATCTGCCTGTTGGTAATTACCAGTCCCACTGCAGGCTCTGTTCATACAACCTGACAATATCTCAGCTGTTATCAAAACACACGCCAACTGACTGTGATTTGCCAGATGATGTCAGATATACGGAGGGAAGTTATATCCACATTATCTTTGGAGTTTGATAGAGAGAGAATGAGAGACCAGACGTCAAACACTCACAGGTGTCTCCATAGTGCCATATTATAGATATTATAATTATATTGTGGTTTGAGTAACCCATTCACTTTCCTGTTTCTATTTCACCTGGTGGAATTGAGTGAATAACTGGAAATTGAATAATAGAATGAATGCCAGGTCATAAAAGACATATGACCTACCCAATGAACACAAATATAAACTGCAATATTAACAATACATACCCAATATGTTAATACTCTTCACAGATTACAGACAAATATAAAAGATTAGGCTGGCTCTCATCTTCTCTGTGTAGAAATCATGAATTATGAAGTCTTACAAAGGGATCTGTGATTACATTTGGTCCTGAGCAAAGAATAGGAAATAGATTATGAGGAAGAGGTGAGATGAATGGCATTATATATAAGGAGAGAAGTCAGACATCAGTCACCATTAGGCTACACAAAGCCCCAGCAAAAGACGCTATTATTCCATTATTTACACAGCACGTTTTTTGGATTCGAAAAAAAGCGAGACGCAGCGCATTGAAATGGAATGGAAAAGAACGTTTTTTAAAAGTTCAACCACTTTTAATGTGCGACTAATGCTACTGAGAAAGAAACGAGACCCGGTGCAACGGTCAAAGATGTCCGTATAACGTCCTTTCACACTGGACGCGATTTTGACGCACGAATAATTCGCGCGATGTTTTTATTTTTTGATCAGCTGTTTGTGTAATGAGCGCTTCCACACCGAACGCGAATGTGCTGCGGCGAAAAAACGACTTTTATTTTTTTCGCTTCGATGTCGATTTTTTTTAACGCATGTTTACAAGAACGTTCGGTAAGAAACCGTCTGTCACTCGGAACGTCGGAAGTGAAAATTCATTAAATTGAACAGATAGTAGGCTAAAGCACTTAATTTTCGATGAATGGCATATTTGAGTTGACCTTATTGGAGCTGATATGTAAATAGTTGGCTCCCCTAAAAATAGAAAAAAAAAACGAAAAAAAAAACGGTTGCTTTTTAGTCCAGCGATTTAACGGTTTGTGAATGGCACATAACCTCTGTGGAGAAAAATAATAATCAAACTTCAGCATAGGCTACATAAAGCACTATTAACGCAGCTATAGATTATTAAATATAGGCCTATGTTAGAAAGAAATGATCAATGATAATGCAGTATGCAAATAAAGGCAAGAAAGGAGACCAAATGTAACTCAATATGCAAATATTGATGGTGGTGATGGATGTCAGCTAGAATATGTCAGCTCAAATATAACTCCAGAAAGATTTTGAAACCTAAACCTTTCTTGAAGTTTATAAAACATTTTTAAAATGCAATTTAAGCATCATTTAAGTTGAATTTAATGCCTTGTAAACTGTAATTAAAATCTGTTTATCCTGGCCATTTTTTTTTCAGCACCTTGGTCAGTTCCATTGTTGTACAGATACCATGACGATATGTAATGATGCTTCTAATTAATACTGTTCCCTTAGCCTAAATAGTATTAAATCTGGATAATGCACTTAAAATACAGATTTAACATTAGCATACCTCTAAAATAATCCCCAGATTTGACTCTTGCTGTTTCTCTTAATCCAAAATATCTGGAGTATGCATGATCTAATTTGGATCCAATAAGTTATTTAACTTGCGCAACCTGTAACCTTTCCATATATAATATTGATGAGGTTCTTCTGTGGTTTGTCAAGGGAGAGCTGAAAGTGCTATACTGAGCTAAGCCATAAATGAATTGCTCTTAAAACAGACATAGCCAATACAATTTTCTCCATCCGAGCCAAAGTAAAGCCTGCAACTACTCTGTCCACTCTGGTAAAACAAATAACTCTAGAGTTCTCTTGCTCTGTGAAACAGAAATACAGGTGTCCAGTTTCAAATCCAAAACATTTTTCCTTGGCAGAAAAGGAGCAAAAACTCACCGGTGGGGATTTTACACTGTATGCTTCATAATGTCGATGCAGTAGTACAGGAGGAATCCAGGCAAAGCTTGTAGAGACAGCAGGGGACATAATGCGGAGACATTGTGAATTATTTAGGCTCTTCTCCGTGTGATCAGAGGAGAGTTCATTATTAAAAGATGTGTCTGCTATTCAACAGCTGCCTATTTAGAGATTCCCAGACTCTTTTAGATGGTCATTCTCTGTTAGATTAGTGTGGGCTACATACTTTATTTCCCTGATGAGATTAGATTAAATGAGCAGTTTGACAGCTATACATTACCAGGACAAATATATAAGATCAATTCCAATCTTTTCCATGATGGTGCACAAAAAGCACTAGATGATTCACAAAATAAAGAAAAACAGAACTGGACATCATACTGAGCCACAACATCAATTACTGTCATAATCAGAAAACAGACAGCTTGTATACTATGCAGTTAATCAAATAAATGTGTTGCAGTACATTCATTGTTGTCTGAGAAGTTAATAAGAGCACTGACAAATTCAGCTGTTGGCAGACTGAATAGCCTTCGCAAAAAGACATGCGCCCTGAAAAGACACAAAGCCATCAGTTTCATTATTATTGTAGTAATGCATGTCTATTGCATTTAATTCATTTTTAATTGCTCTGCCACTCAACTTCAATGGTTGATACTCAAGTGGATCTCAGGTTCCGCAGGAAACAATATCGCCATGGCGACTGAATGTCAGAATGAATGTAGAACAAGTGTTTTCAACGGTAGCAGCTCTAACTGCAACAGTGATCATGCTTGTTATGCAAAAACAATAGCCAGGTCAATTACATTTCCACAGAAAACCTTATTACCCATGCTAATTCATATCAAACTTAGTTTCTAAGCATAATAATCGTCACCAGCATTAGTCATCCTACCAACCAATGCAAATTAAATTCCATTAGGCCTATATGCAAACGCACATTGCACTCTTTCAGTTCACAGACAAAAAATCCGTTGAAATTACACAATTTATGTTGGCTATAGGTTCCACGCTGAAACAGTAAGTCACGTAATGCACGTGCGCGAATGTTGCCATGTAAGCGTTTCCATTCTGTTTTTTTGTTTTGTTTTGTTTTTCAACGCAACGACGCGCGAAAAAGGCATATCTTCTTGCCTCACTATATAAAAAACTTTAGACTTCGCGTACTTGCGTATAGAATATTTCTGGCCTTATGGTTAAACTAAACTCGTCTTTTCATTTGCAATTTACAAACGAATGCACCTTGCATTAAATAGCAAACTGTGAAGTATGCGTGCAAGAAAGAATATTCAAAGAGATCTTACTATGAGTCATCGTTGCTGTAGCTACTGCTCAACTACATCATAACCAAAATCAAATGCACCATTGTGATACCACATCAATGGGATGTCAAAGAACATTTTTCCTCCTGATAAGAACGAAGGAACACTGATTTCTTTCTGAACTGCATTCTGAATTAAAACAACTATGGCTGGTACGAATGTATCAGCAAAGAAAATACATACAGTCAAAAGTTTGGAAACATTACTATATGTTTTTGAAAGAAGTGTCTTATGCTCATCAAGCCTGCAGTTAAAAAAAAAAAAAAAAAAAAAAAATTATATTATAAAATATGATTACAATTTAAAATAATGGTTCTCTTTTTTAATACATTTTAAAATGTAATTTATTTGTGTGATGCAAAGCTGAATTTTCATCAGCAAGTACTCCAGTCTTTGGTGTCTTGTTATGATCCTTCAGAAATCATTCTAATATGATAATTTGATACTCAGTTATTATCAATGATGGAAACAGTTGTGCTGTTTAATATATATTTTTTGGAATACTTTCTTTCAGGATTCATTGATGAGTAAAACGTTAACAGCATTTATTCATAAAAACAGCATTTATTCAAAATAAAAACATTTCTAACAATATAAATCGTTACCATCACCTTTTATCAATTTAACACATCCTTGTTGAATTAAAGTATTAATTTCTTAAAAAAAAAAATAGTTATTGTTCCGAAACTTTTGAACGGTAGTGTATATTGTTACAAAAGATTTCAATTCTAAATAAATACAGTTATTTTTAACTTTTTATTCATCAAATAATCCTGAAAAAAGTATCTCAGGTTATAAAAAAAATATTAAGCAGCACAACTGTTTCCAACATTGATCATAAATCAGCATATTAGAATGATTTCTGAAGGAAGACACCAAAGACTGGAGTACTTGCTGATGAAAATTCAGCTTTGCATCACAAAAATAAATTACATTTTAAAGTATATTAAAAAAGAGAACCATTATTTTAAATTGTAATAATATTTCATAATATTACTGTTTTTTTTTTTTTTACTGCAGGCTTGATGGGCATAAGAGACTTCTTTCAAAAACGTTTGACTGGTACTGTATATATTACATATTTTTTATTTATTTGCATAAACATCACAATACAAAACCAGAACATAGAACAAAAACCAGAACAAAATCATTATAACATAGGCCTACTTGCCTTCCCAAAAAACAGCTTTGTAATTGGTTTTGGCTATGCAATATTTTCTTTCAAATATTTCCTTTATATGGCCTTCACTCCCACATCCAAACCTTGTCAGATGTGAATTTAGACACATTTTTATAGCTTCTGCACTCTTGTTGACACTCAGCAGTATCTGTTATTCCACAGTTTCTGTGAAAACTGCAGGATCGGATTTTCCCCCTAGACAATGTTCTGAAGAATGGCTCTTTCCTGAATCTTGGCCCGCTACAGGTCAGTGGAACAGTATTGGGTAAATTATTATTGTTGTTACTGACACAATTTATTTAACTTTGAAAGGAGACAATAGGGTTTTTTTTGTTTTTTTTTTACATGTGCACAAGCTGTACCGTTAACTTCAAATTTAGACAAACTCAATAGATCTCTGATGACATCTGGTGGATATAAAAGGATATGTTAAAGAGAAAAAGTGAACGAGTAGGCTATGCGATAACGTCAACATGTGCTAATTAATATTCATGAACTACAGGGAACGCTGTGAATCTAATCAGCGAAAACCTGTTCCTGTTTACCTCATCAGGCGAACTCGCTTTCTGTAATCTAAAGTTTATGTAGTAAATTAAACTTTTAATGGTAGCCTGCTATCCGGACCACACGTATAGGCTACTATACGGTTAACCTAACCCTAACCCTACCCACCACCCAAATAGGTGTGGTTCGGATAACCGTATAGTTCCCTTTTAATATAGCATACCCTACCTGTTGTATACATTCCATGTATAGGACTACTTGCATGCAAAATAAAAACGTACTTTTAAGACTTTTTTTCATTCAGACTCTGATTAAGATTTAACCTAAAAAAAAATACATGAAGTGTTTTGGAAACGATGGTTGAACTTGAGCGATTTTATTTTAGGATGCAAGTTCCCGCCTCTTCTAGCTAAGCTTCTAAAACGATGGAGTTTTCATATCTTTTGCATTTTCGTTCCGACATAATTTTAACTTATCCTGAGCTTTCTCAAAAAGAGAACTGATAACATGCCACATAACAATATGACTTAATCACAGATGAAAAGACTGTTTTTACATGCACTGTTTAATCAAATTGAAAGATATAACAAATGATAAATGAGTTTCTATGCAATCACTAACAGTGTTTAATCTTTGTGTTGATTATTGCCATGCATTTCTGCATTTTTCACATCCATGGTGTCCTTAATTTGCATCCCTCAATCACAACATTGCATATTAGTTTCAGTGAAAAGACTTTTGTGCTTGGTTGCACATGATCAGGTTGGTCCAAGCAGCCATCTGTCTCATTGCAAGGCTTTATACATTTAGATGCCTTCTCAAAGTTTGTATGCTGTGCTCATTACAACTCACATCTTCTCTGTTTCTCTGTAGATATGTGGACTGAAAAGAATAGAAGGATGGTTTGTTTTTGTGTAAGGAGCTGGTGCGGTGCATGCCTCTCTTTGGCCGTGAGGGCATCCCTCCATCTCTCGGTGAAGCAGTATGACTGTGGCGTTGAACTTGGGCCCGTTTCAAAATGATCTCCTCACGTTTGTGCTTCTCAAAGTGCATATTTCTGCCCAGAGAATTGATGTGTTTCCCGAGTAAGTTGGGTGATGATGATGAATAGGTGGATTTTGCAAGGCAGCATGAATGTTCTGAAACCTTCCAGGGACACGCCAAGCCCGGTCTCGGCAAGGAGCTTGTAGAGCTTCCGGAAAAATGTCTTCCATTCTTTTCCCTGTTAATCTGGGGGCTGTGTGGCACAAATAGGGGACTTTGCAGGGCCACGGCATGCAGTGGACTGGGATAGCGATACACTTCCATGCCCTGGTGACCTGCAAGGTCAGAACGGTAAGTGGGTTGCAGGACCAGTTTGGTTTGAAGTATGTCTGAAACATCTGGCCAGTGTGAGTCTGGATACAGATCCGCTACAGATCGTAAAACATCCTCAGGAATCGCCTCATCGGAGAAATGGGATAGAACTTTTCTATGCTCTTGCAATAAAATGGGTCGGCGCCTTAGAGTTTCCTCACCTGTTAAACATTCTCTCTCTCCAAAAGAGTTGTATTTTAAGGAGGCCAAAGAGGTGGAGAGGGAGCGGACATTATCGTCACTGCCAAAGTTGCTGTCGCAAAAACCTGAGCTTGCTCTTGACCGACTTTCCATGTGTGAGTGAAGTTCTTGGTGATGCCAGCTTCTTTCCGTCAGGCACTGATGATGAAGCAGGTCGTCAGATGAATGACTGGAACACGACCAAAGTCCTCTGGATTTTCCAACCTCATGAATGGCCTGCTCAGAAAAACTGCGCCTGAGCTTTAGTTGGAATGAGTCTTTATCCACCCAGTAATGATGTTGTCCCTGCTGGATATTTGTTGAAGTTAAATCTTCAGGATCGGTTTCAGTTTTTTCCAGGGCAGTCTCCACCATTGCTTTATGTCTGACTCTCAGGACCTCCAACTCCAGCAGTCCTGCCAAAGTACCACGAAATCGCTCTCTAATACGTTTCCTCCCTGTGCTAGTCCATGGCGCCACTTCAGGCTCTTCTCTGAGCACAGCGGTTGATGACATCCTGACTGGAGGCTCAAAGTCAGGCTTCCTTTCACAGTGGAGGTCTTTATAATAGTCACCCATATCAGTGCAAATACATTGATAAATCTATTGATAAGATTTTCACTAACCTTTGACCTTAGGTGAGGAATTATGTTCAAGATAAAACTTAATTCTATCAATGTGAGATTAAAGTTAACATCTGGAAGATCATTATCACTGCTAGTGACAGCTGTAACTCTTTGTTAATGTGTTTAATGTCATCGTAAGCATGTAAGAACTTCCACTGTCCATGATTATGTAAAATTAATGTAATATTTAATTTAGTTACACATTTAAAGAGGCCAAACTGGAAGGCCAACTTATAACCAAAAAACACATTTTGATTAATCACTTTTTTTGTTTTATATCTTTCAACCCAGAGTTAAATCAATCACATTTGAAAATGGCCTCTGTAATCTTATTCCAAAAGATTAAAGATTGGTTCTTTCATCATTTCCTGATGCTATTAAATATGAAAAAACAAGGTGTGCTGTAGTTTTTTACTAATATTTTTGTTAGTAAATATTAAATGCAGTTACAGTTCTACAATTGTAAATGTAAGCAATCTCTTTATTCATGCAAATACACTCCATGGACTGTTGCTACTGTAATGATTAACCGTTTAATCATCACTGCAATACATTCCCTCTACCTTATCAAACACCACCAGTTTGTTAATGAACCATATTTATTAACTCTTACACTTGCCCCAACTTGATTGAAAAAGCCCATTACATAAAGCATTTACCACAAATGAAAAAACAAGACACTCAGTTTCTGTGTATCTTTATTTACAAGCAGATATCGAAACATGTAATCCTGCATTTGAAGATGTGACAGCTTATACAGGACTTTGATACACCAATCAAACATATTTCAAGACAGAGCTTCATTCATCAGCATCAGATTCTTCATCATCTTGACTGATCTGGAAGTAGCGCAGCTCATAGCTTTCCTTATCCGACGCCACCACCCTCAGCCAGTCTCGCAGGTTGTTCTTCTTCAAGTACTTCTTTGTGAGGTACTTAAGATACCTGAGGAACATGGGATTGTTAGTGTATAAACAAAACTGATTAAAAACAACAACAGAATCTATTGGCACAACACATCTCACCTTTTAGAGAACTGCTTCTCTGAGGTGACGTTGATCTTGTTCTTCTGACGGACAATTTGCACTACATTTCCCAGGTTGCCTGTTTTGCCATTAACCTTCACCTTCTCTTTCAGAAATGTTTCCTGTTAGTAATAAAACAGCATGACCACTAGGGAAGAGAACCCTAGGCATTTAACTAGGGAAGGGAACCCTAGTTATGACACGGCATTAGTGATGCGACTCCTGAACACAATTTATTATGACATTTATAATTTTGTTTTAATTTCAATATGCAAGGTTAAAGAATAAGTTTTTTTTAATGATGTATTTGGATCAGAAATGAATAGATTGAATGCTAGTTGAGATGAATAGAAATGTAATGATCTCTCAGACAAAACTACTAGAATATTAAATTGAATCACCTATCCAATAAAACATTTGAAAAGGAGAACATTATTTGAGTGTAACAATTATCCATGCCTGGAATTTAGTTGTGTTTTTATCATACAAAGTATGGTTAGTAATTTTTTATACAACTTACAAAGTTGGCAGAGTCGAGAATCCCGTCCTCCACAGGGTGAGTGCAGTCCAGGGTGAACTTCCAGGAAGCACCCTTTTTACTCTTTTTCACAACAGTCTGCCTTTTCTAAAGAAACATTTTATAAAGTTAACTTAAAGTTAATGTTTGCTTCATAAACTCAGCCATGTTATAAAAATGAATGAACGCATTATGAAGTGCTCTACTGTAATTCTCTCTCAGTCAATTTTTCAGTCAAGCTAAAATGCTCATCCACGTGTCTGCCAACAGTACGTCAAAAATAATGAATTAATATATTATTCCATATGCAAAAACCAACACTGAGTGACATATTATATTCTTATTTAACATATCTGATAGTTTGTTAACACGAAAGATCAAATAAAATACATTTAACCATAAAGACCGGTCTCCGGTAGACACGTACCGGTGCCATCTTGGTGAGGTTGGCTTGAAAGAGGAAGTGGCGTACGTCCGCGCGAGGGTTCACGGAAATTTCTCGTATTTGATTGGCTGCCGGTTGGGGAGGATTCAGCGACTTCCGATTTGTGAACGACTTGTGTTTGACCATAGAATGTTGTTTGACTCACTCAAGGACCGCACTACGTTAGTTCAGTCCGAATTTTTCGGAACGGTTGTAAAACGGTTCAATCTATAATATGAATTTTGTCGAGATATATTAGGAAGGCTGGGTTCAACTATTTATTAATTCAAAAGATCTGACTACAAAGAACCGTTGATATCTGATAGTAAAAGCATTTAAGTGAACCGAAGATTTGACTTTATTAGCACATTTAATACCACCCTGGGGGGAAGTGCACATATTTATGTCTGAGGTAAAATAATCGGGTTTTTTTTTTTGGGAACTTTAAAACGAACTGTTCGAAAGAAAGAGTTGTCCGATTTGCATGTATTGTAAAGAAAATCATGTTTATCCAATATTTTAAAATTAGATATTATATTAGATACGTAATTGTATAGAAATGTAAAACTTTTTTAAAAAATATGATTAAGCAATTATGTTTCAGCAAGTAATTACAACCGAGTATGCAATGTTATGCATTCCACACCAATATGGCCTTTGTCTCACTTACCATTTAATCGAGTTGATGATTATTTCGTGCAATCAAAGATTATACACATCTACAACATAGCTATGTAATCATTAATGTAGTCGGACAATCCCATTTAACATACAATAAACATGGTGATTTCCATTGTTAAACATTCACATGTATACTCAACCAGTAGAGTTAGAAAGCAGAGACTGGGCTCTGCATTCCTGCAAAGCAAGCATGACTCATCCTTGCATCATTATTGTGCAGACACACCAAGAAAAACTTGGGTGAGGCCTCAGCAGGCACATGGGCACAGCCCGATTTACCAGTTATTGGGCAGATTTCTAATCTTGAACAAATTTAAATAGGCACATAAAGATTTCTGTTTGCTTGGTTACATTTTTAATGTCACTCAGCTACACAACAGCAAAATTAGAAATTAAACCATCTGAAAAATTCATGTAAAGACGTGATTCAACATAGATTGACTTTAGAGAGCGTGCTCACTAGGAGCCACTTGCTAGATGAAGTTTGTGTGTTTGAATATACTGCGATGCCACAGGCCTCCAAGAATGAAGTGCAACACTTTCATTGAGTCTGTTGTCTGGGCACCTGACCACAAATGGGAAATGAGTATTTGGCTCCTCCCATGCAGAGGATTTGGCAGCCCAACCCAACAATGCTGTCTTTTTTTCCCAGTTACTGTCCTCACTTTCTAAAATTATATCCCATGTCATTTTGCCCATTTATATGAATTTTTAAACCCTAAATTTAACATTTAAAACCATTCAATAGACAATAAACTTATTTTTATACACCTAATATATACACATGAACATATAATTTTACTTCATTTGAGAACAAACACTGCATGTTGTGCTACTGAACACTTAGGTGACGTACCTAAGATCATACTTCAAAACAGACATTTTCTGATTCAAGTATAAGATCTGTACCTTAGTAAATGAAGTTGTCCCAAATGACCAGACAGGTTAGACTAAGTAACTTTTAAACAAGGATATTCATTCTCCAAAGACAGAGATAAATAAAAAGAGTTCACAATGTTAAATATTACCAGATGAAAAATCCACTGTAAATATGAAGCAACACCTTAACCAGCATTTGGGAACTTCTTTCAATACTGATGAAGCGCTTCATAAAAAAGAAAAGAAAAAAAAAGAAAAGGTAATCTATTAGGTTTTTATTTTTTGCTCTCTCCAGTCAGGTGACAAAGGCCTCGAGTGAACAAAGGAAGATTAGAACTCGCATCAAAGATTCAGTCCTTAACAAGAGCCTGAGCTCATTCTGGGGCAGCACTGATAAGAGTCTACCTGGAGACAAATACAGGCTTCAACACTTTATTTAATGTCGTCACTGACAGCCAAAATCAAGCTGGCTGCTATTTTGGGTTACAGAGGTATTCGCACATGGCCATCACATCCTTTCCACTTCTGAACAATTAGAGACTGTCATTTAAGAGGACATTTCACTGGAGTTTATTTCTCGGTCACAGCGGTTTTTACTTGAGAGGGTACTCAAAGTACTGCAAGAACAAGGAAGTGCCAACTACCAGTGTGCATCTCACTTTGGGGGGAAAAATGGCATTCAATTGAGAGAAATTAACCACAGTGCCAGCATGGCATAGATCATGTAAGGAGAAATGTAAAAGTATGGCTACCAGAGAGACAAAAAAAAAAATCAGTGTCAGTTTGGGGTTTCCTCTCTTCGCAACAAGTTGCATAAATCCTGCACTAGTTACTATTAAGAAATTCAAGAATGCAAAAACGGAAAATGGATCCGATTTAACATTCAGGAATGCAAGTGGTTAAAAACTTGAGAGGGGGGGAAAAAAAAAAGTGGAATGGGGGAGGTCAAGGGGTAAACACTGCCAATAATAAACTTCTTACCCTAGAGAATGCCAACTGACCCGACAAGTCCAGCACAGTATTGGAAGAAAAAAAGGAATACAAATCACAACAAAAATGTGAGGTTGCTTGTGAAGGCCATAGCTTTGGTGACAAATAAAACCAAAGAAACAAATGCAAGAGATTTGTTAAAGTGTAGCATGTTGTAGCCTGAGCAGCCCAGTCTCTCTTCCTATTTGGTCATGGGTTTGACAGCCACTGCAGATTCTTCACCCATAGCTGAAAGCACAGTAACCTGCGAAACAAAATAACAATGAGTGGTTTACATTGACAAGAGGCAGGCTAAAGTCTAAATGCATTCGTTCAAACAGGTGCACTTACCAACATCTCTTCACCAGCTGCAAATTTGCTTTCGATTTCTTTGCCCAGGTCACCGTCTGGCACGCGCAGGTCCTCGCGCACGTCACCGTTGTCCATCATAAGAGAGAGGAATCCCTCACTGATGTCAACCAGCTAGGAAAACACAAGAAAACATCTTTTAAAAGGGAAGAAATGGTTTTGCAGAAGAATATCTACACTCCGAACAAAAGCTACAGCATTGCCAAGTCTGTGTTTTGGTGGAAGAGATTCACCTCAGGCAACCAATTTAAGGCGAAATGACTAAATATCGGCTGTGTAAGAAAAGCGGCACTGAACTAATAATGCTCTAAAAAGGACTAGAAAGATACTAACAATCTCAGTTTGGGACACACTAACATATTAAAGGGATAGTTCACCGAAAAATTTAAATTCTGTCATTTACTCACCCTCAAGTTTCCAAACCTGTATAAATGTCTTCTGCTGAACACACAAAAAGGATATTTTGAAGAATGTTAGTAACAAAACAGTTGTGGGGAACCATAGACTTCCACAGTGTTTTTTTCCCTACTATGGAAGTCAATGGAGCCCATTAACGGTTTGGTTAGCCTTATTCTTCAAAATATCTTTTGTTCATTTTTGGGCGAACTATACCTTTAAGAGCTCAAGAAGTCTTTTAAATTTGCTCCAAATGCAACACAAAATATGGCAATAATTTCACTACATTAATAACTAGCAGGTTAAATTTTCCAACTAGTTAATGACCAGTGTTCAATGCAATCAGGAACAAATCAATAACAAAAAGATGGTGACATTTGAATTCTAGATAAACCGTCAAGTTACTATGTTGGAAATTGTAAAGCGTTTGCATTTATTGCACACAGCATACAGGGTCAGGTGAACATTAATTGAAATAACACATCACATGAACTCCCACAAAAAAAAAAAAAAAGTGCATTTTCACCATTAAATCTTGAATTTCACAAAGCCATGCATGTCTCACCTGGTAGTCATTTCTTTTGGTGTTAGGCACATCCATGTTGTGGGTGGAGGGGCAGATATCTTCATATTTCTTATTTGTGAAAATGTCAATTCCAACCATGTGAACCTGTAAATAGAGACTCAAGTATTTAATGCTAACGTTCACGGTTTAAAAACAGCCATGCAAAAGAGTGATATCCAAATATTACCTTTGCATGACCATGCTTGCCAGTCTTAGAAGTAGACATTTCAACAATTTTGCAGGGGCGACCCTTCAGGACCACAAACCCGTTCTTGCGCAGGGCGCTGCACTGCATGGGGTAGGTGGCAGAGGCCCCGGCATCTCCGCTGGTGAAATCAAGATCTGGATCTGCCATGATGGGGATCTAAACAAGGGGCACTGGAGGGAATAAAGGAAATGGGGAAAGTATTATATTATAAACTTAAAAAGCCTCAATCCCACAAAATAAAATCACAGATGAGTCACATACGAATGAGCCAGGTTTCCACTGTATGAGTTGGCTAGTCAGACATTAGGACTGCCTTACAGCTTTAACAGCTGAAGATAGTTTTCAATTAACCATTACCAAATGTTAAGCAGCCATTTTATGTCGAATTGTAAATAAATCGACCTTGTTATTATTAGCACTCAAACCTGCAGCATCATGCTGCTCTAATTTCACCACTTATAGAATCCAAGCCAAATACACGACCAAACTTGATTCAACTTCAGCTAACACAGCTGTTTGTATTTACAAACGTGTCGTTAAAATACTTAACGAGCCACATTTGACACTTTACGGTCGTTGTTTTGCACGCAATTAACACAATGACCACGCCGAACAGGCCACTAGAAGGCTATACATGCTAGCTAGCTTAAATTGCTTAAACTCGCCAAAGAATCAGTGAAGTAACTCGTTAATCCAACGTCAGGTTCACGCTTGCAGAAAAGCGAACGGTTAGCCGTATGTCTGATTCGCGTGGCGCATGTCAACGTGGTTTCGCCGCTGATCAATGACTCGGCTAAGAGGCTAACGCCCCATTCTTCCCTAGAACAAAGTAATAGAAACACGCATAAATGGAACAACGACCACGACTAAACTATAAGGTAACTAACAAAAGGGGGGGAAACGGGTCTCGTGCGGGTTAGCCAAAGTTTCTCACGGGTCCCTTTTTCAATTAAGTCAGTGCGCGCGAGGAAAGGCCTCGCGCGTGCTCGCGGCCTGCGAACTAGAGAGCCGCATCAAAGAACTCCCGTAACACGTTTACTCAAGACGATCCGGTTACGTTCACCACCATGACATAGACTTTCAAGTCCGACAGCATTTTAAAATAAACATGAAGACAGGAAAGTTCTGTGTAATTTTTCGTTCACAATTCAAACACGCTCCATGCAGCACTTACTTCCAAGAAAAAAAGGAACGTCAACGCGCAAGCGCGGCCAATTTTAATGCGGCATCCGTACAGTGGGCGGGATTCCACTTCTTCTGCAGAGATGAGGGTGGCTTGTGCCTGAAGCTTATGCTTAGTGCCTCTTAGCGTTTAGGATCTGTGGATTGAACGCCATGAATGGTGCAACCTTCCATATAAATATAGCCTATATAAACACACACACACCTGGTGCACTTATCATTATGAGGACGGACAATCCATAGGCGTAATGGTTTTTATACTGTACAAACTGTATATTCTATCCCCCTACACTAATCCTACCCATCACAGAAAACCTTCTGCTTTTTTAATAAAACATTGTTTAGTAGGCTAGGCTATACGTTTTTTAAGCCATTTCAATTACGAGGACACAGGAAATGTCCTCATAAACCACATTTACGCTGTAATACCTGTGTAATACCCATGTTATTATACATATTTAACTTAATACAATTCCAGCAAAAAAGTGTATCTATATATATATATTTAGTTCAAAATTGCAGATCTGAATGAATTTTGTGAATTCTGTCCTTTAAATGAACGTCTTAAAGTCATAAAATCAAATTTGAACATCTAGTTTTTAATGGAATATTGCAGTAGCCTATTTATTACCATGGATTTGACAATACACATATGCATATTATTATTAATATCTAAAATATATCATATAGTGGTTTAGTTTACATATAAAAAATTCAAACAGCACACATTGTCTGGTTTTAAGTGTCAATTTATTTTAAAAAAAAAAAGCAAAGAAAATGTTTGTTTTGGGTGACAACAAGTGAACACACTGGCTGAGTTTCCAAAATCTGAAAGATTTCCATTTATCCATTTCATAATCTCCTCATTCAGAAACGATTGACTCCATCTGAATAAGATCAAAAACTGGAGTTTCAAAGTAGAAAAGAGTCTTACGTGAAGACAATGATCATTATTGCTAACAACTTAGACCGATTCTTCAACCTTTGATATGCAGTCTTCTTCGGGTTTCCTCTTTAACCATAAACACTGAGTATTGATTAACAAGACTAGAATAGATCCACAAACAACCCTATAATATTCAAACATATTTGCAGTTATCAGGGGGGAATTTATTTCAAACGGAAAGGGCACTGAACAATACTGCATTAAAATAATAAAACAAACCAACACTTTATTAAAAAAAGTAAAAATTGTTGTAAAATAAAACACTCATATTAAAGCATCCCTGACACTATAATAGATTATGATAAAAAATAAAAAAAAATCCCTTAAAAAAAAAAAAAATTCAGCTGCTTTCTGAATACAAGATACCAGCATTTAAGCACTGTACAAAACAATAAATAAATTGGATCAGAATATCAAGCAAAACTGGATTGTTAAAGTTTTATGACCATAAAACACTCAGTTTAGAAGCTCTTTTGTCGGTTGAATGACACAAAGGAGATTTTGGCGACTTTGTTTGATTCACACCATGTAATAAATTGTAAGCAATAAAATATAACTCTTACTACTAGGCACAAATTCGATGAGATCATCTCTTAGAAGTCCAGGCTACATTTAAAGTTACATTTGGAACAAAAATCTAGTTTAATAGCCTTACAAATCTATTTATAAAATATTACAGCCTGCCTATTTTGTGAACAAAACATGATATGCCCAGTTTCAGCTTCAAATGTCTATAACAGAAGGCTTGTGATCTTGAAATCTCACTATTTCTAATTTTAGTGTCAGTATGCCTGTTACGTCTTTATGTTTTTACAGGCTTATAAAAATGGCATGTTTAAATCAAACACACACTCACTCAATCAATCACACATCCACATGGAGCAACCATAAAAATAACAGCCAATATCCAGAATGCTCAGTTGTGCTATAAATCTCAGAGTTTAATACACGCAAAAAATGAAGAGAAATACAGAAATAAAACAACAACTCGCTCAGCCCGAATATAAAGGATGTACTTACAGTATTAATGTCCATATTAAGAAAGAAAATGAGGTCAAGCACACATCAAAAGACTTTCCACACTGAAGGTGGTGCGTGAGAGAGGATGAAGAAATCAACCGACCTCACAGTTTACGTTTGTGGTGATAAAATGGATGGAAAGATCCCATTAGTAGGCCTACTTCAAACCTGCACACACATCCACTCAGTTCACAGTTTGATGGATAAAAAACATGAAGTCTCAAAAGATCCTAGTTGTGACAAATGAATTTCACACTCTATTGCCCTTACAGAACAGTAATGAAAATGTATAAAAGTACATAAAGGACTTGATGATTCCATTTGAATAAAATGCCATGTCGTTTGGAAGGACTTCAAGTCTATTAATGGGTGATTCTGCAATCAGAGGCATTTTCAAGTACACAAAATCGTGAAAAAATGCAAGTTCTTTAAATGGCTCCATACAACTTTCAAGTGGAAATAACGTGACAGTTGTGTGCTTGTTCTTGTTCTGAATCAAAATTCCGGTAATGACACCTAATAATCTGATGGTGGTAATGACCAGCATTGGAGAAAAAAGAAGAAAACTGAACAAATAATCCAAATTAACTGAATATATCATTAGGATTAAATAGCAGACAAAATAAAAGTCCCCCTAGGCTACTGAAAAATTCCCTAATTGAAGAATCACCCTAATATGAAGTGTAGGCTTGATTTGGCTGTTGCACGAGACATTGCACCATGATTTTTTTTTTTTTTTTTTAAAAAAGCTTCCATTTCTGAAAATTTCTGTCTGGCGCTCTACACTTAAATCACCTCTGAATCTACATGTAATGACAACATAGGCTTCTTTAACATTAGTTAATTTACAACATACTTAATCGCCAATTAAAAATACCTATTTTAATTGAATAAACTTGAAAATTCACTGATCTACTGGTTGCATTTCAAAAAGACAATTCCCCCCAGAGAATAAACACTCGGCTCTTCAAACTGCGATCGTGAATATTGCCTCATATTGTCACTCACAAAGTTTCATTTACGGCGTCGATAGTCATCATTACCCACATAGAAATCTGAACCGATCCAACAGGTGAACAGAAACGAGGTAGCCTAAAAGGAAGCTCTGTCAAACACTACCCTTCGTTCACCGATTTACAGTATGTGATTCACACGGAGGACAAGATGGATCGTACAGAATCACACGTTCCCAGACAATTCAAACGCATTCGTTTCGGAGGCAGGACTTTTTTTCCAAAAAGGAAGTGGATATTTACAGAGGGTGGTAGTGAAAGTCCCTCTAGAAACAGTTGGAGATTATAGATCCATCTTGAGGAGAGGCGAGCAACTGACTCACCAGGCTCGATTCCCTTGGCCTTTATTGCACTTTGCTGAAAGTCATGAGGAAAAAAACCTTAAAAATACAAAACTGCAGCACATTCTTATCCTAATGACACGTGGAGGTGCGTTACTCCTGATACGGAAACAATTTGAGATTGCTGGTATGTTAATGCTAACATATCTACCTTTTTTGTATTGTTGGTGGAAAGCATTACATTTCATCATTCATTCACATGTACACACACCCTTACACAGCAACTTTCATACTCTAACAGAATCTTAATGTACTTTTTTATGTTTCAATACAAAGCTCTGTAGTATTGACCAATCAGTTGAAGGATTCAGACTGATGTTAAAGCGTTCAAGAATAGTCTCTGCTGATCAGTTTCATCCTTAAATCAAATCTGGAAATCTGTTCGTTCACCCAAAAACTGTTTGACTTTTGTCTCAATGTCCAGGCTGTTATTTTCCATACAATGTAAGTGAAAAGTGACCAGGGATTCATTAGTGAATGACGACTTACATTTGAGCCTGTTCCTCACAGAAAACATTATATGGCTTCAGAAACTAGAAATATAGTGCACAAGTTGTATATACTACTACGATGCTTTTTTTGTCCATTTTAGATTTTAGTAGCATTTGGTCATTTTAATTACATGGAAGAGAGCAGCTTGGACATTGTGCTAAATCTCTCTTTTTGTGTGTGACTGAATGATTCAGTGATTGACATGGGGGTGAGTAAATGAGAACAGAATTTAAATTTTAGGGTGAACTATCCCTTTAACCCACAATAGCCATAATGTGCATGAATAAGTTGCAGAGACAATTGAAATAAACTGAAAAAGGTTCTGAATTACAGCACAATCTCCCTGAGCACAAGGAAAACAGCGCAAATCACAGGCTCCAAATGTGATTTGAATACTATAGAGCTTTGGCATAAAACAAGGAATGCACAGTATTAATATTCAGGATCATTTATATTTTCATTATAGGTCCATATCAGCAGGCATCAATTTCCATCCAAAAAATGAGCATGTTTCCTTTTCATTACAGAAAAATGCATACACAATATATTATGGACTTAAAAATAAAAACGAGCAGCGTTGCAAATTTATTTTTAAGGCATTCTGTGGACAGCCCGATGTGTGTCTGCTCCAACATAATGTGGTATTTCATAAAGTATCATACAAGTCTTAAATATCAGTTTCAATTCACACATTAGAGTGATTTTCACATGACACAAACATCTGTGTGCATTCCAAGCTGAAACATAAAAAAGAAAAAGGGTTGATCACACAAACCAGGCTCAATGGATTCATCCCGCAAGGGAGGTTTTACCGACGTTCAGCGCAACCGTGATAAATTATTGTGTCAAAAAGTGTCTTAACAGTACAAATATTCACTCTACTCTGTGGGTTGGATTTCCCATATTTCCAGTCTCCACGTCCAGAAGAATCTAGATACGTATTTATAAGGACAAAAACATCAGAACCCCACAAATGTTAATGAAAGGGCCATATAAAACAATGCAGACCAGTTGTGCTCCTCTGTCACCCTTTGTTGTTCGTCGGGGCGTTTGGATTTTGGGTTTGTCTTTGACTCTTCTGAGAAGGACCCAGCTAGGTTTGGTCTTTTTGCCATCTGCCAGATTATCCAGAGCACCTGGATTTTCCTGTCTTTCCTTTTTTCACACTTTTCAATGAAGTAGAAAAGGTCCACAGATACAATGCAGGGGAGGGGCGGGAATGAATTACCAATTCATCATGGAGTTTCTGTTCAAGGTCATGAAGAAAACTTGGCTGCTGCCTCCTGATCGGACAGAGGCAAAGAACACCTGCAAGACGGAGGAACGGGTGTCATTATACTCACACAAAGGAGAAAACTGTTACAATCTACATTCAGTTTTTGTTATCAGTTAGAGTTATTATACTTAGCTAAAGCTCAAACCATAAAAAAAATGTGTTACTTGAAATTAAATAAACATTAACTGAAATAAATAAAATATATAAAACTTATTTCAGCTAGTAGGCAACATTTCCCATTTTCATTTAGTTTAAGTTAATGTACTAAAATAACAAATTAAAACTATAGACAGTATAACTACTAATAAAACTAATAAAAATGACAAAAACACAAGATTACTAAAACTTTTTTTAAATTAAAACGAAAACTAATTCAAAATATTAATAAAAACTACAATAGTATCTCAATGACACAAACAACACCGATCAATTGACAACACATCCATAATCAAGAATAAGAAAAGAAAATAACAAATATTCACAAATACGATCAGTGTATTCATGTTGGTTTATAGTTTTGAAAAACTTCTATACTATTTTTAAGAAAAGTTTAAACGAAGTGGCTAAAGGTTTATACGTCATGTATAAAAATCAAGTAAAACATAATAACACGTTCCTTAAACTTTTATTACGAATGTACACCTTATTTATTTTATTATATTTTATTTATAGTATTACAGATTAAAGGTAAAAAAGTTTTTTTTTAAATACTATGAAAATGTATAAAGAAAATTATATTATAAATTACATTATTAAATAGATATTACTATATAACTATTATATATTTTAAATAATAATAAAATATTTTTTTAAATAAAGCATTCTCTTCATTATCTTAGATAACAAGCTGACATTTTAAAAAAATACATATATATATATATATATATATATATATATATATATATATATATATATATATATATATATATATATATATATAAAATATAAAAAATTATATGATCTAAATTTTATAAATATAAATTTTATGATCAGAAATGAATTTTATTATATTTTTGAGTAAATTAATAAATCCGGACAAACAAAATGTGTGGCATGTCATTGGCCCACATAAAGACTCCCATAATTTCAAAGTGACGCGTGTAATTTTAAACACTGTTAAACTGTTAAAAAACTGAGTAAGATGCATAATCATAACATATCATGATCTTTACAGTTATTGAACAACTGAATCAACACCAGACCTCAGGTGAACAATGACACTATTGTATTACAGCAGAATTGAATTCTGTTTATCACTGTAAAGCTGCTTTAAAACAATCGATATTGTATAAATGGCTACATAAAACAAAGGTGACTTGACATACTTTATCGTTTCTCTCCGAAAGGAACTTCAGTCGCTGTGCTCGCTTGTGCATGAAAACTCCGTCGAGGTGTCCCGTTTCCACGGAGCGGATCTCAATGGCTTTCTCTCCCCAGCCCATGATCTGGTTGGAGTGGATGTAGGCTGCAGAAGCGGAGGGGGAAGGACGCGAACATATACAAAAGACAAAAGAAACATGTGACAGGAGAGCGCTGACATCAAATGCAGTACATCATCACAGCACCCCGTTCCTCAACGACTTCTGACTTCCAACAGCAACTTGAAACTAGCCCAGATCCAATGAAAACAAGCCTGCCAAAGCCACCCCACATCATCAGGAGGTCATTATTGCAGCAGTTTCTGAGCATCACAAATTAAAGCATTATGGTTATTATTGGGCTTTCATTTTGAAACTGATGTCAAAAGGAACTAGCATCCAAATCCAGAGCTCTTTGGATACTAATGAACTAAAAATCAACTCTCTCCGAGGACTTCCTGTGCCCTTCATAGAGAAAATGATGATCTGGTTGTTTTGACTGACTTTGCTGCTGATATCTTTGTGTAGAAAATGCATGAGATATGAATTTTACTTTGTTATCATGAATGCAGAATCACTGTAGAGTTGAACATAATTTGGATGAAACATTAATTTGTTCAGAACTGAGGGGGTGGGCGGCTGCTGGTCTACATCTGAACCCTCAGTATCAGACAACATATGACAAAAGACTAAATCATAACATTTTTCACAGATGAGAGATGAAAACACACATACAAACAAAAATTAAGGTTGGAAATCAATTATAGAGACAAATGGCACAATATCTGATGCATGATGGTGGTAAAGCAAGAGCTGAAAGACACCAATATTTACATCTATAAAGACAGCAAGAGTTACATCGAAACTGATGACGGTCTCTTTGTCTCGGTTAGTGTTAAAAAAAAAATCTATGCTGAATAGAATTGGTTTTTATTTTTGGGTAAATCTCATGAAAACGGGTCACATTTCACTCCAAAATCAAGAGAAAATCAAATAAATTTGCATTGTGAAATGTGATTTTTAATGACAATTAAACACTGTTCCATGTACAAATGGACTAATAGTCTTCTTCAAGAACATTAAATATATATCAATTTTTTAGTTTTGGGTAAATCAAGTGAGATTTTTTTTCATGACAATTAAATAATTTACATATGCAAATTGAATAGCATCAAAGCATAATATGAATACTATTATTATTATTATTTGGATTTTAAGGTGAAATGTGACCCAGACATGTTTTCTGACATTCACCCAAGTATAAAAATAGTATGAAAATCGGATCCAAGGTCAAATCAGAAAGTTTTTTGGTCTTAAAGGAAATCAGATTAAGTGGTTATTAATAACAGAGATATATATAGTGTTAACAGAGTGAACAAAACAGTACACAAGATGTGCCAGACATACAGACAAACATTGCACTCCGTCAGGGTTTAGTATAGGTGGGCCGAAGTGAGGTGGGGTGAGGCGGCACAGGGCAGATTATATGGGCAGAAAAGCGGTCTAGTTAAGTGAGGGACAGGAAAGAGAGAAGAGCAATGAGTGGACAGAGACATGCGTGTTTGTGTGAGAGGACTGATTCAGAGAGGCTTCATTCTGAGGGGTGTCGGGGACGGTCAGGTGCACTCGCATCAGGGCTCTAGAAGGAGAACAGGAGCGTTTTGTGTGAAATAAACAACCAAAACCTACCAACAGAGGTGGGCATCTCTCCCCACTGGAGCACCACGTCTTTAGTGATTCTGCCGTATGTGTTCACATAGACTCCCTCATCTTCATAACACAGAAGCATCTCCATGCCGTCGGTCTTGGGAAGCACCACAATGGCGTGAGGGGTAACACTGCCCTGAATCTGGGAAGGGAGGGGTGGGCGCAGATGAGCCTTGGGGTGACAAAAACGAGCCGTAGTGCAAAACATTCCCCCACTAGATGACGCTCTCCCCCCCCTCGGGCCGGCCCTGTCAGTCATGTTTTCTGCTCCACTGTCTCGTGCTGTGGGCGGCCAGAGCTTCTCCCTTCGAGAAACTGCTGCAACAATCGAGACTCCTGCCCTCCACTCCACCACACCGACGCCTGAGCCCAAAAGCGCCCTGCTAACAGGCTACCATGGGGCATTGGAACGGTTTGGCTGCTTTGGTTCATGTACAAGTTTGGTTTGTCAAAGGTCGTAGATCGGGGACATTTTTTTTCTCTTACAGTGGAGATACTTTTCTATCACACTTGATAATGTTAGAACAATAATGGCATGTACTTGCAATATCATGAAATCCGTTTTAGTCAACTAATAGATGAATAACCATTCATCTACACACAAAACATTCAAACGTGTTGCTCTAAACTGTGCAATCAGGGTCCAAAATTAACTTTCTGCAAAACCAGGTGATTTCAGGTCAATCTTAGACCATCATTTATATTAATATATTTATGAATTTATCTTTTTATGTAATATTTATATAAGCTGTTTTCCTTCATGATATATTTGTGACAAAAATTATAGGTCATTGTGGTAGCATCAAATAAATCAACCGGTCTCCGAATTTCCGTGAAAAAGTAAACGCATTGTGTTTTAGTTTTCCTATATTTTAGGCATCTTGTATGTTTTTCTGGAAAAATTCATAAAACAACACCTATGTTAAAAAGTTAATAAGATACATTTCTGATAATAAATTGCTGATAAACTTATGACGATACATTTCTCATAGAGGATCAAGTTGTTAGAAGACTTAAGTTGCACCAGATGTCTTTAATATTGCCTTAAATGTCTGTATATATATATAAATATTTAACTAATAAGGGTTAGACTCATGTCAGACAATTAATACGTATTATGTATTAAATAAAACCAAGTATTTTTTACAGTCCCTAAAAAGTTACCAGCCAACTGGAAAGGGTTTTATTTTTTCTCACCAAAATTGTTTCTTGACTTGCTTTTGGATTGAGTGTTAAATTTGGACCCTGTCTGTAATTAAAAGACACATATGTGATCCAGACATCAACACTACAGTGGCATGCCAGTGTCCCCGGGGAGGAGTCGTCCTATTTAAAGTCCCTTGGAATCAGGGTAAGGAGGGGAGAGCTGCCTCCGCTCGGCCTGTTGTCACTTACGTGGGATGGAATGTAGATATCGTATGGATTCCCAGAGTCGACATCTATCACGTGAAAACCAACGCTGGAGCCATAGATAACCTTTAACCTCTGACCCTCCTCCACCGTCAGGTCTACAAGCAGAGGCTTGTGCTGAAGTTCTGTGAAAGACTTTGGAGAGACAGAAGAGACACTGAAAACATGACGAACAAGCTACTGAGGGACTTTAAACAATGACACTCACAACGAAATATGCTCTAGGCACTATAGTACCAAAATAGCTACCTAAATTGCACATTTCATGCTCTGCATAACTTTAGAAGAAAAAAGGCCTTAGAATTCAACTTTGCAGAGCAGTTTAGTCAAAACGATCACACAAATGCTCTTAAAGGGGGTAAAGGGGATCCCACTGGACCGGACGTCTATCTCACCTTAAAAGCCATGAATTTGTGGTATGGTTTGGGAGCCCAGGCATAAATCTCCACTGCATTCTTCAATGCAATCACCAAGAACTTAATCCTCTCATATTTGACTGTTGAACAACAAATACATGTGAAAATATTATTAGAATGCCATTTTTTTTTCAGACAGACAGACAAATAGATAGATAGATGATCGACAGATGATCAACTTTACAGACAGACAGATAGATAGACCGATTGATAGACCGAAGAAAATTTAGGTATGAAATCGATTTGGCCAAATTGGCCAAAGGACATACCGACTTTATAATGGACACAACCCTCTAGGTCACCAACAGTGATCCATCCTTGTTTTTTTTCTACCTCAGGGTCATTGTGAAGTATCCTGTTTCTGAGCCATGACAGATAATAGACCCTCAGTTTATTCTTTTTGCCTGTGAAAAAAAAAAAGAGGAATTATGAACCTCTCATTACATACAGAAAATACAGAGATCTAACAAAACGAACAAAATAAACAAAACAGATCTTTGTCCAGTCAAATGGAGAGTTGATATTGAGCTCACCTGATATGGTGACCAGGACATTGAGACCCTCCAGAACCTCCATCTGTTGAAAACGCCTGCGGTTGATCAGATTGTAGACTTTGCCCTGACCACTGCGATCTAGTAACATGAGTCCATTTTCTGTTCCTACCAGCAGGTTCACTCCTGCACCGATCAAAAACAAGAGTTTAAACGATCTGAAGATCATAATGGATCTGAAGTGTTATGAAAGCATTTATGCTACTCTCAATTAGGAACAGATGTAAGAAAAAAGTAGATAAACCAGCCTTGGACTCACCCCATAGTGCAGCACACAGGATCTCAGAGTTGAAGCGCTTTTTGTACTTGCGGATTTCCGGTGTGTCGCTGTGTGGCCGGATATTGGTGGGATTGACATTAACAATAGAAATTTTTCGAGCCTCGTTCAATCGTGCTTGTTCCTGTTCCTGTCGCATGAGTTCATCTGCAAAATGAGCTGTCGCCAAAGAAAAACATCAATCACTGACTGTTTCACTTTGCAGTAGGATTTTGTTGAGTGCTCATCATACATCAAGAAGTGCCGCTTTTTTCATGAACAAAGTGCCAATCTCTGAGCTGGTGCCCAATTCTGAGCATTTCCACTGATGAAAAGGACACCAGCACTGTAACTATTTAAGTGAACAAGGGGTATAAGAGGTGGATAAGTCACCTGAGGCAGGGTTGTCCTCATCGTCTTCTGTGGGGGAGGTCTGATACACTCGTGGATCCACAAAAGGTGTGAAGGAAGCTTTGGATCCACTCCCCATCCCAAACTGCCAACATGGAAAATCAGGATGTGATAAACAAGCATCCACAAACAATACAAAATGTTTCATTTAATGATTGACTGCAGTTAGAAAAGTCCATTTATTGTAAAATGTTAGCAGGAAAAGCAAGCACTACAAAAGTTTATTTACATAATCAGTATTTTGTCTTGTTTATATATATTTGTGTGTGTGTGTTTTCTTACAGATTTATTCCAAGATCTATATTACGGTCCAAAAGTTTGGGATCTGTAAGAATTTTTTTTTTTACATAAAAGATATTAATACTTTTATTCAGCAAGAACACATTAGATTGATCAGAAGTGACTGTAAATATATTAATGTTACAAACGATTTCTATTTCAAATAAATGCTTAATTTATATATACAATATTACGGTTTTTACTTTATGATCAAATAAATGCACCCTTGGTGAGACTTCTTCCAAAATCATTAAAAATCTTTCCAACCCCAAACTTTTAAACTGTTGTGTATTTAAAATATTACAAAAAAAATTCCAAGTGAATTAATCTTGTTAAAAGGACGTTCAGATATTTTTTTAATGAAAAATACTGATTAATAAAATAATTTTCTGAAGTAAAGGCACAAAATCAGGGCACTTACGAGAAGGGAAAATGGGTCAAAGGGGAGAAAGCATTTTATTGACTGTCCTATATGTTTAAAAATGTGAGGTTAAAATGATAGCAAATTAAATAAAGAGAATAAATAAGAAACAAAAAGAAAAAAAAACAAGGAAATGAATGTGAATTATAACGAGATCTGGGCTTTAGTGAATCTACAACCAGATAAATATGTGCATCTGAATTGAATGGGGATGGATTAGATGTGTCGGGTTAGAAATTTGAGGGTTGGAGTGCAGGGTGGCTCTAACAGGCTTGTCCGTCACCTACTTCAGCCACAGAGTCCAGGTCCAGCCCGCTAGAATGCCGCCCAGGGCCCTCGCCAGGCGAGTGGCTTTCCTGCACTAGATCGGGGAGATTGAAGTTACCGGGGAAACCATTGCTCTCGGCATGGCCGAGCTTTCTTTCCCCAAACGTCTGCAGAGAGGAAGAGAAAGAGGAGTAGGGCTACACTACTGGAGGACCCTTGCGTGGCTAAGCATTCTTGGAGAGATATTCGGGAAATGCACGGAGTGTGCCTCTGTCAGCAAGTGTGCGACAAGCTTGATCAGAGATTTTGTTGGAGAAATCAGAAGGTGAAAGAAATACCAAAATATAAGCCAATAAAATAAGGCTTAACCAAGGCAAAAACAAACATGAGTTGGTAAACTAAAAGAGAAATAAAAGTGTGACACACTAGAGGAATGAGTGTAGGAGTTTTTGCTAACCAGGAAAGGAACCCGTCTAGGTAGGTGCACCTACCTCTCGCATCACCAGGGTGCCGTCTTGTGAATTTTTACCAAATGAATCATTGGCGTGAGAATCTTCCAGGTTGCCCAGTGAGTCAGTGCCACCCTGGCCAGCAGAAGGCCTGTTGGGAGAATAGGACAAAATACACAAATGACTTCTAAGTTCACATACTCGTTTCTCTGAAAAACAATGCAGCCAGTTATTCTACTTTGAAATGTGCGTTGTGTGTTTTTTGTTTTGGTCTATGAGATCTCGCCGGCTGCCAATTTACCCAATAGTATTTAAACACCCTGGGTTGCCAGTTGGCAGAAAACAGCATATTGCAGCCATGGAAGCCAGCAAACAAACTAGGTCAGAGATCGCAGATTCTTAAAAAGCCTCAGCATCCATCTAAAAAGCTCTATGCCCAGAGGTAAATTAAAACTCATCAACTTCCAGTGCAAGGCTCATCGCCTACCATTGTTAATTGCGCTCATTCCTGTTGTGTTCTAAAACTGGCAAACAGCGTGAGCTGTGAGGACGGGAGAAACAACCCTCTCCAAAATTTTGAATTTAGACTGCAGTACCCATTTCAACCACTAGCTGTGAATATTACATACTGCACCTTTAAGACATTGTAGAGACCAACTGAAATGGTTGGTAAAGACACTTACTTTCCTGTGTTTAATTAGACATTTTAAAATACTAGTATACTACTCCATTCCTGCTGTTTGCAAATTATGCAAATTGCCTGTGCACAAAGCATTCTCTGCTGGGTATTGTTTCCCACAATGCAATACAACTGATTTTACCTTATTTTCCATGTGTCAAATAAACAATACGTAATATCATCTGTCATCTTTTTCCAAACTCTACTAAAACTCTCAAAAGTTAACTTTTTTTTTTCAAATTAACTTTTCATAAAATGCATTCACATAAAATGCAAAATAATCTTAATTGGACGCCACTTTCTGATATTTAATAGTCAACCTGATAAGGTCATCTGCCAACAATAATACTGTTTGAAACGTTTATTGTTACATGTTTTATATACTAATTAAAAATAGCAGACAGTATTATAGTGTATATATAATGTAAAGGAGTCGAGGTAAGAGAAAATTGTCATTCAGGAGAGAATTTAATTGCACAAAAACTTTTTTAATGAGGCCCTGAGCAAAAGACTGTATATTAATGTGTATCTGCTAACAGATAATTTGTCAACATTTGAAAGTACAAAAGCATGTCAATGGACTCAAAGAAACGTGACCAGTGTTGTTACTGTTAACTAAAACACTCACATAATGCGTGGAATATCACTAACAGGGACCGTTCCATCATGAGCCCCGCCTTCTCCATCCTCATCCTCACTGCTTTCTGATTCCTCACTGGATGAGGAATAATCTGTCACTTTCCTGGGAGGCCGGTTTGTTTCCTCATTGGTTCGCAGCTCGCGGAGTTCTTTGGCCAGAGCAGTGAGGTCCTTCAGGGCAGGGAATGATCAGAAAAGGGAGAGGAAGACAAAAAGACGACATAAGGTTTTCTTCATTCCTTGATCTGCTTGATTTGATCACCAGTGAACAATAAATCCACCAAAATGTAAACAGCATTTCATGTTTTAAGCCTGTGAAGAGCATATATGCTACAATAATTTATCCGTTAGTAGAAGTCGTGACGATAAACTTCGTTTTGCACATTTAGGTCATGTAAATGGCACCGAAGAGATTACCAGAAACAAAGAAATAAGCAAACCATTACAGACAGGAAAATCAAGTAAAACATTTGATAAAGCTTTACTAAAGGTGAGATAAAAACATCCACCATCATTTCGGAGAATGATGCACAACAGTATAAACCATCACGTGCACAAGTCAGAGAAATAATAGACAAGGAGTGTGAAGAACTGAAGCAGAACTAGGGGTTGTTCCTGAGGCCTGTGCCCTGCATGCAGAAGGTTAGTAAGAGTCAGCAGCTCCAGCTTTGTGCCCGTCTTACCAGCTCCTCCTGTTGACAGGCCACCAGGCAGCCAGATAGAGAGAAAACGTCATTGAGAAACCAGAAGTCAACTCTTGTGCTCTTATATTTAAACAATGATGCTTGAAAGAGATGCTAATTTCCAGTTTTGACTGAATGTGCAACCTAACACCTGGAGTGTGATGCTGTAAACAATCTTGAGCAAAACGCAAGATTACGTTTAAACGCATCATTTGTCAAAAATGAAAAAAAGGTTGAGGAATAGAAGTACAGTACATTCAGTGTGTCAAACTGTTGATTACCTGAGCAGCTGATTATAAAATAATGTCTATCCAGTGGTCACAAAACCCAGGAAACATCGCACGCAATTTTTTTTACATTATCTAGGACTAAAATGATATTGTCTCTGATTCATGAAACATGAGCAGAACTAATTTCTGTGCAAACTGTTCACTAAATCATTCTTATATAAATTGATGCATTGAACAGAATGTGACAATAAACTCGGTTTATGGACGAATTACACAGAAACTCCTCCTAAATATCGGCTCAGATTGATCTGAATAGTTTTACCAACAATTTAAAGAAGTTCATTCTGCTTAGGGTTAGGGTTAATTTAAAGCAACAATATGTTTAAGGACACTTTTTACGAACAATTTAAACAACTTTTGATTAGCTTGTCCGTTTGCAGTGGCATTGCAACAATTTACACAAGAATGATTTTTACAAATGATTTACACAAAATTTCGTACAGAATCAATGTTATGCAGTGGCACTAATGCTTTGTTGGCGAAAAAAACTAAATTTACCACTTGAATGTGACAATTTACGCAAGAATGGTTTTACAAATAATTTGCACAAATTTGTTACGCTCGTCTTTTTGCACTGAATACGACAATATGTATGAATGATAATTACAATTTCCACAAAAACAATATGCTTGAGAAACCATTGAATGCTCTGGACTTCCATCCCTCACTGCCTTGTTTTCGTTTCACAACAAATTAAATGTAAGTTCTACTGATTAAAGTCAATTAAAGTTAATATTCTAAAAACAACTGCACAAATAAATCACTTCAATAAGATACATAATTGCAGGGTTTTTTTTTTTAACAAAGTACATAACATTACATCTAACAAAATCCCTTTTCCTTGGCCTAAAACAGCTGTTGTCTAGGTAACAGTAGCCGCGTTTCCATTACCCTTCAAATTGCGCAAATTGAAATTGCGAATTAAAAATACGCTCAATGGAAACACGTCAATTTCGCAAAAACTCCCGTTTATCGCAAAAAAGTTTTTACGCTCTCATGAGGTGGTTTTTCAGGCAATTCGAAAAAGGAATATTTCGCAAAACTGCAATGGAAACAGTTTTTGCGCATTTACAGTCACCTGACTTAGAAGACGCGGTGTGTTTGAGGTCCATGTATAGCTACGCAAATAGGCCTAATAATTATTTTATATTATTTTATTTTAACATTTAATAGGCTATATTTAGAAGACGCTTTTATGCAAAAAAAGAACAAAGCGTGAGGAGCGCGCACTGCATGGCACAGAGGCGCGGGCGTGAACACTTGCATTTTCCTATCAACAGTGGAAACAACTTAAAAATACTCTATCATTTCTGGCCATACAGAAAATAATAATACATTATTCTCAACTACTTTTATTTGTGTATACTCACAATAACAAAATAAAACGTTGTGCTTTTGTAAAGTAAAAGAAAACAATCAGACGCACTTTCATGATCTCCGTAAACTGGAGCGCGAGAACTGAAACAAAATATAGGCTAAAGCTTGAAATGTCCACTTTAAAACGAACAAATTCGAATCGAAAGCTAATACCTTCTGATTTTGTAATTCGTATGAAAGGTGCATTTCTCTCTAAAAGCGCATCTGCTTAACAGCGGAGATGGAGATGTGATTTTAGCCAAAACAATAGTTTATTAATAATATTAATGGCTCTTCTCATTCAGCACTGCGGGAAAACATCAATTCCAGGTTCTAATTTGGCCTTAGAAAACCAGTAAAATCGAGATGTTTTCCATATTAATTTGTGACTATTTTAAATGTTTAATAAAGGGGCAAAAAGTCCTAAACAAAAATCTGAAAATTCTTCGATATTTACTTTTTTTTTGCGCAGCAGTTGGTGTAGCCAGTTCAAATTAAAATTTTGGTGTTCAACTTTGCGTTTTAAAAAGACAACAACCGTTCATTTTTCGTTTTTCAACTACGGGTTAAAAAAGGAAAAACGAATGGACACAAAATAGCCTACATGGATCGTTTGGACAGAATACGAGACAGAGTTCTTTATTAAATTCATTAAAAAATAATAATAATTAGACTATAGGAATACTGGATTCTAAATCTCAAAGAAATGCCACAATCAAAACCTCGGAGCAGAAATGAGGGCGAAACACCCAGAAACATGTGTCGTTCGCATTATAAGGGTCTTTCCCTGATGCTTGGATAACACGCCACGTACTCCTTCCATTAATAATAATAATGTCTAATGCGTTGGCTGTGATATGTTATAAACCAACGTCAGTTGCCGTGATTTTTGAAATGACTTACCGCGAGAGAAAAAAGGACGTTTTAGTCGCATAACATCGGTTAATGGAAACGCCGTCATTTCGCAATAGTTTTTTATCGATATTTAGATAATAGCGCAAAACATTTGCGCAAATCTGTAATGGAAACGCGGCTAGTGAAAACTCTGATATGGTGTCAAGGATTACGGACACTGTGAACGACTGTGACAAATTGGTGCGATGGAGAAAAGTGCAGCTAATGATGGTGACTGACACGGCGTCTGAAGCTGTGAAGGAGACAGACAGACAGAAAGATTGGAGGGGAGTTAAGGAATGAGAGATGGTGTGAAATATTGATGAGAGAACGATTGAAGACTTGAGAGGGCGAGTGACAGAAATAGATGAGACAGGCAGCAAATGAGTGCTTGAATGTAAGAAGCACGAAAATGGACAGAGAGAGATGAAGTGAAAAGATGTCACTAACCTCATCTACGGCTTTCTTATAACTCTGGAGAAAAGCAATTGACAATAGAGAACCACGGGTGGAGGGACAATTGAACGGATTAGACAAAATGTTAAATGAGAAAATGGTTAGTAACACAAAGCGGCACACAGTTTTTATTTGAGGCAAATGTGAACATCATCATATAGCTGAAGGTCATGAGTAGGTTAGCTCAAATGAGATTTGATTTACTGGTGAAATATTAAAGACCCCATAAAATTGCTCGACACATTTTAATTTCTGCATTGATGTACTTTGTTGAAACAGAAAGTTTGGGTGGGGCATATTGAAGGGCTTACATTGACAATTGACAATTTTGATTTAATGGAGTCTTTAATTGATGGTAAATCAATTTGGAAAGAACATCATGAGTTATTGGGAAAACAGTGCAGGTTTGTAAAAGATATTTAGTTTAAGAAGTCATAAAAAGAAGTTAGTGAAGTGTTAGATATTTTAATTTTAGGCTTATCCTGTTCTTGGAAACCAGCCCTGTCAGAGCAGAAACATTTGAAGCAGAGTTATGCTTTGATGATACATTTTGGGAACTGTGTTTCTCACCGCTGGTCGGCTGGGTCTGGTCACCTCCCTGTTCTCTTCCTGGTTTTTGGGTTTGGATTCTTGGGACACTGATGGGGATCCCTCAGGTTTACTGGAGCCTGTGGAGACAATTGAACGTCAAGGATTGGTGTGGAGAGGCTGTGCTGAGAGAATATTCCAGAGGGTCTCTCACCTCCCATCCGGTTCCTCTCACTGGAGCCGCCCTGAGAGCTGGGCGTGCTAGAACTGGAAGAACTCCCACTGCTGGTTCTCTGGAGAGCCGGGTCCATGGAAATACGCAGGTCTGGGTTACTGTGGCAATGGTAGGACACAAGGAAAATGTGGAGTTTAACATTTCGATCATAGAAGACTGATTAACTTACTACTAGCAGTTACAGTTAAAGGGGTTAAGATGTCAAGATAAGTAAATACAAATATATATTATATATGTATATAAGTTAGTGAAAAATGTGTGGGATGTAAAGTATATACCTGGCTCGGATCAGATGTGCTCCGGTTCTTGGTCCCAGTCCACCTGGTCCATTCCCAGGAGAATTTTTTCTCACCAGCGCAGGGGATATGGAAGTGGTCCTTTGGGGTACCTGAAGCATGTTAACAGATGTTAACTTTACTAAGATGCACTTTAGAAAAACAGCTTTGACAAAATAATCAGATAAAATGTGGGACAAAATAATAAAAATGGCTCAAACCATGTTTACTTTTGTTTCAAGTGAACCCATATTTAATGTAGTTAAATATTTTCTTATATTTTTACAATATTTGTGCCAAAATATTGTAGAGTTTGACTGGGCGCACAGCCTTCGACAAAATATATAAAAGGTGTTTCTCCTTCCTTTATTAATTTGACAAGCCTATTAAATTTGCATAGTCCTCCTAACTATGCTCGATTATATGATCAGTTACATTTGATTATTAATCATATTCAGCAAGGTTTTTCGCTTTCTGAGACCCAATCAGAAAAGACCTGTGATCCACAAGTTGAGAACCACTGCTTCAGAGTCAACACATTTCATCCCAGATTATCACCTTTGGAGGGACATCATCTTCCTGTCTCAGCCAAGAGCTGCGGTCAAACTTGTCGTCTCGGCTGGTGATGCGAGGTGGTGGGGCCGGGGTTTCTGACGTGGGGTCAGAGTTCTGGCGAGGCATCGGGGGTCGGTGAGGCGACAGACCCTCTTGGAAGGCTGAGACGCCCTGAGAGGACTGATCATGCAGAGACTGGGATCCTGTCATGGATGAGCCATGGGACTTCACCGAAACTAGGTGCGCCATCTGAATTAAGAACTTTGAGGTCAGTGTTTTTCACACCACATCTGAAATCTGTTAAGACAGGTCAGGAGGTCAAGAAGTACCTGAGGCTCTACCGGGCGATGCATGGGAGGCGTCCGGGCCTGCTGTATGCCTCCACTGCTGAAGGACTCTGAGCGGGGAGGCAGGGAGGGATCAGAAATACGGTTGGCCACTTTATGCTGGAGAGCCGGAGAGCTCTGGCGGTTCAGCTTGGAACGTTCCTCAACCTGACAGACAGAGAGGATGTTAATGTCCATGCAACTCTTCACAAGCAATCTGTTTCCTCTTTGCTTGGGAGTCAGAATGGACTGCGAAACTACGAAGTACATATGAGACACCGTAGGAGTCTACCGTAACTAGGCTACATAAAGGCTACATTTATTTAATAAAAAAACTGTGAAAATTGTTATTACAACTGCTTTATTATTTGTTATTATAACAATTTAAAATAACTTTTCTATTTCAATATATTTTAAAATGTAATTTATTCTTGAGGTTTCTGCATCATTACTCCAGTCTTCAGTGTCACATGATCCTTTAGATTTCTTTCTAATATCCTGTATTTCTTTTGATCAATTTAAAGCATTCTTGGTGAATAAAAGTATTAATTTATTTTATTTTTTTATTCCCAAACTATTGAACAGTAGTATGTACACATCTTTAAATATATGCACAAAATGAACTGAATCCATTAATGTATTACCAACCAAAAAATAGCTAATATTTTCTAAGTAAATAATTAGATTGTGAACTGTTGACACTGAATTATTAAATCTACTTCTAAACCCCAAATAAACCCTGGTTTTTAGTATGAACCAATTTTGTGGCTAAAGATGGCAATTCAGTGCATTTGCATAAGCTAATTAAAATTTTAAATCAACACAAATTAGTTTACTTCATATAATAAGAACAGCTAATAACGTGGTGATGAGACCTGTAGCAATTTAAGAAGGTTGTACAGAGACTTCTCTCTGGCAATCTTATTCATCTTTCCCATATACATAATCACCCGAGATTGTTTTTCAATCTTTGTCAAAATCCGCCTGGCCTAAATTCAAGAGACGGCCTCATTACAAGACAGTTTAGAGACATTTTTAGACCTGTTCCCTGAGCTTGACTGTAGATAATCTTTTGTTCACTTCCGCAAGCCCAAACGAAATGACTCCATAAGCAAAGAAGAAACATACAACTAAATGACAGAAAAAGAAATATCATCAAGTTAAAGACAGAAAGGAAACGTTTAGTCCATTATGTCCAGTATATTAAAGGAGATGCTGAAGAGTAGCTGTTTCTAGCTGATTCAAATTCAAACAACAAGCCTCAAAACTGTCATGCACCATTCACAAGCATTTCCAGACATGAAAAGAATCGCCTATGGCCAATCTAGACGTCAAGTGTCCAATGAGACAGAAAAAGCCATGTTAGTGAGAAAACCATGTTCATTTCTTCTCTGATAATGAAGGGAGGTTTGGATCTGAAATGACTTTAGAGACAGTCTTCAGAGCACAATCTGTCTACAAGTAACACACCACCCCTTATCAACAATCCTTTGTAATTGTAACAATGCCTAAAGCACAGGTTCTCAACCAGGGGGGGGGGCAGGACTCATTAGGGGGCCTCAGCACACTTCCAAGGGGGAAGCAAAAATTAGTTAAAAATATAAGACAAAACACAGTTTACACATTAGGTTATTGAGATTATGGAATTTAATGACTTATAATTATTTCATTAATTATGTAAATTGACAATCCGAGTTTCTGAAATTAGCAGATCTACCATTGTGGCAGAGGGATCAGAAATATTTTGGGGGGCCTTTTGTATTGTCTTTGATAATGGAAGTATTTGGAGTCAAATCGGTTGAGAACCACTGGTCTAAAGCTACTCTTATTGCCCAACACATCCAAACCTCTCTCATCTTCTCCCCACAAACCCCTGCTCCTCTGTAATCAGCTTTCTATAAGAAGAAAAGGAGCGATAGGTGAGATCAAAGAGAAGATTACGGGAAATTAGAACAAGACGACAGCGAGAGCAGAAGCTGTCTGAAGAAAATCCACCAACTAACAGTGAGATGTGAACACGTTCACCCGGAGAACAAGAGGAAAACAGAGACAAGGCAGTGATCATCCAAATGCCCCGATAGAAATTTGGAAAAAATATATTTTTCCCACATTAAATCTTTAATACACCATGACCAGATCGGTAAGCGTCTAGGTCATGATGAAAAAAGGAGTCATGCTAGCGGAGGCAGACCTTTGAGAGGTATAAGTCTCTCTCAATATCAGCCCCTTTGCTGGAGCGACCGGGATTGCGGACCCGGGACTCTTGCTCCTGCTGGACCATCCTGAGCAGCTGGGACGGATCTGGCTCGCAAGACACACGGATTCTAGGAACGTTCGGCCCACTGACTATCCTGAGCTGAGGCTCGACCAGCTCCGTCTCTCTCGAGTGGGAGGCTGCTGGGTAGGAAGGGGGTCTCGTGGGCTGATTAGAGGGGTTCTGGTCAGCAGGGACAAGGTGGCCGACACGTTTTTCTCCAGGACTGTTAAACGAATGGTGCTTCTTGGGAGGGATTCGAGGGGAGTTACTCTGAGCTCTCTCCATCACCTGTGTTCAGATAAGCACAATAAAACCGTTCAGATAATGACCCACAAAACTGAGAATGCAAGGAAGGCCGCTTCAGAGCACGATAAACCAAAAAGCATCCAGTGGATTCTGAAAACCAATGGAAAAGTTATTCACAGGAAGCAAAATGTAAGAACAAATGACTTATAATGTCTACAATCAATGATTCTAGAATCTTGATAAAGAGCAATAGGGCTAGGTATCGATTCAGAGTCCTGATTCAGTTTGTTTCGGATTAATAAGCTCTTGATTCAGTGCTAAATTGTATTAGATTCTGATTCATTTGGATATATTTTTGGTCAACACTAAAGCCGTGTATGTTTTTGGTTCAGTAAACAGAACCAGCTCACCAAAAATAATTGGTTTCGTGAATCAGGCTACACTAATGTGGCATAGGGTTTTTAATTCACTAAAAAGAACTGAATCATAAGAGTCATTTGATTGTGAACTGCATCATAGTTTTTGCATGCAGTCAATCAAGACAACTGAAAAAAAGACATTTCTTGCCATTGTTTCAGAGGTTTACTTTCTTTTAATTGCAAACTCACATTCAGGATTTCATGACTCAATATTGGAAGACTGATTAATCAGAAAATGGATATTCTCACACAACCCTAGATAGTAGTAATCAAGTAAGGGTCCTAACCAGATGTTTTTGTACCTCTTTGGCCCAGGCCGGTTTGTCACTGGGGTTGACAGAGTCTTTGTAGTGGTACAGTTGTTTTTTGTCTGCAGGCCGTGGCTCTTGTTGCTGTTGCTGCAGTGAGACCAGGTAAGCCCTCTCCTGCTGAAGCTGCCGCTGCAACCGTTCGGCCTGACGCTGCTCCTCCAGCTGCTTCCGTTTATATTCCTAGACACAACAGAGAACGAGGGAGGATGAGGTGAAAAGAGCAAGATTTGAGGGACATATGGAGCAGATGCTCCACATGAGACAAAATAATCCTAACAGGGTCAGATTTTTGTACTCCCTAAAAATAACTGGAGGCTATCAGATGTTAGGATGATCTCAACAGATCTATAAGCTAAGCCCTCCGATGCCCTGACAGCCATGGATCCTGAGTCTAATTTCCGAAAGAACTGAGCAATAACAAACAGAGCTGCCACAAACCCCAAAATTCCCCAGATCAATTCGCACAATCGATACTCTCTCTGAGTGCACTAGGGACCGACAGATGCCATAAGTGCAGAAGATGAAAAGAAAGGAAGTGCAAGTACTTTAAAGGTGATAGTGGAAATGTTTACCAGCAGAAGAGCTTGTTCTTGGAGAAGCTGCTGTTGAAGAATCTCCAGCTGCCTTTGCTCTTCTTCTAACTGCCGACGGATATATTCCTAACCCCATAGCGCAGCACGTCAGAACGAGAGCGAGAAAGAAAGATGAAAAAGAGATGACAGGGCCTTCAAAGAGTTTAAGTTTAAGTGAAACAATGAAAGATTAATCAAGCAAATCAGAAGGTAAGAAACCCTGATAATAACTCGCTGCCCTGCATAGATCCCATGTGACCTTGTGTGTGATGAGCTCACTAGCTAGAGGTCATTGGTTCAAACCATGGAATGAGCCATCCATGCACTAGGGAGTTACTTCGTACCCTGATCCCAATTTCCCGGAGCAGGGCAATTAACCCCAGACAGCTCCAGGGGTATGTTGCACCAAAGAAAACGTTGCTTTGGATTAAACCCACTTCTGAAAAAAATGTGAGTATCTGTAAGCTGTCTTCTAGACAGTGGGCTCATAATGGATGAAGATGCCATGGGATGTCATTGGGAATATCACTTCTAATAATACCAAGTTACAATCATTTTTAGATTTAGGCGATATTTTATGTACTGCAAGTGATAGATCTGTATAGTGGTAATATACATTTACAGTACAGTTCAAAAATGTTTTCCGAAGGAAGTTAATACCTTTAATCAGCAAGGCTGCATTAAATTGAACAAAAGTGACAAAAGACTTTCATAACGCTACAAAGATTTCAATTTCAGATTAATTATGTTCTTTTGAAATTTCTATTAATCAAAGAATACTGAAATAAATGTCTCACAGTTTCCACAAAAATATTAAACAGCAAAAACGGTTTTCAACAGTTTGATAAATGTTTCTTGAAATGATTTCTAAAGGATCACGTGACACTAAAGACTGGAATAATGATGCTAGAATAAATGGCATTTAAATATATTTTAAAATAGAAAACTTATTTCACAATAGTACTTTTTTTACTGTATTTTTTGATCAATAAATGCAGCTTTGGTGAGGATTAGAGAGGTTTCAAAAACATAAAAAAACTCTACAGACCCCAAACTTTTGAACAGTAGTGTACATATTAAATTACAGTATTATAGAGCAAAACAAGTTTATGGCAGTGTGCTCTGACAGAAAACCCCAGCAGAAAGACTTTAAAGGTATATGGCGAGAAAAAGGTGTTAAAAGACAGGCTCATTATGCAAGAGACATTCATTTTTGAAAGGATGGCTTATTCTTTATTAAAAGATTAAAAATATGGATCATATGCGGCTAAACTGAGGCATTGTGCAGGACACTTTCACTGTTATTAGCAACAAAACGATGAAATGCTTTATGACAGCAAAGAAAATGCTCTGCATTGTTGTTTTAAAGCCACTGGAAGCATTTTTTATGGAAAGACACTAAGAAAATATCTATTGTTTCACAGATAATACTGAATAAGTACTAATATAGTAAGATAATACTGAATTGCAAATTCACAAGGCTGTCCATATGCTAACAATCCACAAGCCAACAGTGAGATCAGCTTCATTAACAGCTGTTGCTCTCCTGCTCCATCTCTGATTACGGTGGTTTTAACAGTATCATTAAAGGGTGGAGTTTTGGGGAAAGGGGCGTGTCCAATTAAAATTATGTTTCAGAATTGCTAAATCTCTTAAAACGCTAAACTTTTGGCATGAGTGAGAGCTGGTGAATCTTCACTGTCATTAATATCTTTTGGCATGAGTGAAAACTGGTGAATCTTCACTGTTATTAATAGCTCAGTCATTCTTATTTGTCTCTACACATACTCACACTCACACAGACAGCCCTTGAGACATCCTCATTCACTACTGAACAGGGCTCAAGTGGCCCGACTGCATTTGAAAGGGTGGGTGAGTGCTTATCCTACCATCCAGCAGAGCATTTCCCTTTCAGAAGGAAGTGAGTCATAGACTGGAGAGAATGCTTCAAATAAGGGATTTAGGCAAGTCAAAGTCTGATATGAATATCTGAGTGGATGGTTACAGTTGAGAACAAAGTGCATGTCGAATTACATTTGATTAAGAGAGGGTTTTAAAAACAGTGCATGGATACATGCTGTCTTCATGCACGTCTGCTTTATGCCCTCACGTATTCCTAGCAGTAATGTGTGTATGTGTTTACATGGAGAGACAGATCAAAAATCATTTTCACTTATGAAACATTGTTCTAATTGTGTGTTTTTTTTGTACTAACATATTCATAAATTTTGTGTTTTTATAAAATGCATTTCAATAATGATTATTTGGTTATCACTGCAATCAAACATCGAAAGGCAAAAACTGGTTCTGAATATCAGTTATTCAGCATTTTTGCATAAAATCTTGCATATTGTACATGATCATATTAAAAAATTTGAATATTTTTAAAGACATTTTCTGATAAACAACTTTGGTTCTGTGTTGGGTATAACAAGTTAATATTTATATTTAATCCGGTTTAATTCAAATCTGGGGCCTGAGCAAAACCAGTTGAGAACCATTATTTTAGAACGTTTCAGAGGAGAAAATACTGCAAAAGCATAAAATAAAATATAATAAAACAAAATAATGGACACTTTAATTCTTATCTGTCATATACATGTGGCATTTATTAACAGAAAGTACATCTTGTCTCCATCTCAGTAGCGGTAAATCATTGGGAGTTTGTTAGCATATGGAGTGTGAGAGTGTGAAGCCGCCACATCACTTCATTTCTTCTCTTCCTGTTCATATGTGTGCAGTTGTCAGTTCTCGGTTTTGCGGCCCTATCTCTTTTCGCATAGCGGATTATAGGTTAGATTGTAGTGATAGACCTATACATAACAGTCTGAAAAATTTAACATTTTCAGTCCTGAAATAATTCTCCAAATCATTTCTTGCCCTCTTTCTACTTTACTATGAATAAAAGCAGCCAAAAAATATTGATCAACCACAATAAGCCATAAATGATCGTGGATGTGTGTACATATGTACCTGCTCTCTCTCAGCATGTCTCCTCTCCTCATCTCTGCGGAGCTGCTCCATCTCTTCATAGCGCCTCCTCTGCTCTCTCTCCTGCTGTTTTCGAAGCTCTCTCTCCCGTCGCTGTTGCTGTGAGATTATAAACACAAGCCCTCATTAATGACCCTCTCATTCCTATATATTAATCTCAGTGCAAAGTCAAATTTTTGGCCCTGATTCACACTAGCATATGCAGATCCTTTTACCACTAGGTGGCGGTGTAAAAGACAATGCATTTGGAGCAGACAGCCATGCTGAATGGTCTTTCCCCAGCAGGGGCTGCTGACAGGGGCTGTGCTGAAATGAGGCGACCTGACAGCGGACCAGCGGGAGATAGATGTGCTGAATGAGAGGTTGACGCCCAGCCGAGCCACCTGATTCATCCCTACAGGTTCTCTGTTCGCTCCCCTACTGAGAAAACCCTACATCACATAACTCGGGAATATCTCTACTGGTTAAATGAGCTTCGTTTTTCTTTGTCTCCCGTTTGAAGAATTCCCAATATGCTGGGTAACCTTCTTGTGGACTGATCATAGCTCAGTGTCTCCCAGGGACATTAAAAAGTCATCTCATGAGCCATTACACACACACACAAAATAGAGTACAGGAAGTGCGTGTCTGAATGTGACAAGAACGATAGCAAATCATATTGTCTGTTTGTTCCGATATGGTTGCAAGGAACAACAACGCTAAATGCAAATAATAAAATGCAATTAAGCACATAATCATACAGGATAGCAGAAGTAAAAGCTTCCCATATATTTTGCTATTGTTCTTCTGTCACCTGGAAATATGGTGAATACTAATGACATGTTTGATCCATGTCTGCTGTTGTTGTTAATCATTTTGCCTATTGCTTATGATATTATTAAAGTTGATATTATTATGTTGGGTCATAACTTGATAATAAATGTATAATAAGGGGCCTACAGCAAAACCAGTTGAGAACCACTAGTTAAGGATGTTTTGGAAGAGAATAAAATAGAATAAATCTAATATGACTCTATGCTGAAGATTTTCGAAACATGTCTGCAACCCACAGTAATTAAACTGTATTTCTCATCCCTCTCCTCTTACCTCCTCTAGTCTCCTCCTCTGCTCCTTTTGTTCCTCAATGCGTTTCTGTCTCTCGGCCAGTAGTTGGCGCTTGTGTTCCTCGTTCTGCTGCTGTTCTAGCTGTTGTCTTCTCAGGGCTTCGGAGCGCTCCTTATTGGCCAACTGCAGACGCAGGAAGTCCCGCCTCAGGGTCGACTCACCAGGAATGTTTATGATGGAGCTGTAAGGAAGACATTAAATAATCAAGACGTTAAGTAAATCACATCTCCACTATAACCACATGTACTTATGTGTGTGTGTGTGTGTGTGTGGGTGAGCGTAAAAGGTCTATGTACCTCGGCTCTCCTATGTCTCGCTCTTCCTCCTCCTCTTCACTTCCACTGTACTCGTATTCCGTCTCGTCTGGAAGAAGAAAAAAAGCACAGCATTGTAAGATGAAGGTTTTTAGGAATACAACTTTTAAGATTAAAGGCCGATTCATGTTGTAAGAAAAATTGTGTCACATATCCTAAAATATCCACATTCAAAAATTAGCAAATAAAACAAAAAAAGTTGACAAAAAATTGTTGTTTAATAGTGGTCACTCTCACTAATAATAATAAAGAAGAAATTATATTATAAACAATAATAAAATAAATATAATAAGTTAGAAAATTGCATCAAGGCAGTTTTTATATAAACCTTTTCAACGAATATTAGTAGAAATATAATTGTATTTTTTTTAAATAAACATTTAAACGCTAAAATTTCCTGACAGATTTATTCAAACATACATAATTTATATACAGTATATTCACTTACAGGTAAGAAATATAAAGAACATAGTGCATATCTTTAGCAAAATGCTCCTTATCTAGCTATGGACACTGAAGCTGTTTTAGTGATGTCTTTCTAATTACACGAGACATGCCGCATTTCAGTAAGTTGTTCAGTATCTTTCAACATACCTTCTGATGTTCATTCATGTTTATGTCTTGCTATAACTATTAAAGAGGGAGAGATGATTCACATGCCTGAGGCGCTACAGCGATCTGTCATGCCACATTAAAGAACTCCAAAAAGAGATGTATTGTTTGAAATTCAAGATCAAATTGACAGAATTTGAAAGCTGAGACTTTTCAAATCATATCAAAAGTAACAGTTGCAATTATTGGTAGGGTGTTGTGCTACAAATAATGGTTCCGTTCATGTAACGGATTAAGCTTGAGATTTAAGAATCAATATCGGTTCACAAAAACGAGGATTGATTAAAATCAATTCAATCTATTATTATAATTATTCAACCTAGCCCAAACAGAAACAAAGTAAACTCACCCCTCTCTCCTCTCTTCTTTTTGGTCCGGTCAATGTGGTCTTTGAGCTGAATTCGGACCTGTCTCTCGTTGGGGAGGTCTTTGATGAAGGGATGTTTCATGAGCTGTTCAGTGCTCGGTCTCTGATTGTGATTCTTCACTAAACAGCTTTCAATGAATGACTGGAACTTTTTAGACCTACATAGAATGACAGAATTGAGTTTCCCCCGTTTTGACGCTCAGGCCTCTTTATTATAATCATCACGTGTAGGTTTGAAGTGTATATTCAAAATGGCGTGGGGTTCAGGCATGCTTGACTCACCACTTCTTGGACTTGAGTCGGGGAGCTGGGTTTCTGGGTATGAGGAAAAGCGCACGCATGGGATGCATATCGCACAGCGCTGAGGAAACAGACAAGTGTGTGCATTTAGCAATCACTGTGTTCATATTAAATTTCATAGAAAATACACCCATCATGTGTTTAAAGTGCCTCTAATATACTTTACCAGATATTACCTTTCATGTAGTGTGTAATATAGCTGTTTGTGAATGTAAAAGTTCTGCAAGGTTTCAAAGGTCAATGTGAGCACTAAATGGAGTTATTGTCTCCCAAAAGAAAGAACAGATTCCTGAAACGAGTCGTCAGTAATTCCTTACTTCCTACTCGAACCTACGTAGGTTTGTAACAAATTTGCATAACGCCCATCTATAGCCTTCATTGGCTGAACGTCTATTTTGAACCACCCTCAAACACTGTAGTTACACAGGTGAAACTCGAAAAATTTGAATATTGTGCAAAAGTTTGCGTATTTCAGTAATTCAACTTAAAAGGTGAAACTAATATATTATATAGACTCATTACATGCAAAGTGAGATATTTCAAGCCTTTATTTGTTATAATTTTGATGATTATGGCATATAGCTTTTGAAAATCTTAAACATTTCTGAGATTTTGAATTTGAATTTAGGGTTTTCATAAGCTGTAAGCCATAATCATCAAAATTATAACAAATAAAGGCTTGAAATTTCTCACTTTGCATGTAATGAGTCTATATAATATATTAGTTTCACCTTTTAAGTTGAATTACTGAATTATTGAATTACAATATTCTAATTTTTCGAGTTCCACCTGTAGCTGAAACTGGAAGAGTTTGATACTGTAAAACCGACGTCATCGTTACGGTTCATATCACTGTGTATACAAGTGTTGAGGAAGCATCCAGAGCTGAAATTCAGATATGGTAATGGGCGTTTCATTTCCATCATGTAGACCAATCACAACAGACTGAGCCATCTGACCAATCAGAGCAGAGCAGGCTCTCTTAGAGACTGAATCCTTAATTGAACTGTTTCAGACACTGTGAGAAAAGAGGTGATGCTACAATGTAAATTATGAGAAAATCATATAGTTTTTTGACCTTGGATGCTTGTAAACCTATTGTAGGAGACCCCAAAACAATATCATAATAGGGGTACTTTAACATCATATTGCATTGTGTTAGACTTACGAGGGGCTCCTTCTGCCATTTCAATAGCCGTAATTCCCAACGACCACAGATCACTCTGTAAGAAAAAGGTGTTTTAGGATTTGTGCCTTAAGCCAAACAAGACCCCCACACTAAAGCAATCAGGTTCTGTGAGAAGAAAGTGACAGCGTAATTAAGAATCGCTTGAAATACCTTGAAGTCATATGTGGCGTCTGGATTCTCATCACAGGCTATGACCTCTGGAGCCATCCAATATGGTGTGCCAATAAAAGTGTTCCTCCTACCGACGGTGCGGTCCAACTGTGCACTCACACCAAAATCAACTGTAAAACACGCAATCACACACACACACAAACACACCGGGAAGATTTGGCCTTAATGTGTCTGCGTGCAGTAACGAGCAGAGAGGTCTTTGATGAAGTGCATTCTGCCATCTGCCTCTGTGCCACTCTTCCCTCCTCACCGCAGGCAGCGTTGTCATAGCAACCATCCGGAACTGTCTCCCAAACTCAAACAACTCAATGACAAGCCCTAATAACTCCAGAGGAGGGTCACAGGTTCCTCAACACAAAAACAAGCATACACAAACTAACATTGAGGGAGTTACGAGCTTCTCATAACTCAAAGTACTTACTGAAAAAGTAGCTAGATACAACATATCTACACTGAAGCCATTTAAAGGGGTAATATCTTGACTGTTAAATTATCAGTTCATTTAATTAAAAAAACAACAACAGTGTAGTATTTATCTGGCACAAACACAAGGACCTTAAATTATGTGACATCAAACTGAAAACATACACTACCGTTCAAAAGTTTGGGGTCAGTAAGATTTTTTTTTTTTTAAGAAATTATTCAGCAAGGATGCATTAAATTGATCAAAAGATACAAAGGCTTTTACATTGTTACTAAAAGAACCAAATCAGCATTAGAATGATTTCTGAAGGATCATGTGACAATGAAGACTGGAGTAATGATGCTGAAAGTTCAGCTTTGCCATAAAAATCACATTTTAAAATATATTACAATCGAAAATAGTTTTTAAATTGTAATAATATTTCACATTAAAATTTCTACTGTATTTTGATCAAATAAATGCAGCCTTGGTGAGCATAAGAGATTTCTTTCAAAAACAAAAATCTTATTGACCCAAAACTTTTTGTTGAAGTTTTTGATGAATATAGTTTCTCATTTAAATGAACAATGTTTGATTAATGCTTTTATCTCATTTGTAAGCTATTGCAAGATCAAATTTAGTTTAGTTAGCATTGTTGCTACTAGGGATGCACAATATATCGGCCGATATATGTACATTTTTATGTTATAGTTATCGGCCCGATAACAACATTTGGCCGATATATTAAAGCCGATAAATAATGAATTATTCAGATGCATGATGGTTTTAAATAGCTTGAACTATGATTAAAATCACTTCAAAAAGGAACATACAGTTAAGTGCAGTGCCAGTCTGTCATATAGGCTACATAAAATTATAATGAGAAACATTGGGATATGCCTTTTAAACAGCTTGGGATATGCCTTTTAATGGGAATTTTGTTTTTGAAATCAGGCTCTCAAAAATTTGGATCAGATTTATCTGCAAATATATCGGTTATCGGCTTTCAAATATAAAGAATTATCGCTTATCGACCAAAATGTTCATATCAGTGCATCCCTAATTGCTGCTTTTCCTTAGTTAAACCATTTTTTTGTATAAATAGCGCCAGTAGTATGTTCACACTGTAAATTCCAAAAAGAAAAGGTACAATTTAAATACCCAGATGACGCACTAATTTAACGAAAAAAAAAAAAGTGGAATGTTGGACACTTATTGCACTTAATTTTCCTAGCTTTCTATTCGTAGCAGAGGGGGAGTGGCTATCAGACTGCAATGCTGAATGGCAGAATGACCTTCTAACATTTATAAACTAGATGGTATATAATGTACATTGTGTTTTTGTGTTACAGCTGTCAGGGGCGTGAACTCACCAAGTTTGACTTCCGCATTTTCTGTGAGCAAAACGTTTTGACCTTTGATGTCACGATGGATGACTTTATGCTGATGCAAGTGGGTCAGACCCTATCAAAACCAGATGAAGAGGTTAAATTTAACTGGAGAAGATCAAATGAGGGACCCATCAGAAATAACACATCTGGAAGCTAATAAGTTTTCTAGTGGTCCAGAATACACACACACATACACACACACTCACCCTGAGGATCTCTCTGCAAATGTAGGCAGTCCACTCCTCCTTTAGAGAGTTCCCTTTGGTGTTCTTTATCAGGTCCGTTACTGAACCGGCACCACAAAACTCCATCACCAACTACAGACACAGCACCCCAACAAAATTAGGATAAAATCTAATAAGCCACAAGAATGATAAAAATGCTAGGGCGCTGTCACACATACAGACTTTGTAATAAATTTAAAAGCATTATTTCCATTTAGAGGTCATGTGTGACGTGAACAGGAACTGATGTTGAAATACTGGCTAATCAGCTCTCTCTCTCTCTCTTTCTCTCTCTCTCTATAAACTAACAATCAATATTTTCTGGATTTTGAATTGAAGTCACTGTGGGGATTCAGCTGTTATCTTTTCCTCTCTCTTTACATTTACATAATATTATTTAATATCCTCTGAAATTAAATTTGAGGACAAAGCAAGGGTGTCAAATACCATAGATGATTTGAGGAACAAAATTTGATAAAATAAAAAATACATTTGAGCTATAAAGTTCTTTATTTTTTACTTTTTTTTAGCTACATCAGAACACAAGTGGCAGAACCGGTGTTTTATTTAGACACCGCATTTAACACTCACACTCACAAATTCACGCTTTTTAGCGGAACTAGGTCTATAAGTGACACAACTGTCCCAGGGCAACTTCATTTTCCCACTTCAGTTTAAATGCCAAGATAGAAGGGTACAATAAGAAGTATTAGTGGTTAAAAAGGGGGAATTTCACAACTGTGTCCAGAGAAAAAGATTTGACACAATAATAAAATAAAAAACTTCAAGCCAAGCAGTTTCTTTTTTCCCTTTTAGCCCTACTTTAATATAGAGTTTTAGTAAGTGGCAGTGGCATACAAACTTCTAAACCCAGTTGTGTTTTTACTTCTTTGCCTTTACATTTTCTCCCAAGACATTCATAAAAAGAGCCCTGTTCTCATTAGGGGCCCCTGGGGCACAATAAAAGTCAATAAATGTAATTCATGAGCAGAATATGATGTTATTTCTGAAACACCGATTGGTTTTGAATGCTCTCTTGAGCCAGCCTTCAGATGGGTCTAAATATGTTTGGCCTCTGGGACTCTCCAAAGTCACGACTGCTGAGTTGGCAACACTGTTTTTGTCTCTAAGGGAAATCCTTCTTGCAAAGACCCCCAATGAAGGCTGGTTGTGCTGACAGAGGCTCTTGTGCAAATAAATGTCTTCAGTGTCGCATTTATTTTTATGTTGCTGGGCAAAAAGAACGACACAGCTCACCACAAAGGAAATGAGGCTGGCAGTCTGCATTCAATGGTAAAAACACCAAGGCCTCGGCACCTCTGTACAGAGTGTGAACACTGCGTTTCTGACTGAGAATTCGGTAACCGTTACCAGGGATGAGGAAGGTATTTTGAGGCTTTAGCTTCTTAAGTAACAAAATACTAATTGAATGCACATTTGTGGTCTTATTTCAGGTTTACTTTTCTGTTACTTAGGTCGATAGCTTTGTGGGCAGTGCTTCGACAAGTAGTTCACTTCCTGTCTTCACTATACCTCAAAGGTAAAAAATAGTACTTTTTTTTTTTTTTTTTTGTCATGCTGCACTACCTATGAATGACAAATCTACATTGTTTTGAAAACAGCTAAACTACTGACACACTACTGAAAATGAAAATAAAAGTTTGTTCTTTTATTATTATTATTAAAATGTAGTTAACATCATTACATTTAGCTATCTACTCCTTAACATCGTACTGTACTACATAGAAAATCAATGAAACAATCACACACTGAATAACCCTGATTCTTTTCGCCTACTACTGGTGAAGACTGACCCAGAGCTGGTCATCCATGCCAGGTGGGTTCTTCTTGACGAAGGCACCATAGTAGGTGGCGATGTTGCGATGGTGGGAGTATTTTTTCAGCATGTTGATCTCAGCTTTGATCTCCTCCTCCTCATCCTGTCAAATAAAACAGACAACACTTATGCAAATATCATGCATCTTGGTCTGTGAGCAAGTCATTGTCAGGAAATAGCCCCATTTGTGTTCTACAGTGTGATATACTACTGCATATAATTAACAGTAAAAGTACATCATTTGTATTACTGTTATTTTTCAAGGCGAAGTGTGTACTTTCTGTGCCACTAGCAACAACTAATTGTGGATAAAATGATTGTTTTCTAACAGGTTTCCTCAAACAGTGTGTCATTCACCATCCAAACAGAAAGCCCCGCCCCAAACTCATCCCATTGGTTGAGTCTGTTGCTATGCAGGCTGGTTGGAATTCTCAGACAAAAGCAATGGTTTGACAATGCTTGACAGAATACAAATGGCTTACTTATAGTCATAGTTAATAGTATTTTAACATAAAAAACTTCAGAATATCAGTGTAATGGGTTATTGAATAAAAACTATACAAAAGATAATATTTTAATATATGTTAATATCGTTTTTATTCATATTTTAAAAGTTTTGGGTCAGTGAATTTTTTTCAAAAGAAATGAATACTGTAATGTACTGTATTAATCTGTAATGTAACAAAAGACTTTGGCTTTTTTACATTCATCACAGAATCCAGGGAAAAATTGAACAGTTTCCAGAAAAATGTTAAGAAGCACAATGATACAATGATAATAATAAAGACATTTAAAGCATATTAGGATGATTTCAAAAGGATCATGTGACACTGAGGACTGGAGTAATGATGCTGAAAATTCAGCTTTGACGTCACAGGAATAACTTACATATAAAATATACTCAAATTTTATTTTAAATTGTAATAATATTTCACAATACCACTGTTTGTAATATTACAAATATAAATATATATAATATATATTTTCTCTATAAGCAAATAAATGCAGCCTTAGTGAGTATAAGAGACTTTAATAAAATATTTTAGAAGTCAATATTTAGCTTGTAATGAAATTTAAAAAAATCTTTACAATTAAAATATTCCAATATGCTTGATGCATTTGAAAATCCCATGATTGACTAATAATCTGAATATTGAGGGAATGATGTGTGTCCCTATGTTGGTCCTTCAACGTCTATGGTGGTTAAAGACCCGGTACTATGTTTTTGTAATTTCAAATGACTTGATAAAGAGAGTTACAAATGTCACTGAGAATGACCCATTCATGTTTGTGTGTGTTTGAATGACATCATGCACAAAAGGCAAGTGTGAAAGTGTAAAAGTCAAACTGAAACTGTCATGGCCTGCACCGCTTGCGCTCTTACCCCTGTGACATCCATGACCTTGATAGCAGCGAGCTGGCCTGTCTTGACGTGGCGTCCCTGAAGAGAGAAAGAAAGGAGAGAGGAAATATAATTTACAAGTATCATACTAACATCATGCCAGCATTATTGAACGTGTGGTAATGAGATCTATCTGTGGCAGAAGAATAGGTTGACGTAAGCCTCTCTGGCAGGCACCATCCTTACGTAATAGCAGAGAAAGAAAAAAAAAAAAACACTCACTTCCTAAAATGATTGAAACAGTCCCAAAAACCTGTGTGAATGATCTCGGGCTCTTGGCTGTGCCATTTTATGTTTGTGATTGTGTGTGTGTGTGTTACAATGCCACCAGATGACAACTCTGTTTGGATTGGATGAACCTCCAAAAGCGTTATGCAAGTTGGACCGTTGCGCTGTTATGGAGGAACTGAAGGAATGTGGAAATGGAAATCACTGTCACGGGTCTCCCCCAATTCCCTCCTGTTTACCTGTTAAGTTCCTCACTTCCCCTGAGCTCAATTTCATTTCATAACCAGAATGAGGGAAACAGACACCGTGGACACAGATCATCTGCACGCACAGCAGGTCCTGAGTTTCGGGACAATAGCAGGAGATACCGCAGCAGATCTGAGCAGAAGTGAATTCATCTGAATGGCAGAATCACCCAGTGTGTGCTCTTCAGAATGAATTATGCACACTTCATCTCCTCACCCAACACACTCCCACCGCTTTGATTCTGAGCAGAGATGTTTTAGCGAGAGAAGGAGGGAAGGAGCGAAAAAAGGTGGGAAACAGAAAGAAGGACATGAGGAGAGAGCGTCATACAAGTCTCATCAGTGCTCATTAACAACTTCAACCTCTACTGAGTGGAGAAACCCAGACAAACCCCATGGCTTATAAAAATAAGAAGAGAAGGGAACTTTCGACATTTTATCAAACACAGACACTCGTAGGAGCCATGGTTTGAATATGTCTTTACTTGATCCCAATTTGAGCGTCTAATAATTCGATTTTTACTAGTTGTCGACAGATATATCGCCACGGCTGAAATTGAACATTTTTTAATTATTGGCATCGACCGATAAGTGTCACAATCGAGACTTAGTAGTATAGTATAAATCTGTTTATTTAGGTACATTTTTTCAAGTTCAAATTAAATCCTAATTTAGTAAATATTACACAAAATAAACATAAATTGGACTGCAGCATGTGTTATTTACTAACATTAAATAAAAAAGCGTAATATATTATATATATCAGCTTACATATCAGCCACAATTCTCTCTAAAACAGGGGTTCCCACATTTTTTTACAGCCAAATTTCTTAGACGTTAAACATTTACTTGAAGTACCCCCTGAGATTTTAAGTTAATATTTCAATGGTGTAATAAAAATGAAATGCTGTACACATCCCTATGAAATTATGCAAATGTGAATGTAAAAAAAGCAAAACTAGCACGTTTTGCCTTTCCTAAATGCATGTAAAAGGGGGGGTGAAATGCTATTTCATGCATACTGAGTTTTTTACACTGTTCAAGAGTTGGATTCACATGCTAAACATGGACAAAGTTTCAAAAATTTAATTGCACGTTTGAAGGAGTATTTCTGTGCCAAAAATTGTCCTTCCGGTTTGTCTCAAGTTTCGGAAAGTTTTTTTGTGACGTCAGATGTAACGGAATTTCCTAATATGGGTCCTAAGGGCACTTCTCCGGTAAGGTCGCGGGCGCGCGCGCATCCGTAGACCAGAGAAAGAGAGCGAAAGCAGTTCGCCATCAAAGCGCCCTGCCCGGCTTTTGGGAAGTCAATGTCACCAAAGAAGTGTGTTTTTGGTTGCCAGGGCAAGACAACCCTGCACAGATTCCCAAAGAACCCGGCGTTAAGGGACCAGTGGATGGAGTTTGTTTTTTCAGAACATCAACGGAGGTTGTGCAAGACTGTTTGTTCCCTGCATTTCGACGATGATTGTTTTATAAACAAAGCCCAGATCGACGGATTTGCAGATCGTCTAATGCTTAAGGATCGAGCAGTCACAATGATAAAGGTTCGGTGAGTAAAACTGCTTCTAATCTATTGTCTCTGTGTGTTGTTACTGGCGCGGCGCGTTAGCACAGCTTTAGCTTCGCCCACACGGCCCGCCTCCAGCCGCTCGTTTTTTTCCGGAAAGACTCGGTACTTCCTATCTTTCTTAATATAATATAATAAAACTAAAGACTTTTTGGAGATATGAAGGATGCAATACTACTCTATAGGTACTCAAGATTAACAGGAGATTGAGTGAAAATGAGCATTTCACCCCCCCTTTAAACTCACAGCGCTTGCAAAGCTGGAGTTTGTGAGAACATTTAGTACTGAGCCACTCTGAAAACACAGTATATGGGATGCTTACTCGACCAAAATTTCAGCCAGTTAATCGCCGAAAAAAAAAAAAACTTGTGGCAAAGTCATGTAAGTCCTTGTGTTAATTACAGTATGTCGAGCAGGAAATCGACCTCAAATATGGCTTATCATTTGAAACATGCAAGTAGCAACTTTACATGGTTGCTCGCTCTAACGTTAACCTAGATAAATGTGTACTATTATTAGGCACATATCCAAGTGTTTGTGCAGAGTGGAAGATAATGTATAGCACACTTACAGCATGACATGGAGGCACTGGTGGAATCACTTGCAATTTTTCCTGATAACAGCGGAAACAACTTAAAATACTCCGTATTTTAGGTCATATAGATAAGAGTAACATCATTCGAAACTGTAAAGGTTTCTACTGTATAACCCCCAGGGGGTCAGTGGTGCTTGTCATGCTATGCGTCTTAAAGGGATAGTTCACCCAAAAATAAAAATTCTGTCATCCTTTACTCTAACTCATACAGGTTTAGGACAACATGAGAGAAAAGATATGGCTTGGAAGGGGTGAAGCTTTTGAACTGGAAAGACATGCTGACTAGACAAAAACGTTGGCTAATTTGGATACATCTGTGACAGAACACATAAGCCAATCATCATAATAATACAACCGACTAATTGTAATAAATTATGCTGGCATATTAGTGAATCAGATGTGTGGACATGTTGAATGGGTGCATGTGTGATGGATTTGAGCTCTGCAGCTCCACGTCTCTCCTGATGAGAAGATTCACATGGCCGACTGCTAACTGGAAAAACCATCTGGCATCCTGACAGAGATTAACTGAAAAGTTCTGGAGCCCCGACGTGTAAGATAAGACTGTCCTCAACCGCCATAAGCCATAATAAAGCCAGGCACAAATGTGCCGACCATGCAATATTAGTGATACAAATAAGTACAGTATGTTCAGAATGAAATATTAACATACTGCATTAACATATATGCCGCATAGTGTCCACTATTTTTAGAAACAAAATGCAAAACAGTATGCAACGAAAACCGTTTCAAACTGTTGTTACATGACGACATTACATTTCATGTTACATTTTGAAAATAAATATGGTTATTTTGATAAATACGATTTTGCAGTTTTATGCAAAAATGTCTTACACTTTGACAGTTTTTTTTTTATATATATTAAAAGATTAAAATGTACATATAATAAAAACTCAAGCCTTGAGTCCACCAAAGGACACTTTTTTTCTTATTTTTTTTTACCCAGCCGTCCAATCACAGTGGAGGAGAGGGGGGTGGGGGGGCAAATACCAATCCAACCAACTATATATGCGGGTAATATCGTACCGTGAGTTCAGTATCGCGATTTGTATCAAATTGTGACATGAGTGTTTTGTTATGCCCCTAGTGGACGCACGGCCTAAAACTTTTTCAGGTAAGATCTTATTAAATTAAAGTAAAAGTAATGAGTAAACAAAGAGAAGTTAAAAATGGAAATTATTATTAAGTCGATTGCTATACATCATGAAGTGCACTCTACTGTAGTGTACATCTGCAGGAGGTAATCTGGGTACTTCCATACACATGTATACTGTACAGCATTACACAGTTTCAACAAAGTCATAGGAAGTTTTATACTTAAAAAGATTAGTTTTGTCATGCACATTTTGCAGCTTTTTTTTTTTGTAGCCTAAGTGTGATGGATGCAAATGCTTTTAGAAGCCAAACAGATAAGCACACTATGTGGTCACAGAACCCATCTAATCTAGACTGGCAGCTGAAATGTATACTGAGGTCTGTTCCTATTATATCTGAAATGACTGCAAATGGCTATCGGAGAGCTTGGGATAGTAATGCATTGTAACTGTAGACGCAAAATGTTGTCAGGAAGACATTGCTGTGCGGTTTCATCATCACGGCTGCTATTGGCTACACTCAACAATCCAATCATGAGAATTAAGACAGTGTCTGCTGGAAGGTAGGGAAGCCAAACAACTGCAATGACAGTCATATATATTGTATAAGCTGTGAAAACAGAACCATTATTATTATTGTACACTCAGGATCAGGAAGTTATTTGTCACTGCAAGACTGGTGTATGTTTGTACCGCTTAACGGTAGACACAGGGTGCCAGTGCGAAGAAAAAAAAAGAAAAGCACAACGCACCACTTCCTCTCCGTAGCCTAGCAACAGGCCTGGAAGGCGGAGGAGGTTTGTGATTTTCACACTTTTCTACAAGCTCCTCTTGTTCCTGAGACATGTGACCTAGCATGACCCTCTCAGCTAAGTCTCTGTGAGAGCTTTTGAGGGGCCAGAATCTCCTCACTCATCTTCCATTCAGAGAACAGCCTTCAAAAGACCACATGCCCTGCAGTCACTTAAGGAATGCAGGAAGTTGGTGTTTTATTTAGAACCTCATTGTGGAAACTTCCTTATTTAACCATAAGCTCTGTGTTTATCTTATAATTCATGGGTGAGAAGAACATGCTAAGGCACCACTGAAAATGTCAAACCAGATGTTTGGGAACTTTAACATGAAATGTGCTGCTATAATGCTAGGGTGTTGTGGGTGGTTGCCAGGGAGTTGGTATGTGGTTGCTGAGATGTTTTGAGTTAGAGATGTGCATAAATCAACAAGTCGGTGGTTTGTCTGAATGACTAAGGCTGGGTAAAATAATATTGATTTCTCGATTTTAAATCGATTCTCAAACCTCAAGAATCCATCTTTCATCTAGGGATGCACAATACAGTAATATTATTTTTATATTTATATAAAAATAATATTACTAAAGAGTAAAAATTTACTCTAGAGAGTAGCATTTTGCTAAATATATGCACTGTATTTCATATTCATTGTACTTTTAATTTACCTGTTCTTCAATATTTAATGTGTTTGAATAAATCTGTCATGTTTTTATGACAGCCACCATTAAAAAAAATTATATATAAAAAAAAGCGAGTAGAAACAATTAAAAACATATTTTGTAATTAAAAACATTATTTAAAAAAAAAATATTGTGTAATTTAAATGTAAGTAGTGTACAAATCAGTTAATTTGAACCATTAATATTATAGTGATGTACCAACTGGGGTTCCCTGTATAGTTTACAAAATCAGTTTAAAAACATTACCTTGATGAAATTTAAATGTACTGTATCTGATAGGGCCAATTAATCGATATCGATTGAAATTTAATAGAAATCGAATCGCAAGCTTGTGAATTGAAATCGAATCAAATTTGTGTCAATGCCCAGCCCTATGAACGACTAGGTTTCTGGTTCACCTGAGCCTAACTGGTTGTGTTTCTTATGGGTGTTTACAAGGGTAGCAACATTTCCAGAAACTTTCCAGAATTTTTGGGAACTTGAGGATTTTTTTTTTTTTTTCTGAAAATTTCCCAGAAATGTTCTGTGAAATCGGTCAACTGAAATCTGCAGATTGGTTGTGACTTTCGGCAACTAGCATCGACTCGTCTAGACTGTAAATCGAGGCAAAAATTTGTGTAGTGTATTCCAGCCTGAAACGGAGCAGAATGCAGGGGGTCTTGAGACAATATTAGAAGTTAAACTATTTTTAACTTGACATGCCATCTCAAAAATGCAATGCTCAGAGGCCAAAGATGTCAGTTTTAATGTAGTGACGGTGCGTTAAAGCAAAGGGGAATGAATTTAAAATACTTTTCAGAGGGGGTTTTACAGTGAAAACGGTCTAAAAACTAAAACACTACTGCTGAAAACAATCAAAAAAGAAATCTAGATGAAATGGTCACCTCGCTTACCTCATCAACAAGCCACATAATCTGAGTTATCATCCAAGTAGAAGTTGCTAAAGGTGGTATCAGTGATTTCAGGCCCAAAAATATTTTTATCACATTCATCTAATCTTTCCTAACGATCCGCTAGCTGCCCGCCCCATAAGCATGCCGTCAAAAAAAACGCGTCTCTGTAGGCAGCCTAGGCTCTGAGATCTGCACACAAAAACAAATGGTTTAGCCAAACACTCAAAACCAAAACAAATAGTGTTCCAACCAATCACCGACAGGGGGAGGGTGTTGTGAGGTTTTGTGCCAGCTTTTTCTTCAGCTCTGACTTCGCGTGCAGCCGTGCACGAGCACAAAACCTCACAACACCCTCCCCCTGTCGGTGATTGGTTGGAACACTATTTGTTTTGGTTTTGAGTGGTTGGTGAAACCATTTGTTTTTGTGTGCAGATCTCAGAGCCTAGGCTGCCTACAGAGACGCGGTTTTTTGACGGCATGCTTATGGGGCGGGCAGCTAGCGGATCGTTAGGAAAGAGTAGATGAATGTGATAAAAATATTTTTGGGTCTGAAATCACTGATACCACCTTTAAATGTCGGAATTCAAAGGAAAAACCTTTATTACTTTCTTCCATGTAAGAAATTTATTGCAGAATGTCAAAGCTGCTCTTTTCCAATACAGTGAATAAAATGCCAATGACTGTCAAGCAAGATCATTGAATTGTGAATTAAATTTCAGCTTCTTCCTCACACAAAGCTATCAAATGCTTTCAGAAGACTTGAAATATATCGTCCAATTTTATGATGATCCATTTTGTAGCCTGAGAACCACTAAAATCTTAAAAAGCACCTAACTCACAAGCTTTACTAAAAGTGCCTTCATTTTATTTTTTTCCTTCAAAGCAGATTTCTCTCAAAAGCAGTGTCATGTGAGTGGGAGATGAGCGGTCCCAGTGCTAGTGCTGCACATCCTGACCCAGAACCTATTTCTTCTAATACAGGGCACGCTTTTAATGGATTTCTGAATCTCCCAAGATGGCACCCCACCAGAGCAAGGTCTGTGTGGGACTTTCTGCAGGGACTCAGAGCAAATCAAACTCCTGCATTTCCTTTAAAGTCAGCATGAAATGAAATTTTCTAATTGGATGTTATAGATAAAAATATAACAATAAAAATAATCAACCTCGCAATGTTTTACTTCCAAATGTCAGCTGGACCTTCTGGTGAAAATAATAGACTTCTCTCTGGTGATGACTTTTTCCCAGTCATTTAGTCCGCTTAAACCTCATCTCTGCAAGCAACAGACACATCTCAAAATCCAATCATCAAACGATAAATAGAAACAACATTTTTTCTTTTCCGATAATCCATTACACTCGGATGCATGTCACAATACGCAGAAAGAATAAATAAATCTTTCACTACCTCAGTTTTACCGTGACTAATGATTGGTCTACCTGCATCTAGTCAAATAAAATGATCAATACTTTCTTGCAGGCCAGTGAGGACGTAAACTCTGACCCTTGGACTAATTATCGCGATTAATCGCATCCAAAATAAAAGTTTGTTTTTACATAATACATGTGTGTGTACGGTGTATAATTATTTTCTATATATAAATACACACACATGCATGTATAAATTTAAGAAATATTTGCATGTATATACTGTGTATATATATTTATATTATATATAATTTATATTATATATAAATAACACATTTTTTTAAATATATATATATGCATGTGTGTGTATTTATATATAGAAAATAATTATACTCTGTACACAGACATAAATTATGTAAACACAAACTTTTATTTTGGATGCGATTAATCGCGATTAATCGTTTGACAGCCCTAATAATAACAATAAGAAGAAAACTCCGCAACCGTCTCTCTTTCAAAGTTGACCCAAATTGACAGATCCGGAGGCTGAGTAATGTGAATATGAGGCCCTATTTCCAGAATCTCAATTACAGTACAAAAAAAGCAGCACATTAAGATGAACAGAGATGCGGAAACATGCTGCTAGAGACCTACGGAGTGAGGCAGAAGACATCTGTTTAACAAGACTGACTAAAAAAAGAAAAAGGTTTTGCTACGGACCAGCACATCTGAGCTTCTAAACAACTTAGTTCTAAAGAAATTACACACAATTTATCCAAGACGCTCCAGACACCGTGAAATTAGAATTGGGTAGTGCAGTTGATTTAGCTAAATAATGCTGCCCAGATGGAAGCCTGAGGACCTTTTCTGTAAAATGTGCGTTGTTAATTGGCATTACGTCAGTAGGGTAAAAAATGTGTTTTTAATATTCAATTTAATAAAAAGAAAAAACACTAACACAGAAAAAGGTTCAAGGGGTCATATGATGATATTTTCCTTTTCCTTTAGTGTGTAATGTAACTGTGCATGTATGCGATCTGCAAAGTTACAAAGCTCTTAGTCTCCAACAGAGAATACTGATCCTGATCTGCCTAAAACACCTCGATACAAAGTCCAGTTATTACTTCCTCAAACGTCTACATCACAATGTGAAATATTAGCATAACGCACACCCAAAAGCAGAATGACGACGAGGCTTCAGTAAATTGTAGTGCTGATGACGTGTTTGAATGCGAAAGCAAATCCCATTTGTTGGGCCTTCAGAAAAACAGATGAAATTAGGAATCAGAAGTTACATTTATTTGTAAAGCTGTTCCTGAACATTGAAATCAGCATATTTCAGACAGACTGGCAATATGTGAAAAATGAACTTTCAAAATAGCATTATATTAACCCTTTAAATACTTACACTACCGTTGAAAAGTCTGGGGTGAGAAGAGTTTTTAAAGTTTTTTAAAAAGAAGTCTCTTATGCTCACCAATTTAATATATTTTAAAACGCAATTTATTCCTGTGATGGATAAGCCTTCAGAAATTATTTTAATATGCCGTTTTGCGGCTCATGAAACATTATCAGCAATTACAATCAAACATATTTTTGTGGAAACCGTGATGCATTTTGTCAGGATTCTTCAAAACTATTCAAAGGATTCTTCAGAAAGTTCCAAACAAAAGCATTTTTTGAAATAGAAAATCTTTTGTAACATTATAAATATCTACACTCTCACTTTTAATCAATGTAATATATCCATTGGACTGAATAAAATCTTATTGACTTTTGAAATGTAGAGTATATTTTTACTTATTAAACAAATATGAACAAACTTTTAAAATCAGTGACTGCGGAAAAAATATAATATGTCTGAACTGACATTACAAATCCACTAGCTCACTGAATTAGCATAAATAGAAATGTAATATTCATCCATTACATTCATAAAGATAAGTAATGACTGATTACACATTAACAAGAAAAAAAAATAATAATAAATGAAAGAATTCACATAACGAAGCAATTCAAATCAATAGTCTCAAAAGGGGAGGCTTGTCATTTCATATCTAAAAAAGTCAAGAAGAATGTCATGGTTGGCAAAAGAAAAACTATTCATCAATGCATAAATACCATGATGATTCGTAATTTCGCTGCCTCTATTCTTTCTTTTACATTAAACATTCAGTCAATCACGGCTGATTGTGACTTCACCAAAGCCACCAGAATGTTATCTACAAAATGTCTAATTAATTTGGTTAAAAAACTACTTCGATTACACATATATGCCTGCTGTTCTAAATAATATCTGAATTATGAAAGATGTCAGGAGCATTCGCTTGTGCTTTTGAAAAAACTCCCACACGTAAATGAGCAAGTGTGTTTTATATTCATTTTATATTTGGACCGACTGATTAGCCCACGCAAATCCGGTTCACGAACATCACAGACTGTGTGCTTTCTTGTTGGCTCACCAACAGACAGAAATTTACCTTTACAAGGTAAATTAAAAAACGAATGCAAACTAAAGTAAGCGATTTATAGAGGCTCTCTTTGCTTGAGCAAACTATGCAGGACAGAGGGAATGTTTGGGAAACATGTTTGCCAAGGAAAGCATGACTATTACTATTGCTCACACTATTACTAAGTGTTAATATCCGATGAGTAACTAACTGTTTTTGAGTAAAAAGAGGACGGATCACAGGGCTTCTTCAGTTTATAGGTCATTTGCACTTTGCATATCGCCACCTACTGGACTGGACTGATTTTTTTCTTTGTTTATTTCCTTTTTTCTTTCTCATCTCTTTATTCCCTTTCCAAATTTTAAAAAAGGACTTATTTGCCTTTTTTAGTAGCCAATAGGCTTTACTTTTTAGTCAATGGCAGTCGGAATTGACAGGGCCATTCTCAGTCAGAAGAGCATTTGATTGGACAAAAATCTGTGTAGTGCAGGATGAGTTATAAATATTTTTTTAGGCTCCTGAAGAGAAGGATTTGATATATAAAATGCAGATATCTGCTAAAAGCGTCAATGATTAGAAGTACACTAGCACATAAATGGTCATAAAGCTAACATACTTGTCACAAAACTTTTTGATAAAGACCAAGATCCTAAAATAACTCTGAAATCACACTGAAAACATGCTTTATAAGCAGAGGAATTCTTGTTAATGGTATAAGCACATTAATAAATGACAGTACATTGAGGCCCTATTTCAGTATTGCGAAATACAGTGCCTTTTTATTTTTCTCCTTTCTTCACGCCATATATCTCTTGCACTCTCATTAACACATGCTAACTATACACGAAGGGTGCCTGTTTGATTTGAATCTTTTGCTGTGACGCAAGTCTCATTTTCTGTAAAAAGGAGATGAAATGCATCACAATATTGAATATTCCCATCATGTGAGACTAAAAGAAACAACATCTAGCACCTGATAGGATCTGACCCCTCCATACACCTTCACAAGTGGGCGACACCTCAGAAATCACACCTCCTACTGGTTTTCTCAGTATACCGACTGCACTCACACAGAGAGCTCAATGTCAGCCCAAAAACTTCTGCAAACTGCGGCTTTCCTCTGAGGATTCTAGAGTGATAATTACACAACCACATCCTCTTTCACTTTTTACATTCGTCTAATAACTCAATATGTGATCCTGGATCACAAAACCAGTCACAAATAGCACTGGTATATTTGTGGCAAAAGCCAACAATACATTGTATGGTCCAAAATTATCGATTTTTATTTTATGGCAAAAATCATTAGGATGTTAAGTAAAGATCTTGTTCCATGAAGATATTTAGTACATTTCCTACCGTAAATATAAAACATTTATTTGTGTGAGTGAATGCAGCACAATCGCAAACATACTGTAAATGGACAACTTTAAAGGCGATTTCTCAATGTTTAGATTTTTTTGCACCCTCAGATTCCAGATTTTCAAATAGTTGTATCTCAGCCAAATATTTCCTATCATAACAAACCAAACTTATTTATTCAGCTTCCAGATAATGTTCTACAGCTTCTCAATTTCAGAAAATTCGCGTCTGTGTTGCACATCACCACGTATCACACATGACCAGAGTCGCCCAATAGTGAGCCTACGTGGTGACGTGCAACACAGACGCGCTACGCTTAAACACTACATAAAAAGACTCGAGGTTCAGAGAGAAGGAAATGAAAAGTGGAATAAAGTCGCTATTTTTGTTCTCGTCGCTTTATAAACTTAAGATTGAGCCACTGGAGTCACTTGGACTATATTAACGATGTCTTTAATACATTTTCTGGGCCAGCAAGTTATAGTGTCCATAAGCCTATGGAGGAGTGAGACAGCACTCAGATTTAATCAAAAATATCTTAATTTGTGTTCCGAAGATGAACGAAAGTCTTACGGGGTTGGAACAACATGAGGGTGGGTAATTACTGACAGAATTTTCATTTTTGGGTGAACTAACCCTTTAATTCATCAATGAAATGTTTCTTGAGAAGCAAATCAGCATATTAAAATGATTTCTGAAGGATCGTGTGACACTGAATACTGGAGTAATAATGCTGAAAATGCAGCTTTGCATCACAGGAATAATAATTCATAAAACAGTTATTTTAAATTGTAATATTTCACAATATTACAGTTTTACTATATTTTTCATAGAATGAATGCGGCCTTGGTGAGCATAAGCAAAAAAACAAACAAACAAAAACATTTGAATGGTAGTGTACAATGAAAATTAATTGGGATTGACAGTCAAGCCCCCAAAAAGAGAACTAAGCACAATTACAAAATGGTAAAGAAGTCCATTCTACTAGTGCACTTTATTTGAAATCGTCTGAAGCAATATACCCTTCTGTGAGGTAGAGATTGAAATTTAAGTTATTTACTGAAAAATCTTGGTACAAAATCATTAGCCATCAAAATTCACATTTAAATACATACAGATGTGACTGAAATTTCATAGCTGCAGTGGAGAGGATGGCATAATTTGAATCATTTCTCCTTGTTAGCTATCATATGGCTTCAGAAGAGCTGAAATATAGCATACGAGTATGTACGCATGTATGGCCTAATTTTAAGGTGCTCATTTATCATTTTCACAGCATCAGTTCGCATTTGTTTCATCATACAAAAAGGAGCAGCATGAATATTCTACCACTTCCTTTTGCTTTTCACAGAAGAAAGAAAGTCACATGGGTTTAGAATGACGAGGATGAGCAAATAATGACATGATTTAAATTTTTTTGTGGGGAAACTAATCCTTTAAAAGTACTGCATTATGACAGCAGGTTAGATTGACAGACTGCTTAACTGCTCGTACATCACTGCTCCAGGCTTTAGATTCGTTTTTTTTTTTTATCTCTGATCGGTGATCTCTCTATTAAAAAAAACAGATCAATAGTATTTTCCTTTTGGCATGCATCAATCACACCCAAATTAGCAGTCTGATCGCTGTGGATGAAGACCAAAGGAGTGCCTTTTCACCTTCAAATCAAAAAAAGAAACACCAAACTAAAGAACTTAAAAGTTCAAGCATGCCAACCTGTCCAGAGCATATCAGACTGTACGAAACGCAACACAATGACCGTCTGCAACAAAAACCTGATATTTTCATTCATGTTGTTTGCATACCTACAAATCACCCTGTCCAAAACTTCACCTAAAGGCTGGCCCACACTAAAAGATTTGACCAAGACAGCACAACACACAATAACAGACTGTGAACACAAGAAATCTCGCAAAATCTCTCGCGGCCAAACGTGACTCCAGAGTAAACAAACATGGCGGAGAACGGGCAAGAAGAAACAGCGATAACTGCTTTTTACAGAATATTCGCAGAAGAAATAATGAATAAATAAATAAAGTCGTATTATGCTTCCGTCAGCTCACTTTCTGATTAGGTATCGTTTCGTTCCACGAGACTATCTACGCGTGTACGTTTGTCCTCGTGGTTCCCTCACACGACAGGATTTCTGATCGGAAATATTCAACATGTTGGGATAGCATATTTATCATTAGTGATCGGTGCGGCCCTGACGTCCTTCCAAGCAGATTCAATCACTCTTAACACACATCACACCACTGATATATCTGATAAGATAATCTGTAGAACCATCAATATAATCAGGACTTAAGATAGGATTGTCTGAAGGGGAGAAATCGGTCTAAAATCGATCTTGTAGTGTGTGGGTGCCTTGAATCTCTTTTCAATTGAAAAATCGGACTTATGCACGGTAGATTTTGAGCAGGTAATGGAAGTGGGCGAAGATCTTTCAGTGAAATGGCAAGTAGAATAAGAAAACACGAGTCTTGACATGTCTGGACATACCACACATATAACGCAAGACCTGCTGAGGCACTAACAGGTAAGTGCAGATCTATGAGAGAAAACACTGAGGCAAACAGCTGAGAGAAAAGCTAAACAGGCTTTATCTACCCAATCGACCATATCATACTGTATCTTACTTATAGTACAACATTAAATCATTATTTACCTTATATACTTGTCCGTAGGTCCCATTTCCCACAAGCTCCACCAGCTCAAAAATGCCCGCAGGGTCCTGAGGGGGAAAATAACAGAAGAGGAGATTAGCTTGCATTATCCTGTCATTGAACATCAAGGACAATCACACATACTGTATACACTGAGATCATCAAAAATGCTGATACTGCAGTCATTAGACCTAACAAAGTGTGCAGATTATAGTTAAATATCTGGTTTACACACTGAACATAAAAACCTATTAAGGTATCTAGTGAGCTAAAGCCAGAAAATAAATATTGAGGCGAACGATTTCCTGAAAACCAAAACTTAATTTCTGTTTTCATATCTCAAAGCACATAATGTTCTCAGGTACCTATAATCCAGGAACATTCTGCCTTATTGGAAATGTCGGCAATCGTGACTGACTTTGAAATTATTAAAGATATTTTAAGCACAAGAACCAATAATATCTACCTGACTGTGTCGTTTCTATTTAAAAGTGATGGCAAACCACATTATGCAGTGGTGGGAATGTAAAAAGCCAACACGACTGAAATCAAATCACTCTTGCGTGTCATTTTCATTTAATAACACTACGGCAGTTATCAAAGCTGTCAGAGTTCAATTCAGCTCCAACGAGCATGATTCTCGTGAAAATAAGCACAACCAATAAATAATGCAATACACCTAGAACAATAAGCAAGACATGTTGCCATGGTAATCTGACAATAGCTGCCATTCATGTCACCAGAGGAGTAATTTATGAAATATGGTTCAGTGACTTCGCAAATACACACAACAGCTTAAAACGAAATGAGGCGATGAAGCTGGTGGAAAATGAAGGATGAATTCAGGTTCATTTAAATGGATGTAGGTTTATTTTGATAAAGTTACTGAATGGGATATTCAGAAAGGACAAGCTGTAACAAAAATACAAATGTTTTTTTTGGATACTACAATGACTCTTGAAGTAGGGCCGTAATGGACAAAAGGTCCAATTTATCACCCCTTATAGCAAAGCCTGTCTTGGGGTGCCATTAAGACACACTTGACCAATGAGAATCTTAGTGAGGCGGGTCCGATGTACTTTAGGAAACCCAATTCGTTTGTCTATTTATTTAGCACCATACAGGCTACCACAGTAGTTCCAAAGTGCTGTACATTGTAAGCAACCAAACAATAAGACAAAATATGAAAACATCCATGTACTAGGCTAATGTACTAAAACGCCAAAGAGTACAGATACGATTTTTAGCAGTCCTTAAAAACATTTAGAGTCAAGGCAGATCTAACATCCAATGGTACATCATTCCAAAATCTAGGACCAGCGACAGAGAAAGTATTCCGAGTATAACTGTCAAACATTCCAGCAGAGCTTTCTCGTGTACTCTAAATGCCAAGGTAAATTAATATGATAGTATCAAATGTGCAATTTGATCACCTTCTAAACAAATGATATTCTAGTAAAAGTAAATAGGCCTATCTAATCATTCGTTTCATACAACAAGATAAAGTTAAGAACTTTTCAGATAATATATAATGAATTAAGTTTAGATTTCCTACTCAATCAGTAAATAAACCTTAAAAAATGTTGTTGGATTTATTAAAATGAGTGAGAAAAAGATGCTATTAGCCATAAACAAACGTCAACATATATACTACCAATTTAAAGTTTGGGTCGGTAAGATCTTTTAATGTTTTTGGAAAAGTAAAGCAGTAACATTGTAGTATTTTATTACAATATAAAATAACTGATTTCTAATTTTAATATTTTTCAAAATGTTATTTATTCCTGTGATTGCAGAGTTGAATTACTCCAGTCTTCGGTGTAACGTGACATGAATCGACATGATCCTTCATTCGATTTTTACATTTTTGTGAAAACAGAATTTTTTTCCATGATTCTGTAATGAAAGTTCAAAAGAAAAGCATTTCTTATAAAACAGAAATCTTTCTGTGATATTATAAATGTCTTTACTGTCACTTTTGATCAACTTAATGTGCCCTTGATGAATAAAGGCATTCATTTTTTGACGCCAAACATTTAAACGGTAGTTTTTTGGGGATATTTTAACTGGAAAACAAGCCAAAATCTTGATTACAGAAAATGATTTTACCATCACTGCAGCATTAAACCACCGCTGTACTTTTTGTGCCACTTCTTAGTGTGTAGACTTAAGAATCAAAAGACTCAATACGACAGGTGCATTATGAATTGCAGCCAGAAGGAAGTACGCTGCCTTTGAATGCCCTGAAATAAACATGAACTTACAGTGAATTAAAAGGCATGCTAAAAGTGGAATGACTCAGTAGGAATCCGTTATAGTCAGCTCAGATTCTTTAAAAACAAGCGTGACTTCTAACACCCAGCCACAGAGTCAGCGTGGGAAGAATGAGGTCAGCACAAGCGCTCGGCGTTCGGACAGAGACACTCGACGTCACAGCTGCTGGTTGCGAGCGGAAACCTCAATTGCTCTGAAACTTGACAGAACATGAGCTTCCCAAAATGACACACCTGCATCGTCACTGTATCTTCAGGAACACCTTTTTCCTTTTAAAACAATAATAAACACTCACATTTCCATCTAACTTGAATCTTTGTCAGTGCATGTGCCTGAACTCGCATGGTACTCATTCCTGACCACAAACATTCAAAGCAATGTATAATTCACACACTGGGGAGAGAATATATGCTCACTATCTATTTTGGGATTGTTGTGAGCCTATTTTCCTTTTGAACAGACTGTTTTGCCTCCAAAACACAATTCCTACAGATGGACAGGCATGAGGAAGAAACTGCTGACCAAAATGAGCCAACCACATTCTGCTTACGGATGTAAAGATGGATGAAGTGGCGCATGTTTCTCCGGGCGTTCAGCAGTTTTAAATGATACACCATTACTTCTGCCAAATTGCAATTCAACTATTACAAGGAAATAACACAATGAGTCAGACTGTTTTTCAAGAAGCTAGTTCACATTTCTCATGGAAACGACACCTCAGGCGTCAGGCTAACATTGACAAAGCACACCGGCGGTACACAGCAGTGCAAATTTAGCACCCGCTTTTATATTTCCCCCCCATTTATTTTCTCTATAGGGATTTAAAAAAAACAGAGAGCTCAGAGGTGATTCACAACAAAAAAGTATCTGAAAATCTTGCAAATATAACAGAAAAAAACTTTTCAATATAAAACCATAAGACAATATATTTAATTATTTAAAAATATATAATTTATTAGTTTATTATAAGCACAAAATAATATTTCAATGTTTTTGAATGCAGCTTGACAAGTCTTCAGTGACAAGTCCTCAATTCTAGAAATCACTCTAATATGCTAATTTGGTATCACGAAACATTTATTATCATCAATGTTGAAAACACTGCCTCCTTGCCATTGTCCTTACCTCCAATATAAAACTACTATAAAACAATGTAAAATACAACATATTTGATGTTTTTCTCAAAACTGTTGTTTGATAGTGTAGTAATGTCATTCTTAACGCTTGGGATTCATGGGTAGTGTAGTTCTTTACTGGGAATTCAGCTATTCAGTTTTATAAAAATGCTATTGATGATATTATACGGTTTTATGGTTTCTACTGAATCTTACATCATTTAGTTCCCTTGGAGTTCATGGTAGGTCTGTGTTTTTGTTAAAAATGACATTTCTATATAGAGCAAATGAATAGAGCTTCTGGAACTCTACTGTTGAAGTATTGTATTTAAGCTACAATGCATGAATTACAGTGCCTAAGTATTCCCAACTTCCCGAAACACTTCACAGGGCGGAAATGCACTCCGCACAAGAACGCAAATTCAGATATGAGGGCTTGGCCCATGCAATGAGGGCGTGCAGTCTTTTGGTACATACTTGATGTGAATTACTCAAGTAAACCATAGAGTTCTCTTAAAGGAGAACTCCGGTCAATTTTAACATTGAGCTCATTTTTTTGTAAATTTGGAGTGCTGTCAATACAGAGAACAACGACAAAAATCGGTGTTGCCTACACCGTGTTATCCTCTTTTTAAAATTTGCACCCTGTTGACTTCAATGGGGCAAGTTTTAAACCTGCTTTTAGCCTCTTAACATCCTTGATGTGTCATTACAAGTGCCCAGCCATGTGAGTGATTCCTTCAGAGTGAACACGGGTGAATCTGACTGCAGTAGATGTGAAAGATATTAATAAATGTGATGTTATTTCAGCCAGCGCTCATACCTGTATTTACATCCTGTTTTCGGTCGAAGTCCATAGTAATCGATTGTCAAGTTCATGCGCGTGATCATAGGTAACTAAACCTATGCGTGTGAACTCGACAATCGATTACTATGGACTAAAACAGGATGTAAATACAGGTATGAGCGCTGGCTGAAATAACATCACTTTTATTAATATCTTTCACATCTACTGCAGTCAGATTCACCCGTGATCACTCTAAAGGAATCACTCACATGACCTGTGCACTTGTAATGACACATCAATGATGTTTAGAGGCTAAAAGCAGGTTTGGTACTTGCCCCATTGAAGTCAACAGGGTGCAAATTTTAAAAAGAGGATAACACGGTGTAGGCAACACCGATTTTTGTCGTTGTTCTCTGTACTGACAGCGCTCCAAATTTACACAAAAATGAGCTCAATGTTAAAATTGACCGGAGTTCTCCTTTAAATTGTCATTAAACCAGTATTTAGATTATTCATGTAAATTCTATAAATGTGTAAAAAAAAACATTTTGATTTGATTTTTTTAAATGTTGCTCTGCCATGTTCATGGTAGTAGAGTTTTGTGGTCAAGGTACAAAGGTAATATTATGGAAATGCCATGGTTTATAGCAATTACTCAATGGTATCAATGTATGCTTCAATCACACTGTAGCTTTAAACCCCACCTGTGGCATTAGCATGCTGGCAGGGTCAATCCCATAAGGGCCATAAATTAAGTGGTCCACTTTTTCAGTGGAGGCCCATTCACTTGATCTCTGGAAAACCCCACTAAGGAAGGGGCCCATCTGCAAAGATTCCCATCTACTGTGCTGAATGTTAAGCTGGTAATTAAATGTTATGGTGAAAAACACTTTGTGCAATGCAAGTTGCGCTAAAAAGGACATTGCAAGATTTATAGCAAGTGAAAACTTTATATGAATACTTTGTACATATGGGCTTTGTATGAGTGTAACGAATACAGCAAACAGCAAAATACAGCAAACTGTCTGTTAGTAACTGCTAGTAAACCGTGAGCCGTTGTAAGTTTAAACTAATCTGAGCTCTCCAATGCAGATATTCCATTGAAACAAACCCCTACAGTGTAGAGCCATGTGACCGTGCTGTTTGTATTAGAACTCAAAGCCGTCTTCAAAGGATCTCCTGAAAGACCATTGGAGACCAGAGCATGTTTAGACATGCCATGGTGAATGACAGCACTGCAGCTCTGCACAGCAAACCACAGAAGGCCTGGTAAACAACGTACCTGAGAGGGGAAGTTGAACCCTTTGACCGGGGCAATACAGTAATGCAACACTAGTAATTACATTTCTTGTTAATCCCCACTCAATTAATCACCAGCTATAAGAAAAGCTAGACATAAGGGGTTTGTTTACCCAAAACAGAAAATTCAGTCATTTACTCACCACCATGTCTTTCCAACCCCGTATTCCATTCTTATTTCCACAAAACATAAAACAAGCTCGTTCCATTTAATGAAAGATCAGGGCTCAAAAAGAGACCATAATTGTCAATGCGCTAGAAGCAGCCATGCCCTATTTTTTCAGTTTTCTGGAGTCAAACAAAAGCTTGTGAGAAGAACAAAGTGAAATTTCATGTCATTATTCAATAAAAACGTCCCTTTCAAATCTGACGTCAATGATGCCACATGCCATTGGTTTGCGTATGCCACACAACTGAATCCAAACTATCTTTTGGCTTCAGATGATTTGGATATAAAAAGTCATATAGTCAATTTGTATGGTCTTTTTTTTTTTTGGAGCTTGACAGCCTGTGGTCACCATAATATCATAATGTGAAAACAGCAATGTCAACATTTGGCAAAACATCCTTTATGGAAGAAAAATCATGGGTTTGGAACAATATGAGTGCGAGTAAAGGATGCCAATTTTCATTTTTGGTGAAATATTATTACTACAAGATACCACATATTTCCAAGCATCAACCGGAAAGTAGAGACCAACAAAAATACATTATCTTAACATACCAAACAAAACCACTATAACACAAAACCACTGAGTTTACTGGTGCATAAAACATGCTGAATCTAGGGAAAACAGCAGAAATGTCCATTTAAGGAAACTTCTCCCACAAATAAACACATCTGGCAGGACCTCCAATGCTCAAAGTATCACAGAGCCTCATTAGCGCTTCATTACAGTGATTCATTACTCTTGACAGTGATCATCCCAAATCCAGGAATCCCCTCACGACTGCAAGCAACTCTCCCACATTTACTCACAGATGAGGAGGTTATGATGAACGTTTGCTCTTTGGTGATAACAATACTGATAATCTTCCAACGCGCAGGAGGGCGAGTATTAGCTTTTCATCTGTGCTTTTATTGAGTAACACTGTCCTGGAGCGCAAGAGGCAGATGTTGCGGACCAGAATTATAAAACAAGGAAAAGACGAAAAACATCGGCTGACATCTACAGCTGGGACTCCCCCCCGCCCCCTTGACATGACTCTGAGATGTAACAGTCCTTTACCCATTAATTATTCACTGGGAAATACATGAGGCAGGAACTATATGTTATATGTTAGCTCTTCCGTGCTGGCAAAACAGGTTGAGCATACACACACACACTCTTCTGTGGAAATAACATGCAAATGGTAACATAGAACGCTCCCATAATGCACTGCACAGAGCCACAAGCTCTTGTGGTTTAGAGAAACATGCCACAATATGCAACAATATGCCATGTTATTTTTATATATTTTTTATATGCAACTATATATTTATTAATATTTTGAATTAGTATTTTTTTATTTTCAGTTTTCATTTTAACTGTAGTTTAAGTTTTATACATACACACGTGTGTGTGTGTGTGTATATATATATATATATATATATACACACACACACATACATATACATGTATGTATATGTATGTATGTATGTATGTATGCATGTATGTATATGTACACACATAAATAATATATAATAGATATATACAGATCACAAAATTTTATGTTGGATGCGTTAAATTGTGATTAATCAATTTTACAGCCCTAAGGTTTAATCATTTTGTTATGTGCTTTTGTCATTTTTATTAGTCTCTGAACTCTAATTTCAGGTAGTTGCCAAAGCAAAGATTTTTCATTTTTGCTCAAGTTTAAATTTTTCATCTAATATTTATATTTTACTTTCTGTCAGCTTTATTTCCATTAATGAAAACATGACAGTACAGTACTGATACAATGTGTTTGTATAAACCGAAAAGCTGATTTGATGCTCACCCCAAAATGTAAATTATGACCTGTATGACTCTCTGTCGTGGAATATGAAAGATATTTTTAACTATTTTTGTGTACAATGAAAGTCAGTGGGGTGCAAAACAATATTTTTCAATGCATGTTCCACAGAACAAAAGAAAGTCATACAGGTTTGGAATGACATGAATGTGATTGAACGATGACAGAATGACAGGTAAATAAACGTTAAACATGATGTGGTTAACATGATGGAAGTTCAGTAAAACCATCCGCTGGGACTCATGCACTATAGCAATAGCACCAAGCACATTGTCCAGATCTGTGTCAGCGAAACATAAAGCATACACTTCCCCTGTGAGGCAAGACCATGCGCACTGTACTGGGTGACCTAATTTTTAAGCACAAAAGATCCTGAGAGAGTGGCGAGCTCGTGAGCAGACATGAGGAAAATAGCTTTGCCCATGGGTAGCGGAGAGGGAAAAAATAGCATTAAAGATATACCTCACATGGAGAGACACGGGAAAGCTTGAGAGGGCCGCTGTACGGTTTCTGAGTCTAGAGAGTGTCTCAAATGCCAAACGCCTACACATCGATGTAAACACAGACATGGTCGCTTAAAACGGCAGTCAGGCATGGTGAGCGGTTTCCACAGTGCAAGCAAACTGAATACGACATAAAACACTCACTGACTAATTCAAAGAGGAAAATTTCCATTTATGATACACAAGTCTGAAATTGCTTTCAGTAAATCCTGAGCAATATGATGCAATGACATCAGGTGATGCTAAACAGTCACATCTAAACTGTCCTACTTTACAATATAGAGTAAAACCCCTCTCAGCTTCCCACAATCAACTGATTAACTCACAAATCATGTCCAGACGTGACTCAAGCTGCGCAGGTAAGATCATGTTGCATAACTAACATGCCTACAGTCAGGGTCTGTCATCTCACTCAACGGATCTGACACAAGCCCACAGTATGAACACACTGTCTGTGAGGAATATCACTGCTGCAGCCTGAACGCCCAGAATTCAGAGACGGAATCGAGAGCGTCCAAAACAAAGACCACAAAACAAGAGTCTTGAGAAATTAACGATGATATAGCCACACAACATGTACATCACAGAATGTTAACGACTTTTGAAAGCATGTTCTAATGTCCAAAGTAATTTAAAGAAACAGAAGCAGTGATGTACATCACAGTTCAACGGCATATTGGGGGGGAAAATAAATAACATGTAGGGCGGTAACTTGGTTGTAATAATCGGTTGTTGGGTGGATGTGGGAGTTTCACTCAAAAATGGAGGCAGATGAATGTGAGTTTTGAGGGGCGGGGTTTAAACAGACTAACACGACACTGTTTTAAAAAAAAAAAACGAAAAACGTTTTATGCGTTTTGGCCGTTCATTTACACGACAACGGCGTTTTAGGGGCCTGAAAACAAACTTTTGAAAACGGGTTTCAAAGCGCAAACTTTTGAAAACGGGTTTCAAAGCGCAAGTTTTTGAAAACGATACCGTTCTTGTCTCCGGGTAAACTACAAAAACGTGAATATGTGAAAACGGTGACGTCGTGCGCACGCATATTACGCGTTCAGTCTATAGGTGCGTAGTGTTTCTTTACAAAGTGACATCGCCAACTACTGGCCTGGCATGAATAATACCGCGTTTTTAGTCGTTTTCAACGAATTGTCGAATTGTTTTGACAAGGTTGTCGAACGCAAAACACGTAAAGGAACAACATATGTTGCCATGTAAACATACCCTAAATGATATCCTAAAGTCCTGCATATCTCACCAGAGAAAAATCTATAGTTTTCAGATATATAACATGGATTTAGAAAACAAAGGGTGAATTTTCAGTTCATGCTAACTTTAAGCTTAATTTAGCATTGTCATATCAGATATGAGAAAACAAAAAGTGCAAACACAACATACAGGATGTCATGTCAGGCACTTAGGGTGCAAACTTAGTAATTATTCATTACTCATAATGAGAATGGTCTTTATTTGTTTGCATAAATGGGTGGTCACAATACACTTTTAGTTCCATTCACTTACATTCATACGCATGCGAATGTCGGAGAACGGAAACGCAAGCTCATGCGAAGAATTTTCGAATTCACTGTGCTGAAAGTTTGGTTCTGCAAATTCATATCATGTGCAGACATGACCAATACAAAACTGATACGTCATGGCATGAACACTTAGCTGAATTAAAAGAGCACAAACAGCGTTGCAGGGAAGTGGAGTAGATAGTATGTTTTTACATTTTAAATGTATTATTATTTGTTATATGTTGAATATCACGACCACTGCAGTTGTCTGAAGAAATTTTGCATGGCCAAAGTCTAGTGTGACCACATCCTTAGTCTTGCCAGAATCAGATTAACATAAATTGTACTTTATCTCAACCCTCATTTTCACATTTATCATTTTTCGGCAAAATTACACTGGCAAAATCCAGTCATTCTGATAAGAATCCGAGATGTCTGGAGTTCCGCATGAGGGTGAAAAATCTCCCCACTCAAGATTTCATCAATTTTCAAGTTGGTCATATGAATTTGCCGCACTGACCAAGAGAATGCTGCTTGTCTTGAAAGTGACTTATGTGTGAGCTGTACTTTACATCGCTACACTATTGAGAAAAGCCAACTGACCTTTTTTTACATGTGAAACTTAGCTAACCTGACCGCTCCTTAAGTGTTGCCAGATTTAGAAATTTGACAATTGTACTTTATCCCACCTCCCGGCCCTTGCACGTTAACAATTCCCGGTTTGAGTCCAGCAGGTTTTAAGGGCCAGTGATTTTTCCTGTTGTTGGGAAAGGAGAACTGAAGTACCCATAAAGCAGAGCAACCAAAAAGGAACTCAGCATTCAGACCACTCAGTGTAGCCCAGAGCAAGCCCGGGCTCTGTCCACCCAGTCAGAGGATGTATGTCACAGATAAATGATCTCAAACACAGCAAACAAAAGACAGAAGCTGCAAATCCAACACAATACGTGCACATGTTTGGCACGGAAACATCTTGATAGTATATCATTATCATATAATGGCGGGGACAAGAAGTGAAGCTGTCTGCAATGCACACATTGCCATTTTTAATAGGCCTCAGCATAGGGCATTTCATTCGGATGAATCATAGATACTTGATGTGTATCAGTTTAAAATATCCAGCTATAATTTCACTCAGACGCAAAAAAATAAAAAATAAAAACGGATGACGCAAAAACTGCTCACGGTAGGCTACGGAATGTCTCATAAACACTACTGTCGTGCAGTCACATTAGACATAAAAATGAACGCTTAATGGTGACTTATGTCTATTGAATATGCTGTTTTAGTATTATTCACACATTAATGCCGCATAACCATGAACAAAACACGAATTGTGTATTAGCCTAATAAAAGCAATTTTCTAGCTTTATTATTTCATCAGATGCTCGAGGACAAACATACAGTGCTGCAGCTTTGTCTTTATAAATCCTTTTAAAAATATTTGTATTATCCCTAACAAACCATCTCTACATATCTCGAAAATACATCCAATTATACAAATTTTCTAATAATAATAAAACAATTCGTACATCTCTGATCAGTTTTTTTTTCTCGGTCAGGTGCATGAATAACAGCTCCCATATTTCCCCTCCATCGTTAATGGCGAGATGCTGAACATATTTCACCCATTGTAAGTCTAAACATCTCACTGCACTGAATCTCTCCACTCACCCGCAGAGCAGACAGGTCGATCTCATCCAGACTCCTCGCAGGAGAGTCACTCGCCATGATTATCTGTTATATTCAACAATATAATGCCCGAAATATCATGAATACAGACGCCGAGCTGATCCGTGTAATACACCAAACAGCCTGGATTGACTTCAATCGGACCAGATGAAGCTCCCGGATGGTGCGAAGCCGCCGTTCTTCGCGATTCCGGGTTTATAAAACCGAATTAGCCGCTATATGGTCGCATGTGAAGGACACATCTCGTGCTGGTACCGATGATCTGCTGCTGCACGAGTCCAAAGCACCAGCGCGCGCACGAGTGGACGTGAATCAGGGCTCGGCAAGGCGGTGAAGGCGTGTCAATCACTGGGGTTTCTAGGGCGTGGTCAGGGCAAGGGGCGGGGCCAAACTCACAGTAGGTACACGGGCACTTGAAAATAAAGATAAAGGTATGAGTTAGATGCTTCACAAATTTGACAATTAAAAGAAAAGCGGTGTAGTTTATTTTAGAGAACAAAACGTGAAAATGTCTTAATGTCATTGTAACCATAGAACCACCACTTTTTTTCAGAAAATGTATTGTTATTGTTGTCATATGCATGTGTTGAGCAACTTATGATGTGTATGACCAGTCAGAAACAGGAAGCCACATTTCAGACAGTGAGACAGTGAGCCACAAACAGCACACTTCCTCTCACCTTCCGTTTATGTAAGCAGCGCGATTTATAAAACACCTCCTCCCCCCACACCACCTTCCTTTCGCATTTGTCTTGGCAGAAAACATCCTCTCTGACACACTCAGTCTGTCATAACGGCAGTCCCATTGAATGTTATATGCTACATCTATCTGTCTATCTATCTATCTATCTATCTATCTATCTATCTATCTATCTATCTATCTATCTATCTATCTATCTATCTATCTATCTATCTATCTATCTATCTATCTATCTATCTATCTATCTGTCTATCTGTCTATCTGTCTGTCTGTCTGTCTACCTATCGATTAACAAATGAATGACATAGTCCTACAGTGAATACTGCTCCATCTAGCGGTGGAAGTTTGACATAATTTAGTCATTCAACAGACTGAATGGGGATTTTAATTATTCTAAAGGCATTTCTGTGCTGGATGGGGGAAACTTATAAATACGTGCATAAATGTGCCTTACAGGAACATAGTCCTGAAACCATACGTCTTTTTGAAGCTTTTCCCTCAACATCTTGTTTGTAAAAATCCATGTTTCCCCAGAGTGAATCCCTGTCAAGCATTCAGCTAGTGTGAAGCCTCCCTTGCGTAATAGCTTTCATCTTATCAGCACAGACTGTGCTATATGTGTGCTACATTTCTCTCATTCCTCTTCGCTTTTTGCCACAGAACAGCTTTGTTCCTCAGTGACTTTTGCTTGTAAAAACAGGCCATTTTATTTGTGTTTGAAAACCTGCTTGGGTTCTTGGGCATCTGTTGCAACAACACTATTAGCATTAGCATTGCCTGTGAGAAAATGTTTTGTGCTGACAATGCAGTCAACCCCATTGCAGTGGTTTGTGCAATAGCCTGCCTTTATGATAAGATCCTTTGTATTTGTGTGGCTTAGCCTGATCACATTTCATGCCTTCAAACCAGATTTGCTCCCATTCATCATTGTCACTGTTGTTTAGAATTTGTCTGAAGATTTGGGGAAAAGGGTGGTTATCTTTCTTCCCCTGCATAATGGACAATGAATTAACTAAAAGTGTTAGCAGAACAAAATCAGTCACAATAGTACACATATCATTAAAGACTTTGCTAGACACGCGTATGTTCTGGGATATTTATTAGGAGTGAAACCTGTGGTTATGCAACATTTCCCTTGTGGATTCCTGTGAAGAATAAAGTAGGTTGATCAGACCTAAATAGGTTATTGAAAGAGCCTTGTGTTGAATGTAGGAAATAGAGAAAACGTTTTAAGGATATTATTAAAGATATTTTTTTTTAAATAATTTTGAATTGAAATGAAATTTAATGTATTTAGATATACTTAAAAAAAAATTAAATGGTGGTGGTTGATCATGAATGTTAGCATGGCTCTAGGTTTTTAACAGTCATCTTTCCATTTACACCCTTTCTGAGGAATCTTTAAATGACCCCCGTGACTCATGCCTGTGTGAACATTTTTACCACACCGTCTCACTGAGATTTACAGAAGGACGCAAATGTATATAAAAACACATGGTTTCATTTTTAACATGATAAAAAGAGATCTCACTTTTTTTAATTGTAACAAGAAAGCTTACTCACTGGTACACATATCTGAGGGGTTTAGAAACAATGTTCAGACATGCATGAGCTTGAGCACAGGACCACATGCCTTTGTAGTAATCCTGGTCTTTATCTGTCTATCTCATTTTTTTTTCCATCAGACAGAAATGACACTTTGTGTTTGGGCTTGTTCTCTAAAATAACAGGCTCAAGGCAAATTTTAGGCCAGTTACCATTGTTACAATAATAGAACATTTCCATGCTGAAATGGGAGCTACAGCTAACAATTTGACAGTGAAATGTATTATTTGTATGTGGGATCAAGAAGCATCCAAAGTCACTCGTCAGGTTTTATAGCTTTATAACTGCACTGATGTGTTTCTCCCATGTGACGCCCTGTAAAGTGATATGTGCACTGTGGGAGAGGTAGGTCAAAGGTCAGGAGATTGTATCAGGGACTGTTGCTCAGCTGTAGCTCATAGACCACAGTCTGCAGGGAACCTAACAGCTGTACATATCCCAAAGAAACAAATGTACACGCCACACACACCCACACAGACCACTGAGACAATAAGACAGTGTTCACACATTCAGTCATTATCAGACACCCTAGAGAGAGAGAGAGAGAGAGAGAGAGAGAGAGAGAGAGAGAGAGAGAGAGAGAGAGAGAGAGAGAGAGAGAGAGAGAGAGAGAGAGAGAGAGAGAGAGAGAGAGAGAGAGAGAGAGAGAGAGAGAGAGAGAGAGACACAATGTTTCCATAATGTTTCAATCAACCAGACAGATTCATCCACAGATAAGATACTATAGACAGACAAACACAGAGACATATGAGAGATGATAGACAGACAGACAAATGGATAAGCAAATATGCAAGACAGACAAATCCATATACAGACCAGATCCACCTCAGTAGTGTGAAAATCATCGTTTAATCATCTGTATAACATCAATTCACATATTTCATAAACATTCCAACACACATAATTTGTGTTTTTGATGATAAATATTTTGTGCAAAACTGCAATTCATGGGGAAAATGGTAAAAAGACATGAGGAAAAGAAGATAGAAAGAGAATAGAAATCCGTTCCTGAACTACTATAAAAGTGCAGATACACAGTCAACAGTGCAGACATTTAAGTGCTTGGCTAACAACTGTTTAGAGGTTACTTGCTGCATTTTTAAATTGCGAACACACATGCTGCGATCTTTACAGAGACGTCGTTAATCCAGAACAGTTTATTTAAAGCTTAAAATGTTTGTAGTTGATTCAGCACTTCTGAATGGACTGTATGATGATCGACAGTGTAATTAAGAACGATTAGTAAACTTCTTTAGAGCTTCAGGCATAACGTGTTTTTACAGTATACTGTACTACATGGACAAATAATTGGAATAAATCTGAATACTAGTCTGTATTCTTATGAAACCAATTCAATTTGGTCATAATGGACAAATGCTTTGGTCAATTTCAGTTCATAACTAGCATCAAGTGCACAGTAAACAAATAAGGCCACCAAAACATGGCAATTTAACGGATCGTGTCCACTATCACAGACCCATAAATTACCTTAAAATACAAGGAATGTTTACAGTTCATATAGAGAAATGAGAAAAGTTACACAGACATAGTTGGCACTTACATGCAGAGAATAATACATATTCAGTGCGTGTTACAGGGCACAAAACCATTCACTAATGATGATGAACAAGAATCCAATCAAGGGTCCAAGGACACCAAAAACGTCCATTTTATCATCTTGTACAGGACTTGTAAGGATAGTTCATAAAAAATAATATTAGTTTAAGTTGCATAGTGTTAGAATACACAAACAATCAAGTTTCGAACAGGGACGAAACAAACCAGTCTGATGTCTTTAATTCCAGGCGCGTAAACGACTAATGGCTGACTCTCCTCCAGATCTCCTTTTCGGTCAGTCTCGGAAGTGTCCGTTTTATAAGAAGAAAGATGAAGTAATTCCTGGTACATCTGCTAGATTTGCAGTTTATTTTAAGCCTGGTAATGTTGACAGGTTCTCTCACGTCCATACGTCCATGGGCACCATGGCTTCTTTTGATCCGATGGGTGGCAGCAGGTTCTGCTCGCTGAGGAACTGGAGAGGGAACTGGACCAGGAAGCCCCGAATCTTCTTCAGCTCCTCTTGAGCACGGGCAGGGTCTTCCTTCTCCAAACCAGGCTTTGAGAGGAAGCCATCCAACTCCAGAATTGCCCGAACATCGCTGGATGGCAAGCAGCGGAAAACCTGGAGGAGATGGAGAAGTTTAGGTAGGTCGATAGATAGACAGACAGACAAATGTATATATACAGATAGACAAACATACAGACAGAGAGGCAAACAGAGAGAGAGAGAGATAGACAAATGGCTATGCAGACAGATAGACAAAGTTATATACAGATAGATGGATGGATACATAGACAGAAATGGTTATGCAGATAGACAGACAAATGTATATACAGATAGATAGATAAAACTCAATTAAACATCTGAAGAAAAAGACATTTTGGGTGAATAGGTTAAGCTGACCTTCTGGTAGATGGTTGCGTTCCGGGCAGCCGTGGTCATCCACACCTCCTTATAAAACTGGTCACTGATAGGGTCCGTCACGTCAATGCTGGGGTCAGTGTTGGCACCTAGAATCATCCTATTGATTTCAAAGGAAGTAGAAGACATGTTTGAACCTTATTTGCATGTGTCTAAAAATGCTAAATGCAGTAAACAGACTTGAAGAGTCCTGAACCTGAAACACTCCAGCCGCATACTCAATCCGAAGCGTCCAGCCTGATACTCCTGACCGTCCATGACCGACTTCACAGTCTGGATATCCTCGTAAATGACGGCCACCTCACTGTCTCTCTTACCCAGCATGCTCCGGTCATTGATATTGGCAGAACCTGATGAATGTAATATAGATTTTTGATTATTGACATTTAGAATGCAATACAACATCTCAACAATAGGAGGAGCCATTGCTATTTTTTTAAACATTTTTTTCATTTCGCATTATGACAGCATCAGTTTCATGATTCAGCTGTATCACATTTACATTTAGTCATTTATCATTCCTATCAGCACATGTGCATAGATGATACAGTCATTATATGCTTTTCCTGTCTGCAAATTTCTATTTTTACTCACCAATGATGACGGTGTTGTCGTCGGCAATGAGCATCTTGCTGTGCACATATATCAGTTCAGTCACCAGCTTTCCCTCCAGCTCAGCGTGGGTCCTCAGACCCCCAAATGAGATGTAATTCATCCACTGATCCCCCACTGCAGAGACAGAGAAACCAAATGGCTTTTTCTTTTTCTGGTTTCGCTTGATATTTACACAGTTTAAAGGAATAGTTCAGCCAACAATGAAAATTCTGTCATCATTGACATTTACCCATCCTCATGTCCTTTCAAAACTCTATGACTTTTACTTCTGTGGAACATCCAAAACATACAGTTTTTGTCCATACAATGCAAGTCAATGGGGTCCAAAACTGAATGGAAATTTTGTTTTCAAACTATCTAATTTTGTTCCACAGAAGGCTTGGAATAAGGTTAAAATTAAGAATATAAAAACAGAAATAAAATAAAAATGTAAAAAAACCCATCTCATTTTCATTTAGTTAAACTTCATGCACAAAGAAACTAAGAAAGAAATATGAAAAACAGTATTTAGACATACACCCCCCCCCCAACAAAATTACTAACACTTTAACAAAAATTAAAACAGAAATTCAACTATTAATAAAAACTATAATAGTTTCTCAATGATCCTAAACACTGGTTTGACAAAAAATGCCAAAAAACAACAACAACTATTCATCGTAATTATTCAACAAACATCCATTTTTGTATGCTTGTTTACATTGAAAAATATGGATTAATATCAGTAAAAACAGTCACACAAAATGATCAAACTTTACTTTTGTTAAAATTTTACACTGTTTTTAAAGCAATAACTACAATAATAATGAATTTTGCAACTTCATACAATAATAATTCCTTCCAGTAGTAGTAGGAGTACACTATTGCACTAGCAATGCCAAGGTCATAGGTTTGATTCCCAGAGAAATCAAGAACTGCTAAAATGTGTAACCTTAAATGCAACATAAGTAGCTTTGGATAAAAGCCAAATGCCTAATAATAATAAAAATAATTTATAAGCACCTACACTCACCTAAAGGATTATTAGGAACACCATACTAATACTGTGTTTGACCCCCTTTCGCCTTCAGAACTGCCTTAATTCTACGTGGCATTGATTCAACAAGGTGCTGAAAGCATTCTTTAGAAATGTTGGCCCATATTGATAGGATAGCATCTTGCAGTTGATGGAGATTTGTGGGATGCACATCCAGGGCACGAAGCTCCCGTTCCACCACATCCCAAAGATGCTCTATTGGGTTGAGATCTGGTGACTGTGGGGGCCATTTTAGTACAGTGAACTCATTGTCATGTTCAAGAAACCAATTTGAAATGATTCGAGCTTTGTGACATGGTGCATTATCCTGCAGGAAGTAGCCATCAGAGGATGGGTACATGGTGGTCATAAAGGGATGGACATGGTCAGAAACAATGCTCAGGTAGGTCGTGGCATTTAAACGATGCCCAATTGGCACTAAGGGGCCTAAAGTGTGCCAAGAAAACATCCCCCACACCATTACACTACCACCACCAGCCTGCACAGTGGTAACAAGGCATGATGGATCCATGTTCTCATTCTGTTTACGCCAAATTCTGACTCTACCATCTGAATGTCTCAACAGAAATCGAGACTCATCAGACCAGGCAACATTTTTCCAGTCTTCAACTGTCCAATTTTGGTGAGCTCGTGCAAATTGTAGCCTCTTTTTCCTATTTGTAGTGGACATGAGTAGTACCCGATGGGGTCTTCTGCTGTTGTAGCCCATCCGCCCCAAGGTTGTGCGTGTTGTGGCTTCACAAATGCTTTGCTGCATACCTCGGTTGTAACGAGTGGTTATTTCAGTCAAAGTTGCTCTTCTATCAGCTTGAATCAGTCGGCCCATTCTCCTCTGACCTCTAGCATCAACAAGGCATTTTCGCCCACAGGACTGCCGCATACTGGATGTTTTTCCCTTTTCACACCATTCTTTGTAAACCCTAGAAATGGTTGTGCGGGAAAATCCCAGTAACTGAGCAGATTGTGAAATACTCAGACCAGCCCGTCTGGCACCAACAACCATGCCACGCTCAAAATTGCTTAAATCACCTTTCTTTCCCATTCTGGCATTCAGTTTGGAGTTCAGGAGATTGTCTTGACCAGGACCACACCCCTAAATGCATTGAAGCAACTGCCATGTGATTGGTTGATTAGATATTTGCATTAATGAGAAATTGAACAGGTGTTCCTAATAATCCTTTAGGTGAGTGTATATTTCAGAGTATAAGTCATCAAATAGGTGTCATGATTATCACAGGCACAAAGGTTTAGTTTGAATTAAACAAGCTGAATCTGAAAATCATTTCATGTTTAAAGTCATATCATGTTAGTAATTTTGACTCTGACTGAATGTCTGAGTTGTTTGCTCTGTAATTATTCTGTCCATTTCCAGCAGTTTAACCCATTTGCTTTGTGCCAACTTGGACTTTTTGGCATGTATTTTGACACCCCTAACATTCAAGCCACTTTAGGAGCTCAATGGAGGCAAAATAAACACTTCCTTCCTCTCTGTATAACAGTAACACCAGCGGATATAGTTTCAGAGTCATTCTGTTTTACCAACAGTTTAATCTCATCTTTCTTTTTAAAATACCATTTATGTATAAAAACTTTTTTTTCCCCAATATTTTTCTATTTTCTCAAGCAGTTTTAATTGAGCAGGAGGATATGCAGTTACACAGCATGAACTCTAACCGCGTCTTAAAACCGCGCCAGACCAATTATGCACCCACAATCGAGCTCCTGCATTATCAGAGAACAGCGATATGTATCTGTATCCGTGTTCGGGACACTGCGGGAACGCTCTGATCCAGTGAAGCTGCAACAAAACACCAACAACTTGCTGGATAATTCAGGCACAAAGAGAAACTTCACTCCTTTCTCTCTCACGGTGGGTTAATAGATGCAGGCCGAATGATTGTGACACTGCAACGTGTCTGACTGCAAGTAGATGTTGCATGATAAAAAACACACACAGTGCTACTTCTCCACACAAGGTCTTTCACAACAAACCATTGAGAGTTTGTCTTTTACTATGAATTAAGAACCACAAGAGGGTGCTGTTGTGTTTTAATGCTCTTAAAGGGATAGTTCATTCAAAAATGAAAATTATCCCATAATTTACTCACTCTGGAGGTGTATATTATTTTCTCCTTTCAAACAAACACAATCGGAGTTACATTAAAAAATATCCTGGCTCTTCCAAGCTTTATAATGCGAGTGAACAGTAACTTTTTTTTAATGAAGCCCAAAAAAGCACATCCATCCATCATAAAAGTAATCCATACGGCTCCAGGGGGTTAATAAAGGCCTTCTGAAGTGAAAAATATCCATAATTATAACTTTATAAACTGTAATAACTAGCTTCCGGTAATGTCCGTCCATGCGTTCCAGCTGTGACTTGGATGTAGGAATAGCGTGAGCTTAGGTGAGAGTAGACGGCTCTCGCGGTTCAAACAAATAGTGCTGGGTAAAAAACTGTTGCATTTCTTGACTCTTTAGAAATTCTCGTTTTAGACTTCTAATTTGTGACCTGTGTTTTGTTGAGCTCTATCCGCGTTCATCAATGCGTCGGGTCAGAGTTCACTCTTCCGCCGGAACTTGCTCGTACAAAAGCCAGTGATTCTAGTTTATAAAGTTAAAATTATGGATATTTGTCTTACAAAAATGCATTGCTTCACCTCAGAAGGCCTTTATTAACCCCCTAGTGCCGTATGGATTACTTTTATGATGGATGGATGCGCTTTTTTTGGCTTTAAAATCTCAGTTACTATTCATAAGAGCCAGGATATTTTTTAATATAACTCCGATTGTGGTTGGCTAAAATAAAGCACGCCATATACACCTAGGATGGCTTGTGGGTGAGCAAATTATGGCATCATTTTTGGGTGAACTAACCCTTTAAGGCCGGTTTAGTTTATAGGTAAAAGGTTAGCATAGCAGGAAATACTTGTTTTGTTGCTCTTGTCTGTTTGAGTCTGCTTGCTCCACTCCTTTGAGACTGAAACCCATCAAACAAATCAACAAAGCCATTAATTTTTCAAAACGATATATACGGAAAACCACACAGTTCTGTGAGTTCCTGCACTGCATTGGTCTACCACAGGAACTTCACCGAACCACCAGGAAGAACATCTCGTTAGGGTACGAGACGAGTCAGATCTTCTGAAGATTTACAGACACAGCCTGTACAGATTAAACATTGATGGGTATTTATATATATATTTGTACTCACTTTCTTTCTTCAGCTGTGAGATAATGGAGCAGTCTCCTCTAATCATGGTCCTGCACAAACATGAGAGTATTAAAAAAAATGGCACAATAATTTCAGAGATTACCAAATAAACTAATTCCTCCAATATAACGCTCCCTGTTTATATGATAAATGATAACTTCCAACAGGAATAATATTGAACTTTTTTATAGGTAAATTTAAGAATGTATTGGATTCAATACAAGCTAAGCTTTATCGCAAACATTTGAGGCATTCTTTGGTCAATTACTACAAAACAAGGTTGGTTTTGTAGTATGGTTTTCAATTTTGAAAACCATAGTATAGAAATATAGTCGCAAAAAAAATTGGACATCTTACGTAACATAAGGTGTTATAGAATCATTTACTTACCTTGTGTGTATAGTTATATTAAACAGAGGGAAATAATTTTTCTTAGATATATATATTGTAACAAAAATTAAATTAGTACGATTTTGTAATATTTTTGATTGCTCAAAATACTATTTATAATATTGAATAAAACAATAATATTGTGAAATATTATTACAATTTAAAATAATTAATATATTTTGAAATGCAATTTATTTCTGTGATGGCAAAGCTGAATTTTCAGCATCATTACTCCATGTCACATGATCCTTCAGAAATCATTCTAATATGCTGATAGGGTACTAAAAAAAAATTGCTTCGATGAATATAATGTTTTTTTTTTCTAATTTCAATTTCTTCACTGTCACTTTTGATCAACTGCATCCTTTACTGAATGAAGTGTTTTATTGTTTGTGTGTATGCATGCGTGTATGCATATAAAGGATCATGATATTTAGTGTTACCTGTAATTGAAGTGCATGACTGCCTGTATGGCACTGCCCCCACCGGTGTTGATATCCCCCTCAAATCCAGGAAGCAGTGGTGTCACCACATACACACGGTACTTTTTACCCTCCCTGTGAAGCACACAGAAAGAACACAAGATTACTTGTCACCTTTGAAGTAAGAGAGATCAATATGAGAGATGCTTTGCCTTTGTATGGCCTTATACATTCTATTTATCGCAGCTGGCTATTCATTTACAAATGAAGAATAAATTTTTGTCTTTAGACAAACACTTGTCTCTGTTCTATTGATTTACACGTGTTTCATTAAAGAAATAATGTATCTTGTGTGTGTTATAGGTGTGTGGACATACAAAAGATATTGACCGCAGCTCACCGATACGCTTTTATGATCCTCTTGGCGATGGCATCTCCAATTTTATTGTGAACGACTTTGTTGTCGGCGCAGCTTATGAAGAACTGGTTCTGAAAGAGGAAATGCATAACATTAGATCAATGAAATGCTGCTTTAGGACATCCTGAATTATTCTGAATATATAGAAAAGCCACAGTCTCTGTGGTTAGCAACCAATACATCAACATTGATTCTATTAGTTGGGGATAATATGAACAAACGGAAAATAAGTCCATTGCGTCACACACCTCTATGTAGATATAGTGTTTGCTGTTTTCAATTGCGTTGACGTAAGCTGTATGAATCGACTCCTCGTGGTATTTTATACCTGCTGACCAGTCTGAGGCAGATCGTAACACCTGAGTAAAAGAGAATTAGTACTATGAAAGCTGAACGTGGTCTGTATGAGGTCTGATGGGAATATTGTCTTTTATGTAAAATTTTACCTGGACATTAGTCAGGGTGCAGCCAGGGACCTGATACTTGATCTCATTTGCAGTAGTGTGAGATTTAGGAAGGAGGTACGGGTACGACAGGGATCTGTATTTGGGCTTCATGATCTGTAACAAGTTGGCAATGCAAATACAAACATATTCAAAGCCATGTTTATGATATTAGCCAACAAGGGTAAGACGTCAAATACTTTTGGGAGGTTGAAATATCTTGTGGCGTGACAAGTAAAACAATTAAAACTAATTCATTTTAAAGTAGTATGCATGTAGCTTTGACCTAATTAAAAAATATTTTGTACTTATTATTTTAAAATCACACACAAACACACACACTCTGGCCAAAAAAAAAAAAAACTTCCTTTGGCATTTATATACATTTTATATTGACGTTAAAACAAAACAAAAGAAAAAACATGTTCCAAAAAAAAGTCCATGGACATATTCTGTATAACCTATCCACATAAAAACAATATTTGGGGAGAAGGCATGAAGACATATGGCACTAAGACATGTCAATATTGATTTCCTCACCTTTGTGAAATTCCAGCGCTGAATAAAATGGCGTGCAACATCTCTGGCTGCTTTACCATGAACCACTGAGGCAATGTCATGCCAAGGCATTCTGGGAGTTATGTGCCTGTCAATAAAATCTTCAAAAAGAGCATATTGCAGAAATAAATTTTAATTAAAATAATTTGAATAAAAAATAAAAAACATTCTAAATAATATATATATTTTTTTTTACAAAAGTACATAATATGAATGCTTATAATTTATATTAATTTATTTGTATGTATTATATTGTATTATGTTTATATAAATAAAAAATGAATAAAAACAAATGTGATGCGATCTGGGAAAACCCACCACATGGTGAAATTTTACCTATTACAGGTTTTGATATCATATGGAAGCTGGTATCAAGCCCTTTCCAAATCTGTTTTTATTTTTATCATAGCTTGTTGGTAGCAAAAGTTATGTTTATCTGAAGTCGGCCGATCGCTATGATTTTCTGGAACGGAATTTTGAGAAAAACAGGTTTAATTAACTGTCACCGTCGGGACGCTTGTCCTCCATCTCGCGATTGTTATAAAACTGCGTGACGTTATAGTTTAAACAGGATTGGCGCGAAATGCGCACTAATACACATTCACTGTACATGTTATGTGGTTTATTTTATAGGTAAACTATCTTTGTAGTGTTAAAAGACGGACAGGTGTATGGGATATACGGCGATTGTTTGGTTTTTTTTTTCACCTCTGCCGGGCGTTAGAGAAAATGGTCGCATAGAAAGAATGCATTAGAGAAAGAGAGTATTTTCAGCTTGACACTATAAATCGCTGTTTTTCTGCACTAAACAAGGGAATTTTGCCAAGATATTTTCAGAGATAAGAGAAAAGATGTTATAGAATAATAATTTAATGGAAAAAAAATTGACAAAAAAACTGACATTCAAACTATTTTGGAATTTACTGAAAACGGCCCAGCGCGACATCTGACAGGTTTTCTCAGATCGCATCACAAATGCTGTAATCTTCAGAAAAATTATTCACCATCAAAAGGTTTATCCAACTGGATCCAGTCCTTATGCACAAAGTTGCAGTAATCTTTGCCGTGCCAGAACCGGGTGTTCCCCATCAGGCCAATAACGTCCGCTTGCAGATCCTGTGCAGCTTCAGCCTCTGATAAGAGTGACAGACAAAAGAAATTCAACAACAAATAAAGACCAAACCAAAAAAAAACACAACCAAGAGTAGAACATTAGTTTTTTCATAAAATCATGTCAAATCAAAAACCACACCCAAAACCACTTTTTATGGAACACACGAAGGAAGCAATCCATGCTTTCACACTGCTGAGTTACGACCACATCAGTCCAAAATAATACACATGCTTGGAATCTGCAAGCATTGGATATTCTGCATCTTACTCATCTGGAAGAGTCTGCAAGAATACAATCTGACTGTTGAAACACAGCAAACCACACAGTGCTCTGAGTGCCAAGAGTGTTTTGAGAGGTTGCCCGTTTGACATGGATGATATTTAACTTCTAATAAAATAGTTCTTTACAACTAAATGTTCGGGATCAGAATCAGGGACAACCTCTCATAGAGTGCACACCCGAGACCTCTCACCCAAGCCTGATTCTTACTCACCACTTGGGCACAGGCAGGAGGGCATGGACACCCTCAGCTCAATCCATTTAAGAGGGATCAAATTTTGGTGGCTGCAAATACTATTAGAGTAACCTAAAGAAAAGGAGGCATCTTTACAACCTGGACAACCCTTTTAAAACGTGTGGTGTGGAAGATGAGCACGAATATAGTTTCTAGACAAAAATATTCATGAGCACAAGTATATCTAGTAGGAAGCTGTTGCAACAACGCATTTAAATATCACATCTAATCCTCAATCTCCAGGTTTCACACACAAGGCTTAAGCTAGTCCCAGACTAAAATGCATGTTTGAGATGTATAACTGAAAGCAACTTGCACTGATATATCTTAAAATATGTCAGTGACATTGTTTTGTCTCAAAATGCACACCAGTAATTTGGCATTCGTGAATTACAAGTCGTCCTTCGCTATTTGTTTGCGGTTTTTCCGCTCATTTCGGCTACTATAAAAGCTACTTAAATGTCCTAAATGAACTAAGGCCTAATCCTGGCTTAATCTAAACCCAGTTTGTGAAACCAGGCAAATATCTTAATGTCTTAAGCCTCAACTAAAACCGTAATGATTCATGTTTATCAGCACTTATGGTAAATACTGTAAATCATTGCATAAGATGGTCAGTCATATGAAAGCGCTGCCAAAAGGCATTACAAAATCAGCTGTGGAGTGTGATAACAGCTGAATGTGGGAGTTGAGGTCAGTAACGTGTCACTAGTCGGCATTCGCGAGCGTTCCAGAGACGGGGGCGTACTCACTTTCTTCAGAGCTCTCGGCGCTGCTCACACTGTCTGTAGGTGCCAGCCCGTGTTTCTGCAGGTGCCTACGGATGCTGAAACGGGTCTTCTTGGTCTTCCCGTGTCCTTTTAGTTTTGGCTGGTCCACTGTGTCGACAGGTAAACTTTTGCCGTTAATGTGCACCGCACTGGACCCATTTGATGGAGCAGCCATAGCAGGAGAGGCTTCAGAGGCATTCTGTGACAAATAATAAGACATCAAGTTAAATTTAAGCATATCCCCCATATCAGATCTGCCTCCATTTAGATAGCAACGCCCAACTTCCTATGATTTTATCAATTCCCAGCAGACAAAATCAAGTCACGCTCTAGAAGTCGTTTCACTAGGTCATACGTCGCAATATGGATGATAACACTATAGAAGCTTCCGTTTCATGCCAAGTTGATGATAATAAAAATAAAATAAATGAAAGCTATATATTTTAATAAGCAAAAACTAATCAAATTGGCAAAAACACAACAAAATTACTTAAAACAAACTAAAATGGAAATTTAAAATATAATTTAAAATATGACTAAATACTATAATAGTAAATAAATAATACTAAAGCAACACTGTATGTCATAAAACATTAGAATATAAGTTCCAAACCTCTGCAGACACGGGAAGAGTCCTGGTGACACTTCCTATGTCGGTCAGCCGATGCTCCCGATCATCCCAGCGCCCGTACGCCAAGTCAATACCTCCCACGAACGCCACCGATTGGTCAATGACTATAATCTTCTCATGATGCGCCCATAGGTACACAGAAGAGGATACGTGGTCAGGGTGCCTCATTACCTGAGAAGAAAATAAGTTTGTTATTGGTGAGTCTTTCCTTCTCTTTGTTTCTTCGCAGTGGTTAAAGATCGCAAAATGGATGCAAATGCGACAAAAACTACAATTTGTGACCAATCATGTTGCCATTGGTGACAGTCAGGAAAACTTTCTGTGTGTATTGTTCAATATAGTTAAAGTGTGAGTGCAATAATGAACATGATTTCTGATTCATGAACAAATGACTCGGTTGATGTAGTTCTTTTTATTGAGAATTTTAATTTTATTTTTATTATTATAATATAATATTATGTCACTTTAGGTTTCACTCATATGACAATGTTTAATTTAAGATGCATATCCACAACAGAGATTTGTTATAATAAAATGGCATTAAAAAAACCTATTTGAAAAAAAAATTATAGTTGAATCAACTTTGCTTGAGTGACCTGTCAGAACATAATCAGTATTTTACTTTTTTACTTTTATGCTACTTTTCTTTCAAGCAGGCAGAAATATTCTTTCAAAACAATTTTTTACATTCATTTATTTTTTAGTCATATTTAAATGGCACAAATACATTCAGGATCACTAAAGCCACAGCATCGATTGGAACTAATTTATATGAAATACAACTATTTTTATCCATGATTTTCCCATTACTTTTTAAGATATTATTCATTTCAATGACTTTTCCATGCCTGGAAATCACAACTTTAAAATTCCAGATTTTTCACCACGTTGCGACGATTATCCCCATTCACAATGAATCCCCATTTCACTGGTTCAGAATTGTGCTCCACATACATATTATACATCAAATAAGCTTGAATTGTCCATAATATTGTTCTTTTGCATTCACATTCCTTACATATATTAAATAGATTAAATAGATAAATAGATTAATCACATCTGACATAAAAGTTTGTGTGTGTGTGTGTGTGTGTGTGTGTGTGTATATATATACCCGCGACCCGGCCCCGGATAAGCGGAGGAAGATGGATGGATATATATATATATATACATACATACACACACACACAAACTTTTATGTCAGATGCGATTAATCTATTTGACAGCACTAGTTGATTAATGAACTTTTTTTTTTAATCTGACCTTGATATTGGGGTGAAGTTGTAGAAGTGTTCGTTTGCTGTATTCGCTGTTTATGCCGAGAGCCAGTTCCACCTCCTTGTACAACATCACAAATATCCGCACACCTTTTTGCTGCAAGAACAAACAGTTCTTATGGTCAGTACAGCAAATCCACCAGTCAAAATTAATATATAACCCAGAAAACAGAAAACACCCTGGAATGTAAATTATTACATGAGAACAGTGAATGGGAAGGTTTTATTGCTGGCGCAGTAAAGCCACAGATGGATGTATGGCGTTTCACTGCAGCTATGGGTTGGATTGGATTAACTCACCGCTTGCCGTTTCAAAATACAATCGAGTCGCCAGCGGTTGCCCTCGACGACAGGCCTCTTGAGGAAGATCTCAGGGCTCAGCCTGCATTTACACACACACACACACAGCAGTGACCTCAAGAGCAGGGGAAGCATTTGTAACATAAAATATGCATAAACGTCTAGTCTCACATCTCACTGTCACTTACATAATTTCAAATGTATTAAGCCAGTGAAAAAAGTAGACACACACACACACACACACACACACACACACACACACACACACACACACACACTGGAATCTCACACTTGCAGGATGACTGAGTGATGCTGTAACACAGCACCAGGCATCTGTCTGATGAAGGTAACGGATCTGTTTGGCCGTTGCTCCCAGCTGGAGGTGCCCTCTGAGAGGGTGCACACAAAGTATACAACTATCTTTCTTTCCCTCTCTTCCTTTGGGCTTTTCTCGCAGTTCATGACCTTATTGTTATGACAGGTCAAAGCAATAAGCAATACATCTCATCCATCTGAGTTGTTGAGAACGTGACAAGCAACAATAAATTGTAATAGTCACTTGTTTCAATTTTCAAGGTTCTCACACTTTTGGAGCAATAAACTTACATAACTTTTGCAATCATACGTCGTTACTGGATAAGGATTTGTAAAATCAAGGATTTATCAAATTAAATTAAGTACAAAAAAATTCTTAAGGATAGGATCAAATTAATCGCTAAATAAAAGTTATAAATAAAAATAAAATTCAATAACAAATAATAAATATATAAATACAATTAAGAAAACAAAACAATTAAAAAACAGTGTTGAGCATAAATTGAATAATATCTTAAAAAGTCATGATAAAATACTTTTCAATTACTTTTCCATGCCTGGAAATTACAATAACCATTGCATGTGTAAATGATAATTCTCATTATTAATAAAATCTCACTGGTTCAAAATTGTGCTCCACATGCATATTAAAAACATCAAATATGTGTAATGTTGTAGTTTTTCATGTACATTCCCTTTCTATTTGGACAGATAAAGCACTTGTTGTGTGACGCAAGTTTAGGACATTGATATCCTAAAGTAAAGTCAGTTTATCCCTCTGAAAAAACAAAAAACCCTCCAAGAAATGCACTCCATTTCCTGCTGCCTTCCCAGAACTAGGCAAGGTTATTGATTTTCTCAGAATTTTATTGAGGAAACATTAACCAATGCAGTTCACCTGATCTGTGTGTTCATTATTTCTAAAATGAATCAATAGTACCCAAAGGAAAGAGGAACGTATGGGAAGGGCTATATCTCAACATACCACCAGTCAGTGATAAAGATCTCCTCCTCTGCCTCTTCCAGCGCATTTGCCACATCCTCCATGTACTGCTTCCCATTCACATACCTGAAACACACACACACCCAATCAGTCAAATCAGTGGGTGAGGCTGATAGTCCCAAGCTCACACTCTCAAACTTAATTACATAATTTTCATTATTCAGGGAACAAGCATGCTAATAGGGCTTAATGCTGCAACAATGAACAACAAATCATCTGCCCAGACCTGCAGTGAAACTGCTGCCCTAGATATCTCGCTTCTCCACAGGGTCAAAAGAGGATGGAGTCTATGGTTACACTTTCCCTCTCATTCTCTCAAGTTACTCCTGTTAAACAGGCTTCACCTGAAGACACAGCGGCAGACGGCTAAAGCTTTCACATGTTTATCTATTCTAGAAAACCTGAGAGATGAAAACCTGAGAGATGAAAACCTGAGAGATGAGACCTGCTTCGGCTAGTTTGATTATTGATATTTTCTGGATAGTTTTGAAAAACATCAACTGAAAATTGTGAGAAAAGTTGAGAAATAAATACCGGTAATAACATGATCACTAATAAAATAAAGCTTTAGTTTTAATTTCTAAACTCAACTTATCCAAGAAATAAATAATATTATAATATAATCACTAATATAATAAAATAAAATACAATTTTATATTATTTTTAATAAATAAAAAAATAATATGCCAATATAATTACATTTAATTTAATATAAAACTAAAGCTAAAAGTTAGCTTAGTAAACCCAAATTATATATTTTATTTATTCAATAAATAAATAATAATATAATCACTAATATAATAAATTATATTATTGATATAATATAATACAGTACAATAGCGAATGAGTTAGCTTTAGTTTGCTTAGTAAACCCAAATTATTTTTATTATATTATTTTTCAATAAATAAATACAAACATAATATCTGCTAAATGAATGAATGTAAATAAAATATATTATAATGTAATTTAATATAATAGCTAATATAATTTAATATAAAACTAAAGCTAAAAGTTAGTTTAGTTTGCTTAGTAAACCCAAATTATTATTTCTTTCAATAAATAATATTATCAATAAAGAAATATGATATATAATAAAACTAAAGCTAAAAGTACTTCTTTGTCTAGTTGTTGCCACAGGGCAAAGGCTTTGAGGGGAGGTTGCCAGGGTGTTGCTAGGTGGTTGATTATTGGCCCAAGTCAAAAGCATCTATGATATGATCTTTTCAGACACTGGATGCATGTAAAAAGCCATAATTACCATTTAGATGGGATGTTCTTCTGTTCATTGGCAAAGGAACCATATCGGTGATCCTTAAGAAAATTGCTGCCATACTTGCGCACAAATTCATCAATTGCCTGTCCCCACCAGCGGGCGTGACGGTAACTTGTGAACTTCAGCACCAGAGTCCTTTAAAAAGCAGAAAGCGCTTTCATTTCATCAAATATTAATGGTGCATGTTAGTGGTGTCAACAATAATCGATTCGGCGATGCATCGCAATGCGGGGCATGCACGATTCAGCATCGATGCGGCAAAGTGCCATAATCGATTATGTCACTGTTTTAGGGGTGTAACGATACGCGTATTCGTACTAAGCCGTTCGGTACAAGGCACGCATTTTCAAACCGAACGGTTATTTCAAATGTAAGCGCGTCGCGAGCGCGCTCATAATGTAGACGCTGGCGCGACCACAACATCAAATGGCAAACGCAATGTAAGCGGAACGAAACTGAGCTACTGACGGACTGTTTATCAGTTTGGACCAACGCAGCGCGAGCCGATCTACTACACAGCGCTAAGAGATCCAGTAAAGAAAGCATTTGAACTCGCCACTAAAGTAATAACATCGCTGCGAGATCTAGTGAGAAACATTCACATTTCTCCGTTATTAACGGATCAAACAGCGCTGACGTGGAAACCAGGAAGAAACATTGTGCCATGAATGAACTATATCCAGGCTATAATGCTTTTAAGTAACGTTATGTCGGATTTATTTCGACATTATGAATGACATTGCTGCCCTCAAATGTTAATCTGAACTAAAATAAACATTTGTTTATAAGCACAAAAAATTACATTTAATTTTTTCCAAGGAGATGTTCTGTTTTATATGCTCCTAAGAAGAGTCAATTATAGCTCCATCATTGCTCAAAGAAAAAAAATGTCATACTTTATGATGTTAGTTCTAATACAAAAAATACATAAATAAATAAATCAAGGAAATTTCTCTGGCATTTCTTTCTTTTTGCTGTATCTAAAACAGACCGAACCGTGACACAAGTGTATCGTATTGAACCGAACCATGAATTTTGTGAACCGTTACACCCTACACTCAGTACACTGTTTATTTTCTGGCCTTGAGTTGGACAATAAAGTTGAAATTTAATTTCAAATGGTTCTCAAGCAGAGAGAAGAGAAACATTTCTCATTCAAAGCACTGAAAGCAGTGATTTATGCTTTCTTTTTCAGGTTTGAAAATGCCATATCCAATACCCTGTACCATTCAATTTTATTTTATTTAATCACATGTATGTCAAAGATACAGGAGAGTGATAATACACACATAGCAGCCAATAAAATCTGTTGTTCAATATCTGACTGCTTATATTGCCTCATGACTGATGAAAATTTTGCCTTGTGTGCAGTAGAATTTTGATGCATCGCAATGCATCGTAGAATCGAATTGAATCAAATCGTTACCTGGTGAATCGTAATCGAATCGAATCGTGAGGGCAGTGCCAATGCACACCCCTAGTGCATGTCAACTGCATTTTGCCTTAATGACCATGTGATCCTCAGTTCACACACCTGGACAGACTGTCTATGCGGACACCGTGCTTTGTCTCAGTTTCTTTAGTGTCCATTTTAATGCCGAACGCCTTATCCATCAGCAGGACGAATGAGATGGCACCTGTGTCTGGCTTCATGAGGAGTAATGAGGAGTCCTTCACCACCATCCACCTGGAAAGACCAACAGTAAGACATTATAAGATGGCATTTCCTTGAAAATCCTATTTCTTCATTTTTATTCAAGGTGATTGTTTTGTGATGAGAATGAAAGACACTACACTGACCGTTTGGACCAGCGGTAGCACATTTTGCTGTGGCCACAGCAGTTCAGTCCAGGAATACGGTGACCCCCTGACCTTTTGAGAACCATACCCTCCCTGGGAAGGAAACAGTGCAAAATGTCAAGGATCAATAAAAAAAAAAAAAATGCAAGAATATATTTCTAAAAAAATTTAGCTAATAAACAAAGAGCTCTTACAAGCCTTTTGGTCCCAAATCATGAATGAAGGACAGCTGACTCACATCAATAAATTCCATCTATAGAAGAAAAAAAAAGATTTGTCAATGCATGTAAAAAACAACATACCTTCTGAAATACTGTACATAATCCAAATATACATACTGTTGCATGGTAGTTTCTATACATTGGCATTTTAAGCAGCTTATTCAAGTAGTCTTCAAGTTGTCTCTGTGAAGAAAACCACAATATTCAGACACGAATCATCGGAATATGTTAGCAGTGTGCCACTGAAACAGGAAACTAACTTTTCGACTAGAGACTTGCTCTTCCCTGGCCAGTTCTTCGCCTCCTCCTCGGGGTAGACTTGGCATGTGCCGTTCAAGGTTCCGGTTTATAGTGTGCCTTCGCTCCGTGTGACTATTTCAAAGACAGAGGAAGAGATCTTAAGATTTCCAGAAGATGGCAAACACACTGCATATTAAAGTCAACATGTAGACCAGTAGTGTTCATGACTCAATTGCTGCCCTATAGGCGTGACGAGACATTAGTCCCTTTTGCACAGTAATCCCAGTAATCTAGTAATCACGTCATCTCCATAAGAACTTTATGATTAGCTCAAAGCAGATTTTTTACATCAGCGCATGCATGCTCATAACGGTACTCTTTATTCTTTGTTCACACACACAGCATCATATCGGTAATTTACTGGTAATATTACAACTTCTCATATCGGTAAAATGCCAGAACCAATTTACTGGTATTTTTGAAAAGGTCCTGTTCACACAAGGGGCGAGATTTACTAACAGCTTGCGCCAGCGCAAACCCTCTTTTCGCATTAAAAAACTCCTGTCAGGATTTACTAAAGACACACAGTGAACAATTAGCACTGAAAAGGCGTGGACACAGTTATTTTTGCGTCTGATCTTATTGCACATGCATTTATTTAACGCCCAAAAAAAGCATGTCTTAACCCAGGTGCTATTTGCGATGCTAGATTGCATTGGTCATTATGGAAATGATCCGGCTGGTTCTGTGTTCTTTAATTTGCGCGTCGTCACTCGTCAGTAGATCACGCGAATCTCTAGAAATTTCCTCTCCCATCTGCGCTTTTTTGGAATTGCGCTCTCACGCTAATTTGCCCTGTTTAGTGAATCAGGCCCATGATCTCTTAATGGTAATTTACCAGAAAAGACTATATGTGTGAAAGGGGCAACTGATACATCCTTTTGTCTTTTGTTGGAGTAATATTTACATTTATGTTTAGGGAGAAAAGCATGATTATATATACAATGCCATTCAAAAGTTTGGGGTCAGTACGATTTTTGAAAGAAATTAATCATTTTATTCAGCAAGAATGCATTAAATTGATCAAAGACATTTAGGTTACAAAAGACTTCTACTTTCTATTCATCAAATAATCCTGACAATACTGCATCATGGTTTCCACAAACATATTAAGCAGCACAACTGTTTTCGACATTTAAATGTAATGTAATTTTGTGAAAATGTGTCACAATGTCTTTCTTGAGGAAATGTACATTCTACTTTACTATTATAAATGTCATTACATTTAAAATGTCATTAAATGTCATTACGTTTCTTGAGCACCAAATCAGCATATTAGAATGATTTCTGAAGGATCATGTGACACTGAAGACTGGAGTAATGATGCTGAAAATTCAGCTTAGCCATCACAGGAATAAATTACATGTTACAATAACAATTACAAATAATATGTTGTAATAATATTTTACAATATTACTACTTTTACTGTACTTTTGACCCCATGCATTGAACAGTAATGTATATGTAAAACAATATTATATTATACAGTATATACAAAATATAAATATATTATTTTCAAATATAACATATAATCAAATTAATTAAATGTAATTATTCATATAAACATTATAAATAATTATAAATAAATAATTGATATAATTATGATACAATGTATGATCAGGTCACCTGCGGGTGGGCAATGGAATTCTGAGGAAGGTCTTGTAGGCACGGAGTTCCCTGTGAAGCTCCATAAAATGTTTCTCCTTCCTCTTTACCAACCAGGTGAAGTTTCCGTGCCTCATCTCGATCTTAAACAATGCCGGAAGCGCCTGGATACAAGACCAGCCATCAGGGATAGTTCACCCAAAAATGAAACTTCTGTCATAATTACCTCACTGTCATGTCGTTCCAAACCTAAATGCTTTTTGGAACATAGTGCATAAGTCGTAAGGACCACTTTGATTGTGCTTTTATGGTGTCTTTTTGGACCTTGAAAGATACGGTCATTGTATGGAAGGAGCTTTCTTCAAAATGCTTCATTTTTGTGTAAAAACATGAAAATAAGAACATTTGGGTTTGAAACGACATGATGGAGAGCACATAATTGGCTGAAATCTTAAAGGAATACTGTAGTTATATAAACCTTTAACAAACTACTTCCAAAACATGAGTGATGAGTGTTTGTCATTATTTTTCTGAAAAACAATTTTACATGTGCTAAGTATTTTCGGATATGGTGTCCAAATCTCCAGGGCAACATGTAAATTGCTCTGGCAACCTCTAAATCTCCCGGGAAACAAATATACCCCGTCAGCCCACATACTAACACTTCATGAAAGGGAACAGGAGTGGGAGATCTCACCTTAGAGACGCTTCTCTGGGACGTGAGGTTGAAGCGATCCTGGGCAGAAGTGAAGCGTTCCACCTCCAGGATTTTGGCGGTGATGGGAAGCGCGGTAAGAAACACGCGTGCCCCGGTCTCTTTAAAGCCTGTTGTTTTATACACAGCTGAGAAGGGGATGCGGTTTTCTGTGGACAAAATAATTCAAATTAATATACGACATACACACTACTGTTCAAAAGTTGTGGTCAGTGAGAAAGTGTTTTTGAAAGAAGTATCTTCTCACCAAGGCTGCATTTATTTGATCAAAAGTACAGTAAAAACAGAAATATTGTACAAAATAACCATTTTCTATTTTAATATATTTTCAAATATAATTTATTCCTGTGATGGCAAAGCTGAAATTTCAGGAACCATTACGTCAGCTTTCAGTGTCACATGATCAGAAATCATTCTGATATTTGGTGCTCAAGAAACATTTATTAGTATTATCAATGGTGAAACAGTTGTGCTGCCTAATTTTTTTGTGGATGCCATTATATATATATTCTTCATATTATCTTCAATACTTCCATATTATCTTCATATAACTTGTTTTTCTCCTCTGTTGGGATTATGTTTGTGATTTTATGTGGTTCTTTGTTTCTTTTACCTTTACTATTGGGATCCCGGCCATCAAACTCCTCTTCCCCATCGCCAATTTCAAGTTCTCGTGTGTCCAAGTTCTCCATGATATCGGTCATATCATTGGCCACCAGATGCAGGGTGCTAACCGTGGGTTCTTGCTGTCGCAGCATGGCTAACAATCGGCCTGCTGGCCAGGGCGCTCCTTTGAGACACACAACACTTTTTTCAGCATGGGAAATGAGGAAGTATTAAAACGGTTTGCTCTTGACAAAAAAAGCCATAAAACATTTACTGAATGGAATGAGAAATGATATTCATCTTGTTCAAACACTGTATCCACAATAGGGAATGTCAAACAAACGAGTGCGTGAGCATGTGTGTGTGGTTTGACTTGTGTTTGGGGGAGGAGAGAAACTCATTCAGCACTGAAACAGGAGACAAGTCACGGTGAGTGTATAAAGTTGAGAACTAAATTCAACTAAACAGACAACAGTCTGCAACCTCCTTCCTGTTCTTCTTTCCTCCTAATTGCTCACAAATAGGTTCAGGAAGCATAAAGACATCACATACAAAACCAAAAATCACTCTTTTGTCCAGACACACCAATGCAATTCATTAATATCACAACAAACCTCACCTTTGCACTGTCCAGTGAAACACACAAATCAGAGTTTCTGAGTTTGAAGATAACGTATAGTCTGTTTAAAACCACTGAAAAGGCATTTTAGTGGTAGGTTAGAAGTTATAGTTTGGGGTTAGAAAGATTTTTTTTAAAGATATTAATACTTTTATTGGTCAAGGTTGCATTAAATTAATCAAAAGTGACAGTGAAGACACATTGTTACAAAAGATTTCTATTTCAAATAAATGCTGTTCTTTTAAACCTTCTATTCATCAAAGAATCCAGAATTTTTTTATATAATAGAATATTATAATATAGTTATTTTAAACTATATTTGATAATATTAAGTTTTTTACTGTATTTATGATCAAATAAATGCAGCCATGGTGAGCATAAAAGACTTTCAAAAACATTTAACAAAAAAAATCTTACGGATCCCAAACTTCTGAACGGCAGTGTATTTTTTAGACATAGTCCTTTTATAATTCTCTTTTATAATCATATCAAACCTATCTTCCTTTTTCATATCCTCATTTCAGGTTTATGAAATTACAATATTCATCATAATAGTGTGGTAACAATGTTTCCATTTGTCTTTCTAGGAAATGGCATGTCATAATGAAAACATTGGTACTAAATTAAACTAGATGACTGTGGCGTCCAAGTGAATGTTTCTTGTCTATAATGTTAGAATAGACACTCTCGGAGTGAAGATCTCTTAAAGGATAACTCTTGTTTCCATGGATGTAACCTGAAGCCATCAAAGCCCATTACAATCATCACATCTTCAGTAATAGTTCAGACACCTCTCCGTTGAATGAGCTGCTAACTGACCTAAAGTGTCATTACGAAAAAGTGGATTTTCGTAACCACAACAGGAGGACTAAAATACATCTGCTCTTACTTCCTCTAAGATGATTCACTGATGCAAAGGCTCTTGAAGAGAAGTTTTAAAGTACATAATATTGTGAAACTGCAGTCTCAAATCAACCTGGGTTCAAGTATCGAGACACAAACAGTCTCTAGTCACACGGTGATATTTCTCTCTGAGAAAAATAATACAATTATTTTGGGAAAACTGATATGCGTCCACTATGCCTTTTATCTACAACACCCTAGCAACAAGAGATGCGCTGCACTGATAGTCAAATTCTGGCTGTCCGATAAGCTGATCATTATTTTCATGTTGTACTAGATTACCGATAAATGGTTGATATAAAAATTCTAAACTAATCTGTCTAAATAAATGAAATATAATACCTAATATTTCTAAAAATATTGATTTTAAGAAAAATCAATCTATTTAAATAATTCCAAGTGAATTTAGGCATCACAACATTATAAATGTACAAATGGCTAGTCAGTTAGAGATTTGATACAGATTACATTTAACAATGTTAGTAAATTATGAGTATTTTTTTTTTCTTACATAGCTTAAGCGTTAGATGACGGCAAAGATAATCTACATGTAAAAATAGGGCATATGATATGAGCATGCACTAACCAATACTGTATATATCCAGCATCAACCAATCTAAACTAAAATACTGGCTGATATATTGCACAAAATGGTGCACTGGATAAATCTTAGATGTGGATACTCTATAATGTCAATGGTCTTTCAGAATTTGTGTACTAAAAGTGTTTCAAGGAAGCTGTGAAGTGAAGATCAGTGGCTTGCGATATCCCGTTTTACAGAATTATTGGTTCTCGATGACCACCAATTACAGTTTCTCCAATTAACATCCAGGAATGCAAAAAGAAAAAGCTCAATTTGGTAAATGTGGGCTCATATTACAGTGATGAATGGAAACCTACTATAAACAGCCATTAATAGGTTGCTGTGGGTAACAGAGCAGCAGAGTTAAAACAACACGTTTGCCAAGGTAACAAATCACACAGGTTTAACATCATGAATTAATTTCTAGAGCAGAACAAGGACAAACACTAGATTATGCTTTTCTTAAAAATCCTTGTAAAAGCGGACATTTGCAGGTCAAAGACTTTAGTCAAATATTCCTCGTTTTATGTAAATCAGACAGTCAAATAACCTTGAGTTCCAGTGTGGACACCCGTCACACACATAAACCAATCTCTCTAACATCGCGAGGTACCAAAAGCAGCTTTTTACGATTTACATTTCAGTGTTGCATAGTCTGCAAAACACAAATTCACACATCCACCACTTCTCATACTGCTACTATCACACTAGTGATAGACTTTCGCTGAGAAAGTTCCACCTCCATCAGTATGTGGAAACAGTTCACTTCAAATAAGATGAGGAATGCAAGCACGCATTCCAACAGTTCTGGAAATCTCCCATGTGATTTCACTACTGCACCTGTCCTGCAAGTGTGAGGGCGGACAGTGATAGACTTGTTGAATAACGACTGGAAAGCAGCAAAGTCACATTCCCACCACCACTATAAACACCCTCAAACTCTCAACGCCCAACCTCATGCTGCTTCAAGTGTCAAACTGAAGCTCACAGAAGTATGTTTATCTAGTTGATCTAGTCCAGAAGGTACATCATATATTTAGTGGGGCCCATCTATGTCCTACTAGGTGTTTAAAATGTATTGAGAGAAAACAATTTCACACTTTTTAGTACTCGGAGTTTGTTGAAAATCATGTACATGTGCTACGAACATGACTGATACCTCAAGTCGCTTATTTGGGAAGGGTGTGCTATTAAGCGATCAGGGTTATGATTTATACCTGTCATTATATACCTGGATGTCAAATTCGAATAAATTAACCAAGACATATCTAGGGACCATCATAAGCCAATAAGCAACCAACACCCTACCAACCACTTAAGGGTCTTTTTCATATTCTTTCAAAATCTACTTTCAAAGTAGGCCTATACTCTTTTGGCCGTAAATGCAGAAAGATGGGTTCGGTGTGTGCGCACTATCTAGTGGACTTTGTTTTCAAGCGCTCATATCAGTCACGCACGGACACAAAAATTGGGCTGCACATGGACAATGTGCGCGGACCCTCCTGATGACGATAATTAAAATGTCACGCGGACACTGCACAGCTGGAATATACTTTGGGCTTTAGAGATGCCCCAACACCCATTCAGAACACCCAAGCAATTGCATCCCAATCAAGAACACTTTAGCAACAATATAACAATGCCATGTCAACCACTTACAGATGCTCAGAAGAACCCCCTTACAATTGTATCGTAATCAAGAACACCTTAAAGCCACTACATAAAAAAGGTCTTGGCAACCACTCACAACACCCTAGCACTGTGCCAGCAAATTAAGCAGAACCTCTCAAATTCTCTTGAAATTGTAAAAATCTAGTTTGGCAAAGCATTTTATGATGTTGTTTCGGTTTTATTCTTCTTTTTTAAATGAAAACGAAATGGCAGGTTGCACTATAATCATTAACAATCTGGGCTTTTTGGCTAAAAAAAAAAAGACTGCATTTACATGCGATCCAGGAACTGGCGAGTTACTGAGCCATGCATTGTTCCGCAGGCTGCTCCAATGGGACTATACCTGTAACTAATGCACAGCCAATTGTGCTTGTTGAAAGGCATCTGTTAAACTGGCAAGTGACCAAGTCTTTTCAAACACAGAAGCAGGAAAAAGGGTCACTGTAACTGTGGAGCAATAAAGCATGTCCCTCTATAACAGTAAATTTGCTGAACGGTATAGTCAGTCAAACCGGTATTGCCACAACAACGTCACCTCACAGTATGAGTATCCAAACAGAGACTCCTACAAAAATACCTTACCCTGATGCCAAACCCACTTCCATAAAGGTTCAAATAACATGAAAGAGAGATATTAAAAATGAATGAACGAAAGAGACCTGATTATACAATATTATATTAATATTTGGATCCGGATGTGATGCTATTGTGATTATTTAGGTTTAAAAGTGCATTATGTTGCAATCTCTCATTAAGCAGGATTTTCCCCAAAAATATGAATGTAAAAAATGGAAGTAAAAACATATAGATTTTTTTGAGTTAAGAATATTAGTACAGTATTGTGAGATAAAATATTATAATCCTTTTAAATATAGATTTTTTTCCCTTTATAACATATGGCATCGGTATTTAAAAAAAAAGTACACATAAAATATTTTTACATCTATATTTTTTGCTACTTATAAGTTCCCATTTGTACTGGCATGTAGTCAAAAAAAAAAGGTGCAATTTGCAGTGCAAACAAATTTAAGGCATCATCATTTATGATCATGAGAAACAAATTGAGTCAAGTGTGTCCAAACTTCACTGGCACTGTATTTTACCTGAAGCCAGTTTCCTAAACATTGCTGGTGTGTAACCTTATTTTAATAATTTATTAAAAAACTAACCATGTTCTGCACAGAGAAAAATGCTCTACAAGCCACATTCTGAATAGTGAGAAGAACCAAATGCAAATACAAGGAAACATTTTCTGTGTACATAGCAAAGGTTGGTGGGATGTACTGTATACGCTACCAAGACACAAATCGGGTAGGTGGACGGCGATCACTGTAGGAGGAATACGCCGCTACATTTCCAAAGTCTACTGCAAACCAGGTGCTGAAGCATTTATGATGTGCATACATACGTATTCTGCACATATTCATCTCTGATTAATATGAATTTCTTTTACAAAATGTAACATCTACTTATATTCCATTCATTGACGTGCTGCAGTGACTCATGCTCTCCCACATACATTGCACAAACATTGAGAAATCACACCCTCTGTACAAATGCAGATCTTTCTGATCGCTCAGTTTATCCATTTCAAGCATTTTCAACTAGCAGTCTAACACTGTAAAAAAAGTGACCCATGACACAATGAGTTTCTTCCTCATTTCTGCTGTTTGAAATGCAAAATAGAAAAAAGATCCCTTTCAGCTATTCGTAAAGATGTTTAAATATCCATTTAAAAATATGCAGATTTGGTATGACAGAAAAAATGCATTGACCTTAAAGAATGTTAACTTACCTGCCCGCACGCAGGCAGAGACACCCCCATCATTTCGGTTATCCTCAGTTTCTTCTTCACCCCAGAAAAGTCAAACTAACCAGAAGCGTTTAACACACTCAGACACACACACTGATATAGCGCTCACAACAGTGTGTGCTTGAGTATATGTCCAAGGAGGGGGGCAATGGGGGCTGAGACAGAGTAGTCACATGTCAAGAGGGGGCGGAGCCTCACTAGCTCTCCCAGAGATGCACCAACATGCTTCTTTTTTCTATCCTCTTGAAGACTGACATCTCATGCTCAGAAAAGTGCTATTTAGGTTAATATTTGGCAGATGATTAGGTTCCAATATTTTATATAACACTTATTTTCTTCTCTTATCGCTAAGTGGACCGAGTCTACGCACAAACATATAATTCATCACAGCCTTCATTTGCTTTTAATCGCATTTTAACCTGTCAATCTAGTGGATGCACATCAGATTCTGGACTCCTAGCATAGCATTTAAAACAAAGCCGTGTTTGAGCCCACAGTCCATGTTGAAAGCTGTTATTAATCGTTCATCTCCTGGTAGGACGGCATGACAGATGACATGACAGTCCATACACACCCACACGGTGTACAGTCACACATAAATAGAGTGTTTGAAATGTAACACATGTGGCTCTTTCAGTGGTGATGGAAACCTGAGATACTGCAGAAAGCAACAAAAACTGCACCACAGATGTGATAAAGGACATAACTGTGATGTTTCTTTACACAAAAATAACCAGTAGCTGTTGAACAACTCATATTACATTGAGATATCCTCATTAGCATCCCTATAAAATATAAAATAATGTTATATTTAGTCATCTAAGGGGTCTTCAGATCTCTTTCACGCCTCTTGACGCCTCTTTAGAAAATTAGGAACACCATGGTATATATTGTATAAAAATATTGAATAACATTGTTGCATTTTGGGCCTGACCTATGATAATATGCATCTAGCTAGTACCATATTATTGTACTTACATGCTTGTTTCATGATTACATTGCAAAGAAAATTCAATAATATTGTAAGCATTAAAATTACATAATATTACACTGTCATTTAAAAGTTTGAGGTCAGTAATTTTTTTGTACTTTTATTTTCTCTTTTTTTATTCATTAAAGAATCCTGAGGGGAAATTAATCTGTTTTCAAAAAAAAAAAAAACATAAATTTATAATAAATATATTTATATAATATTTATATAATAAATAAATAAAAACAATTAAAATAATTGATAATATGTGACCCTGGAATACAAAACCAGTCACAAGTCGCACGGGTATATTTGTGGCAATAGCCAACAGTACATTGTATGGGTCAAAATTATCGATTTTTCTTTTATGCCAAAAATCATTAGGATATTAAGTAAAGATCATGATCCATGAAGATATTTAGTCAATTTCCTACCGTAAATATATAAAACATTTATTTTTGTACCCTCAGATTCCAGATTTTCAAATAGTTGCATCTCAACAAACCATACATCAATGGAAAGCTTATTTATTCAGCTTTTAGATGATGTATGAATCCCAATTTAAAAAAATTTAACCATGTGACTGGTTTTGTGGTCCGGTTCACATATTAAGAAATGTTTGTTGAACACCAAATCAGCATATCTGATTGATTTCTGAAAGAAATCACTTTAATTTTGCCATCACAGGAATAAATTACCTTTTTAAAATATAGTAAAACATTTTTTTTTACAGTTTTGCTGGGTTTTTTTTAACCAAATGAATGCATCCTTGGTGAACATCTTGGTGAAAACATCTTACCATCCAAACTTTTGATTAGTGTACATAACTTGGTGAAATTGACATAAAGAACATTTATTTTTTAATAAAATAATTTTAATTTGTTCAAATAAAACAGACAGACAATTAATGCAATTGACCATTCCCCTTGATCTGTATGTAAATTCCATAATTTAACCATCAGAGCAAAAACTAGTGACAAACAATCAAATAATTCAAGTGCTGCTGTGGCCCTCCATTTTCTAAATGTACAAAGCAATGTAATGCATTGTAAATAATTTATTGCCTGCATAAAACAATTTAGAATCTAAAACAGGCTTAAGCTTTGCTATGTACTCATTCCCACCCTTGAACAACATTAGTTGGAGACAGTGTTGATCGGTTTTATCCAGGCACTGTGTGTTTGCTGTTGATATATTAACTTCATGCCCAATAGAATAGATCCAGCCAACTGCTTTTCTAATAGCTTTTATAAAGAATTACAGAGGAGGGCTGACACGCCACTAACAGGAATTTCTTTCCTTATTTATTTATTTTTTATTGAACATCAATGCACAATGAAGGCACGTAACCCAGCTAATGCTCAGAAAGCAGATAAATATGGCACTGCTGAGCACATCTGAATCCACATTGCACCATAACTACTCTATTTATTATTGCAGCTAATTTACTCATACAAGCATCTCCATATTGTTTGGACAATCTGCAGAAATTGCATTACATTCCTTTGGTCCCTTAATGAGATTTCTGATCTCGGAAGGTGGAACAAACGTCATGTTATTAAGAAAAAAAATTGGATATTGGCTATGAAAATCCATGTGGATTTGATATGAAACTGCAGACATGATCAAGGGTAAATCTTTGGAGTAAGCGCCCTCTAGTTGTGACCAACATGTATTATTTTTTTTATTTTCCTCCTGATCCTGCAAGTGACTTAATGTTGTTAAAACTGACTGGGATTTGATTAAACACAGCTTGGGATTTAATTTAACACCAGGTCTGCTAATTGCAATTCTGTCATCCCTAATAAACACTAGTATGCTCAGTAAACAAGACTGATTCCAAAGAAGGTCAGATTTAACACAAATACCAATTCAGAAATTAAACGACTAGCTTGGTTGACATGTGACCTGTGAGTGCAACAGCATCTGTTTATTGTGCTAAACTGAAGACAAAGTGTGTGTATGGTCACAGGACTTTCATTAAGCCGGCAGTCATTCCCCTCTAATTTAAAGTGGCTCACAAATGCATCTCGACGAGCATCAGGGTAAAACCACAAATCTAAAATCACTAACAAAACCACAGGCATGAACAGATCTACAGTTGCTCTGGACATTGCATTGCAACACTACATCCACATCAATGCTAATTCTGTGTGTAATTTCGTAATAACAGAGGATCACATGCGTGGAGGTTCTAGAAGAATCCTAGATACATGAAACATAAACAGCCTATCTTAGGATCGCTATTGCTAATCCTCACTTGGTGAACTCAACTTCCTTCCCTCGATTAAAAAAATACAATTACACATAGACCACAAGCTCTGTTTCCTCTTTCCTCAAGGCAAGCCACGATATTATTTGATTTGTAAAATGTTAAAAACAGAATCACATCTCTAAGTATTGACCATAAAAAGGTTCTCAGATGTACAACGACTGTATATCACGGTTTCATGTGCATTGCAAAGAGGTGTGATGATGCACATTAACCACAATGAGAGCACAACACCACCAATGCTTCTATTGAACTTGCTCAACATGCAAAAGTGGTAACATATGTCCAGCCCCCTGTGTTTAATAAAAGAGGAGGAAGGGTGAGATTGCTACAGGGGAAAAAGTGGTTTAGTAACTTTTGTGACCTGGCAACACTTTTACGTATATAACATGTAGATAAGGCGTCTCTCCATGTATAACATCATTAACATTATCATCTGACAGCTCGGTTGTAATCAATAGACCTGTCATATCTCACGGATGTAGTTCTCAGAAACCACACCCATGGGTCTTGGAAAGTACAGTAATACAGTCACCGTCTCTATCCAAGATATAACCTACACATTATCTAAATGTGAGTTGTTGTCAGATGGGATAGTTAGCCAACAAAGAGGAACAAAGGGTAAAATTGCCAAACACATGTCACACACCTTCCCACTAAGTCAACCAGACACTCCCATTCCGTCCCAAGATCCTTGAGGGGATCGTACTGATGACACAAAAATAAAATGACCACACAAACTTAATAGAACTATGCAATACAGTGTGGTCAGACTATAATGATTATAACGTAATTCATGTTCATGTAAAGATTCCTCAGCCAATCCTAAATTTTAATCTAGAAAATGAACTGGATTCATCATATATTTTTGGATTAATCTCACAAAACCTGAGAAAAAAATAATATTTTCTTATATTTTATTCAAAAGTACTTATGCAATGACTTAAAATATCTATAAAAATGTATATATATGCGCTACACGTGGCCTGTACCCCACCTTTTTGAGAGAAAATGTCCAAAGGATGCTATATGGAGTAAACGGTCAGACTTCGGTCTTAGAAATGACGTTTCAAGCAAAACATTAACATAAAATGAAGCACACAAAGCTCCTCTGTTTGTTGGTATTTGTCTTAAACCTGTCAGTCAGCTGTAAGTTAGCAGAATCAGTTCAAGTCGTCGGAGTTGCCCTGCAGGTACAGCAGGTTGTTTGCCTTGCAAAATTAGTCGGTGTGGACAATGATATCATAACTGCATTATTGGAAAGGTGTCATAGCCTACTCTCACTGCAGTTAATTTAAACAAATCAAATCCCATTAATAGTCTCTTTGATAGACTCTGATCTAATGTGATGCAGTCCAGATGCAGTATATGGCTGCCACCTTCTGTTGCCATGCATTTCAAAAGCCACTCACTCGTCACAGCACTAGGACAGAAGTCTAGCTACTCTGTTAATATGTCATTACTTTTCCGCGTGATAAAACTTACTCGGTTAATTTCTACTCAGAGAACAGAACGTTAGTTAGTCATAAAAGCCATGTAAACATACCTGATAAAAAAAACCTAGAGGCACGTCCGCGCTGCTCTGAATCCGCTTCTCAGATATAAAGTGAGCACGAGAGGACGCGATTCACGCGAACGCGGATCATCTGGCTCGCGCTTCCTCTTCTGTACAGTTGGACCCGCCCATGTAAATTATACATGTACGTCTACACTCGATGAGATGTTTTTGAGTGTTAACAATAACAATAACCGTGTTCATAAGCTATTAAGGAAGTAAAATGTAAACTATATTTATTCAGTAGTTTATGAGAAAGGAGTTAAAGGGGTTTAGTTAATGTTGTAGTTGTCACCTTAGTTAGCTGTAGAAAATTCAAGAAAGTCTCCAATAATGTTGATTGTATCACTTGACGTTGTCTTTGTTCTTGGCGGTTTATGTGCACAGAGAAGTTGTCTGGGGTGAGTGGCCTAATTTTGCAAATGTTTTCAAAGCTCATGTGTTTTCTTTTGCGCACGGCTGGGGAGATTGTTGTTTTAAAATCAAAAGTCAAAATGCAGCGTCAGAGATAGTCTTTTTATTGGGAGATATGAGGGTCTGTGGCTCTATCGTCGGAAAAAGCGTAAATGGCTAACTTGGATCACATGTGCCTTGATAACCAATCACATTACATCATTGAAATCATTGAATTTCGTTCAGAGCAGAGTCGCCGACGTCACAATTACGTCACAGCGTTAGCTGGAAGCAAAGTAGTGCCAGAGGAACGAGGGCGCCGCCATCTTTAGATTATTGTCTTTGAACTTCCGTTTTTGCGGTCGCTCTGTATATTTCAATGGCATTGCTGTCCAGGAGTAATTAGCTTTTGAAGTGGATTTACTTAATGTAAAGTTAATGAAAGTTATCATGAGCATTGTAATGTTTAAAGCAGATGTCTTAACAAATGTCAGTAGACCGGGAAGATTTTAAAACGAGCCATTCTTCATTCATAAATACGCAAGATCGCTGTGAAAATACAGACCGGAAGTCAAAAGACAACGAGCGCAGCGCTGAAAAGGGGCGGGTCTACCAAAGGTCTATATATGAGTGTCCTAACTGTTTAACGGCTCTGGTTCAGCCTATGTAGATAGGCCTACTTATTTTGAATAAGTAATATTCACGACTGCTAAAAAAGTATGTTCTTTTCCATGCGCATGCTCTTTTTTTTCGGTGTAAACTCTAAATAAAATTTTATAAAATACAAAAGTTTTAACATTTTAAGATTAGCCAATGGGCTTAAATGATAAACGTTTTCCCACAAAAGCAGTTTATTCAGCGTAGTGAAGCCTCTCCTCCATTGACATCCATTTAAAAAAAGCTTCTTGTCTCCTTCCCGGCGTACGGCACCGTTAGCAGGTGTTACGCTTTTTTCGGCTAAAAGGTTGCAGGCTTGCCTTCAAGTGCCTTTTTGGCAGCGTTCCCTTCTCCACAAAATTGTTTGGCGGCGTGGTTTTCTCTCAGCGGGGAATGAGAAAACCCGTAATGGATATGCAATCGAGTAATGCGCCGGTGTTGTGCAATGTGCCGAATTTCGACCCCCGCCAAATTATTACCCCCCTAGTATTGGTAGGTTTAGGATTAGTTGTGGGGGAGGGGTTAGGATTAGGGGTGGGGTTAGGATTAGGCAATCAGGTACTGACTTCAACGAGGGGGGTAATCATTTTGCAGGGGGTCGAAATTCGGCACAACACCTGAACGATTCGAGGAGTAGGCCTAGGCTACTTGGAAGGAGAGGGAAACTCTGTCGCTCCGGTCCACTCATTCACTGAGATCCTGTCCGGGTGTCAGTGTGTGCTCTTCTGTGGAGACACTCAAGTTGGAGAACTAAACAAACTGGCCAATTTTGTTGAATATTTTCTGAATAGTTTTGTTGAATAATTAATATTTGTTTACATATTTACAGAACTACTGTATAAATCCGCATGGCTGTGAATACCTGCAGGCTGCAGCCTATGTTTCATATGAAACCTTGGATAAAGTTATGGTTAGACAGCTGAAAACAATGCTTTTAAGGCTACATATTGAGTTTGCGGCAGACTCAACTACAACAGACCGACTGCCAGAGATGGGCATAAATACATGGAAATGTATTTAAAATACAAATACAGAATACTGTGTGGAAAAATTTATTTAAATACAAATACAGTATTTTGTATTACACAAAATACATGTGAAATTGACCATCCAGTGCAGGTATAGGTCACAGTGAATGAAGAAACTACATAGGCCTACTGACTTTTCATTCCTAACCTCATCTCTGCCCTCTCTTTCTTTCTTTCTTTCTTTCTTTCTTTCTTTCTTTCTTTCTTTCTGGCAATTACAAATAAACTTATGCAAAATAGCAGCCATTTATACTTCTGGTTACAATGTAGTCTATTACTGTGGTGAACACTATTAAAAATTTCATACTGTATGTAAAACTGTTGGAACCTTTTCTGCTATCTAGCAAAGAATATGGATGGGCGATATGACCAAAATCTCAATTTTACTTCACAGTAACAATATTATGGTTTCACAATTCTCAAAATCAGTTTTGATTCCACAGCATAAACTGAATTTCAAACTCTGTTTTTTTTTTTTTTTTTTTTGCAGGTAGTACAATGCTTTTTAAGTAATTTTGTTTATTTTATGTAAAGTTTATTTGTTTCTATAAGTTTATTAAAATTAGAAAGTGTATCTAAAATTTTTAATTAGAATTAATTTAGATCCATTTGACACTATTTACCCCTTTTTTATTATTTTTTATGCACAATAAAACTAAAAGCTGAAGATTTTTGTGGTGTATCATTCATCAGTGTTTGTTTTTCCACTCCAACATTCCCATTATTCCTGCCCACTAAAAGCTGCACGGAAAATTTGCTTACCCCACAAATAGGCCCATCTATGTAAACGGTTTAGAAAAAGTTCCATCAATTCACACTTTATATCATCGCTATGATATGTAGTGTCATATCACCCAGCCCTAACTGTTAGGATGAGGTAGGAACAAGGCAGAGAGAGAATCCACATGCAACACTTTAATAAAACAAACAGGTAATCCCGCGCAAACAACAGAACTCAGGACAGGAACAGGAAACAGCTATAACGACCAACAAACAACAGATGTTTAAATACAAAGGCAAACAAGCTAAACAAGATAAGAAGGGGGCGTGGTAAATAAGAAACACCTGGGAAGACTAATCAACATAACGGGGAAGTGCTAAACATAGGATGAGACGGGAACACAGACATGAATCGTGACACTAACATGCAGTAATGCTTTAAACACATTTGACAAGCTATAGTTGATCAAAATCAACAACCGGTCAAGACTGATTGGCTAACGCTATTTTCCCACTTGTCTGTGCTCTTTTTAACTATTTTAACTTTAATCAACAAGTAGAATTGATCATGACATTCTCACCTTATTCCAAAAAAAAAATTGCTTATCCAATGCTGAGCTAGTGAATGACTGAACTAGTTGATCCACAAAATCAATACCCTGATAAAGAGGTTGACTGGCAAAATATAAATGAAATACTGCCCATCCCTGCCCTTCCAGTGGAAACACTGCGGCTGTGCCTCAAAGCCCTGTGAGCAGCATCAGACGCCCTCATACCAATCAACAAGGGCTGTGTAGGCAGACTGCTAAACAAAAAATTCAACTCGTTCTGTTTACCTCACACAAATTAGGGTAATCTCGTTTACTAAACACAGAAACTTATCTTGCATCACACCGGCTTCTAATTGAGGCAGGATAGTCATTAGGGCCCATTCATGCATGCCAAACGTAGTTACTACGATTTCATTGATACAAGGGAAGCATTTTTTCCTTTCTTGCTATTGGAAAGTTTCAAAAGGTCAGAAAAGATTATACACATAGCAGCAGGAATATATTAAAATGCTTATGAATGTTACATTACAGAATTTGAGAAAGACTATCTATCTCAAGCAATAGAGTAAAAATAAAGAAATAATCTCATAATGATTTACAGTAAATATAAAAAATAAAGCCCTTTTTTGTTATTATTTTTTAGCTTTTGCAGAAATAAAATGTGAACATTATTGACTTTTTTGGGAGTATGGTCATGTCAATGTGATAATGATCAGATCATGTCTCAAATGTTTTAAAATATTTTGTGTGTGCAAATGGATCCTGTCAATATACCAAACCAGATGCAGCTTGCTGTTTGTCAGAGCTGTTGCTGCAATCTGCAGAAACCCAATATACTGGAAAAGCAGGAAGGGGTTTTATACATGGAATATTTAATCACATAAACTTTCTTCTCAATTTTTTTTTAATTAATCATTTACTTTATGAATTCTCGGGTTTATTTATTTTTCGTTTTCAACTTTTCTTGAAATATTTTGAGCTAGAAATATGAGTGTCTTTTATACATAACTACTTAACTTAAATAACTGGTGTTTTTTAAGTGACAATGCTGCCATCGTGTGGCGGAAATCGGAAGATTTCCTACCTTCCCATCTCACTAATTATTAGAAAAGATATGACATACATTTTTCTTTAATATATATAAATACACGTTTAAATAGGCAAGTGGTTTCAGATATTTAAAAAAAAATGCAGATATTTTAAACAGATATTTTTGAAAAGCAGACCACTAGAAAAGCGAAATAAAGCCTTTGTGAAATCTGTGGCGTATGGAAGACCGTTTCTGCCACACTTGATTAAAATATTATGACTTTGTAAGTCATAATAATGAGAAACTTTCTCATAATTATGACTTAATTTCTCATAATAATGAAAAACTTTCTTGTAGTAATTACTTAAAACTAAGGCTGTGACCGAAATCGCCCCCTATACCCTCATTCTATTCCCTAGTGCATTGTGGGATTGAATGAGTGCACTTGACAACGTACACTATGGTTTCGGACAGCACGACAATTGGCTGCCCCCTCAAATAGTGAAAGGTATAGGGGCGATATCGGATTATGACTTATATACCCTTATATTATAAGGGATTATGATACCCTTATAATGGCTGACTCCCTGATTCAATGCCCTGACTACTGAACTAAGGAGCTGATTGAGACGCACCCTAAGTCATTATTATGAGAATCTAAGGCTATGTCCGAAATCGTCCCCTATACCCTCATTCACTATTCCATACAGTACGTTACTCCACTAATGGATTGTACACTCGTAATTGCGGACGGTGCATTGTGCGATAGAATGAGTGCACTCGATAACTTCCACTATGCTTTCGGACACCACTACAAAAGGCTGTCCACTCAAATAGTGCCCTGTTTAAGGGTATATGGGGCGATTTCGGACACATTATTACGAGAAAGTCTCTCATTATTTTAAGAAACTAAGTCATTACAAGAAAGTTTCTCATTATTATGACTTGCAGAATTAGTTGAGATTGAGAATCCAGCACTGTTTCATTAAGAAAGACACCAAACAAACAGCTTTCAGCACCCTGGACAGCAGCGCTCGCCGCTTCACTTACTATTTATTTAACGTGTATTATATGTCACGACGATTTATTTTTCTGTTACATATTCTTAGATGATCTATTCACACCACCAGGTGGCATAAAATATACAATTATAACCCATCGCCGTGCAATCCAGCTTTCAATCGCTCTATTAACGTAATTCGTATTTGTTAGAAATGCTAAAACGCGAAGGAAAGTTGCAAACGTACAAAATACATAGCGAATGAACAAATGCACAAATCGGCCTTTCACAGTCCAATTAGTCGAGGCATCTTGTGCGCGTGCGTGGAGTGGATCGTGTACCCCCGCGCGCAGCTCGGGGCGCATCATTGACAGGTTACTCGCGTGCACTTCTCATGCTGTGCACTGAACACCTGTAAGATGTGCGTGGAAACAACAGCTGGGTGGAAATCATGAGGTGCCATTAAGCCCATGCAAATCCTCTGAAATTCCATCATAATGACTAATTGGACAAACGTGTCCAGCTGCCCGTTCAGCATCACTTTATGCGCTGAGGACATTATGGACAGTAATGCAACTGCTGAGGAGTACCCGGTCCATCTCTTCCCAGTCCCAATACTGACTGGCATCACAGTGACGTGCTCTTTCCTGTTCCTCGTCGGAATCGCTGGGAACCTGTTGACCATTTCGGTGGTCACTAAGTACAAAGACATGCGAACCACCACTAACCTTTACCTCTGCAGTATGGCACTTTCAGACCTGCTCATTTTCCTCTGCATGCCCCTCGACCTGTACCGGGTCTGGCGGTATCGCCCGTGGAACTTTGGCGACGAGCTGTGCAAACTCTTTCAGTTTGTGAGTGAAAGCTGCACGTACTCCACCATCCTCAACATCACCGCGCTGAGCGTGGAAAGATACTTCGCTATATGCTTTCCCTTCAGGGCAAAAGTCATCGTCACGCGGGGTCGGGTAAAAGTGGTGATTTTACTCCTCTGGGCTGTGGCTCTGTGCAGCGCGGGACCTATATTCATTCTGGTTGGGGTCGAGCACGAGAACGGCACCAACTCCTGGGAAACCAACGAGTGTAAAGCGACCGAATATGCCATCCGGTCCGGACTGCTTACTATGATGGTTTGGGTCTCCAGTGTGTTTTTCTTCCTCCCGGTCCTCTGTTTGACAGTGTTATACAGCCTCATAGGCAGAAGGCTGTGGAGAAGAAAGGAGAATCCAGTCGGACCCATTTCTAGTCGAGATAAGAACAATAAACAAACGGTCAAAATGCTAGGTGAGCTCAACGATGCCCTGAAAAGTCGGACAAATACTTTGTGTATCATATTATGTTTGAAAATCATTGGCTATCTAGCCCATAATATTAGGCTATGTGTTGCGTGGGTTTCATTCAGAAAATTTTATTAAAATATATATATATATAAATAAACAATTGTTTAATTGAATAAATATGTATTTGCATCTAACAGAACAGACGCTAATTAAACGCCATGTGCATAAAGCAATAAGCCACGAGAGGTGATTTTAACCAAATCAAGTGTTCCTATAGGCTATAAATAATAATAATAATAATAAAAATAATCAGAATCAGAATAAATGTTTTGCTCATTTTGTGCACGACTGCAAAGGCACGCAGCAAAAAAACGTGTCTCCTAATCAGACATGGGGACTATCTGTGCTGAAATCCCCTATTTTGATGGTCTAAAATTCGTTCTTTTCTACCATACACAATTAATGCTTTTGATTAGTATATTACAACTTTTTGGACCATTAACTATTAGGCTACTTGGAACCAAAAACTGTATCTCCAGCCTCCATTTAAAAGCATTTAAATGTAAGCATGTTGAACTTGTTTATTATTAGCCTATTATTATTATTTATAATCAGGAATCAATTTATTTTAATGAAGAACACATTCAGTGAACACTTTGTCCGGTTCTAAATCAAAAACATATCTACCCCGCGAGTCACTCAGATTCGATTTTCTTTGAGTGAATCAAAAACATACAGCGACTAGTGTACTTCGAAACCCGAACGAATGACTCGAGTTCTTGACTCGGTTCTTTTAGGCGAACCGTTCAGTCGGATCGATTAGTGATTCGACTCAGCCGTAAGTAGCCTAACTTAATCATTTCCGACTCGAAATAATTGCTACCAGCATGTTTAAACACTCTTTTTGAATATCGTATTGAATGTTTTTCTTATTTTTATAATGCAATGTAAAAACCATTAAAACCAATAACTTTCTCTCTCTCCCTTTATCAGCTGTGGTGGTTCTTGCGTTTGTTCTCTGCTGGCTGCCGTTCCACGTTGGTCGTTATCTTTTCTCCAAGTCATCCGAGGCAAATTCTCCCATCATCTCCCAAATCAGCGAATACTGCAACTTGGTCTCATTTGTGCTGTTTTACCTCAGCGCTGCGATCAACCCAATCCTCTACAACATCATGTCGAAGAAGTACAGGAGCGCGGCGTGCAAACTGTTCGGAGTGAGGCGCGCTCCCGGACGATCTGTGCAGAGCATCGTGAACGCGGAGAGTTTTTCGGTGTGTAATGAATACAGCTGGAGCACGTGACAAAGGAAAATCGATTTGAAACGTGCACTTTTCAACACAGACTAAAAACACTGAATGAGAATGAAAAGGACAGTCAACATTAACCTCATCATTTTGGTGATATTGAGATTATGCATTTAATTTCAACCATCCACTGAGTCATCTGATACCATAAAAGCCATTGCATATTTTCAATTTAGCCTGTATATAGCAGAAAAAAATAAATCGAACTGCTGAGCCCTGATCACACTAAGTTTATTAAAGGGATTGTTCACCAAAAAAACGAAACTTCTGTCCTTAATTACTCACCCTCATGTCGTTCCACCTTAAGACTTTCGTTCATCTTCAGAACAAAAAAAAGAAGTTTGTTTTATGAAATCTGAGATCTTTCTGTCCCTCCATTGACAGCCTATGTTACTACCACTTTGACACTTCAAAAAGTCTGTAAAGAGATTGTAGAACTAATCCATATGAAGAGACTCGATCACTTTATATAATGAACAGATTTAATTAAGGCTTTTATTCACATATAAACATTGATCAGCGAACGTAAACAAACTCAACCGAACCTGCTTGAAGCACGAGAACAAACCTCTTGTGGAAGCTCATTGGTGAGAATGAACCTCATTGGTTCTTACAGAAGCTCAAACGGAATTCAGTCTGAAATTCTCGTCCGAAATTTTCGCACGTTAAAAAATAAATACGACTTCAATCACGTTTTGTCAATCACGCTTACACACTGCCTCCAAAACTTTCACCCAGCATCATTTTTTTTGGATCGGGTTAGTTTTTCTGCGTTTCTGTAGCAAGCATTTTGACAATTCAGAGCCGAATACGAAAAAGCGCATACAAAAATTTCAGACTTTTTGCAACGACCTTTACACGAGAATGAACCTCATTGGTTCTTGAGGAAGCTCAAACGTGCTGCGTAACGAGAGAATGAACCTCATTGGTTCTTGCGGAAGCTCAAATGTGTAACACGAGAACGAACCTCACTGGTTCTCGCACGTCAAACGAACATGCTTTTGCTCCATTTACCACAACTGATGTGTGAGTTGATGAATGTTTAGATGTGAATAAAAGCCTCAATTCAATCTGTTCATCATAGAGATCGTGTCTCTTCAGAATTTTTTTATTAAACCGCTCAATTCATATGGATTAGTTTTACGATCTCTTTATGAATGTTTTGAAGCGTTAAAGTGTCAGTTATGTAGCTGGCAACAGAGGAACAGATATCACCAGAGCCCGTCTACGGAGAGCCTTGGCACTTCCTATTAGCCCCATTGTATCGATCTTGGTTGCAGTTCCATTAGAATTCCACTGGAGGTGATCGCGGGCGAGTGCAGACTGAATGGGAGTCTATGGGGCTAGACGGCTAAATGTGTCTCTTTCACCCGATTGCCGTTGAGAAATCTCAGATTTTATTGTAGGTTTTGCAAGTTCAACATGGGTTATAGATCGAAAGTTGAATGAACGAGTACTTATTTCTTTTCGATTTCTTACAGGTTGAGTTGTTTTTGCCCATAACACGCTAGCATTCTGCTAATGACGTCAGAATGCTGACGTCATTGACATTTTAAAAGACTTTTTAAACCAAATAAGTGACTCTAAAAAATCTAACACCCAGCAATGTGTAATTTCTTTGCATCTCCTTTCGAATACAACATTCAAATTACTAGACAAAAAATTATATCCTGAGAAAAGTGGATTTTGAGGGTTTTTCGCCATAGACCTCCATTCATTCTGCACTCGCCTGCGAGCGCCCCCGCATGGACAGAGACGTGTTACTGCAGCCAGTCCAGAAACCGGAAGTAAGCAGAGAGTGCCAATTCTCTTCTATTAGACATTCTCTGATATCACTCAGATTTCATTAAAAAAAATCTTTATTTGTGTTCCAAAGATGAATGAAAGTCTTGCGTGTTTGGAACGACAATGAGGGTAATTAATGACAGAATTTTTTTTTTAAACTATTCTAATGCTGACTGAAAAGTGTTTTTTATTTGAAATAATTAAAAGCATATATTTCGTTTTTTTATTTTTTTATTGATGGCTGTATTTTTAACTTAAGGAGCAACATACCTGGTGCATACACCAAATATTAGTGTATTATATGTTAATGTTTATGCACAGGTATTTCCATCATCAGCAGACACCAGCAGTGTGACGATTCCCTTTACCTGGTATTCATGCAAACTGTACATATGCACACTACCCAAAATGCCTTAAACTGTGTGAAGTACTGGATGACAGAGCACTGTAGATGTAAGCACTCTAACATTGTACCCTATGTGGGAGAGATACAATGATGCTGAATGATAACATCCCATGCCATTTAAAGCCCATCACCAAGCTTATGCCATTGGATCATAGTACATAAATGCATAGCAGGCATAAAAAGTGCACTTATTGCAGGTTTGTGAACAATGCCGTGTTTTGTAAGCTTTGTGTTTGAATTCAGTATGTGTTACTTGTTGGCAATGACATTCTAATTAATGTAAAACCTTTTCTTGAGATGCCTGTAAAACACAAGAATCTTCAAGAGGAGACATGTTTTTGTTAATGAAAATATTTATGAAAGATATTTGATATATTGTCTATAAGCCTAAATTCACACTGTGATGCATTTTCTGGAAGGCATTATTGTGTAATATACATAAAGGTTTTGATGTCATGCAGTATTACTTGATTTTAAAATTAAAATGGATTTTGTGTTATTGATTACACAGCTTGTTTGTTCTTGGAAAAAAGAATAAAAAGTTTTGACTCCCCAGCACGGAAAATCCAGTGAAAATGTTTCTTTTGTGTCCTTCTGTAAAGATAAAATGTAAATAATAAAAAATAAAATATATATATATAAAACCTAATATAATTGATGATCATAAATGAAATACAAACACCTCAAATTGTTTCAGAAATTTTAAAAAATTTATTGTGTATAAATATATTACATATATGCTACAGATACATAATCATCTTAAATACAAAGGGTAGTAATTTTCAATATCTATACATTTAAATTGATATGGTAGTTTTTTTTTTCGTTTTTGTTTTTAAATATGTCTATGATTATAATTTACATCAATAAATGTGACAGTTATGCTTTAAAACAAAATGGTAATATGGAATGATTTTCATGAAACAATATGCAAGCATGGAAAACTATGTCTAGGCCACTTATTACCTGATATCCAGCTAAAAAAACAAACAAAAAAATTTAAAAGAAAAAAAGTATTTATGTTTTCCACTTAAAAAGATTCTGGGTCTATAGTTCTTAAAAAAAAAAAAAAAAAAAAAAAGTGTTCTTCAAGTGTTTCCACTTCAAGTTTTCTAGTGTCAAGTCATTTCAACTTCTTTTAATCAGACAACAATGGAATGTTTGTCTAAAAATTTCAGCAATACACATATATACGATGAGTAGTTAAAAGAAGTAAAAATAAAAATGCCAAGATTTGGCTTAAACTTGCTGTTGTGCAGATGAAATCACAAGGTCGATCAACCTTTTAAGAACCAAAAACAGAATAACAAACAATACAAATATATCTGAAATAAGACAGGTTAATGATGTTAAAATGCTGCGGTATATTTGGAAAAATAATAAAGATTTGTCATAAAAAAGACATGCTACATGAGGAAAATATTGAATCTGACAGTTCTGATTCTTGTAATAAATAAATGAAGATTGCACTGTGATTTGCATTATAAAGTAAAAGTATATAGCATAAATAAATCCAACCAAACAGTTTTTTTTGCTCACTAACTTTGGTTAAGGGCTGATTGAGCTAGTAAACATGATCATGTACTGTATGTGACCAGGGTAAAGGGTTAATTGAATACTGTAAGCAGCAGATCTGAAATGATTTGTCATGAAAGATTGGGTTTGTGGATTTAAAGGCACAGGTTCACATCACATCAAGTCCCTGAGGTACAAACACTCCAGACTTCACAACACTGTACATTGATGATTGATTGCAAAGACTGTCATTTGACTCTCTTTGGACTGACAGTTGCTGGTGTTTTTCTGAATTTTTTCCTTTTTTTGTACAGAAGGCCCAAGGACACCTCTTTTTTTTGTAAGACAAACTAAAGTATAAAGCTTTTAAGAAGCTTTCAGACAGACTTTCAGGGGCACAGATAAGAGAAAGAGAATATCGGTGACGTTTATCTGTCTAGACACTGAATTAAAGATAATCAAAACTGACCATTAAAAAAAGCATCCTCAGACTCCATTATTACATAACTTGAGATCCGAGAGGCCACTTATTACTTTAGTGTTAAAAATTTCCTAAATACTAAATATAAAATGTATAAAATATGCTACAGCATCTTAAACTAAAAAACAGGCACAGACGCCGAACAGTACGTTTCATCATTACTGATTTCTTAAAGCTGTGACTCACCTTATAGAAACTGTAAAAAAACCTGTAATAAACCCAAAATAATATGAAATCTGCTCAGGTGGTCGTTCTTAAAACTGTAAAAAGTGTATTTTGGTCAATGACCAAAAAAATAATACTTGCACTAATGGTTTTGCAAGCTTTAGTTTAAAACTCAAGTCTAAATCAGAAGCTGAAGCAGGAAGGCCATTAAGACCGAGAGAGAGGCCACCCCAAACACTATGAGGCCGGCGAACTGTTCATCTGTGAGGGTTTTTCCCATGGGCACCTTGGTGACGTCCGCATCCACAGCCAGTGTGGCGTCAGACCGCCGCAGGTTGAAGTGAGCGGACGGGCTGAAGGACCCGAACAGCTCCTGATGGGTGTCTGCGCAGCGCCTGCATGCAAACGCTCGCACACGGTAGTCTGTGTTCCACTGCAGGCCGAACAGTTGGAAGGACGTCTCGTCTCCCTTATACACCTAAGAGACAGAAGGAGAGTGAAGCATTAGCTCAGATCAAGTTCATCCTTAATCACGGTGCATACTTTTGGATACTTAAAAAGGAATTATTATTATTATTAATAATAATAAAATACTTCTTAGATATTATATAGGGTGAATGGGATGGAAAATAATATATTTAAACAAAAAATATTAATATTAATAAATATACAATAACACAAATTATATATATATATATATATATATATATATATATATATATATATATATATATATATATATATATATATATATATACATACATACATACAATATACATACATCTATACATACATACATATATATACATATTATATATACATATATATATATATATATATATATACATACATATTATATATACATATATATATATACATATATATATATATATATATATATACATATTATATATATGTGTGTACATACATACATACATACATACATACATACATACATACATACATACATACATACATACATACATACATACATACATACATACATACATACATACATACATACATACATACATACATACATACATACATACATACATACATACATACATACATACATACATACATACATACATACATACATACATACATACAATTAATTAAAGGCATATAATATATAAAAATAAATGTATTACAATATAGATGCAAACGTATACATGGAAATTATAAGTAAATATGAAATATAAAATTTATTTTTTTACATAAATACCACTACTATATAATTATAATTATTAATTATACAAGGTGACTCGCAAAGAAAAAAAAATGTTAACAAGTAAATACAGAAATACAAAAAACATTGTTTTAGGCAGCTACAGCAAATGCAGTAAAAGAACTTAGAAGAGTTTAGGTTCACTGGTCATCAGAAAAGAATCCAAGATGGAAGAAAGAAGGCCAGACAGTCTTTTCACTCGGCCTCTGACCCACATATTGCAAAATATAAATCTTCAGAGCTCGCTAATAAAAGACTTCGTTCTGCCCAAAGGGAATCTCAACAAGACACTGTAATCCTTTCATCTGGAGAGCGAGACACACTGTCATGATCAATATCATAAGAATGAGCTGTACTTCTGTTTGTTCATAAAACACTGATGATGTTCTTGCTTGAAATACAAAAAAATTTCCTCTGTGGTGTATATAAAAAACACAGTAATGAATGATGTTTGTCCTGTATGTGATAGGACATTCTGCACTAATGACCCCTACAATCTGCTTAATAGTCTGTAAGTAGCACAAGGGCACTACTCAATGGAAGATTCAATTCAATTCACAGCAGTAAGTCAGTGTCCTCACAATAAGAAGCAAAACCAATTATTCTACATCTTTTATTGGCAAAACTAAGTGTATATATATATATATATATATATATATATATATATATATATATATATATATATATATATATATATATATATAAATAAAAATAACTAACAATAGCTCACCGAATGTGGTTGTTGACAAAAGCATAAGCCATTTTTGGAAACATGCACAAAAAAAAAAAAACCTCAGCAAATGGAAAATAAAAACAGGCCTAGTAAATATTGTTGAAGTCACGTATTCAGACTTGGTTCCACCTGTCACATGCAGCACTCAGAAGGACCGCAACATATGTCTCCATGGAAACAAAAGAGATTTTAAGCCTCTCAATAAACGGTAGCTCAGTTAAGGTGAAGTCTTGATATTATTGCCATGAAAGACACACAATTGTGTATGTATAATTAGTCTTCTGTGTATTAAAAATCCCAGTTAATTAAAGGCACTGAAAATATTTACATAATCTTGAATGCTACATGTCTAGCACAGGCAGAAAAAAATAATTAAAATTAGACACCTTAGTGGTATTTGCATAAACGGGGGATAATGGCTGCTCAGTTAAACTGCTAATTAAGCTAATATATTGCCTGGGGAACTCCAGTCCTTTATTGAATTATTTTGTTTAAATCAAAATTAACATAGCAAGGCATTGGTGAGGAGGAATTTACTAGAACAGATGAATGACTGTAAGGGTGAATCACTAGAAACGTTCAAAAAGTTTAAGGACGTTTTGGAAATGTTCTGCTTTCCAGGATCAAGTATTCCATATTACATTTGTGCCGGTTTTTCAAAGCAAAACTGGATTGGAAAGAAAACAACAAACAAACAAACAAACAAAAATCCCCTTCCGTTAAAAGTGAGAACCCTACGGAGATTTAGATCTCACAATTAAGATTTCTTTTCCCTCACAATTTCGAGTTCACATCTCGCAATTCTGACTTTTTTTCCTCAGAGTTAATAATAGATAAACAGAGTGTATAAGAGTAATAACAGTCATTTTTCACATTACATGAAAATATACAGCTGCTGGAAGATGCTGTTCGTTCATTGGCCAGAGGAGAACTGCAGAACTGCTTTATAGCTGAATTGTTCTCATTTCATGTTTAATGATCTTTACACAGTGATTGAACTGAACTGAATCCACACTGAACTGATTTCAATAGTCCTTTTAGAGCTGCTTTACAGCAGACCTCTCTGTTTGCATCACTGAATCATTATTTTCCTGTTTATCACTCTGAATCTGCTTTAAAACTATCTGTATTATAAAAAGTGCATTATAAATAAAGGTGACTTGTGATTACAGTAATGAGAATTTGGTAGGAAAATGACTTTAAACCAATGTCTCACCATTGTGAGATTCAACCACATATATTCATGAAAAAGACGCATCCTTTGGAGAAGAGAGGACAGAAAATGTGAAGGAGGAGGTAGTGCGTTTTCTCATTTTAATGAATAAATCCAGACGATTTCAAATGTTGTGAATTTCCATTTGATTTATCGCACCATGGAAGTGGCGTAACAAAAATCAGTTCACAACAAAAGCGACTGTACACCTGGATGGACCCAATCGTGCTGATAACATGTTTCCCTCTCTCTGCGTGCCTTTTCGACCCCACAGCACAACTGAATGAATCCTTTGGGACTGTGTGTACGGGAGCACTCAATTTCATTCAAATGTTGATTGTGATGAGTTAAAGCAGATAAAATGGAACAGAGAGCAAATGCTGCAAATAGCTCGAGCCCTGTTTCCATTTCCTGTTCTAAATGAGTTCTATTCATCGACAGCTCGTCTCCTGTGACTGTGGCCATATGTAAATCTAGCATGGAAAAGGACAGTGTTTCTTCCGTGAAACAAAGTAAAACTACCATATGGTATTCTTTTATCTCAAACATTTAAACAAAAATATCAAACATTTCCAACAAGTGGAAGTTCTTGAAAAACAATGTGGGTTTAGGAAGTAAAAGATGAAGGAGTTTGGATCATACCTGTTTAAAATCAGATTCTCTGCCTCCCAGCACCTGTAGCACATAGCTGATTCGGTCTCCTCTCATTGGTGGAATACTCTCCCATGTGACCTCACAGGTATTTCCCTCTAGTTGAACAATTTTTGGGGCTGAAGGAACAAAAAAACAATTTTCAGGGTTTTTTATTTATTTAGTTAGTTTTTACATCTTTTCTTCCTCTATACACTACCATTCATAAGTTTGGGATCAGTAAGATATTTTTAGTTTTTTATGTTTTACACGTTTGGGTACACGTTTGAATCAAAAATAGTCAAAAACAGTAATATTGTAAATAAAAGTTTTCTATGTAATTTACTCCAGTCTTCAGTGTCACATGATCCTTAGAAATCCTTCTAATATGCTGATTTGCTGTCCAAAAAATACATGTATTATTATATCAATGCTGAAAACAGTTGTGCTGCTAAATATTTTTTCAGGATTCTTTGATGAATAATTTGAAATAGAAATATTTGTAACATTATAAATGTCTTTACTGTCACTTTTGATCAATTTAATGAGTCCTTGCTGAAAAAAAGTATCAATTTACTTTAAATGCATATACATACATGTATATATAATAGCGATCCCAAACTTTACAGATGAGTACAAGTATAATAAATGTGGTACCCTTCAGTGTTTGTGGCAGAGATTTGGTGGTGCTGAAGGTGTACGTCTCCGAAAACGGCCCCTCGCCCGCCTCGCTCACTGCCTGGATCCGGAAACGGTACCGGCTCGATTCGCTCAGTCTCTGCAGCTTAAAAGTGTGGCTCGGACCTCGGTAAACCACCACAAACCTAACAAGATAGTGAAGGCGTATTACAAACTTGAACAAACAACATTAATTACAATTTTTAATTAACTGGTAGCCTAGAATTTCTTTTGAGTGCAAATGGAAAAAAATTTGATTGATGGCTTGAGATCAGATAGCTGAACGCTGCTCCGTTCACTTTAATAAATAGCATGAAGGTAGAAAAGATTGCGCGGTACAGGCAGGCCTTCATTACCTCCATTTAAGAGTCCAGACTTTACTGCTTATATGGTTAAAAATTTTCAGAAGGGGAACTGAGGCTGAAAGCTTAAAACCGGGGAGTGCAAGGGCCTTTATTTGCTTCTAAATTAGCCATCGTGGGTCAGTTGACAAGCAACTCTGAGAAAGCATTAAGGCATGAGGTCTTGATAACCCTGAGTCTCCTATTCTAATTCCCAACAGCGCTTTGAGATCAAGTCTTCTCATTAACCAACTCCACCTTAATGGACCCACAAACACAAAATGTGCTTTTCAGATTATCTGCTTACATCAGAGAGAAGAACCTTCCCTACGAGTGCATCAGGGACAAATTAAAGTACATGCATACGCACGCACGCACACACACACACACACACACACACACACACACACACACACACACACACACACACACACACACACACACGCACACACACGCACACACACAAAGATTCTTTACTATGAAAAAAAATTATATTCAAATGAAGAACATTATTACCAAAAGAGCAAAATTACCAAGCTTTTGATGTTAAGTACAAGACTATTGTTCTTAATTATGAACCAGGATTATTGTTAACTAAAATTAAAACCATAAAAACACTTTCTTGAAATTTGCCAAGGCAACATTTCTCATTTTCATTTAGTTTATGTAGAAGTATAACAAATAAAACTACAACTAAAAACTACAACTTAAAAACTATATAGACATTTTTAAAAAGAAACTATTAAAATGATACACAACAAAATTACTAAACATTTTTAATTAAAATAAAAATAAAATATAATTCAAAATATTACTAAAAACTATAATGGTAGGGGGTAAAGCATTACAATTAACAAGAATTATGTAATCAGATTACTTTTTTAAAGTAACTAGTAAAGTAAACACAAGTTACTAAATGTTCTCATTTATTGACTGACACCTCTCCTGTCTCCATGTTGAGAGAAACCGGGAGTAAGTGCAGAGGCGTTGTGTGCGCTGTGTGAACATGATGGCTATTGTGGTTCTAGACTAAATGCGAGCAAGCATTTACTCATTCAGTATTCCTCAAAATGAATAAAAACGGTGAAATGCAAACTCAGCATATTACTAAAACCTGCAATAATTGAATGTTAAATTGCACAAATATACTTTATGTATTAAGTCTCACTTTTTTATTTTATCTTTTTGCTGCTGACCTTCGATGATCCATTTCAACCATACCAATAAGCAAAAACGTACTCTTTTAGGGAGTTATGCAATATTCAAAATAATTAACTTTAAACGTAACTGTAAAAAAGTAAAAAATGGCTTTCTTAAATGTTGTTAGTCAAACAAGTAAGTTCTAAAAGTCTAGAACAAACACTCACCGTCTGTGCAAGACTGACTAACATTTTTACCAAAAGGTAACAAAGGTACCTTTACAATTAAATATTTAAAACCCACAATCAGTTGGTTCCTCGCTGCATGAAAGGCTTCAACAGTTTTCTAAAAATACATCTAATTTAGCCTAATTATACAAGACTTCAATAAAACCAATTAGTCAACTCTCAGACTAGTTGATTATGAAAATATGTATTTTTGCACATCCTTCAGTGCTAACCTCTGATTCTTGTCCTCCATCTGCAGAATGTAGGTGGTGTCGTCGTTAAGTTGACTTCGGCTGCTGAAACCCCAACGTAGTTTGAGACTCTGGGGTCCGACCGCTGCACACTCCAGCCGTGGTGGAGAGGGCGGCAGGGGCCTCGTCCTCACCGTTAGGGTCTGACTGAAGGGCCCGGGGCCCATTTCATTTTCTGCTCGAATCTGCAGGCTGAGAGGAGAAAGCAAGCAAATTGTTACAGTTGTTAGCTCCCTAGGGTTTAAAAGGCTAAGTCACTTCTAAAATCAAAGACAAAGAAAAAATGAATGAATCACACACTGCTCTTGTTTGAATAACTTTTTAAACTTTAATAAGGATTCATTTACATTTAAATGTACACAGTGAAGACTATGCAGTTCAAATTGTTTTACATTTGATTAGGGCTACTTCAATTTCTGTACCTGAAAACTACTGTTAGATCTACCTGAAATACGCACCTAAAAAGCAGTTTATTTAATTTCTATCTTTGTTCTGTTGTATTAGTTTGTGCTATTACTGTTATTTATTGCTCTTTAATAAGGTTTTAAATTAATGTTAGGCTAGTAGTTTTAACCGATGTCTTGAAAATGGAATAAAGAATTGTTCACTGGTATTTTGCTGTCAAAAAGTTCATTTTAGGCCCTGCTCATGTTGTTCTAAACCTATATAAACTAAACATATAGCAGTTGCACTTACGCAAACACATTAGAACCAGTTGTTTTTGGTGTCATTTATTCTGCGAATAAAAAAGAGCAGCATGGACATTCTTTAACATTTCTCTTTTTGTGTCTTATTGAAAGAGAGTTATACACATTTGGAACAACATGTGGGTGAGGAAATGATGACAAAACAAAGTTGTTTTGAGCTAGTAAAACGCAGCATACTATTTTCTGGGACTAATGGAAGCAGAAAATATCACGTGCAGATAAATAACCCTGTAAATAGCCTTTGTGTGACCATGCACACGGTTTATGGTCTCAGTGGAACTTCTATAAAAGTTTAAATACAAAACCTGAAGCTTTTTTATTTCTATTAAAAAGTCTCACACAATGTTCAAAACCCATGTGGGGCTTGATTCTCTGGAAATATTTAATGAATTCAGAAACCCATACGGTAAAAATGTAAGATTTTTTAAAAATGCTCCTATTTTTAGAACATATATTATATGACAGTTTAGAAAATACAGTAGTTGTGCTGCTTAATATTTTTGATGAAACTGAACAATTTTAAAGATTCTTTGATGAATAGAAAGAGAGAGAGAGAGAGAGAGAGAGAGAGAGAGAGAGAGAGATTTTCATCGTTTTCAAGCAATACGTAAAAAAAAAAAAAGAAGTTTATTAGTATGATTAGTATCATAAATAAATACGCAAAAGCATTAGGACACTTTGTGCTTGTCAAAAGTGATGTTTACAACTAATGTGATGTTGCTAGGACACCTGTGTGAACATAAGGACAACTGAATTCGTACACTCATTTAAAAATCACATGGACTCCAGTTGGTAATTGCAAAATTGCAAAAGTTGAGCATAATTTGGTCATAATTTGTTTTCAGAGACCACGTGGCTTGACATTTAGTCATCTAATGCTTTCACATACATTTTGATAACATTGGGTCACTCAGGGTGAGCTGGACCGCTCGAGAAGGATATCGAAATTTCTAGTCCCATTAGAGCATTATGCATTCATGATAATTACGAGTGCATTTGCATTTGGCATATTAATTGGGGATGTATTTCACTGTCCATTACCTCAATGGAGAAGTCACTTCTGTGTCCATTTAATGCTGTCATCCATCCCAAATTAAAGCCTTTACCTCAGGTAACATTTAACAGACTCGCTTTCCCGAAGCCTATTAGCCCGATGACCATGTGAGAGAGTAATTTTTATATGCAAATGTGTTATGATCATCCTTTTAAAATATATCCCTATTATTTACACAAGGAGGACTTCGCTTTTTTTTTTTTTTTTTTTTTAGAAGTATCATAGCTCTTAAAAATTAAGGATCCAAAAAGGGTTTTTTGCAGATAAGCCACAGAAGAACCATTTTGGTTCCTCAAAGAACCTTTTAGTGAATAGTTCTTAAAAGAACCATTTTTCTTAATTTGAAGAACATTTTAATAATCCAAGAACCATTTTCCACTATAAAGAACCTTTTGTGCAATGGAAATATTCCATGGATGTTACATGTTCCTGACAATAAAGAACCTTTATTTTTGTTTTGTTTTTTGGAAAGATACTACTGTAATACCATGTTTTTTTACATAATACTGTAGTTATTTTGTAAACAGCATTGTGCATGAATACGGCAGCCATTCAGTACCATAGTATATATCCAATGTACCGTGTTATTACCATCTGATACATTAACAGTACCATGGTACCTCTGTGGTTTTGTATAAAAACAAACAAACAGGAAATATACCCTTCTAACAACTTGCATCTACCCAGAATGCACCATTTTGCTGAGCACATCTTGAGCCAGACATAAGTGGAGACCATTTGTACAGCTAATAACACTAATTCAGGGTCCTGCTCGTGGCTCACCAGCACTCTTCTATATATAACAGAACCACATGAAAATAAGGTCCCCGGTCATTGCTAATGCACAAATATATATATATATATGAATGACGCAGTATGGTAGAAAATACAAAGTGTTAAACAATATCTCTTGCTCACCTGTACTCGCTGTCCGGCAGCAGGTCCCTGATAATGTGGCAGGTTGCGTTTTCGGTGGTGATGATATCGTCTCCCATTGAGATGCTGTAGGAGGTGATTTCTGCTCCATTACAGTGGGGCTCGTCCCAGGTGAGGGCCAGACAGGTGGAGGGGGAAAAGGACTCACTTTCTGTTGGGGTCGGAGGGAGGTCAAGCAGGTGAACTCCGGATACAACATCAGGGACTGCTGCAGGGGTCCGACACGTCACCAGATCACTGTAGGGGCCCGCCCCTGCCTGGTTCACTGCCTATGAACCGAATACAAGAAAAAAAAAATGAAAAATGGCACCATGAAATCAAAAATGAGAATTCTGGGATTTTTTTTATATTGCAGTATTTTTTTTTTTTAAATGATTTACCCGCGGTAAAGGGCAGGACAACATGTCACTCACATGAGATTACTATTAATAGCAAACCACGACTATCCAATCAATACCAAAAGGACAAAATCAAGTTCCGCCCTACATTTATTCTTGTTCGAGAAATTTTCACTTTGATATACATCACAAATTAGGGAGGAAAAGACTATTAGACTAAATTAGGGAGTCATGCTGACTTTAAACTCAAAAGTTAATAATCAGTTTTGCTGATTATCTTTTGACCCATATATACAATCATGCATTTGGTTTGTCAAAATATTTGGAAGGACAGTATTTAATACTGAGTATTTTGGAGAGTACAAGAGTGCATTCTCGTGCTGATCGATTGTTTTGCATCAACTACATAACAAACACAGTGATTCAGAGCCAATTAAATGTGAAGAGGACCACTGAAAGGTCAGAACATTTCCAGATATAACAGCTCCAGTCACAATTTGCAGGTTTATTTTTGGTGCATTAAAACTAGTTTGCACAGAGACAATGATAATGTACACACCAATGCATGTAGGCTGATTTTACTACAATAAGTAAAAAAAATACATACATTGTAAACAGAACGTGTTGATCCTCTTTATACTGTGTGATTAAGGTTTTACACTCTTCTTGTTTGTTTAATTATAATGCAAGCACCGAGTAATGCATGCATTTTCAATGTGATTATGCTCAATTTTATGAGCTTAATTAATTTCAGGAGCAATTAGAATAATGTGTTTCCTTGAGTAAGAACTTAGGAAGATGATTTATTCACAACACATTTCACTGTGAACTATTGATTCATCACAAACTATAATGTTAAATTTAGCAAGCAAATGCTAGACTAAAATTTACAGTACTGTAAGAATTCAAGTAATATTTTCAAGTATTTTCTTTGAAAACAGAAAATGTGAAAAAAATCTATTTTTATCTTATTTTTTTTTTATTTCCAAATAAAGGTTTCTTTAAATTCAACAGTTTGTAGATGCTGCATTTTTTATTATTAAATATATATAGCATATTAAAAAAATATTGCAGTCAACCACTACAAATGATAGTAAAAAGCAAAAGCTTATTTAATACCCGTTTCACAGCACTAAATATCTTGAAATAAGCAGATAATTAAAACATAATTTAAAAAACAAACAATAAAATAAAAATAAAGCTATTTAAAAAATGAAATGAAAATAAAATTAAAATAAATAAAGCAAATAAAAAATAAAATAATACAACAATAATATATAATACAATAACATCATAAAATAAAATAAATCCACTTTCTTTTTGGCTTGTTTTCATTTATATTAATGTTTGGGCGCATGTGTCAAGGTCCTAACAGATCATGAACTACCTGTAGCCTGCAGCAGTATTCTGTTGATGCCTCCAGGTTGGAGATTTGGAAGTAGGTTTCCGATCCACTGTAAACCATTTCAAGAGAATCCAAATCGCGTCCCCAGTCCAGCCGGTATTCAGAAATGTCTATCCCAGAGCTCTCATTGTTCTGGGGATTGAGATCAGAGCAAGCGTTACACTCCAGGAAACGAGAGCAACAAATGCATTTTCCCAGCAGTATGTGACTAATTACCTGCTTGACACGGTTTCATCAGGACAAACACAAGAGAGCTAATGCACCATACGCACCAATAATAAATGAAACAGCCTCTCAAGACAGCAAACAGAATGCAAATAAGTCTTTGTCAATCAAGAGACATCAAGGATTAAAATCACATTCATTTTCATTGTGAACAAAACATTAAAGGCCCTTTGTCATGAAAAGCAAGTGTCTTTTGAGAAGAAGTGATAGAAGTGAAGAAAGCATTTTGCGTGGACACAATCTGCCACCTTTCTCTGGCAAGAATCAATCTTCAACACTTTCTGGGTGATCGATGATGGTATTGTGATGGAGTTTCTGTACCAGTATTGAGCACATACTAATAATTCAAAACAATTTTCTTTCTACGAGTCCCAAAGCCATCGATTGCTTCTGAAAATTGATTTCTTTCCCAACGCAGCAGAAAACCAGTACGATTCATCATTTACTGTATTGTATACAGTGTGAATGGCTCTTGCAGACTCACCTCCCAGGTCACATCAGCACAAGTGTGTGATGTCACATTGATGGCAGGGGGACTACATTGTCCTGGAGGGCCAGCGGCAGTGCTTATTTCCACAGATTCAGAGTACGGTCCATACTGGAAAAAGGGAGAGAGAGAGAGAAAGTGGCTGAGATTTAGAGCGTTTTAGCTATCTCAAAGGTAATGAATGGCCTGGATTCTACAATAAGGAGGGAAATCTGTTATATGTGACAAAATATAGATATAATTGTTTGAGATATAATTTGTCCTGACTCATTGCTTATGAAAGAGAATAAAAGCTAAAATGTCTAAAATACTTGCCACGTTCCCTTCACTAAAAATATATACTATTTATATTGTGGCACTTGGGAAGAAAAATATTAATTTGTGAAATAAAACCACTTGAATGGAGAAATAAAATAATAGATAGAGAGAGAGAACGATAGAACGATAGATAGATAGAACAATAGAACGATAGATAGATAGAACGATAGATAGAACGATAGATAGAACGATAGATAGAACGATAGATAGAACGATAGATAAAACGATAGATAAAACGATAGATAGAACGATAGATAGAACGATAGATAGATAGATAGATAGATAGATAGATAGATAGATAGAACGATAGATAGATAGATAGATAGATAGATAGATAGATAGATAGAACGATAGATGGATAGATAGATAGATAGATAGATAGATAGATAGAACAATAGAACGATAGATAGATAGAACGATAGATAGAACGATAGATAGATAGAACGATAGATAGAACGATAGATAGAACGATAGATAGAACGATAGATAGAACGATAGATAAAACGATAGATAGAACGATAGATAGATAGATAGATAGATAGATAGATAGATAGAACGATAGATAGATAGATAGAACGATAGATAGATAGATAGATAGATAGATAGATAGATAGAACGATAGATAGAATGATAGAACGATAGATAGATAGAATGATAGAACGATAGATAGATAGAATGATAGAACGATAGATAGATAGAATGATAGAACGATAGATAGAACGATAGAACGATAGATAGATAGAACGATAGAACGATAGATAGATAGATAGATAGAACGATAGATAGATAGATAGATAGAACGATAGATAGATAGATAGATAGATAGATAGATAGATAGATAGATAGATAGATAGATAGATAGATAGATAGATAGATAGAACGATAGATGGATAGATAGATAGATAGATAGATAGATAGATAGATAGAACAATAGAACGATAGATAGATAGAACGATAGATAGAACGATAGATAGATAGAACGATAGATAGAACGATAGATAGAACGATAGATAGAACGATAGATAGAACGATAGATAGAACGATAGATAGAACGATAGATAAAACGATAGATAGAACGATAGATAAAACGATAGATAGAACGATAGATAGATAGATAGATAGATAGATAGATAGAACGATAGATAGATAGATAGAACGATAGATAGATAGATAGATAGATAGATAGAACGATAGATAGAATGATAGAACGATAGATAGATAGAATGATAGAACGATAGATAGATAGAACGATAGATAGATAGAATGATAGAACGATAGATAGAACGATAGATAGAACGATAGAACGATAGATAGATAGAACGATAGAACGATAGAACGATAGATAGAACGATAGATAGAACGATAGATAGAACGATAGATAGAACGATAGATAGAACGATAGATAGAACGATAGATAGAACGATAGATAGATAGATAGATAGATAGATAGATAGATAGAACGATAGATAGATAGATAGATAGAACGATAGATAGATAGATAGATAGAACGATAGATAGATAGATAGATAGATAGAACGATAGATAGATAGATAGATAGATAGATAGATAGATAGATAGAATGATAGAACGATAGAACGATAGAATGATAGAACGATAGATAGAACGATAGATAGAACGATCGATAGATAGATAGATAGAACGATAGAACGATAGAACGATAGAACGATAGAACGATAGAACGATAGAACGATAGATAGATAGAACGATAGATAGATAGATAGATAGATAGAACGATAGAACGATAGAACGATAGAACGATAGAACGATAGAACGATAGAACGATAGAACGATAGATAGATAGATAGATAGATAGATAGATAGAATGATAGATAGAACGATAGATAGATAGATAGACAGATAGATAGACAGATAGATAGAACGATAGAACGATAGAACGATAGATAGATAGATAGATAGATAGATAGATAGATAGATAGATAGATAGATAGATAGATAGATAGATAGATAGATAGATAGATAGATAGATAGATAGATATTTTGAATAAAAAAAAGGTGTATCAGTCTCAGTGTTATTTTAGTATTTTTTATAAACTATTATAGTATTTATTAATATTTGGAATTAGCTTTTATTTTTATATTTTTCATTTTAATTTTAGTTTAGATTTTTGTAATTTTGTCATGTGTTTTTGTGTACAAGGTGACTTACTCCAACACTGTTGGCTGCACGAACTTGGAACCTGTAGGTAGTGCCAGGGAGCAAATTACCCACAGTGCACTCTGTTTTAGATCCACGGTACACCTCCGCCGGCTCTGAAGCTTCCTCTATTGCACACATCTCCAAGCTAAACTCCACACCTTCACTCTCTTCACCACACACAGGACCATCTGGAGAAACGAAGATTTAAAAGTGTGAAATATAGAGACAGGGACGGAACAATAAGCAATCATTTAAAAGTGCAAAAGTCAAACCATAATCCATCACTCCAGTCCAATATACATGACCACAACGTTAGCACTGTTTCACGCATATTAGTTTTGGTGGCCATATTAACAGGTTATAGAAAAAGTGCTGAGCTTATTTAGAAGCCTCATAATAATAATTAATTAAATTAATAATTCATATATAATTAATAAAAGTGTATATTGCAAAACAAATGATAACAACAACAACAACAATAATTAATAAATGCCTCATAATAATAATAAAAAAATAGTGAAGGAGGTGAGTTGACGAGGCATTTTATGAATTATTATCATGAATAACTCATAGAACTGTATATTGCACACAAAAAAAATAATACTTTAATTAATGCCTCATATAAATAATTAAAAAAACCGTGAGCTGGGAGGTGTTGACAAGAGAAATTTTATGAATTATTAAAATGAATAATTAATAAAAGCCTATAATTGCAGAACATTAAAAAATGTTTTATTTGAAATTAATGATAATAATGATTACTAATTTGAAATTAATGATAATAATGACTACTAATATTATTACTACTTTTATTTTTTTATGTTTTGCAATATTTTATTTCAACTATTGTTAAGAAATACATCTATCTGGCTTGATACAAGTTACACAGGCAGACTAAAGCTAATTTATGTAATGTAAATTATTTACCTTCCTTTTCCTCATGTAAATGACAAATCAAATTTGTAATAATGCACACACCCAATAAAACTTTTATGGCCATTATTAAGAGAAACATTCAATGCTGAAACCCATAAATTATTTTCTGTATAGAGCCACAGTTCAAAAACGCTGTTGGTGTGAAACCACAATGCAATCCTACTGTCGTTACGCTCACGTCCCCCAGACACATGACTTGATGATCTCAGAAGGCATCCATCTACCAGCCTCTCAAAACCAAAACAAGATCTCAGTTCCCTCTACAACTGTGGCTAACTGGCTACAGGAAAGAAACTGATCAATCGCAGTGATGGAGAACATGCAGGAAAGCTCACGCCTGATGTCCGAACTCTAAGAGTCAGCATGGATGCCTGAAATCAGCACTGCCATTTCACAGTTATTTATAGATGGTGTTCAGCCTCTTAGATGAGCCCACCTTCACTCAAAAACAGTGAGTCAGGGGTATTATCGCTAACAAACAACTGCATTATACCTCTAGCTCCCTCAAAACACACACACAAATGCAAACACAGACCCACACTAAATAGGGTTATGCAATGTGTGAACAACACAAAAAGTAGATGCAAAGCTCTGTTGATCCAGGTGCATTCTGGGTAATTTGGACTTCTATAACTATAAACACTCTGCCTATTTCACCAGACAAACATAATTAGTCTAAAAGCAGACAAGTGTCACTTTAACTTGTTTTTAACTTCAATTTCTCTTTCCAAATGGATCAAGAGATTTGTATGAATAGGGTCATATTGTGGTCATATACCTATGGGGGGGGGGGGGTGTAGGAAGAAAAAAGAATGGATATCAAAAGAAAAAATAAGAGCCTCACCCCACTGCAAAATCAGCTCTTTGTGTTTGACATCACCCATGATCCTTGGGGGTCGACAGCGGCCAGGGGGCGGAATATGAGTGCGCACCGTCAAGTCATCCGACCACTGAACAACCAATACAACGAGTCAATATACAACACAAGGAGTACAATGTTATCTAATGAATCAGCCTGGAAAATCAGTTAAAGCACTTTGGTTCTCATACCTGGCTTTGTCCGCCCACATCGACACAGCTGAGTCTCAGAGAGTAGCTTGTTGCTGGTTTTAAATCCTCACATAAATGTTTCCTCTCTGGTCCTCTATAGCGAGTCACCCACTGCCTCTCTGCTGAACAAACACAGATTCATACAGTACATATCTATCTCAGTGAACCTGTCAAAAACATATCACAGGCATATTTCACATCAAAATCAAAATTATATTATTGAAATAAAATTACTTTGTTCAAAAGTCTGGAGTCAGTAAGAATGTTTTCAAGAAGCATGAATTAAATTGATCAAAATTGACAACAAGGCGTTAACATTGTAAAAAAAAAAAAAAAAACGAATTCCCAAATAAACGCTTTTTTGTTTGTTTTATATTAATAAAAAAAAATCCTAAAAAAAACCTATCACAGTTTCTACAAAAATATTAAGCAGCACAACTCTTTTCAACATTGATAATACAAACAGTTTCTTGATCATCAAATCAAAATGTTAGAATGACAGCTTTGCCATCACAGGAATAAATTAAAAATAAACAAAATTGTAATATAAATTGCAGCCTTGGCCAGTATAAGAGACTTCTTTCAAAAACATCACAGGAATAAATTAATTTTAAAAGCATAATAAAATAAGAGTTCTTTTAAATTGCAATAATATTTCACAGAATTACTGTTTTGTCTGTATTTTTGATCAAATAAAAGCAGCCTTGATAAGAGGCACTTTATATATATATATATATTTGATATTTATATTTCGAATATATTTATAGAATATAAATATCTAGAATATATTCTATATCTAGAATATATATCTAGAATATATATATATATATATATATATATATATATTTATAGAATATAAATATCTAGAATATATTCTATATCTAGAATATATATCTAGAATATATATATATATATAATATCTCAATTAAGCACATTTATCACCTCAATTCACATTACAATAAAGAAAATAACATCTACAAAAATAATGTGAAAGAATAGTATATTCTTTAAATTGTAAAATCCATAATTTTTTAAAAAGTTTTGAAAAAAAAAAAGTTTTAAATATTAATACATTTAAAATTTATAATTTACAAATATAATATTCTTTCATTTTTGGGTTAAATGTGACGTGGACATGTTCTTGTCAGATTCACCCGTTTGCAATCATAAATACCTTCAGAATTCCCTTCTGATGTCTCCAGGATGTACGTCAAGTCTCCAGATCCACCATCATCTTGTGGAGGTTCTGATTTAATTATACAAGACAGTGACGGTTAGAATGTAATGATAAATGGACAAAAATAATAATAATAATAACCTGTGTGAAACATAAATTGATTATGTTTTCCTACCCCACGTCACACAGAAGCTGTGGTACGTGACTGCGTTTACTGCAGGATTCACAGGGGGTCCGGGTCTGTCTGGGGTGGTCTTACACACAAGCAGAGAGCTTGGTGCACTGCGCCACTCACCGCTGCAAGTGATGAGCTGTAGAGGACACAGTAAAGAAGATCACACAAGGGGAAGCATGCATACAGCCATTTCTGCACTGTATGTACATATATACACACCCGTTCAAAAGTCTGGGATCAGAAAGATGTTAATTCATGAATACTTTTAAGGATGCATTAAATTGATCAAAAGTGACAGGAAAGACATTTATAATGTTACAAAATATTTCTATTTGAAATCAATGTTCTGCCCTTTTAAAATTTCTATTCATAAAAGAATCCACAAACAATTGTAAGCAGCACAGCTGTTTTCAACATCGATGAGAATAATAAGAAATGTGTCTGGAGCTGCAAATCAGCATATTAGAATGATTTATGAAGGATCATGTGACCCAGTAATGATGCTGAAAATTCAGCTTTGCCATCACAGGAATAAATCACATTTTTACAAAAAATTGTAATATAAATTATAAGTAAAAGAGCCTTCTTTCAAAAACATCTTACAGAACCCAAACTTTTTACCGATAGTGTATTATTGCGTATCCCACAATGAAATGTGCTTAACTTCATCTTTTTCTAGTGTGATGAATGAACTGGAAGTAAAATCAGCCACAATTTTTTGATTTGACAGCCAAATGTATTAATTACTGACTAAAAATACAGAAGATCTATATTTTATACTGTACTCAGGCTTCTATTATTTCTCTCCAAACATCTCTGAGAGGTCTGAGTGACTTCAGACTGAAAAGAGGATGACCAAGATGACATTTGAGGATTTCAGTACACATTTGTTTTGTGTCCCAATCTCCTACAGCATCGCAGGAAGCAGCATTTAAAATCTTGTCTGAAGTACCTCTCTCCCCTGATAATAACGCAGTGTTCTCTGGCTTCTCAGAGATTAGAGTAAAAGCCTTTTACACGCAACACCACAGGAAATCAATTCACCTTCCCCCAACAACAGCTGCTAGATCTGAGAAACAGCTCCAGGTTAGCGGACAAACTAAAGTTCATTAGATTATCGCTAATTGCCTGATTGGTGTAGGAGGAAATGAGGAAGCAAAAGGAACGTGTGATTTCTAGAACCCTAGTTAAACACCTGTATGTATGGATGGTTTGTTTACGTGCGTATGAACAAAATAAATCACGAATTGAAAATCATGAAACATTTCATGATTTCTGTGCTGGAAAACTCATCACTCACCCTGAATTTGTACTGCGTGTTCCTTCTTAGGGACTCCAGCTTACAGTTCAGCTCCAAACCGCTGTAAACTTCCTGGAAGTCCAGTCCCTGCCAAAAACACATTGTTTTTTAGATGTCAAGAAGTGAAGTATGGAACAATTATTTCCAGCTAGTCCCACCCCAAACTAACACCACAGTTTGTTTTTGTCAAACCAATGCCTCTTATTTTTCAATACCTTCCCTCCAATCTGGTTAGTAACACTTCTGTTTACGATCCAATCAAATGCTAATGGACTAAATAAAGCGGAGTCCTACATTTTTTTCTTGATTAATGTCCTGTTTCACTCTGAAATATGTCCAAATACGAAGGTAAAATAGGTAGCAGATGTTGTTGCATGTTTCATGACACTGAACTGGGATAAAATATTTTATAATTAATACTATATGTGACCCTGGACCACAAAACCAGTCACAAGTCGCACGGGTATATTTGTGGCAATAGCCAACAATACATTATCGATTTTTCCTTTATGCCAAAAATCATTAGGATATTAAGCAAAGATCATGTTCCATGAAGATATTTTGTAAATTTCCTACCGTAAATATATAAAAAAATTATTTTTGTGAGTGGATGCACCAAAAGCGCAAACATAAATAGACAACTTTAAAGGCGATTTTCTCAATATTTCGATTTTATTTGCACCCTCAGATTCCAGATTTTCAAATAGTTGTTTTATTCAGCTTTCAGATGATGTATAAATCTCAATTTCAAAAAATGTACCCTTGTGACTGGTTTTGTGTTCCAGGGTCACATATAATTATATAAAAATCTATGAATTATATATTTAATGTTATATAATTATACAATTAAAACTATATATTAAAATGTAAAAGAAATTCATAGAATAAGCCTATTTCCTAATAAATTTGTTTAAATGTATTAAAAATGCAAAGATCCTACAATTTATATAAAAAAAATAATGTGCATGAAATCTTGCTCTAATATTTGGATGGCGCATCAGTCTGCTGTGTTAAACACAGGCATTAGTCATGGATCCAGAAGAGTCGATCCATGTTACTCTGACAACTGTGGGCAAAGGTGATTAACCAGTGAGGAAGAAAAAAACAGCTAAAAGACTGATCTGTCAATTAGCGGTCATATTCCCTCAACACTGAGAAAGCCAATTTGTGGTGAAAAGGATGGCAACAGAAAGCCATAATAACTACTGCACAAGGGGGATTATGGGATGCGTATGGTGGGGCTGAGTTCAACACCTTGGTCTCATCCTGTATCTCCAGGGTGTACGTGACCACCTCCTCAGCGCTGCAGCTGTTTGGTCGAGTCCACTCCAGCGTAACCCAGGATGGACCTGCCTTTACCAGCCGTGGAGGCAAGGAAATCTGTGGGAGACTTCCTGTGGTGTAGAAGACGACTTCTGTGCTGAACCCACTGGAGAAAAAGAAAACAGTAAACAGCAATAAATCCAATCCTTTCCCATCCTATAAAGATTATACAACATATCCGTGTCTCATCAAAGCGTGCGAGAAGCACAAAGTTATAAATTGTTTGGACTTTTCCCCCTGGGAAAACAACACTGCCGCCACTCACAGTGAGTAGTGAGGAGAATTTTCTCATTTACCGCACCATTAAACACAAGGACACCACAGGGCCAAAATTCTACTAAATTGCATTCAACCAAAAGGATATGCTGGTGGGTTATATTTAAAAAAATTGTTTTATGATTTATTGCAAAAAAATAAAACAACATTTCACCTAAACCTCAGAAATAACCAGAAAAATAAATAACTAGCAGTATCATGATAAATAGTGGTATCAGATGGAAATATTTGTATATTGCTGATAGATCATTATATTCATTTACCATGGTATTTTTGATAGTACTCCAAGGTACTTCAAAGAACAACGGAATTATCCTAATAAACATCAAAAACACATGGTGTGTATTACTGGGTATAAAAAAAATAATAAATAAATAAATAAATAAATAAATAATATATATATATTTTTTTTTTATAAAATAAAATAATAAAACATGTATTACTGGTTAATCTAATTAAAATAAAATATATATTTTTTTTAAATGACATACAGACAAAAACAAACCTGGTGCCAATATCATTTAGCGCTGCCACTCGAAACGTGTACCCAACAGCAGGGCACAACCTCATTACTTTGCAGTGTCGTTGGTGTCCGATGTAATATTCACGGAAAATGCTGTTCTTTTTCCCCTGAAAAAGCAACAAGGATTAAACGATGCAGTTAGGAAGGACAAATAGGATGACAAGCATAAAATAAACATCTTAAAACACACAGAAAAGACCAGCAGCAGCCATACGCTGTGCCAGAACAGAACACTCTTTACATGAAAAGACCACAACAAAAACAAAATTGCTGCTGGAAGCTGTGCTAACTGTCACAACAACAGGAGCCAGAGTATAATTAAAGTTAAAAGGCAGAGGTATTTAGGATGGATTCTGCGGGGAGGAACCGCTGCCAGCCACAGCAGAGGAGTTTTAATGAACTCTTATTGAGCCAGAAAATAAAGTAGACAGTCTGTGGTGTAAAGCAGAACAGTCGGTTAAAGCCTTAGTCTCCTCAGGAACAACATCTCATGCCATAGGGACGGGAAAAAATTTGACAGCCATAGCGAAAAATTAAGGCAAATAATGAGTGAGTGAGTGAGTGAGTGAGTGAGTGTGAGAGAGAGAGAGAGAGAGAGAGAGAGAGAGAGAGAGAGAGAGAGAGAGAGAGAGAGAGAGAGAGAGAGAGAGAGAGAGAGAGAGAGAGAGAGAGAGAGAGAGAGAGAGAGAGTATGAGTGAGTGAGAGAGTGAGAGAGTGAGAGAGTGAGAGAGTGAGTGAGTGAGTGAGTGAGTGAGTGAGTGAGTGAGTGAGTGAGTGAGTGAGTGAGTGAGTGAGTGAGAGAGAGAGTTGAGGTTGAGGGGTAGATGACACACTCAGGATATTACCAAATTCATTTAAACAGGTGATGCAGTACATACCTCATCCCATTCTAGAACATAATTGGTGATTTTTGAGCCGTTGTCCACAGGGGGCTGTCATAAAAATTAGAAATTACAAAAAAGTTATACACAGTATACACTATCATTCAAAAGTTTGAGGTTGGTAAGAGTTTTAGATGTTTTTGAAAGAAGATGTTTTTGCACACCAAGGACGCATTTATTTGATCATATACTATCTATACTTTGAACTATATACTATCAATTAAACAATATAATAAACAAAATAAGTCAATATTGATGAGAGGTCATACATAACTGTGAGGCATTACTTGGCATGAAGCAACACATAATGATCAATAAATAACTACAAATTAATAATCGGGATCAATAATCAGACTATTCCACACTTAAGTAATAAAGTTCAGAAGCCCAACCATTAAAGTTTTAATGGTTTGTAGCAACTCAGCACAATAATACAGAACGTACCTTCCACTGTAATGTGAGGGAGCTCTTGGTGCGATGGGACAGTCTGGGGGGTAGAGGGGTTTCAGGAGGGGCACTCTGGGTAGTGAAGGCCCTCGCATCCGAACTGGGACCCTTGACAGAGTTACACACCGAGCTTACTCTGTAAAACACATGGTGAGAATTTCCAAATGAGGACAAGAGTGATTCATCATCATCACGTTCAACAAATACGCAGAAAAATCGGATATTGCCAACTTAAATGAATCATTTAGTGATAACAATGAATCTATTTAAATGCTGCATCCACTGTAATTACAAGAAGAACGCTTTGTGCCAATCCGCTCTTTGGATCCAGGAAATTCACATTTAAATACAAATCCATTTTTTCTGCATTCATTATCTTTAATTTAGTCTTGTTAATCAAATATTAGGTCATTCACCTCTCTTCAGCACTCGAATGACATTCAAAGTGCTCTGTTAATGGAGCGTTTCATCTCATTTGTACGTCGCTCGGTTAAAAGTGTGAGCTAGATGAATAAATGCAAATGTGAAACACTATTCTTACCTGATGTGATAGTCCGTGGCTGGTCTGAGGTCAGTGAGGGTGTACTGGAGTTCCTCACCACTGAAAAAAAGATAAGAGTGAAAATCTGTGTGTGAGAGTAGATGGATGAAGCATCCGTAAAACCTCCTTCAGCTTTCAAATCAATTCATAATAGCCTTTATGATTTGCTTTGGGGACCAAAAAAGAAAGATATAGATGTACATAAGGTTAATTTCCTAACTACATGGATACAAGATTGTTAAGTAACTATACTAATAAACAAAGAAAAAACAAATCATACTGAGAATTGAGAATAACAAAAATCTGAATAGAAAACTAAACAAAATAGCATGTCATTTACTAGAGGTTCTGACAATGTTAATTGATGCAGTCTATTTAAATAAATGTAATTAATTCAAATTAACTGTTGTTGTTTTTAAAATAGGTTTGAATGAATGAGTCAATGACTCACACACATAAAGACTCGTTTCATTACTGGATGAATCAGCGTCTTTGAATGAAATGATAGTGTGTGGTTGTGAAGCTGTTTAATACCTATGACAGCCGGCAGCGCAAACGAACATTTGAATGTTCTAACTTTTCAAAGGTTTGATAGACCTATCCAAATTGTTGTAATTCAGGAATAAGATCACGAGGGGGTTTGAACTCAAAGCGCAATCTTTTAACGATTGATCATGCAGATCTAATAAATCAATAAAAACAAATTGTCAAGAGTGAAGTGCAGTACACATGATGTTAAAAAAAGCCCTTACCTGTACACAACCTTGTATTTCCCGTCACGGCCCTTGTCCTTGAGCTGGAGCTCGTAACTACAGGAAGGGACCCGTCCAGGTGATCCCGATAAGAAAACAGAAGTCCACGACACAAGTGCGGAGTGGGACTGTACATTAGACACCTGAGGAGCCAAAATAAAGACACATTCAAGAGTTAAAGAGTCTGACAACAAGTCTGAAACATCTTTTTTTAGAAAAGAGCCTGGAAGATTTAAAGTCCAAAATAAAATGCTGGCTGGCTTTGAATTCTAATTTCAAATTATTTATGATGTCGGGTACATCAATAAATCGAGGCAGCTGTAAAAAGTAGTTAATTTGGGTGCCAAGGCTACTGCAGGCTCATCTCCAGAGAATGAAGCATCAGTCAGAACACACTACAGCTTACGTCCTTCACAGTTGCTCAGAGCGGAGAGACTCTTTATCACAAAACAAAAACATCTGCAACTGAAGAGGCTTCAGTAATGGCAAACCAGACTATTTACCCAATACTTTCCATTTTGCATTATTTTTATTCTCTGGCGTACTCACTGTAGAGGCACATTGCTGTCAGTTGTTTACTTCAGGTTGCTTTTTTTTTTTTTTTTTTCCTTTAGTTTTTTTTTTTTTGCAGGGGTCAAATTGACCTTGAACTAATGCATATACACAGAATTAGGGTTTTCATGACCCTGAGCCATTTTTGCAAATGCTTTTTTAAATACCTGCTCCCAAAGTGGATTTATGAAGTCAGTTTGCCTCAAGATCAAACAGGTGTAGTTCATCACGTCTATGAATAGGTTTCCCTAACATTTGAAAACAAGTCCAAATGCTTTTTAATCTTTATTTTGAACAGTATATTTGGAGTTTCATCATTTAAAACCTTACAAAACCTTATTGAGCTTGTGCTATAACTTGTGACATTCATACATTTTAAAAACTTTGGGCCCCTGTATGTTACCGTCACATTTTGAACCTTGAATGCACATTTAATGTGTTTCTACTGACAGAAAGTGATGAAGATTATGAAGAGAGGTGAACCATTAAGTCATTCATTAACTCCTGCTGCCCCCTCGTGAACGTAAACGGAAGTGCTTCATTCTGACCACTTCTAGACAATAACAATCCTTACATTTAAAGCATTATGTTGTTGTGCAGGTAGCAAGGGTGTTCTGGATGGTTGCTAGGTGGTTGCCAAGTCAAAAGAACCTACCTTTTGACAATCTGATCCCAGGTTATTACTCAAGTCAAGTTTTTATAAACCAATTTTATCATCCACCACACAAAAACCATACTATCAACTGCTAAGAAAGGAAACAGAACAACTCTCCTCAAGGCACATGATTTGAGGAGTGATTCATGTCCGTAGAATAAACAATAACAATAACCCTATATATTATATATATATATATATATATATATATATATATATATAAATAATATATATATATATATATATAAATAATATATATATATATATATATATAAATAATATATATATATATAAATAATATATATATATAAATAATATATAAATAATATATATATATATATATATATATATATATATATATATATATATATATATATATATATATATATATATATATATATATATATATATATATAGAGAGAGAGAGAGAGAGAGAGAGAGAGAGAGACCTCGAACAGAAACAACAAATACTGAAAAAAATTACTTAAATTAAATGATAAATTAAACAAAACTTCAATTTCTTCTCTGCATTTCTTAGCTTGCATCCAAATCTAGCTGTCTAATAAACCTGGTATTGTATATTATGAATTTTGCTTTGTCTTTGACAAATTGTTTTGTTCCTCTTTTGGAACTCCCTTTGGATAAAAGCGTCTGCTAAATGCGTAAATGTAAATCATAATACTTAGGATTATGTTCATATTTCTAATTCGAAGCACTTGGCAAGCAATAACATATTTAGAGTGGAGCGACAATCCTGCAGGACAAATAAAACAATCACAGGCAAAAGCGTGAAATTATGACATTAAAGCTTTTCGATTTGCTGCTCGAGAGGAGATTTGTGAGACAACACGTTTCGAATCACCCACCTGGGGCTTGTCCATTCCTGATGGCACAGCCTGAACTCGTCTCGTGTCCACATCATGATCTGCACAGAAAAGAGATTGAATATAGCCAGACGTCTCCTATCAGTCATAAATCAGAGTATGTGTGTGACTGTAACATCTTCATGCTTGTTTGGAAAGAGAAAGAAACACAAAGAACATAAATTCAGAATCAGCAGACAGAGACACAGATCTGGGGCATTAGAGACGTCCTGATGGATGGAGCTGTCGGAGCGGGCCTGCGCCGGGAAGGAAAGTGGCTGTTGGGCGAGTGAGGATCATAGGTCTGGCTCTTAAGGGGCCCAAGGGGCTCCTGCAATGAGTCATCACTGCGATGAAGTCATGGCGACATGACCCAACACTGACCTCTATGGTTTCCCCCCAACAAGATGTTGATGGGATTGGGAAATGGAGGATGTTTTCAGTGGATTCTTTATTTTAATGGAGAGAATGGAAAAATGAGAGATTCCACTCCATGTATGGACTAAAAATTAATCAAAATAGGTCAAAGTGCTCTTGAATTACTCGTCGGATTCAAATAAAGAGTCACGACACTGTTGGAAAACAATTTTGAGAGTAAATACAGTACAAACTGTAAATGCTACAAACTACATTTTTCAGTAGAAAGCTCACAAACGTCACTAATTTTTGTAATATAGTACTGCACACGTCTGCCAATGGTGTGTGTACAAAAGTGATTCATTTTGCTAAATGGTTTATTTGAATGCACTTTTTAAATAAGACAATTCAATGGTTAATTTTCCTGCACTGATTAATTTCAGTAAGATACTTTAAAGTTAAATTTTTTTTTTATATATATATATATATATATATATATATATATATATATATATATATATATTTATATATATATTAGTTTCCAACTATGAGTAGTTTGTTAAAAAGCTACAGCTTCAAAGTCCTGAACACCGCTGGGAATGAAGACCAAGTCTAATCTTCTGACGTTACGCATTTCAGCCAGATTTCAGCGTCTTCTCAGACACTCTTCACAGGAACCGCTCATCTTCCCCTCTCTTGTTTTAATTTGCAGTGCCTTTTGACTGTGTATTTTAACAAGGTCCAGCCTTGTGCTATCACTTCAGACAAGAAAAGATCTGCATCTCATTATGCGCTGTGGTTTTGCCACAGACAGACTATAGACACACACGCTCTCCCTCTCTTTAACACACACAGACACAGAGGCATGGGAACCAAAGGTTCGCAAGAACAAAGACCAGGGTAAGATAAGACATTAAAGAACACAGAGGAAAACAGTGAGACAGAGTGAGCTGTTTTCAAAAGAAATGATGAAAGAAAAGGAAATATGGAATGTACTGCATCTGATGCAACATGTGTTGCACATTCATCTACCATCTGATCCCAGAACAACTGTGATTGGAATCCTCAATGAAATACAAGCTTACTGTATACTACATACTTCAAATGAAAACTGTATACTAAAGTTGGGGATCAAGAACCGGTTCTTCCTCTGAACAGTGTTTTCTGATTTGCCACAGCATCTAGCATTTACTAATATATTATTTAAAAAAGTTGTAATTGATAACATTAGTTAATGCACTGTGAAGTAACATGAACAGCTGTATTTTTATTAACTAACTTTAACAAAGACTAACAAATACAGTAATAAATGTATTGCTTGTTTTAGTTCATGTTAGTTAATACATAAACTAATGTTAACAAATGAAACCTTATTGTAAAGTGTTACCATTATTTTTTAATGAATCAGTCAGAAAGACTCACAAATAATTAATTAGACCCTAATAGTTATAGCATATATCATTAACTATTAACTGTTTGTAATAAAATTACACTTTAATTAAGATACATTGAAATATTTCGATATGAAAATATCAAATATATGTATGTATATAAAAAAATATATAAAAATGATAGAAAATTATAAATTTTGGGGGGTAACCGACACTGAAGTGGAAGGTTAAGTTGATCGCATTGCTTTGTGGGATACAATATTTGCAGTGTGCTCTGGTTGTACCGTATATTGCATATTTTAGAAAATGTAGAAGGTTATCATCAGTATATATAGAAAATATGCATCTGTCGAAATCATTCTAATATGCTCATTTGGTGATCAAGTCAAATGTCTTACTATTATCAATGTTGAAACCAGTTGTGCTGCTTAATTATTGTAGTGAAAACCGTGATACATTTAATCCAGGATTTTTTGCACATAAAGATCAAAAGAACAGCATTTATTTGAAATATCTTTTGTAGTATTATAAATGTGATTATTGTCACTTTTGGTCAATTTAATGCAACTTTGTTGATCAGAAGTATTAATTTCTTTCAGAAAAAAAAAAAAATCCTACTGACCCCAAACTTTTCAATGGTAGCATAAATTATTCCAAACAAAGCCTATGCCATTCAAGTGACTGACTGCATTTCACCAGTAGCGGGCACTCTTCCATATTCCTACTTGCTTCCTGTACTATCTACTGTTTATCCAATGTGTATGTGTGTCACACCACAGAGTAAGTGCTGACACTGATAAAAAAGCTCAAAAATAAAGGCTTGGAGTTAAAGACCCATAATACTTCATAGAAATTAGGCTTTAAAGTGAACAGATGTGGACTCAAGCTTGTTGACTCATCTTGAAGAGTCAGCAGCTCTGACTGTTGTTATTTAAGTGCAGCTGACACTGGAAATATCCTGTTTTTGCTCTAAGCTGTTTCCACACGTATGAAAATACTACAAAGACATGAGAACAAAATCAGCAAGATGCCTCTTAATTTAGATGTCTACTTAGCCCACCTTGTGGCTCGGTGTCTGTGTGTTTGGGGCTTCCTCTGGCTCTTCGATCTGGCCTCTTGTTGCCAGGGCTTCCTCTTCCTCCAGAGCTGCTGTGGCTCTTTCCATGGCCGTTCGCTGTGGTGGTGCAGGCCGTGCTGTTCTTGTAGCTGCTGGAAACCGAGCTGGTCACCTGACTTAGACCTGTACGCTCCACTGGTTGTTTGAGCTTCTTGGGTGGAGGTTTACAGTACTCCTCATGACCCATGAAAGTGGAGACGTTATACAGTGGGATGATCTCTGAGATAAGTAAAAGATCATAATTACACGACAGAAAGTACAAAGCAAATGACACAAGGTAAAAGTGAAAATGTTAAACAAATCAACATTTGAGTAAAACAATCAATATTACTAATATATTTTATATTGAATATACAATTTATATTCTAGTATACAAAACTAATTTAAGTGTTGTATACCTGTTAAAAATGTATTTTTGCTATTTAAATTTTAGTGTAGAACATTCATACATTTGAAATAATATATTATATATGTATATATAATATACATTTCATATTCAGCGCAAAATGTATATATGAGTCCACAAAACTATTATATATATATAACAAATTTTGTGTAGGATTGAATATGCACAAAACCTAAACTAAAACACTCTTATATTTTATTTTATTAAATTGACATTTTAGTTTAGTAAAGAAATTCATATATTTTATATATTACTATATTTTATATATATATTTTTTGTTGTAAATTCATATTAATTTGCAACAAGAGAGAAACATCAAGCATGTTTAAACTTTTCATTAATAATGTATCTTTGGATTGGCTGTGTTTTATAGCTTTGTGTGGTACTTTGCTTTCATGTTGAGCCAGGTTAGGACAGTGTTATGATTCAGTATAAAGACATGGTTGCCCGTCCTCACTTAAGTATGTGTTTAAATAGCTGAATAGACCAGGAAACTTTTAGTCTGCTATGGACAATGAAGCATTACCTTCCGGGTAGATGGGGGGTAGTCGATGCTGATAGAACTGGTGTGGGGACACATCACCGGGGCTGACTGGAGGGTAGTATGACGTATGCGAGGCTGGAATAAAGTGTGGGTGCGTCAGGTATGGAGGGTGAATGTGGTGGCTCGGGGACAGAGCCGGAGAGTAACTGGGGGGGAAACATTCAGAATGAGGTGTCACCACAACCCTCCGCACGCCCGTATTGTCCTCCAGAACCTGAAAATACAAACACGCACAGACGTCAAGCCAAACAATTCCCAACATCACAGGCTTTCTGATGTCAGCCATTAGTAGCCCAACCCAACACATAATACAGCCTGTCTCTGGATATAATGTGCCAACAGTTGCAACCACAGACGTACAGTGCCACTTTAAACAAAGGGCAGGAATGCAAAAGTAAACAAAGCCTTCTAATGGAACGGCGATCAAATACATTCCAGTGGAAGAATGTATGCATGGAAGACGCTTACAGGAATCACAGATCTGCTGGTACAGTTCACATGGGAGAAATCATCCCACTGACAGCCACTTCTAACCCTGGGTGATCCTGAAGTCAGATTGGTCACCCAGGGTTAGAAAGTGAGGTCAGTAACGACAGCAGAAACCAAAGTGCTCAGTTATGCTTATACTGGAGGAAAGAACTGTTAAGATCTGCAGGGCCCTCTGGGAAATCAATATGTTCTAGATTCAAAGAATAAAATGTATATGTTTTAATATTAAAACTTCCCCCTCTGAAGTTTCTAGTTTGTGAATTGATGACTGGAGAGTCCTAGCTATTCTTCATCAACAGTAACACAAAATGCATACAAACTGTACAGTCAACGTTCATAATGAAAAATTACGGCCAAATCCAATTAGCTTTCCCACCTTAAACCAAAGGGTTTGTCCAGAGAGAAATACTGACATTTTGGAAATACATGTAACATTTATTAATTAATATTAGACATAAATCTTGAATCTTAATGACAAAACACTGTGAAACTTATACTACACAACTCAAGCATATCCGGACAGGTAATCAACTCATAAACAGTACCAATAGTACCAATAATGACAAGATGATTAATGTATGTACTGTAATTTATGTACAATACCAATCAAAAGTTCACAAAGGGGTCAGTAAGATTTTTTTTTTAAAGAAATTAATACTTTTATTCAGCAAGGATGCATTAAATTGAACAAAAGTAATTTATATTTCAAATACATGCTGTTATTTTGAACTTTCTACTTAAAGAATCCAGAAAACGTATCAAGGTTTCCACAAAAAGTTTAAGCAGGACAACTGTTTTCAACATTGCTAATAATAAGAAATGTTTATTGAGCAGCAAATCAGCATTAGAATGATTTCTGAAGGATCATGTGACACTGAAGACTGGAGTAATGATGCTGAAAATAACAGGAATAAATTTCATTTTAAAATATAGTAGGATAGAATGAAATAGGTAATAACATTTCACAATATTATTGTTTTTACTGTATTTTTGATCAAATAAATATAGCCTTGGTGAGCATTAGAGACTTATTTTGAAATTACTTATAAAAAAATCTTACTGACCCCAAATTTTTTTAACGATAATGTATGTTGACTTTACATACGTTCATATGGATTTTGTGTAGTGGTAAAGAAAAGTGATAAAGCTAACAAGAATAATTCTTTTTATGAGGCCACATGCCTGTGCAACAAAACTACATCTCATTACTTTTTGTGGCAAAAGAGCATCAATTACACAGATAATGAGCATTGTTATCACTTCATTTCGATGCACTCAAGCTAAAAAGCTTCCATCTTGTTGTAAAGTTGAAAGAGAAAGAAACGGGCAGCCCACCAAACATGGGCTGGTCCTGCCCTTCACATTCGGGTGGAACGCACTAATGAATCATATTTACACGAGTGACCTTTGTGCCATTAAAGCCACCCCACTGATTTATTACACCCACAACTCAAACACTTTTTCCTGCCCTCTCCGCAAGACTTTTTTGACCTTTCTACTGAAATGTCACCGCCACTGACCTTTAGCAAACTCTCGCCTGACACCGTTCAGTAACGATGAATAACTAGGAATTTTGTGCATGTCCGTCTGTTGTTTGTTTGGTTGTCATATACTGAACACACAATTTATGAGCATGTTTCCAAGAAAGAGATATTCGCCTGCGAGGGGTGAAATCACATCCTCATTGTGCGAGAGAGGTTTCGCCACCCCGACGCACGGCCCTAACCCATTCCTGCCGGTTACCTGGGAGACGTAGCCAGGAGGAACGTGGATTGGTGGAATGGAACCGTTCGGTGACATCATGGGAACTTCAGCAGGCCCTAAGGCAGAAAGAAAAAGAGAAGAAAGCTGTCAATCAAACAGTAGCACAATGCTGACTCCGCCCCCTCATTCCACCACGTAATGCAAGGCTAAGCAAAGAAAATTCCAGGGGCAACGAGAAAACAGGAATGCTTTGGTAAAAAGATACGCATATGCTTAGGAGATGGAATTATGGACGTTAATTGTGATATAAGCGAGCTCTGCTTCATTGTTTTCTATTCAAGCTTAATATACTATATAGCAAATCTAAACTGCATGATTGTTTATATCGCAATTTATAATTTATTTAAACAATTTATATTGTTTATAAATTGTAAGTATATCTAATTTTATCAGCATACATACAGTACAATCACCGTATAGCTAATCTCAGTTTCTTGATTGTTTTTATTGCAAAATGAAAACTATATTACCATCCAGTGACATATTTAAATCTATATAGTACATCCAACTTTCGCCCAACTCTAACATGCTGAACGTGTCAATAAGGCATAGATATTATAAACATTAACATCATGAAAGCTGTAAAGCTGCTTTGAAACAATATGTATTGTAAGAAGTGCTTTACCAATAAAACTGACTTGACATCATTTTTGACCCAGTATCCCAATGAACTCCACAGGCTTATATTTGGTACTGTGGTATTGGGTTAAACAAACAGTTTAAGGCATTGATTATGGCTTCACTGTCTGCAGTCAACACAGTAGAAATAGAGCCATCAGGTCCAACTGGTGCGCCACAGGAAGAAACGGCCACTGCCGGCACACAAACCCTCTCTGTTATGGCTCTCATGGGACGCGGGTGAATGAAACCCCTCCATCCACCAAACCGACTGTTTATTGTCAGAATTTAAAGCCTAGAGAAGCAACTCATAGCGCGTACCCTCATCCAGGGCTCATGTAGAGGGCCACCAGCTGTTTTAGACATCGCCCTCTCCTCCAGACCCTGCAGGAACCGTGGCGTGACAGCCTCGGGTGCACTAAATCACCCTGATGAATTTTACAGTTTCTCCTCGGTTTCTCCCCCATCAGTCAATACCGGGGTCAGTATCTCTCCAGCTAGCGGTTGCCGGGTTTGAATAAGACCCTGTTTGTGCTTGTATTGAAGGGGCTTCACAGGAGTTTCTTCAGCGAAGGGGACGGGGGAAGGGTTTGTGTACACAGCGATGTGTGTGGGTCATTTCACCAGGACATGAGTGTATACGCACGGCAGCTTAAAATAACCTTTTCACGGGGCGACGTGTACAGAGCACAACAAAATCCATTCAGATTGTTGCGTGTTTGGAAAGGGTCTCTCGCAGGTATGCAGCTGCAGACCTCCTTCTCTCTCGCTCCTGTGAAAGTTGAGGAGCTGGGTTTGAGGTTTTGGTGGGGGGGAGGGGGTTAGATGACTGAGTGACAGTATTGTATCACAAGGCTCTTAATATGAAGGGCCCTTTCATCCTCGACCCAAAAAAGAGAGAGAGAGAGAGAGAGAGAGAGAGAGAGAGAGAGAGAGAGAGAGAGAGAGAGAGAGAGAGAGAGAGAGAGAGAGAGAGAGAGAGAGAGAGAGAGAGAGAGAGAGAGAGAGAGAGAGAGAGAGAGAGAGAGAGAGAGAGAGAGAGAGAGAGAGAGAGAGAGAGAGAGAGAGAGAGAGAGAGAGAGAGAGAGAGAGAGAGAGAGAGAGAGAGAGAGAGAGAGAGAAATTCTCAACTCAACACAAGCATTCCTCTACTTCAATTGAAGGGGTGGAAAGGATGGATGGCGTGAAGGCTAAGGATAGAAAGACAGAACAGAACTAAAATACTAAGGCTTAAAAAAAATGCACATGATCAGTGTTATTACAAATCCTTTTTTATTAACTGAAATAAAGCTGACATAAAATAAAATAAATATTAGATTAAAAACCTTCACGAAAATTTTAAATGTTGCCTTGGCATCTAAAAAAATAAAACTGAAAAAAAAAGTGTTTAAGTGAATTAGAAATTATAATTTTTTTAACTAATAAAGATGACAAATTTACACAAACTAAAATTAAAATGAAAACTGAAAATAATATAATATTAAAGCCAATTCAAAATATTAATAAATACCATAATAGTATATAAATAACACTAAAATAAGACTGTACATGATACACTGATTAATTTTGTTGAGAAAAGCCCCCAAATGGAGATAATTCAAAGATATTACATTACTCTAGAGGAGTAGTAAAGCATTGAAAAGTCACAAATGTGGCTTCAGAAGTCAATGTATTGTTATTTGTTTGCTTGTTTGTTTGTTTGTTTTAGCTCCAAATCATTGTTCATAAGTCTGGCCAACAGTAGAGTTTGTCAATCCTTCTGAGATTTATATATTGGGATAAAAATATTGGGATATAAATGAGAAAAATAATTAAAATGCGCATGTCAGAGGGAATTAATATTTATTGTTTTTTTTACATATTTTTGAAAAAAAAAATATTTGGTCACATTTTAGATTAGGCTCTAATTCTCACTATGAATTAACTATTAACTACAACTTTTGGCTCAAACTCCTAATTACTGCTTATTAACAGTTAGTAAGGTAGTTTAAGTTTAGGATTAAAGGATGTAGAATATGGTCATGCAGAATAAGGTATTAATATGTGCTTTATAAGTACTAATAAACAGCCATTATCGTAGTAACATGCATGCTAATAAGCAACTAGTAAATGGTGAGAAATGGACCCTAAACTGAAGTGTTACCAAATATTTTTTATAATTTTATAAAATTAATTACAATAAATTAACATGTTAAACTGGAAGCCCTAATTTTACATCATATGAAAAAAATGTCAGCTTTGCTAACCCGTCCAAACCCGCCGCCATGACGCTAGTTAGGGTGTCATGGGAGGTTGCTAGGGTGTTGCTAAGGTGTTCTAGGTGGTTGCTAGATGAATGCTAACTGGCTCAAGTAGAAAGAGCTGACCATCAAGTTTCTATGATTGTGGTCTATAAGATTTTCTTAGCCCATTTATAATCTGCCAGGCAAAAATATTCTGACCACTTAGAAAAGTAATAGCACACATTACCTCATCAAGCCGCAATTTGAGGTATCATTCATGTCCAGAACACAAAAAGTTATGTGCAGGTTAACACTTAGGAAAAGCGGTTTGTTCGCATCCACAACCGGAAGTATGAGCAATTGTAAAAGTTTGAAGAGCAGCAAGAGAGACACAGACAGAGGTAAGTAAGGGGGGGGGGGGGGGGGGGGTAAAGCTTCTGGATTGCCAAGCTTCTCAGGAGGCTGTCGAGGAAGAGAGCCTCTTCAGCAGAACAAACCCCTCTTTGTGCTCCAGAGAGAAGCTCTCTCCCCCACTGCAGGGCCTGCTGGGTACTTCATAAAGTCCACTCAGTCAGTCCTGGGGGCCGCTGACACACCACCAAAGTACGTGTGCGTGCGCGTCCTCAAGAGTGTATTCTTGCTTTTACTCCAGATAAACTCTAGAGAAAAAGCTGCCAAGTGGTGTTTTCGGTTTTGTTCTTTTTACAGAAACCGTGATCGACAGCACATACATGCACATACATAGATTGCAGAGGAGTAGAACGGAAGTTCAGTGTTCCACAAACTATCAGTTCCGAAGTAAGATCCACTAATTCACATTGGAGGGCTAGCTTGGCCAGACAGGGAGACGACGGGCAGAAAAGAGCAAAAGAAAGGGATGTTTCTGGAAGGAATGTGTTGCATCAATCTGAGGGCCACTGGGCAAAGAAACAAAGCTCTTATTTCTGCAAAGGATTACAAATCTGATCTGTGTTTTTGAGCAAGCCAATTTGGGACGGTGTGTGCGTGTAGTAGACCGGAGAGGAAAATCAAACTTGAGATCACTAACATCTCAGTTGTTTCTCCTAGACAACAAGAATAATATATGATAGCAGATGGAGACATTTGATGAGATTTTATACGTGTCTTGAACTTGAAAAACAACAAGAGCAAACAACCCTAATGTTCCTCAAAAGATAACACAAAACTCTCAAACTGCTCAGATTTCCCATGATGCCTTCATTCATTCAAAACTAGAGCTGCACGATTAATTGTTGAAAAGAATGCAGTCTCGATTCAAACACCCTCGCAATCTTATTTCTAAAAGACAACAATTCATATATGTCTATTAAACCTTTGACAAGTACGATCACAGCGAACATCCGCTGACCCAGTGAGAGCAGTTGTCAAAGGTATAAAACAGCTTCACAAAGCTTCATATTTTTCATGTTACAATAATTCTAATTATCACAGTAGTACTGGGATATAAGTTTATAGTTCGGACATAAACACTGATGTCTACGGTAGCAATCAATACAGATCAAATTACCTTTTAAAAAGTAACTTGACACTTCAAATTAAATATATCAATTAGATCGTTACACAAGTAGGTGGTGAGAAAAGACTTAATGTATTTGTCATTGAATCATTCATTCAAGAAATTCGATTCATCCAGTAATGAAACAAGTGAAGTCATTGAATCATTCGTTCAACCTGATTTTTTGTCAGAACTTCTAGTAAATTGCATTTTATTTAGTTTGGTTGTCCATTCAGAATATAAATTTATATCAATCTATATCAATTCATTCAGAATTGTGCAGCTCTAATCAAAACAAATTCAGAAGATCAATAAATACAAATTTTTGGTATTTTAAATTTTGTAATCAGAAGATGTGAATGAGGCCAATCCAAAACTTGCCACCACAAAGCTTGGGTGCTGTAGGTGGTTTCTAGGGTGTTGCTAGGGTTACTAAGGGGCTCTAGGTCGTTGTCTACAGGTCCATGTCAAAAGAGCCCACCCTTAAAGGGGTAGTTCACCCAAAAATGAAAATTCTGTCATCATTCACCATCAAGTTGTTCCAAACCTGTATGAAATTATTTAATTGGCTAAACACAGAAGAAGATATGGAGATATTTTGAAGGATGTGGGTAACAAAACAACTGACTGTACCCATTGACTTCCATAGTATGGAATCATGGCAACCCCCAACTGTTTGGTTACCCACATCCTTCAATATCTTCTGTGTTCAGGAGAAGAAAATAATATATACAAGTTTGGAACAACTTGATGGTGAGTAAATGACAGAATTTTCATTTTTGGGTAAACTATCTCTTGAAGTCTTGATGATATTCTGTGATGATATTTTTTTTCTTAGTCTAAATGCCTAGAAAGATGGTTTAGAACAAATCCCAAATCCTTAGTGTGAGCAAAAATGATAGAGAGACTCCACTACTGAAACAGAACTCCATTAAATCTGAGTTATGAAAGAGCACATTCGAGCACATAAAAAACAACCCATATGAAGAACACAACATTCAGCTGCATCATATTGATTCATCTTCATAAATGAGGAAAACATCTAGTGGTTGGACAAATGTTGATAGACGTAGGCTACTATAATGTGACCCATCTATCAGAATGTCTTCTGTTTTTCTTTTCAGCCAGATAAAACACCAGAATTCCAGACCTGCAGTCCATCTGATTATGTATATAAGAGATTGTAATTTTCTCTGGAGAGGGTTTGTGTGTGTCTCCGCACACGCAGTGTGTGTTTTCATGTGTCTGTAATTGCATGCCCCATTGTTCCTGCTGTAAACACTATCTGTCTCTCTCCATCCAACGAGGAAAATTCACAGCTCAGGGAGCCGAAGTGTTTATCCAACAGACTCACTGATCAAGGGACGTATTTGTGTTTCACAGACCCTGGAGGCATTCAATTCCTTCCCTTCACACAATCTATCCTAATTCAAGCACCATTATATAGTCCCACAACTAAACTTTGACAGAAAAAAAAAGGCATCTTGAGACAATCATAACAAAATATGATGCAAAGATCATTCTGTTGTAACTCGCCTGGGGTGAACTCCAAACACTGTTAAAGAAAAGACAGTAGAGCTATGCTTTCCTCACTGCATTTACACAGGCTCGAATCACAGGGTGAGGTTTATACCAGTCCTAAATATTTACCATGAAATGTTTGTATTTGCATTAATGAAAGTTAGTGCAGTATTCTTGGCTGACTGCCTCGAAACACACTCCTCTTGCCATGCAGACAAACACACACTCTGTTAAAGGTCCCACAGGTAGAGATCTCAGTCAAGACTGCTGGCACGGATCTGTAAATTATTAATAAAATGTTTTCATAAAAAGAGACATATGTGTGCTCTTTTACACATTTCTTTCAAACACACAAATTCCACTGTCTTGTTCTCCATTTTCAACATATTGTGCTCCAAACCTCCTGGTGTAAAATTGAATTCTCCTATAAATCTGAACCACATTATGTTTGACTAAATGTTTAAGAAATTAACTATTTCTGTGTCAATTATTGACAGACTGATATACTGGCCAGAGTCAGACTCATTAATTTGCTGATACTCAGCCATCTGGCATCAGACGATAACTAGAACACATATGCCAATTAAGAAAAGTAATATTTAGCTTTTTTGTAATAGATCTTCAACAAAAAACTACCAACAATCTTGGCACTGGGTAATGCAATTTTAGCATTTCTAAAGTTGGACTGAAATAAATAAGACTGAAAAAGTGCAATCAAACAATAAAAAAGTGCAGGTAAAATAAATAAATATTTTTTCTACATATAAATTAATTTCACATACTTTCCTGAAATGTAAGTGCTGGTAGAATGAATGAATGCACAAATTAGGAAGTAAATAAATAAATAAATACTGTTTTCAAAAAAAAAAAAAAAATTAAAATACTTTAATGAAATTTAAGTAGTTGTAAAATAAATAAATTAAAGTAAATGTTTACTGAAATTGTTGTTTACTGCTGGTCATATATTAAACTGAGATATTGGCCACTGTGGATAGGGTTATGGCTGTGAACTCTTTGCTACGGGACACAGAGATGTTGATTCATCTGAATCTAAGACAAAGCCCACCTTTCAAAGCTAAAGCAAATTGGCCCAAAAACGGCAATATTCCAAACAGTCTGTCTGAAGATCCACCCTGCCTTGAGAACGGTGAGCCCTGTGGATATGTAGCGCTTGGCTGTGAATTCCCAGCATGCTTGGAGTGGGAGGGTGTTGGCTTTCAGGATGTGCAATAAAAACCGTCCGCGGACTCATTCAGCTCCTGCGTGGAGAGAGTTATGCAAACAGCCCTCCAGGAAAACGAGACGACTTCACGGCTACCCTCCAGCCGCTCCCCCTCTCCGTCACCCTTCCGCTCTCAGCAGCTGATTAGTCCCGCTGTGGACGAGTCCAAGGAGTAACCTGAATTACTCCCAGTGTCACTGATAAAAGCCCATTCAGAGAATTAGACCAGGGTGTCGCTATCATGCCAGGCCATCTCTGGTGTTTCAAGGCATTGTTTTCATTTCCATGCTTCCCATCCTGAGTTAACAGGCTGAGAACTTTACCCTCTCCCCACCCAACATCCCTAAAAAAAACCAATAGCAACGGAAGTTCGAGTGAATCATGCAACGATAAAGACGCAATTCTGATTTATAGCTGCTGGCCAATGATTTCAATAGCTGGCTCTGAGACATGAATGACCTCGGTGGGGTTGAAGGGGCTCTTGTGTGGGGAGATTCCCCAGCGGAGGGGAAGGGAAAATGACGTAAGAGGCAGACCGTACCTTCCCGAGCTCCTCTCCAACCCTGCACGCCAGATCAGCGTGTGCCTCCACTGCTGGACTGGGCAGCATTGCCCCTTCTGAACAGTGAACAAAAGTCTGCGTCAAACTGTGTCTCGTTTAAAAACAAATCCACAGTAAAATGAAGCGAACAAATGATCATTGTCTTACTGAGGCGATCAGACTGGAACTTCCATGCTTTCTGAATGTTAGGATAACAAGGAAAACTATGCAAAGACTGTTTTTCCACAACTTGGCATTGCAAAACATCTTGTAATCCTCAGAGACATCTCTATGGTTTTGTTGCTAGAGTTATCCTGTGTTTGCATCATTCTCTTATTTATTTATTACTACATGATATGTGTGAGTCACTGAAGAGGCAGTGATGTAGAAGGCGGCGTTGATCCTCTTCTGCAGAGGCGGTCTTTTGTCACACTGTGACGTAATAACGTGACGAAATCCGAAACGAGTCGTTTTCTGAGCTTGGTTTCAGTAAAAGCCGGTTTTGGACTAACGAGGAAGTTGAGTACTTAAACTTACAGGATATTTTTATAGTACAATAACCTTTTATATGTTGAAAGAGCAAGGAAAATTTGATTTCTCAATTCATGACCTCTTTAAGAAATCCTATCAGGTGAATTTTGAAGTCTTCGGGCCAGATTTACTAAATAGGGCAAATTAGCCTTAGAGCCCAATTCTATAGTGCCGATGGGAGTGGAAAGTTCTGTGCGTGATCTACTGACGACGTGCAAATTAAAGAAAACAGACGCAGCCGGATCATTTCCATAATAACCAACGCAATCTACCGAGAGCAGCGCAAATTAGCGTCTGGTTTAAGACATGCTTTTTTAGGCGTTAAATAATGGCCCAAATACCAATAAACTGACGAGTGGAAACCTTAATTAATAAATCGCCTTGCACGATTCATTTAAATACTCTCCCCTCCCATAAATGTTGCGTCTGAAAGGGAAACTCTAACAAATCCATAACCTGCAAAAATAACTGTCCACAGCTTTTCAGCGCTAATTTTTCACTGTGTGTCTTTAGTAAATCCTAACAGTAGTTTTTTAACTCCAAAAAAGGGTTTGATCTGGCTCAAGCTGTTAGTAAATCTGGCCCTTAAAGTTATGTGTGGAAATATAAACAGGCAGAAAGAGGAGAGTTCCAATGCAGACCTGCTCTGACATGCTCTGTACTCAGGAAGGAGTTTCCTTTGCTCTGACTTGATCTACAGTTCAGACTCAACACTGATAGAGGGGTGAGAGAGAGAGAGAGATTTTTGGACCTGCCCCGTCTGGATGAAGCCTGTCACATACATAAATGGTGCCATTGTCTGTCAAAAAAAAAATTCTTAAAAAGTCCAAAATGTGCTCACGTTACTCCAGATACAGATCAAACTCAGTGTGGCGTCTTACTTTGAATATATCCCAGGATTGAATTTAGCAGATATAGAAAACACAGATACAAAGACCTGATTTTAAAGGGTTAGTCCACCCAAAAACGAACCCTCAAGCTGCTCCAAAACTGTATGACTTTCTTTCTTCCATAGAGCACAAAAAGTAAATTGCTGAACAATATCCTAGCTACTGTTTTAATTTAATGTAAAGTAAATGAGAACTGGTGCTGTCAAGCTTGGCACAAAAGTACTGTGTAGCCCTTATGCACTACATTGCAAGACTAAGTCATTTGATACATTTTTGTGAGCATGTTCTGCAATTTGTTCCTTTTTTGTTCCGTAGAAGTCATGAGGGCGAGTAAATAATGACAGAATTTTCTTTTTTGGGTGAACGGCCCCTTTAAGGATGTTTTTTTTTTAACCGATGAAATCTGTGATGTGGGTTTGCACAGGTTAGTAAACCAGAGGAGGGTTATTGAGTTCACTCCTGTGAAGTGCACACTCATTCTGTTCTGCTGGCTGGGCAGTGCAAACTGTGCCAGTCTGCTGGCAACGACCAGGGGTGTCAATCTGCTGGGTTTGTTATTATGCGAGCCCTTGTTATCCTGGAACTTGAGACTACGATTACCAAACCACTGCCCCATGAAGGCACGCAGAAAGCCTGCTGCAGGACACAGTGGTAGCTGAAAATAGTAGGTCAGCAAAAAAGAACGGGGAAAGAGCTAGAGAAATGAGAAAGAAAGAGTGGAGGAGGAGAAAAAACAAACTGGTGGAATGTTCCACTGTGTAATGTTCTGGAGAATGTGGCGGCAGTAGGTTGCAAACCAAGGAATTAGGATACGAAAACTTTAAAACGAAACAAGCGACAGAAGCTGTAAGAAAGAAAAATTACAACTGAAATCTCGTTAATAGCTCGACTGTTTCTCCTAGACACAAGCAAAACTAAAAGAAGAGTAAATTGAGACTTAAGACACTAGAGTTTTTCTTCCTTAGAGTTTTCAGATCTCCTATACTACGGCTGCACAATAGAAATTGAGATACTTGGTTTTTATGCAATATATTGTTTTCATAGGCCATATTCCTACTTTGAGCTATTCAATATGACTATGAAATAAGAAATAATACTTATAAATAAGAAAAATATTGGAATAATACTATTGCACTGTAACGTAACCAACTATTTAATAAAAAAATATTTTATAGTATAATTACAAGAAATACAACACTAATACATCTTAAGATTTTTAATTTTTCCAACTGTAAACCATTAATCTTTTATTTTGAGGGGTTGCCAGCAAATAAATATACACTCAAAAAAATGATTTTAGCTCTTTGTTCAATTTCATTAATTAAAATGAGCATATACAACACAACCCTTCATAGAAATGATTCCAGCTTAATTTCATTAAACATAATCAATGTAATTTTTAAAAAATTTGGTTTACCAAATTTTTTTTAATTGAGTCAACATGAATATTTTTCGTTCGTCTTAACCGGATGTCACTCAAAAAAAGAATTTTGGCCTCTTGTTAAAATAATTAATTACAATAAGCAAAAGTAACACAATTGTTTAATATTGTCACAACTTAATTTAATTGTGTTCAATCAACCTAATTCATTTGTGTGAAAACTACATGAATCATTGTTGCTGACATCTAACTGGGCAGTGGATCTGTAGTTCCCAGCATGCTTTGCAAGGGACTGCATTAAGAGGGTCAATTTAGGGAAAAAGTGTTATTTTATGTGTTTTTCAGTAAATGGAAAGATGTTGTTAGTTAATGTTAGTGTTTAATGTTCATTTATGTTAGAAACTTAGAGGACTTTCTGTAATGTTTTTGAATTTTGTGGTTACCATTATGCAGAAGAGTGGCGACTGTGTTTAGGCTGTGGGCTCAGTATTATGCTATATGTGCATTAAACCTCGTGTTCAGGCTGTGGGCACTCAGTATACACTGTGTAAACCTCGCTTACAGACCTGCACAAGTAATAATTCAATTGAATACTAGTAGTGTCCATCATTAGAAGTGACCATAGAGTCAAATTAACAAAAATTATAATGTTGGTTATTTAAGGCAGGACAAAAACTAAATGTAGTTAACCTGACAAAACTTTATCTAGCAGGAATGACTAAATTAATTTAAATTCATACAACAAGATTACAACAAATTATTTCAAACTATTTCGATTTTGTTGGAAAAATGTAATTCAATTTCGTGGAAAACCTTTCCTTAATTTAATTAAGTTCGTTCAACAGATTATTTTTTTGAGTGTATGCATGGTTTCAGTAAATGAATCGATGTTGAAACTGGATCATGAGCTGCACGTGATATTATATGAACATAAAACTCTAAAACCCACAGCGCAGCCACATATAATTATTCAATTAAATCTCAGCCTTAACATTTGATAAATCACATAAAGCCATGTTGTAATAATTTTATTTTCATACATTGTGCAGCCATAATCTATACTTTTAATTTCGATGTAGTTTCTATTTGTATCCCAAGTAATTTTAGGAGAAACATCTCAACCTGACAATTCAAAGAGACCAAACAAAGAACTCACAAACCATTTTACTTCCATAATGTGAAGTTTCTAAGTAAAACAGGACATTCGATCAGGAAAAAATAGGGTGGGACTTGATTTATCCATCAGGAACTGATTGCTCATGATCAGGGTAGAATATAAAAGGGCTAGATGATCTCAGTCAAAAAGAAAAGTCCTTTCAAAGGTGTAGAAAGTTTTGAAAAGCAATTATGCACCAATGACTCATGCACAATAAGACTAGGAAAATCTGAGGAGAACAAACAGGGTCAAACTTTGTCTCCTAAGGTATGAAATAGCAAGCTCCAAGCAATTACGTTTTCCTTTGAGAGCTTTCGTTCAAAAAAGTACCCAGTGTGCCAACGGATTTCGAAAAGACTGGCATATTCACAAACACACAGTGAGAGAACGCCATGAAAAGGACGTGACTGAGACACAACGCTGCCCTTTTCCTCAGACCTCTCTTTCTCTCACTCTCTTTGCAGTTCCATGATGCACAAAAAATCCACTGTTCCTCAGCGGAGTGAGTCAGAGGAATGGAATTGAAGCTCTGCTATGATCATCTGTGCGGCAGAGGGGGTTTCCTCCACCAGGAAAGAGCGCAGACCAGATGAGAACAGTCAAACACTAAACGAGGGAAAAAAACACAGCAAATGCCATAAAAAGCAAAACAGTGCATAGAAAAACAGGAACAACAAAGAGCGAGATGGAGAGAGCAAAATAACCTGAATTTGACAAAAGTTTGAAATAAACTGCGCTTCTATAAATCTAACCACCATCTGTTCCTGGAACTCCTGCTCTCTGTTGTTCAGGCTACTGTGGAAGGCATCAACGTAACGTCTCTTTGCATGTGCATCTCTGCACATATATAATCCACTGTCTGTGTGAATGTCGGTTTGGCTGTAAGTTTCAAAGACTGTGATGATGGGTTTCCACAGTTATTAATGTAAATCTAGCAAAGTTTTTTGTATTTTAATTTTTGAAAAATTTAATGTACATCTACAACACTATACTTTCCTGCAGCTTCACAGACGAGGCTTGAGCTAGTCCCAGACTAAAATGCATGTTTGAGCTGTTTTAACTGAAAGCAACTTGAACTGACATCTTAAAATATGTCAGTGCCATTGTTTCATCTCAAAATGCACATCATTAATGTGTTTTTTTTTTTCCTAAGGCACGTTAATAAAAGCTACTTAAATGTCCTAATTGAACTCAGGCCTAATCCTGGCTTAATAGTATAATAGAGTAGTAGAGTGTTATACTTCTACTAACGCTTGTGAGTGAGTTTTTCCAATAATTTTATCATGAACGCCATCATTTTAGGATGCTTTAACATAAGCAAGCAATGTGATGTTCATCAAGACCAGCATCTCTTAAAGTGAGATGAAAAGCTTAGCAGGACTCGTACTACCCCCAAGACTCAAGTTGCGTGATGACAAAACCCTCCATATTTTGGCTCCCCTGAGGCCGTAGGCGACTGCCGTCTGCACAGGGTTAACCTGTAAATAGCGCTGGGCCAGGTGTGATGTGTTAGCGGTGCCTGATCTCCACATGTACACATTCTTTTAAAAGTTTTCCTTTGCTTCTAAATGTCTGCCCAAGGCCTCTTGCTCTCTTGACTGTCAGAAAGGAGACACTTTTTTTTTTTTGCACACGGTTCTTCGGGACCGTGGCTGTTAATATTAGACATCTGCCTTTTGGAGGTCTGTTTCTCGGTGCTGGAGGAAAGGGGTGAGGGATTGGGGGGCCACAGAGAGGGGGGAGGGCTCCAAGCCACATCAACAGGAAACATATTTACACAGTCCAGAGAAAAGGAGTGAAGGAAAGAGATAGGGATGGAATACAAGGATGCAGAGAGCATTTTACAAAGAAAATCAGATGAACTAACTTGATTACAAGAACGCAAATAAATAAAGTTGAGGAGAGCAAAAAAGGGTAATTATTCTGAAATACAGCCGTGTGTGTGTGTGCGTGCATGTCTTACAGGCCTCCTGATGAGAGTGAGTCGACAATATGTTTGTAAGGATACCCTGACTAATGTAAAGTGATGTACTTGAGATGCAATACATGTTTTTATAACACCTCACAATTTCTCTGATGGTTGCTCGGGAGGATAAATTGGTGTCAATCCTGCAAACGTCCATCAGAAGCCCTACAACTGGCAGGAAAAGGTGGTTCAGAGGAGGAAGTAGAATTCAGATGTTGTTCTGCTTCATAAACCTCTGCATGTCTGTAAAGCAAACCCACATGCCCCTTTTCCTCTTGGCCTCGACGTTTCCACCGAAAAACTCAGGGTTCTTACCACATAAACAACTTCTCGAAAACAACATAAAAGCTAGATCTCATAAAACTAGATCACTCACATTAAAATTAACAAAGCAGTCTACACTGCACATGTTCAGACACCCTGTTTGTATTTATCAAATAGCTGAGCCGCCAAAAAATATTCTACTTACTTTTGAATAAATATGTGTACTGTATGTGTGTACTGTGTGTGTGTGTGTGTGTGTGTGTGTGTGTGTGTGTGTGTGTGTGTGTGTGTGTGTGTGTGTGTGTGTGTGTGTGTGTGTGTGTGTATAAAAATGTATTATTTTAAATTGTAATATTTAGATTTCAAAATAATACTGTTTTTACTGTATTTTTGATCAAATAGTTTCAGGCTCGGTGAGCATAAGAGATTAAGTTTTGAACAGTGAAGTAACAGTTAAGACCAATTAGTAGACTTGTCATTCAGAAACTTTTAACAACTAGTTGATTTTGCAATATAATATGCAATATGCAAATTCGCACCAGAATTAAAGTCAGTTACTTTGATTTATGCGCTTCATTTTGCACTTTTAGATGAAGGCGCTCTGAATTACATACATAGTATGCATTACCTTTTTGCAGAACTGTTTTAATAAGATAAGCCAACTGTACACTGCCCAGCCCTGGGAAAACATTTATCAGCAAATTGTTTGCAAAAATGTAAAGTCAACATCAAAGAATAACAGGAGACTCGCCTTATCCAGGCGGCACGGCCACCTGGCAAAGATTGAACAAACATTAGAAAATTAAACAAAGTTCTTATCCCGAACATGCCAGAACATTACGTGGCCTTCAACTGCATCGTCTCCACACCTGTGAGGTACAGACTTTCTTTCTCAGTCTACATTCTCTCTCGCTCCTCTGTCGGCCAGCTGCCAGCTCCATCTCTATCATAAACCAATCACCCCTCTGCTGCTGATTCTGCTATTCTCATTGGACAAATTGAATTAAACAGTCATTGCAGCTCCTCTTAGCTGTGTAAACAGTGATTTGAGCGTTCAGACAGTCGGAACAAGTATCCTGTGGTCTAGGCTACTGTGACTATCCACGTTTAATCTCTTACATACACTTGAAAAACTCTTACTGAGGGGATTCAGTGGCCTTCATTAAGTTAAAAAGACATTATGAGGTCAGATGTAATTTAGTTTAAGGATTCAGTGACCGAAAGCTTCTCCACTGGCCAAAGGGTTAGAAACGTTTTTGTAGCATTACAGAGAACATAATAGAGGGGGAGGACGACAACATTTACTTGCATTTTAAAATCACTATTTTTATCAGAATCTCACAAGTTAAAACAAAAAACAATCTCCAGATTTGTTGTGCTTGTTTGTATGGCCGCACAATTTGGCCAAAAGTTGACTCATTTCAGAACAGGTCTGATTCAATCACAGATTTGAACAGCAACATTTAGCAACAGAAAGCTACTTGAAGATACAGTGGAAAATAAATCTTAATTGGACAAACCTTGGATGCACTGCAAAGCCCCGTCTTCTGTGCGAATGGTGAACGTCTCACCTGGGTTCACCTGGACCAAGATCACCTGTAAAAAAAGACTAGATGTCATACATATTCACTGTGTCAAACAAGGGGCAATTCGAAGTCTTTAGCTAAACGACCTCAGCTAAAAAGCTATTGTAACTTGGAGGAATATTTCTTGCTTTTAAAATGAGAGGTTGTGAGATCTAATCTTCATCAACTGACAATTTATTCAACAAAACCAATCAATTAAAGAAAAACTATCAAGGGGGCAATAGATAGACTTCCCTAAACTCACCTGCTGTGGTGCATCGCCATTGATCATGTGGTGCATCATGGGAACCTCGTTGCTCAATGGAAGCGAGAGGTCCAGCATTTGGTCCGTCATCATCATGGTGACGAACATTCATGGAGCCCTCCGTGCAACAGCCTGAGAGAGATACACGCTTTGTTAAAATATTTGGGAGTATGATGAAACGGTCTCTTTAAGCCAGACCGCTCCTTAAATGAGCAATTAGCCTCAATTGAAATCAGCCATGGACGGCTAATGATGAAGACTAAAGCAGATCCTCATCTGCAAACCCATCCAAGACACACGCATATCAATTACACACTTAAAAACATGACTCAGTGAAGGGCTACTGGTCAGTAATGGAAAGGGGTGAAATCATTATGATGTCACCTATGTTTATATGATGATGTAATCGGTGTAAGGATGATGTAATCTGTATATAAAATGCAGTTATGGGGCGACAGTCTCTCCACCACAGCTGGGAGACAGGACTGAGAGAGAAAATAAAAAATAAAAATAAAAAAAAGAACAAAACAGGAATCTTTTTCTTTCCGCAGCAAGCAAAAAAAAAAAAGATTTGAAACATTGTTAAATCTGTGTGCCTTAAAACAAATGATGCAGAGAGAACTATAACTAAAATATAAGCTTTATGATCTTTAAGAGCTCCAGAAGAGCCATTTCCTTCAACATACTCTTCTGTTTTTCTCATTCAAACTAACTTTTCTTTAGCAGACCTCATATAATGTGATGCTTAAATTCGCTTAAGAATTACTGAAATGTTTGCTTTTTGTTAGATAAAACACAGATCAGTAATAAATGATATGCATTGCCATTTGTATGTTATTGGCCATAACATGAAACCATTTATAGCACTATTATTGTAAGATCAGCTTTTAATTTAAATTTACACTTAGCATGTCCATTGCATTTGTATGCAAGTGTTAGCATCTAGCTTAATACATTATCTTAATATTAATATCATTCTTAATATTTTGGTTCACACATTGAAAAATGAAAGTAGCAGCTTTCACCTCGTGTTCAAAGAACCATTAAAAAATCATATAGATATAGTATATGATAGTGCAGTGATAGTGAATGATAATGATGGTGCAGGCCGCAGCCTTTGAAGTATAAAACACTTGCAGAACACTCCTGCACATCAGACAAGACTGTACAGTTTAGCTTGATGTTGAAAGGCATTATGCTTATGTCTTCAAAACAAGTGCAAGCTTGAATTGATTTGAATACACTCTTAAAACGTAAAAAACAACCAAAGTTCAGGTAGTGGGGGAAAGATCAGCAATGATAGTGTCTCTGCTCAGCTGACTGGTGCCATTTCCCTCTATGAAAGCAATAACCTGTCCCATTTAACTCCAAACATGCACGTCACTGCCAGGGGTCAAACCCAGAGCAACAAAAATCATTCATCTGATGTTCTGCAGCAGCCCAGGAAAAACGACAACTACTACAGTGATTACAGAAAGAAAGAAGCCTTAAGCTATGAAAAAGTACTGAGGTGGTACTATGAGGTCAATATATTGTTTTTACTATAGCAGAATGTTCATAAAAACGTGTTAAAATCATGGTATTTTGAATTTTTTTGGAATAATTTCAGCTGGCTGTTAAAAAACACAAAAATCTCTACATACCATACTCTGAATTTTTAAGACGTGAGGAGTTGTATACTTGAGATGTCCTCTGATCTTCAGAAAAGAGGAAGAAGAGAGAATAGAGATAGTGGCTTTTTATTGGGTCATAAATGCCTTCACTTCCAGTGCTAAACACACACACACACACACACACACACACACACACACACACACACACACACACACACACACACACACACACACACACACACACACACACACACACACACACACACACACACACACACACACACACACACACACACACACACACACACACACACACACACACACACACACACACACACACACACACACACACACACAAATAGGCTAAACACACACCACCAACAGCCAACCTGTCTTGGATTTGACTATAGAAAACATCCTGAAATGAACATGAAATGGTTCACAACCCACAATCTCCATAACGTGACATATGTAAACTATACATATTTAACTTTATTCATATATATATTATGTATATTACATTTTATATTTGATATAACTTGATTTTACCAACTAACAAAAAAATTGCTACAAAAAAAAAATATTTTTTATTTTTACTAATATTCTTTAGACCAACATGCATCATTATTCAAAGTAACATTAAAAAAAAAATTTTAATTAAAAAGTCAGGTTTTGGAAGAATAGTCAGTTGACCATCGTGGCTTTAACAATTATATGGTCAGAAGCTTGTTTTCCTTTCCTCAGTGCTCTTTGCCACGACCTGTAATTACCGCACAACTAAAATCATTAACACTACCCCCATCCCCCCCCCCCCACCTACTCTCTCTTTACCCCTCAAGCTCTCAGTCCATTCTTTCTTTTCATTCTACTCTCCTCATTCCCCTCATTCCTGTGGATGGCAGGAGTCTGAACTTCTGTAGCATTGAGAAGGGGCGTTTAAGGGCTAAATCCCCAGAGATAGAGAGAGATTCATACGATGTCAGAGCCGAGGAGCTGGGGGTGGGGGGTGGATGGTGTTGCACAAAGAGGCAGGACCCCCTACCTTCACGGGTCATGTTGTTGTGACCACGTCACAGTGAGTGTCAATCAAGAAAGACAGAGAGTCCTTTCATGGCATGGCTGATGTTCCAGTGATGTGGGGTATTCCCTAGACCACCTCCCCGTCGGCCTCACAGTCAAACAGCACGACTTTCATACAACCAAAACAACACTAGTGAAACAATCATTGCCTTGATGACAACATCTCAGATATTCTATTTCTTCTTAAGACCTGGATGTATGACGCTTCAGATTTGAGGTACATGGATCACTCTGATCCACAGCTTGATACACGTACTGTTTTGATAAAGATGCAAGTAAATGCAGTTATTGGAAGGTAAATATGGCTCAATTCTGAAGGCAATCTCTATAACATCTATAATATTATATAGTGCTACGTGTCTCCTCTGGAGTTTCAGAAGAGATCGCAAAAATGTCACAAAACATCTGAGGCAAGGCTGATGCTTCAGAGAAAGAAAAACCAGACATTCAATTAGTCTCATGAGATATGAAACCTTTGAGCAATACATTATTACGGGTTCCACAACAATATTAAGCAGCACAACCGTTTTCAACATAGATAATATTAAGAAATGTTTCTTGAGCAACAAATCTGATCAGCATACTAGAATGATTTCAGAGGGATCATGTGACACTGAAGAGTAATGATGCTGAAAATTCAGCTTTGTCATCATTACATTATATTGAAACAGAAAACAGTTATCCCAAATCCCAATATTACTGTTTTTACAGTATTTTTGATTAAATAAATGCAGCCTTGGCGAGACATTTCAAAAATATAAAAAAAAACCTTTCCAAACCAAACTTTTGAAACTTTTCAAAGTAAAATGTGTAATTTCTGCAAAGATAATGATTTTTTTCCAGACAGGTTTCCCAAACACTGATAAAGGTGATAAAGGACAGTCAGGATGTGCAAATAAACAATGTTTTGATCGCACCACAGAGCCACAATGTCTACACTTTTCAGGGAAATCAACCTACTCTTATAGTAGACTTTATAACTATTCATTAGAAAGTAGTTTGGAAAATCTTCACAACAGCAACCAAGCAGTAATGACAACACATTGCCACACACACACACACACACACACACACACACACACACAACCACAATAAGACAGACTTAATTCTTTTTAGAAATCTGTTCTTGCATCTGGCAGGTTTACAGTCCCAGATGTGGACCCAGTCTGGCATGGGCCTATAATCCAGCTAATGGCACATAATAACACTGAGGAAGCTGGGAAACCAAGAAAACCATCACTTTTTCCTCTCCATCTCTCCCTTGTTCTTTTATTCTCTCATTCCATCCCTTCCCTGATCAGCTGAAACACACACACGCGCTCAGGCTTGCACACACACATTCCCAGGGAATGAGAAAATCTAAAATGTCACATTTTTTCCTCGGCAAAGTAACTCACCTCGGAGCGCTCAGCATTTCCATCTCCCTGATGTTGACTCACGTCTGTGACTCTGATCAGCACTTACAGCCAGATGACATCACCTCTTTAAAAATATCTCAACACAAATATCTCAGCCACAATGGAACTGAAGCGATAACGGCCCAGACAAGGCACAGACAGGAAATCAAGGACACATTACAGGAGTGTGGCAGAATAATGAACCAACTGACTGGCCTTTATTTGCGTCTGGTCTAGTAGATTGCTATAGACAGGTTACTGGCCAGGCTGATACCTAGAATTACCCAGCTTGCCTATCAAGTTTAAAGGTCTGTTCACAACCATCACAATACAAAAAAAGTTTTGAAAATCATTCTAATTTTAAATTTCCACACCGCAACTAATAATAACAGCTCAAAAGAACGATATAGCCTAGTTGAAATCACTTTCAGAATCGATTTATTCTGGCAGATGAACATTAACAGCCAATCAAAATCCAGACGACTTTAGAAGACTCAAGAATTTAAAAATGGCAGACGAAAAAACTGCAGCTGGTGTGGATGATAATATTATCGCCCTTGAACGGGTCTTCAATAACAATACAAGACTGAAATTTAAGTCATTACTCATTTGTGAATGCACATATTCAGATTTTTTATGAATAACCACATACATTTAAGTCTCACTCTGGTCTATAAAGTTATCATGATGGATTTACAGACTGTAGCTGTGCTGTTCAGAGGTGGCATGCATTGACACTGCAATTACAATGGCATAAATAATATGAAAAAGATTTGACACTCGAATTGACATACTCGATCATGCCAGCTTGTACATCGTTAAAACACCAATTACAATATTATCGTTGATGTCGCACACCCCTAATATTATGCATTTATAAGACTTGCAATACACCAGACGGAAAGTCAAACAGACAAAACGCTAAACACGCTGATTTTCGGTGTGACAATGACTTTTTTTGTGAACTATCCCTTTAATTAAGTATTCAAATATGTTTCAGATTAGTATCAAGTTTATCTCAGGACTCAAACAAAAAATGAGCATGCGTATAGAGTCAAATAAATGTGGATAGTGTAGACCAGATCATTTTAGTGCTGAAATCTCTTACATTTGATTTCAGACTTTGGTATCTTGGTAAATCTGAGAACAGTTTGTGAAATTATTGCGATCTTTTCTGATCTAGAGAGATTACTTAAGTCTGTTTCTCAAGTTCTCCAATTAATCTCATTGCTGTCTAATAATCAATTATGATATATTAAATTGTTATTTTCTTTTCTTTTCCTCTATGCAACAGCAACTGTTCTCTGGTCTCAGCACCTCCTCACTGTTAGACTTTTCTGTAATTTCTACAAATATTTACTTTAAATCACCCAGTATTATACTGCTATTTCTCTTTACAATAAATAACTGTGATTCCCATTGCATCATGGGAATTTTCTGTGACGTCAAACATACAGAGACTTACTATATTTTTCAAAATTTGCTGTATACTACTGTATTTGACGTAATGGCCTCTCTGACTGGCACCATTCCATCGTGCTTTTTATTTCCTAATGTTTGCCTCACACCGCGTGTCTACAACGCTATAATAGTCAGAGGCTGTCTATATTGGACACATTGAAGCGACCTGTTTGTCCCTTGTCAGAAATAGTGCGAGCGCTTGGACTCGGAATACCGTACGTCAGAAATATAACGGGGCATCACTATATACTGTCTTGGATTTGTCGTGTTGCGCCGGAAAAAAGTCATTGTTTGCTAAACCTCATGTTGTGTCAATAGGGATGCACAGAAATTTCGACTACCAAAAATCAGCGTGTTTAGCGTTTTGTCCGTTTGATTTTCTGTCTGGTGTATTACAAGTCTTATAAATGCATAATATTATGGGTGTGCGACATCAACGATAATATTGTAATTGGTGTTTTAACGATGTGCAAGCTGGTATGATCGAGTATGTCAATACATTTTTCTCATAGCATAGCAACAGTGTTACCAGTAAGTTACTGTAAAAAACCCTTGAAATGTCTAACAGTGCTGTTTAAGAGATAAAAGTGTTACCCAACACTGACACCACAGACTCTGAAGCACGACCTGGTTCCTCCCTGAAGGCACAATAATGCAGTTACACACCCAGCTGAGCTCAAAAAGCTGACCCTGTTTCTCCACGCACTGAAACTCCATCCACTCTCCCCTTACAGAACTTACAGTAAAAGACACAAGAAGAGAAGGGACAAAAAATGAGGGACAAGTGCAGAGAAAGACGACACAGATTCCCAGGATCCAAATTCAGTGTTGCATAACCCCAATATGAAATGTGATCTGGCCTCTAAGCACTGAGAAGAGGCAGAGGAGCATCTTAACTGGGTCAAACTGAGTTCTCCAGTCACACGGAGGAGTTGCGCAGGGTCACCGCAGAGAAATGTATACACCCTTAACATCTTAATTGTGTCCAGGGACAGAAAAAAAGAAGAGGTATAGATTGAGAAAGGAAGAGAGTGGTAGATAAAAAAATAAAGCTATATGTAAGAATTTATGAATTTAAATCACATTTTATTGCAAATGTTTGAACAGCTTGTAGCGAGATTTAAAAAACAAGACCTTCCCTGACTTACTAAGTTGTCTATGAAAGCCTGTAGACTTATTTATCTGAGCCTGTAGACCATCAGCACAACACAGACTCCCACACAAACATACAGCTCAACCAGTGTATAGTCCAATTTTTGAATAATTAATTATTATGAGCCGGTACTTTTTAGTGAATCAAAAACATCATGAAAAATTGCGAAAATTATACATATTGCGAAAATTATTTTAAATTGATTTATTACAGAAATTTTTACCCAAAGTCGCAATGAGCTTAATTTTCTTCATAAAATCCTCATAAAATATTGTCAGTCTACAAACCTCCAGCTGTGCCAAAGTGGGAATAAACACGCATGTATGTACAGAACGAACAGGCAGCACTCTTCACCGCAGTCCCTTTCCCTCCCTCTTCTTCTAAAGGTCAATAGGTCACATTCCTTATCCTGTTTTGGGCCTCAGCTATAAAGAGGCAAGCAATGCTAGAGTGTATTTGTGTAACAGGAAATCTGTACCAAACATGTTACACTTAATAGCTGTAGACAGTAAAGGTTGCAGGTAGATCACCCAATTCATGAAACATCTAATGCCAAGCACCGCTGGATCTGGCTGTATAAGAGGCTCTTATGATCAAACAAGATGTGATGCTCAGCAGAAGAGACAAGGACCAATATTAACTCTTCAGTCCAGCCTCCAGCAACTGATGGCTGATGAGATAAAAGGGCAGGAAAAGTTTGATCTCATCACCTAAAAATCCAAAATCCAAGCAAGAGTACAGGATCAGGAATGACAGAAATACCGAGCAGTATGCTATTATGCTGTTTTTTTTTTTCATTAAATTTGCTGAATGAATGACTCAATGATGGGCTGAATTCAAAATAGCAATTTATGAATTTGCACGAGAGTGCAACAGCGCCCAGCTACTTTTCAATGACCTTTATTCCAAAAGCATTTTCCCATTTGTTTTTGTTTTTTCCCAATGAGATCTTTGCAAAAAAAGTCTTTGCTAAAGATTTATAACCCATGAACCAAACCAACCAGTTAGGAGGTGAATTACCATATTACAAATTGATTCAAAGCAAAAGGTATCTGATAATCAGACAAAAGTACAAGATTAATGTGTACTTAACGGTTTTAATGAACTACAATCCCATGAAGCATTGAGAATGACAATTGAATTAAAAAGGAGAAATATAAAACTATTCATTTAAAGTTTTTTTTTTACAGACAGACATATGAATATCAGATTTAACAAGAGTAGCATAACAAATAAATAAAAATAAAAAAATCAGCTGAATGATTGATTCAATGACTTGCTCATAAAGACAGTCAGTTGTTTTTCATTCCTGAAAGAATCTGTTTTTGTAGCCTGGCAAGCCAGACCAGACCTACATCAAGATGTTAGGTCTGGCAACTCACCATAGACATGGCTCAATCCGAAGGGCGGGATAAACGGCTGTCTTTCAAATTCCCTCTGCACGCAATAGGACAGCGCTTCAACCAACCAGAGCGTTTTCCCAACAGCAGAGCTAACGTTAGTTGATAGATTCAACTTTTGAATCTGGCCGGGCAAAACTACGAACACATCTTCCTTTTTTAAGAATGCTTAAGTGCCGTTCTTTGCTCTTTTCTCAAAGAAAAACTCCAAGTCCTCCAGAGTCGCGGCCAAAGCCGATTCGAAAGACTGTTCTCCAGCAGCCGCCATTCTTTGTTTTCAAGTAGAAGGGAACCGTCGCAACTCTGTCGTCATTATGTTAAGCCCGCCCGCCTACTCTATACACGATGTGATTGGCCTGACCTAATTTTGTTTTTTCCAGCTCGAAAGTCAACGGAGAGTTGCTAGACTACCCTGGCTGCAAAATAAATTTTGCTGCCGCTAGGGTGCGTCTAGATTTCTAGGCTACTGTTTTTGAATTAATTATTCACTCACTTGACATTGTGCCATCACCTACACCTAGCATAACGATGATGTAACCTGCAGAAAGATTCTGTAAAAATCTCCCCCACTAATACAGACCGGAATATGCAAACAGAGAAAAGTCCTAATGCTGTTGGATTATATCAACTGGAACTACTTGTTCATACTTATGGGTTTGTTTGAATCCTTAACCATAACCGAAAACAGTGGAAAAAATCCAAAAGAATTTCACTGAAGGAGAGACCTGTGGGTTTATTGCTCAAGGATATAATGGTGATCAGGGTTCCCAGAAATTCTCCACTTCATGAATCACCCATTCCGAAACCAGATTTTTAACCACTACCACCACCACCACCCTTCCCTGTGCTAAATCCTTGCCCAAATTCTTCACAAATGTACCATGAGTTTCTCATTAAAACATTTCAGTTACCCTGTGGGTAGCTGGCATTAGCGATAATTCGGCACAAGCGTTTCGATAACGACAACAAAGGAGTACTGACAGCTCGACAGATCATTACAATCGCTCTCAGGAAATGATATGTAAATGATAAACATCTGATTATCCAATGCCATTAGCACAAATATCTAAGCATTTCTGTTACCTAGATAACATCAGCTCTCTTCAAAGTAGAGAGTTAGTAGCCAGGGGAGAACCTAAAGAACAAAGCTGGTGTACTAGACATGATAAAACACGATGAGAATGAGCAATGAGTAACAGATAGCTGTACGTCAGTGCGGTGACAAGTAACTTAAGGCCCTGATATACTCACAGCGAAGTTCTTTTTCATTCACTATTTAGTGATAAAGAGAAGTTCGAAACATCCGACCACACTGCTGAGAACGGCGTATAGATGAATACATACATATGTGCAGCATGCTTTCCTCTCAATAACAAAACTGATAAAAGAAATTTAAAAAAATGACAGTGGTGAGAAAACAGCAGTAAAGAAAGCATCTGATCATGCATTTCCATGGGCATGTTTGCACCAGCTCTGCAATTCAGCACTCGTCACCATACATTTATTTAAATAGCACTTAGTATTGAACATGACAGTGTCAGTGTCGATTTCAATAAGAACCATTACTTCAATGTCGTGTTTTTACTCGTGTCTGACTTGGGTGGACTAAACAGAAGAAATGAACCAGAGAAGATTTCCATGAAAAAGAAGGCAGAGCCACAGAGCACACCTATGAAATCACCATGGACCAATGGCAGCTCAAAGGTGTTTACCGGCCGAAGCTGGTCTGAGTTAACTTTGTTTTGCCTTGATTTTGTTCTAAACACCAGTTCGTTTGCTATGCTAGCTACAAATTTCCAACGTACAATAACTATCAAGCATTAATTATTTGTGTGATGTATTGAATTGATAAATGTTAGATAGGCTACCAAATTTATTTAAATGTGTCATAGCTGTTAAATTTAGGTATCTTTACTCAAAACATGAGGAAATCTACACCAACAAATTAAGTGCAAATTGTTACCTCAATTTTGTTGAGAAGATCCCACAGGTTTGTTTTTACAGTGTACCCACAAGCACTGCATTCTTTTAGTGTTTGAGTTTGGGGCCAAAGGGCTGTAGGGTTGGGAGGGGTCAGGGTATGCCTGTGTGTTTAAATGGGGGTGCGAGATGCTGAAAAATCAGTGCTCACACTGTGGTCAGGATACCACCACAGAAATGTGCATTTCCTTCACTGGACATAATTTAAAGCATCACTTACAATAAAACTTTAGTGCATATTAGTCTGCAAAACCCTGTGTTTGACATAAACCATTTGAAACGGCGCAGTTAAGTTTACACTGACTGCATTAAAGTTTAAAACCTTCACATTACAGAACATAATTTTCACTTTTTCTACTCTATAAATACTACAGCAATGACTTAAAGGAGAGAAATCAAACTTGACGCCAAGGCTGGAGTCTCTAAAGTCTACCAGGCAGCTTTCTGCACCTCAAGATTCGCTCTGGAATGTCAGATGACGTCATGTATTTGGGATCGGGTTTCCTCCGACTAAAAGATCCGGTCTACAATATGATCTACAACCCAAATTTGTGTTTTTTTAAAACACTACAAAAACAGATTTTGTGACAGTCTGTTTTTTCTTTCGCAACTGTTTACATTTGAACACTATCATTCCCAAAGGAAACGGGGTATAACAAAGTGTCAACACTGCAACATTTGAACACTCCCCTTCTTAATCAATGAAGCTGTCTACTTAGGGAGTCTAACTCATTTCGATTCGGTTCAACGAAGCGGCTCAGAGATTCTTTTACAGCGTGACATAATTGTGTCATCATGTGATTTCATAAAAACAACTGCATTGATTAAACGGACACAATCAACTCATAAACATTTCCAAATTCCAATGTTTTGATATATTATATATAGGCCTATATATATATACATATCAGCATAATTTAATAGTTTTATCTTCATTTTTAATTTGACTGTCAAATGTCAACGCTTCACTGTAGTTCCCTCATTAAAACTAACTACACTACCACACTAAAACTACATCGAAGTGTGTGTGTGTGTGTGTGTGTGTGTGTGTGTGTGTGTGTGTGTGTGTGTGTGTGTGTGTGTGTTATATCTCTGAGGAAGTTTACAACCAATCAATCAAATCGCTCCAAATACTGTACAGTCAGCTCTATCGTCTGAAACAGACGGTTCTCAGTTCAATGAGTGTATTTTCGAATCGTTCAGTGCTGCCAATAATAATACGATCTTTTAAAGCTTACTTACGAGAAACGCAACCCTGACTGTTTTTGAACAGGTTCAACTGATTCATTGAAAAGATTCGACTCAAAAGAACGCCAATTCTACAATGCAAGTTCACTCACACAGCTTCCCATTAGAACACCGTAGACAACTTTGTTAATGTCAATGACAATGTATACGGAACTGGATTTTATGTATACAATATGGCATACGTCATACTCATTGCACTGACGTTACAACCAGGAGTTAAAAAATACATTATTCGCGTGACGCTTAAGCAAGCAACTTGATTACTGGGAATTGACGTGTCACTTTCCAGATGTCTTTGGCATCTTTACCCGACTTATACTTATATAAAAATGTTATATATATTAGACCTAATGAAATGCGAGATGATTATATTATACAAACAGACCCCCGTGTTGATGAAAAAAAAAAAACGCTTCGTAACGAAACGGTATCGAATTCCAGAATTTTCCGAGAAAGAAGCAGTGGACAGAATCACCAAGTCTCCTCTATTAATTCTCACTTGGACATTACGAGTGTTGTGGAAGTAAATTTTGATAAAGCAGTGTTAATGAGGATAACGAGTTATTACTTTTTTCTAGCATAAAAAAAACACAAGATGCACATAGCCTAAAATTGCAGTATTAGGCTACTAGTTAAAATAGGCTACAACAACTGTCAAAATATACTCATGTAAAAGCGAAGTAAATCAGCTCACGCAAATGTTTATGTGTTTAAAACACTAAGTTTCGTTTAGGTTTCGTTTCGTTTTCCATTAAATTCAAGACTTCCCTTTCCCATCAATGAGGCAAACCGGCTCGCGCTTTTCTGCAACTTGAAACTTTTCGAAACAATGTCTCCAGGCGCTTCGTAAAATACATTACTTTGAAGAAAAACGCGTCGACTTACCTTGGATTCAGTAAATCTTGCTTATTAACACTTTAGTCCCTAAATGCCCGAAATAGAAAGCATGTCATTCCGTTGCTGCGAAGTCCACGGTGGACCAGACCAGATCAGTGTGGAATTCCGCCATGTCAATTATGTTGAAGCGCACATGGGGGTGTAGAACCGTATTTACCGTATTACACCAAATACTCTCCCGATCCATTCCAGCAGTGACCGCATCCGCAGAAATGTCTGATGATGATGCAGATAAAGGGGGATGTTAGGAGAGATTGTCCTGTTAAGACAAATTAGGCTCAGTGTGAAAGCAGTATATTTTTTTTATAATTGTTCTTAACTAGCTCTCTTGTGGAAATGTGACTAGCTTTAAATAGAAATAAGTTGAATTTCCTTTATAAATAATTGTATATTATACAATATATACATTCATATCTATTTTTTTATAATACGATTTAGGAGGCAACTTGTAACTTATATGCAACCTAATAATAATATATATTTTTATCTCAAAATACAAAGCATACAACTCATGTAAAACGCATTACTGGTTTGAAAGTCATGTGCTTTATCCACAAACGTATAAAGTTCCTTTTTGTACGTTCCACATCCTCAAATATGACACACAGGATTTTGTTTAGGACTGAAATCACATAAAAAGCCACAGTGGTGCATATTCCATCATCATCCATGGCTACACATTCTGTTTTATTATAACCGTGTATTGGTCTTAAATGTTCATCTAATATTGTATTATTATGACATTCCAAACCCACGAATCAAAGTTTTTAAAAACACTTTTTATTTGCCGAGGAATCTTGCTATTGCTTGCCATAATAATGTGATTGACGTTTGCGTGATGAGTGAACAGCTACAGTAGCCTAATATATTTTTGGGCTTTTGTTGAAATGCTATTTAGCCTAATTAAGTTAAAAAATAAAATAAAATAAAAAATAGAAATTTCCTATATTTCTATAGCTAGAAGTGTGGGTATTATGGAGTGACCATATTATAAAGATGAACTACAGCGCCACCTAGTGGTCATGAACAGTAACCAGATCAGATTTAAAAACAGATTTGTACACAGTCTGGGATCAATCAATTGAAGCGTAAACTATCAGGATATTAATAATCACTTCAAAAAAAGCAGCATTATCAAGATGACTAATATTATACATAAATAGCCTATAGGCACATCTCTATAAACTGAATCGTAGTAGTAATAGCATCTTTAGTAAAAGTAGTAAAAGAGTAAAACACGTGTAGAGTTGGGCTGACATATGTCTGATATACAGTACATTCCAATGTGACGTATGTAAACAACTGTTACTCAAAAAGTGCTGTTACATGACTGAGTGTGAACAATACTTCAAAATAAAAGTCGCCGTCTTCTGGCAGTGCGGAAAAAAATCAAATCAACACGTGATGTCGTTTACTTAAACGTTTGCGTAAATATCGCTTAATTCGAAAAGTCATGAGTAGTAAAATTAATACTAACCATCAGCGAATAATTTAAACACAATGTACACAATTAAAAAAGATGGATTTAGAGTTCTCATACCTGAGGACTTTTAAAGTAAAATTTGCTGTGATTTCAAAACCACTGCTCTCTGGGGTCAGATGAGGTATTACAACATCATACAGTCAGTCACTATGTTAACCCTGAGACCGGTATAGTTTTATAAGTTTCTTGTGTTTCTTTAACTTAACCCATCATAATGATGCGGTCTATTTTGATCGTGGCGATTTTACTGTCAATAGCAGCTGCTTATTATATTTATCTGCCTCTGCCCAGCACTATATCAGAGCCATGGAAACTCATGTTTATGGATGCAATATTGCGTGGTGTAATGCATGTGGTAAGCTTTTGCATTTGTTTACATTATATAGAATATGCATTTTATGTCATTTCAATGTGGATACAGTATTTAAGCGAAATTGTTTAATATTAGGCTACATAAAAAAGTGAAAAGCTTGAATAAAGTTTAAATACTATAACTATACTATAACTATTTCTAAGAATAACTTTGATAACAAATATAAATTGCTACAATTTGTGTAAAAAAGAGAGAAAATATTTTTTTATATATATTTTTTACTTCAAGTGTTTATTGCAATTTTGACTTGTATGATTTTTGCATTCTTTTAAATGTTGACATCTGATATGGGAAATGCCAAAATCACCAAACATTTAATGTTTTTATTAAATTTACCAATTTTTCGTGCTTGGTTAATTTGAGTTAGATTACAATGTCTAATATCTTTCAATAATACAAAAAAATAAAATAATTGGGATTTGAGATATCAAACTATCAGAATCTTTAAGACCTTATCCCCAAATGGAATTTTCTGACCCTTTTAGGGTGTATAACAATGATAATCTCTAATCCCTCTAATTTTTAGGCTTTTTTTTTTTCTTCAGAGAGCTTAATTAGCTCACGATCTTGGACTGAGATTAAATTTGATTACTTATCATTCCACCATTTTACTTCAATTAATTGAATATCACTTCAACAGACTTCTGATACAAACATGTTTAAATATAATTGACTTTTCATGCTTGGTTAATTTGAGTTCGATTATGCTAGATCAAATATCTGTCAATAATACAAATTGAAAATGTGGGATATGAGCCTGTAATGCTTTTAGAAATGCTATAGTAAAAACTGCCATACTTTTCCTTAGGACCCTCCTTATGTTCCTTCAAAAGAAATTGGAATTTTCATAAAGAGATTTTCAGACCCTTATAGGGGGTTTAACAATCCTGCTCTCTAATCCTACTAACTTTTAGTATTTTTTCATAGAGCTTTTTAGCTCACGATCTTGGACTGAGTCGACCTTTCGATGTTGCTAAGTACGCTGCGTCATGGGATGAAATAAAGGGTCCACTGTCCAGCCCAGCCATTCGGGTCACTGATACTCATTTTGGAGGAGTGGAAGCACAAGTGTTCGAGTCCACTGCATCATACCAGGAGCTGCATTCGAAAAGAGGTGTGGTCTATTTCCATGGAGGCGGATGGACACTCGGCAGTGGAAGTAGGTTAAATGCATGTGATTTCATATAAAGAAATCTGTTTAAAAATGAATGTTGTTGGCAGAAGTAGTGAGAAAAAAATTCTTTTCTTTTTTTCTTTAAAAGAGATGCAAACATATTTCCTTCAGTGCAGGACCATGGCTGAAGAGTTGGATGCGGTTGTAATATCAATTGAGTAAGCAATGCACGTCGTCTACTGTGTCATTTTATTGCTACATCCTTAACAAACTCAAATTTGTTAATTACTGGCTGTCATTTGTATAATTTGTATGTTCAGGTACAGCCTGGCTCCAAATGCACGTTTCCCAGATCAGTATAATGAAGCCATTCAGGCCTCAAAACACATCCTGACAGCTGAGGTGTTGGGTCGGTACCACATAGACCCAAATAGAGTGGCTGTGTCAGGTGACAGCGCCGGGGCCAACCTAGCCACCGCTGTGGTGCAACGGGTACGACAAATAACAACAAATTCATTTTCAATATTGAGGAAAAGGAATCCACAACAGTGTTATTTTATTTTAGTTTTAATCAAATTTTGTAACGCGAGTTACGTAATCAGATTCATTTACTAGTAAAGTAACGCACTACTTTTAATTTACAATCAAATATCTAAGTTATTTTTTCAAATAAGTAATGCAATTTACTTTGTCTTTCCATTTATTGACTGACAGCTCTCCTGTCTCCATGTTGAGAGAAATCAGAAGTAAAGGTGTGCTGTGTGAACATGATGCTTATTATAGTTCTAGACTAAACGTGAGCAGGCATTTACCCATCTCACTTGCACAAAAACAGATTCAGTATCCCTCAAATTAATACAAATATTATGCAAACATATATGAAATGACACAAATATTCTTTATGTATTTAATCTCACTTATTTAAAGGGATAGTTCACCCAACAATGAAAATTGTGTCATCATTTACTCACCCTAAAGTTGTTCTAAACCTGTATGAGTTTCTTTCTTCTGCTGAACACAAAAGAAGATATTTTAAAGAATGTCGGTAACCAAACAGTTGATGGACCCCATTGACATCCATAGTATTTTTTTCCTATTATGCAAGTCAATGGGGTCCAACAACTGTTTGATTTCCGGCATAACCGACAGGTTTGGAACAACTTGAGGGTGAGTAAATGATGACAGAATTTTCATTTTGGGTTGAACTATCCCTTTTAGCAATATTTTTGATGCTGTCCTTCGACTCAATTACAATTCAATACAATTCAACCTTACTAATAAGCAAAAATGACTTTAGATAAGCATTTTCGCTGAAGTATTAGTGTTGAACTTTCTTCTCCTGTGTCTTATTCTTCTGCATTCCAGAAGGGCAGCACAGCTGAAGGGTTTGTTTGAGCTGCGTCCTCTAGTGTACAGGCTTACATTACATTTCATTCAGCCTGAGGCTAATTTGTTTAGCTTTTGGTGTGAAAAAGCCTTTACATTTGCCAATTTTTTTTTTTATTAAACTATATATTTTTTGTTATTAAAAACAAATAAGCAAGCCTAGCTCAGAAAAAGTAATGCAAAAATAACGGAATGGATTACTTCCCATAAAAATAACTAAGTAATGCAATTAGTTACTTTTTACAGAGTAACGCAATATTGTAATGCATTACTTTTAAAAGTAACTTTCCCCAACACTGTATATGTTGCTCTTTAGGGTTAATTTATTTTTATTTCAGTTTTAGTTTCAATTTCCAGGTAATAGTTTTAGTTCAAGGCAACATTTCTCATTTTCGTATATTAACATTTTTCAACTATTATTTATATTTATTCCAATTAAAAGAAACGTTTTTAATAGTTTTAGTTTAAGATGATCCACCCTGATCCACAATCACATTTCTTTATCTCTTTGTTCTCAGATGGCTTTGGACAGTAGCGTTCCTATTAAATTTAAAGTTCAGGCCCTTCTCTACCCCGTGCTTCAAGCCCTGGACTTCAACACACCTTCATACCAGCAGAACGCCCACATTCCCATCCTGCACCGTCCGATCATGGCCCGCTTTTGGCTGGAGTACCTAAACGGGGATCCAAGGCTCGTTACATCTTTGCTGGCAAACAACCACACAACTCAGGGCCAGGAGATGGCAGCCGCCAGAGCCAAGATCAACTGGACCAAGCTTCTTCCGGTGGCCTTTCAGAAGAACTATAAACCCGTGGTTCCGCTTCACGGAGACCCAGAGCTGGTGGCGAAGCTTCCAGGCCTGCTGGATGTGAGAGCGGCACCTTTACTTGCTGAAACTGAAGTGCTGAAGGCCCTGCCGCCCGCCTACATCATGACCTGTGAGCACGACGTGCTGAGAGACGACGGACTCATGTACGCCACGCGACTGGAAGAAGCCGGAGTCCACGTCACCGTTGATCACTATGAAGACGGGTTCCATGGATGCCTTAGTTTCGCTTTCGGGCCCTTTCGATTCTCTGTGGGGTTTCGAAGTTTTAAGAACTACATCCGTTGGTTGAAGGAGAACCTCTAGCAGAGCTAAAGTATTCTGTTGTTATGTTAAATATATTTAGATTTTTAAACATTCTCAAATTTTTAGTTTTTAAATTTAAACTGCTATGCAACATGTCAATGCAACTGAATATATGTGAAGAATTGAATGGGAATGAAAGCGCAGTGATCAGGCCCAAAGCTACTGAAATAATGTTTCAATAACAATATTCTATTGTTTCTGTAGCAGTGGGCTTAAGCTACAGTACTTTGTATTACATGGATAATGCCACATAATGCAAAATGATCCTGATTATACAAATATTATAAATAATTCTGCAGAGTGTGACTATACAAATATTATAAATAATTCTGCAGAGTGTGACCAAAAAAAATTACAATTTGTATATATATATATATATATTTTTTTTTATATATATATTTATACATATGTGTGTGTGTGTATTTACATATATAACACACACACACATATATACCTGCATATACATGCATTTATACATATAAATATATATATATATATATATATATATATATGTGTGTGTGTATACTATATGTACGTGTATATATATATATATATGTATATATATATATATATATAAATTACCAGTTATAATGCCTTTTTACAAGTGTGTCAAAGCAGGTCAATTCAAAATTTTAAGTAAAACAGGACACTTATTGCAATAAGGTTTCATTTCTTGTTTTTCCAAATGTTTTATAAACAGATGGGAAGACAAGTTAGTTCATGTCTCTCACACTCCAGATTTGCAGTGGTGTGCATTTTTTGTGTCTGCGCACGCACAAGCATGCAATTGTGCTCTCTGCCCTAGTTTTGTGCAGCTGCATCTGGGCGTGAAGTTTGCACAGATGCACATCACCATGCCTCAAGGAGTGCATCACTTATCTTAGTGAATAATGCATTCTGAATGCATGCATTTATTTCCTTGGGAAATAAACCATTGGTATCGCTGATTTTCAGTGGAATCTGTGAAACAGAAAAGAATTATCTGTAAAATGGTTAAATATCAATTCATATGAAGGAATTCAAAATGAATCATACATTTTATTCAAAATACCAGCATTATATAAAAAAAAACATTTTAAACCATATAAACCATGTGCTTTGTCCACAGAATTATTGAAGTTTTCACATTCTCAGGCATGGCATACGGTACCTGGGACTTTGCTTTGTCAGTACATTTCATAATTTCACACTTCCATCACATTCTACTGTGTCATCATCATCATGCAATGTAAAAATATGTGAATGTCATATTTATTAATATAGTATATATGAATATGTTTGATATCCCAAGATCATTAATGACAGTAAAGTGAAGAGACAAATCAAAGGCCTTGTCTTGTTTTAATTTTTTTTTGATTATGCTTTAAACAACAAAATATTACAACATACAATTTGGAGCCAGGGTTGCAAAGAACACACACATAACAAATAAAAAGATAAATAAGAAAAAAACATTCACAAAAACACAAGACCATTCAAAGCTTTTGCGGACAGTACACGAATGAACAGTCTTAATAGCTTTTCCATTAGTACTAGATTGAAAAGCAGAAAAGTAATTTTCTAATTCTTTAAGGACTACTGAGAAAAGGGGCTTTTGTTAGGAAAACTTGCACTTATGAATGTGAAATTTGTCTAAGAAGATTAACAGATTAATTACAAAAGCCTCCTTATTCACACTTTTATCATACTTTAAACATACATCAATTGCATTGAAATTAAATTTCAAAGTTTTTTATTATTTTTTTTTTTACAAAATTAAAGTTTTCCTTAATAAACATAGACACCTCATTAAAGTAATAAAAAAGTGCAAAAGAAACTCGTCATACGTCATCATTGAGTGTTAAACAAATGACAAACTATACTATATATATATTATCAAACTAGCTTTGAAAATATATACTTTTGTGTTTATATAAAATTCAACGGTTATTCCAAATAAAATAACGTTGTGGAGAAAAGTTGTGCCAGTAGATCAGTTTCCAAGCCAATAAAGCTTGAGCATGAAAGGCAGAAAGTTTCAATGGCAATTTGTCATTTTTTTAATAATAAAAAAAGAAAGAAAGGCCCCCAAGTCGGTCAAAGATCAAATTAGGAATAAAATTCCACAAAGGTTTTTTCAAACAAAATTTGAAACAATTAATTTTGAGGGTGTTATTTAAAGTAGAGAAATGTAGAAAATCAAGGCCACCACTTTTAAGTGAATTCATAACAACAGATTTATGAATGTAGTGCACATGATTCTTCCATAGAATATTAACTAAAATCTGTAGTTTTGACAGTTTTATTGTCTAAATGCCTAGATGAAGCAGCAGGTTAGTCTAGAAATTCCTTCTGCTTTTGACAGAAGAACTCTACCTTTAAGAGACAAATCCCTTAATAACCAGAGGGTAAATTTGTTTTTAATCTTTTCAAAGGCAGGATTAAAATTCTGAGAAACTCTATCTCGCTCATTTTTCGAGACAACAACTCCTAAATAATTAACAGCTTCTTTAACAGGGATACCATCCACAGATACAAGGGAGGAGCTTTGCAAGGCTAATGTTTCACATTTTTTAATATTAAGGAACACACGTGAACTGATGGACCTGGCTATATATATATATATATATATATATATATATATATAAGGCCGTGCAATCCGCTAGTTGACAAATTAAAATACTTCTACAAGCAATATGAATTCCTTCTAGCTTAGCCTACTATCCTTAATAAAATGACAGAAGGCCAGTGCTCCGATAAGAAAAGAGATATACTGAGACTGCACAGCCCTGCCGAATTCCTCTTTCTAGAAGAAATCTCTGGGGTTGTACCACCATGTCCTAATTTCACTGAGCTATTCCCCCCTGCATACAAAAGTTTTCAGAGCATTTACAAAAATAGGGCCCGGACCGAAACCAAAAATCCCAGACAGACGGTATAAGCAACAGACATTTCAAAATAAAAGTCTGTCTATACTGAATCCAGAGAAGAAGAAACAACAATAAAATCATTAACAGAAAATAAATAAAACAAGAATAAAAACTCAAAAACCACTGCAGTGAAATAAATACAATAACTTAATTTTGACAAGAGGACTTTTAATCTAAAAAGGTTGCTGTGTTTTCATAATCTACCGGTATACATTGTGAAATCAGGTGAAGTGTCATATAGGACTGCATGACATTTGTGCAGCGGTCATTTTAATTCTCTTTTAACATAATTAATAATGCGGTCCATTTTGAACGGGACGATTTTACTGTCAATAGCAGCTGCTTATTATATTTATCTGCCTCTGCCCAGCACTATATCAGAGCCATGGAAACTCATGTTTATGGATGCTATGATACGTGGCACGATGCATTTGGTAAGATTTTGCATTGAAATACATATTCATATAAATATTATTGCATTCACACACACACAGACCATAGACTGTAAAAAATAGACACAGACACATATACAGGTGCAATGAGGTAGCAGGATGGAGTTTACTAAAGAGATCTGCTGACAAAAACTCAACTTTTTGGATTTCTCCCGTAGAGTTTTGTTGCTCATGACCTTGGACTAAGTTCCCCGTTCGGTGTTGTAAAGTACTTTTCGTCTTGGGAGGATGTAAAAAGTAATCAGTCCAGCCCAGCCGTCCGGATCACAGAGGCTTCCTTTGGAGGAGTGGAAGCGCGAGTATTCGAGTCTACTGGCGGGCAGGAGCAGCGCTTGAAAAGAGGCGTGGTCTATTTCCATGGAGGTGGATGGACACTCTGTAGCACAAGTAGGTGATAGATTGCTAATGTTAAGTTGCATATTATTTCATAGAAGTTGTAGACAGAGGGAGCGAGAAAAAGAGATTTGCTCAGCGGTCTCGAAGCACCCTCATGTGGTAGTAGAGAAAGCAACACTTCTCAGTTTAAAGACACCATGAAATCAATTCATGGTGAGTGACTTAATGAAATAGCCATGACAGTTCTTTTTTTATGGAATATTGCTGTATTTATTATAAATTATCTATCCAAAGTTGGGGTAAGCAAGGGGTAAAAACCAAAACGTGTCACTGTTTAATATTTTTAGGTCTCCACGCCAGTCACATGACTGAAAACTATGAATAGGGAAGAAATGGTTATCATAACTTCCTGTTAATGCCAACTTTAAACGTTTCATGACACTTGTGATGTTTTCATTAACTTTTTTGGTGATATTATCTATGGTTCAATGCCGCCTTCATGTGCTTCATGCTTTCTTGTCAGAAAGAGTAAGAATCATGGAAGACACCAGGTTTAATATTTCTTGTGGAAATCTTATTAAAGCCTAAATGTACTTAAGAAATATAGCGTCCCATTCATTAATTCCAATAACAGCATAACATCTTTAATTGCTCCCTCTGTCTTCAAAGAGATGAAACCATATTACCTTCAGTGCATG